>NC_140494.1:111651196-112393696 GCF_964271855.1 Acomys minous
ACCCACTGAGCCATCTCACTGGCCAAGAAAATATTCCTAAAGAAAACAAAATGATAATACCAATCAGGAAGAAGAGACAGTGACATCAGCACAGAGGAAGCGTTGAAAAGGTTCTGAACAATTCCAAGTGCTTGGATGGAGAGATGAGTTGGATGAACAAGCACAGAAGAAGCTGCCGGCCAGGGCACAAGATTGAGCACGTGCCTTCCCTGGGGAGCCAGAAAGGCTCCCCACTCTGTCAACAATGCTGTGATGGGCTGTGTGGCAATTATCGGTAGCCTCATTACTGAGCTGGGTTCTGTGCCTTGGGACATCTGGGCCCCTTTCGTGAGACAGGTGTAAACATAGCAAGGCAGATGAGACTTTGCCCTCAGGACAAAAGCCAGGGCAGTGTCCTTTAGAAAGCCAGCAGTCAGCTCAGAGAAGGTGCCTTCAAGGGTCTTGTGACCTAAGAGAAGACAGGAAGAAATTCCCAAATCTTTATGATAAACTCAGAGGAAAACAGTCCAACAAGCTGAACCTGCCTCTCCACCTCCTCCAGAGCTGCCTCAGCTGCCTGCTTGTCTGCGCTTTTTAATTGACAGGTAACAACTGTATGTGTTTATTGGGAACAGTGTGGACATTCTGCACATGTACCAAGTGCAGTCATTTCTACATCTTTCGCGTTTCTTTTTACTTGGAGCCTTCAAATGCATAACAGGGCTGGAGAGTCAGTCAGCAGAGTTCTTGCTGTGCAAGCATGAGCACTTGGCTTCCAGGCTCCAGTACCCGTGTGAGAGGCACACGACCTGGAATCCCAGCACTCAGGGATGGAGACAGGAAGCTGCCTGGCTAGCCAGGGAGAGAGCTTATCTCAAAGGATAAAGTGGAGAGCATAGAGGAACACGCCAACACACACACACCTCACATATATACATATAATGTAGATTCAAGCTGAGAGTGGTGGTGCATGCCTTTAATCCCAACACTCTGCAGGCAGGTCGCTGTGAGTTTGAGGCCAGCCTGGTCTACAAAAGCCAGTCCAGGACAGCCAAGACTACACAGAGAACTCCTGTCTTGAAAAAACAAAACAAACAAAAAATATGTATATTGGTATGTATGGTAGGAAGAGGTGTATTCTATGTGTCAAGGACTAGAGCCTGAGACTACTATCTGTCTACCTTGGAGCACGCTGTCCTCACACTGCCTTCCTCGGTTGCTGTTCTATTCTGCTCTTCATTGAGATGAGCTTTTGTGTCCACAGCAGGCCCTTTTAGGAGCATTATCCAGTCACCAAGTCCCACCATCTTGGATAGGGTTCCTGTTAGTAATTCTATTTAAGGATAAAAACAGATCTAAACAATTAAAGAAGAATCCACAAAGCTATTTCTATCAAATTGTCTACTTAATTTCAGTTCATTCATAGGGATAAACAAGAGACACCAGATTTGTGAGAAAAAAAAACAATATAGGGCTGGAGAGATGGCTCAGCGGTTAAGAGCACTGACTGCTCTTCCAGAGGTCATGAGTTCAATCCCCAGCAACCACATGGAGGCTCATAACCATCTATAATGTGATCTGATGCCCTCTTCTGTACATGTAGGCAGAGCGCTGTATACATAATAATATTTTTTAAAAATCTTTAAAAAAAAACAAAACAACAATATAAAGTGAAAGCTTCAAATACAGCAACATGACCTGAAGAAACTGAGATAATTCAAGCAAGGAAGAAAACTATGATTTTCTTTCTCTTTCCCCCCCCCTTTATTAATTAATTTATTTAATCACTTTACAGCCCCTCTCTCATCTCTTTCCAGTCCCACCCTTACACATCCCTCACCCGCCCCCCCCATGAGTACCAAACCATCCTGGCTCATTTCAGGAAGACTAATCCTTTCCTCTCCCACTGAGGCCAGACAAGGCAGCCTAGCTAGGGGAAAAGGGATCCAAAGGCAGATAACAGAGTCAGAGACAACCCCCATTGCAATTGTTAGGGGACCCACATGAAGAACAAATTGCACATCTGTTACATACGTGCAGGGTCCAGCCCATGCATGCTCTTTGGTTGGCAGCTGAGTCTCTGTGAGCCCCATGGACCCAGTTTAGCTCACTCTGTAGGTCTTCTCGTGGAGTCCTTCATCCCTCCGGCTCCCTCAATCCTTCCTCCCATCCTTCTACAAGACTCCTTGAACTCGGCCTGCTGTTTGGCTGTGGCTCTCTGCATCTCCTTCCATCAGCTGCTGGATGAAGCCTCTCAGAAGGCAGTTATGCTAGGCTCCTGTCTGCAAGCACAGCAGCGTATCGTTAATAGTGTCAGGGGTTGACATTCTCCCATGGGTGGGTCTCAAGTTAGGGCAGTCATTGGTTGGCCATTCCCTCAATCTCTGCTCCATCTTTATTCTTACACTTCTTGGAGGCAGGACAAATTCTGGGTTGAAAGGTTTTATGGGGGGGTTGGTGTCTCCCTCCCTCCACTGGAAGTCCTGTGTAGCCACAGGAGGTGTTGACTTCAGGCTCCATACTCTGCTCCGTACTAGGAGTCTTGGCTAGGGTTACCTCTATAGACTCGCAGGAGCCCCCCCTGTCCCAGAGATGCCCCCCCCAGATTTCTTATCCCTCCCAGCACCCCCTCTCCCCATGGCTAATTCTACATCCCCATTTTCTAAATCAGTCAACTCACAAGTGATAATCAAGTTCCCAATACATGTATCATTAGCTCACTGAAGAAATGAATGTTAAAGTCAATACTATAAAATGCTAACTAGGGCCAGAGGACTTACTTATGACTAGCTGCACTCTTTTTGTTGTTGTTTGTTCGTTTTTTGATACAAGGTTTCTCTGTGTAGCCTTGGCTATCCTGGACCCGCTTTGTAAACCAGGCTGGCCTGGAACTCACAGCGATGTGCTTGCGTCTGCCTCCGGATAGTTGCAGTCTTAAACAATTACAGTTTGCACTGAAAGGTTCTCCTCGACCTGGGGTAGTGGTTCAAGCCTTTAATTCCAGCACTCCAGAGGCTGAGGCAGAAGAACCATGAGTCTGAGGCCAGCCTGGCCTACAGAGTGAGTACCTGGGCTACATAATGACACCCTGCCTTGAAAAGGGAAATGAAAAAGTTGCAGTTGGAAAACACAAGACAGTTCTTGGAAAATAAAAATAAAAAAGATCCAAGGGACTACTAAGGAGCCACAGTCACACTGAGGCCAACTTGGTTACCTTGAAGAGAAAGCAAAGGAAGTAAAGTGATAGAGTTTATGTGAGAAAATTCACACAGATAAATAAAATTTGGGAAATCTAACATTATTAAAAGTGGTTTTGGATAACTGAAATGACTAAAGAGAAAAATAATCTAAAGATAAGAAATAAAATCTTTTTTGATAACTACTTAAGATTGAAAATAATACCACCAGTTACTAAGCTCCAGAAGAAGGAGAAACACACACACACACACACACACACACACACACACACACGATGGTGATAATGATGAATACATAATGCGTGTGTAGTGTGTGTGGTATACTGTCTGAGGTCTCTGCAACATGTAAGTGAATCAGATAGCAAAGATCTTGCCTTATAGATCTTTTATTGTGTTGATAGAGTATCTTCAAAGTTCTATATACATTAATAAATATTGGAATATGCGTCTGGTCAGACTAGTGGTTGGATGCGAGGTTAAATACCTTTCAAAAGCAACCCATGAAGCAATGAAGCAATGCCATGTAAGCATGGTCCAGAGAAAGAACTCCAGCAAAGGAGAGAAGGCAGGAAGGAGTGATAGAGAGGAAAGGAAGGCAGGGGTCAGAGGGAGGGAAGGGAGGCAGGCAGGCAACAGCCAGAGAGACTGAGGATGAAAGGCAGGGGTCAGAGGGAGGGAAGGGAGGCAGGCAGGCAGCAGCCAGAGAGACTGAGGATGAAAGGCAGGGGTCAGAGGGAGGGAAGGGAGGCAGGCAGGCAGCAGCCAGAGAGACTGAGGGATGGAAGACAGGGGTCAGAGGGAGGGAAGGGAGGCAGGCAGGCAGCAGCCAGAGAGACTGAGGATGAAAGGCAGGGGTCAGAGGGAGGGAAGGGAAGGTAGTAGGCCTTGACGCTTAGGAGGATCTCCTCTGAATGGCAGCATTCTCATTCTTCCAGATGGGGTTTCCACACCATTCACTGATAACTAGCCAACAGCTACGGACATCCTTAGTGCCCAGCACTGTGCTGAGTACTTCGTGTAGAATACCACTGACAACTCTCACAGACCCAATTATAACCACAGTAGGATGGAAATGTAGGCGAACATGAAAACATACACACAGACACAGAGCTACGAGATTGGGTCCTCTCACACAAGTGAGACTCAGAAGGCTCCACCCAGGGAGCCTGAGCTACAGAGTGAGAACTTGTTTCAAAAGGAAAAACCAACAGAAATAGGAATTTTGATATAGGAAAACATTTAAGGATATAAAGAACAATTTTCAATACGGAGGTGTCATTTTGGGTTTTAGTTTAGTCCGGGGTTTTGTTTTGTTTGTTTTCGTTTTTATTTTTGGAGCTAAGAATTTCATTCTATTGCTCATGCTGACCTCAGACTTAAAACAACCCTCTTGCCTTAGTTTCCCTACTAATGGGATTACAAGAAAGCCCTACCCACAGGCAAGTATAGCTTTTATTAAGAAATATAAGGACATTATCAGCACATGAGAAACTGAAATACAAACTCAAAAGATCAGTCATCTTTCATAGACAGATGCCAGTAGGCACTTGCTGGAGCAGATGAGTAGGGAGGCGACTATAGACACATGTAAGTGACAATGACAACTCTGTATGATCAGCAGCAGCTGACAACTATTAACTGAAAGGTTCCAGAGTGTGGCCTGAACCCTAGACCTCTCTTATGCCTCTGTGAGACTTCCATAAAATAATAAGGTACTTTAATACTAAATATTTACATACCAATATGGATTTTTAAATAAGTAAGGAGTGATGTGTGGCCGTTGATCTTTTCCGTAAGCATGTGAATAACACTTCACACATGTATATATACTTACATATGTAACTATAAACTATCCATAATACTGGCCAAAGTTTGAAGATTTTTAGTTAATGCATTTTAGCTCAAAAAGAATGTATTGTATTTATTGCATTTGTTATTGTACCTTTGTAACCTTCGTACATTTAAAAGAAAAAGCAAAATATTCTCTCCAGAATTTCTGACTTTGGATTTGAGAAAAGTTGTAAACATCATGTCCCCTAACCTTTTTTGACTTAACAAATGACCCCAAACTGCTCAACCAAACACTTTGGACTTTGCAGAGAAGGAATTTATCACCGAGGATTACTCATCTGTCAGACTGTGATAAAATGCAGCTTTGTGTTAGGTCACCTTCTTCAGCAGTTAATATTTATTGAGCTTGGGAACACTGTAGCACTGAGGAGAGAGAGCGAGGGCCAGAGAGGCCTTCTGACTCCAGCTGGCAGAGTGACCCATGGCTGCACACTTGCTCTTAGTTCCTCTCTCTGTGGGGCATGAAAAAATTAATAAATACATAACCTCCTCATGAGACTGTGTTGTTCCTATTAGGACCAAAAATGATCAAACAAATGAGCCCCTTTGAAATCTGACTAAGACCTATGAGATTACAACGGAGCTCCGCCTGAGTGAGTCACAGACTTCCCAGTTGGAAAGACCCTAGCAGCTAGCTAGCCCAGTTACAGGAGTTCAGTCTCCTCTTCCAGCCTGTCACCTCCTCAGCCATTTTGCATGTCTGCAGTGCTACTCTCGCAGTAGACACTGATTTAAAATGATAGCCTCAGAACTATTTCCTCTTCTAAAATGACAAGGAAACACCGGCCACAGATGCCACAGAGGACTCTGCCAGGAATCCATCTAATCTCCTTCTTTTAAAAATGAAGCAGAAGCAGCCCAAAGGGCATGAGTGGACTAAGGTAAATACAGGACGATGAACTCAGCACTTGGGTTAGAAGCTGGATCCCCAGTGCCTAGAGACACGATCCTCTCTCCTGTCACTGCGGAAATAAGCAAGGAAAGGGCGTTTGTGAATAAACATGCTTAACAAAGGGACAGACACAGCATCCTGATGAGATGAAACTATTCTAACCATTCTTGTAATGTGAAGTTTTTGTTCCTTTATTCACAAAGCAATTACACCGGATAAAACAAACAGCAAAAATATGAATTTTAAAGTAAAAAAAAAAACTTTGAATTAAAAAACACTAAATCTATTCTGTAAATCTGACTGTAATTGAGCACTTGGTCAAATTAACAAGGCAACCTTTTAGTGAAAATGTGGCATCATTGGATCCTTAAGAAGACCCTCTGAAGAGAGGGGAAGACCCTAAGAGGTTAAGAATACCTGGTTTTAGCCTAGTATGATGGGACACACTTTTCATCTCAGCACTTAGGAGGTAGAGCAGGCAGGCAAGGCTACCCAGTAAGATCCTGTCTCAAAGATAAGTAAGTGAATACAAAGGGGAAAATGTTGAGTTTTACATAACCACAGATTTAAGGACTCAGTATTATAAAATGTTTACTTTACCATAAGGAATCTATAGATCCAATGCAATCCCCATAAAAACTCTTATACGCTATTCTTCAAAGAAATAGAAATTTTAAAATTCATTTGGAACTAAAAAAGACCTCAGGTAATTGTTGAATGATTATTAATATCTGATGTAGAATTATTATTTTAGTAATTATCCATGGTTACTTCTTAACCAGCTTTATACTCAAATAACCAAATAGAGACCAGGATCCATTTAATTAGCCTATAGCACGATGCTGCGCAATAATTACTCCATCTTAAACCTCCATGCTAGTATAGTTTCTTCCCATTAGATTTCCCACATTATACATGCTTGTAAATCATCTCCTAAGCCTGGCTCATTTCTCTTAATGTTTCCCGGTCTCTCCTCATGACGCCATCTTCTCTTTCCTCCTCTTTCTCCTCCCCTCACTAGATCAGGATGCCCCACCCTATTTTCTGTTATTGATCAGCATTGGCTAGTTGGTTTTATTGGCAATACAGAGAACAAATGGAGACATGTTACACAAACTTGAGACAGGAGACACTTAGAATAAACATCACAATACAATGTCCCGGATTATACAGATAGTGAGGTAGAAGAGTCAGCATTTGAATGAAGAAGGATAAACTGAACACAGTCCACAAGAACATCATGCCAACAGAATAAGGCAATTCTGAAAAGAATAACCCTGGGGATATCACCATACACAATTTCAGGTTATTCTGCAGAACAATAATGTCATAAATATCATGGCATTTGCCCCAAAAAGAGACATGTAAATCAATAAACAGAATAAATGATCCATATATAAATGCAGAGTTCTAGCCACCTGACTTTTTACAAAGATTCTAAATATAATTATTTTTAGATACTAAATTATTTGTATCTCCAAAAATAATTAGAGAAAAGATAGCCTCTTTAACAAGTTATGTAGATAAAAAACATTAACAAGTATTTGAGATTATGAATGGGAGGTAATTTGATAAAAGTTATTAAAAACAGATGGCATGGGATTGAGACAGGGATCCCATGTCTGCCCCACTATGAGAGGTAATTTAAAAGATTGATATCTGCCCTGCCCCAGGTTAACTAAGGCTATTTTAAAATATAATAAGTGTCTGTGTCTTGATTGATTGCTAGCAGGGCCTACAGGTAATACAGTTAATTTTTAAAAAACAATAGTTATGTTTAGAAAACTGAATATCCACATGTAAAAGAATGAAATTAGATCCTTCCCTCTTACCCTGCACAAAAATCAAGTTCAAATACATTGAAGAACTTAACACAGGACTTGAAACTGTGAAACCACCAAAGGAAAAAGTAGAGGAAACACTTAAAGATACAGGCAGAAGGAAGGGATTTTTGAGTAAGGTTCTAGCAGCTCATGGAATGAGGTTAACAATCACCAAATAGAACCTCATAAAATTAAAAGGCTTCTATGCAGCATTGTGCAATGACAACCTACACGGCAGGAGGAAATCTTTGCCAGCTATACACCTGATAGAGGATTAATAGAAGGTACAAAGACCTCAAAAAATGGAACAAGAAAACAATGAATTCAATTTTTTTTTAAAAAAAGCTGATGAATGGAACAGTTGTTAAAGAAGAAATATGAGCCTGGTGTGGTGGCACACACCTTTAATCCTAGTACTCGGGAGGCAGAGGCAGGCGTATTGCTGTGAGTTCAAGGCCAGCCTGGTCTACAAAGCAAGGTCAGGGCAGCCAAGACTACACAGAGAAACCTTGTTTCAAAAGGAGGAGGAAGAGGAGGAGGACAAGGAGGAGGAGAAATATAAACTCACAGAGATTCACCTGCTTCTGCCTCCTGAGTGCTGCGATGAAATGTGTGCACCACCATGCCCAGCCAATAACAATTTTTAAAGTGTTCAATATCCTTAGCCATCAGGGAAATCCAAATTAAAGCTGCTCTGAGAGTCTATCTCATCCCAGCCAGAGTACCTATCATCAAGAGAAAAAAATGATGTGGGGAAAGAGCAATCCTTATACACTGCTGGTGG
This sequence comes from Acomys minous, assembly GCF_964271855.1. Taxonomy (NCBI): domain Eukaryota; kingdom Metazoa; phylum Chordata; class Mammalia; order Rodentia; family Muridae; genus Acomys; species Acomys minous. The sequence continues at coordinate 111,659,723 of NC_140494.1, forward strand.
GAGTGAACACTGAGACAGCCATTAGAAAATTAGTGTGACGGTTTCCTGAAAAGCTAAAAAACAGAAGTGTCATATGAGGGATGGAATGATGACTCAGTGGTTCAGTGTACTTGCTCCTCTTGTAGAGGATCCAGGTTTGGTCCTCAGCACCCACATGGCAGCTCACAACTATCTGTAACTCCAGTTTCAGGGCAGCTAACGCCCTCTTCAGCCTCAACTGGCATTAAGGATACAAGTGGTGTGTGTGTGTGTGTGTGTGTCTGTGTGTCTGTGTGTCTGTGTCTGTGTGTATGCAAACATTCATACATATAAAATAAAATAAAAAAAGATTTGCTATATAACCTAGTTATGTGCATACCAAACAACTCAAAGCCAAATCCATGTTTATCACTACTCTATTCACAATAGCCAAGAAACGGACCAGACTAGAGGCCCATCAACTGATGAATGAATTCAGTGTGGTACAAACACAAAGTGAAATTTTATTCAGACATAAATAAATATAAAATTGTGAACTCTGCAGGAAAATGAATGGAATTAAAAAAAAGATGAGGGGAAGACAACTCCAGGAACAGTTAAAATATTAGAGGAAAACCCATCTTCCCCCACTTCTGTGAAGCTTTACTCAAGGCTCCAGATCTTTCCATCACCAAAGGAGAGATTTGCTCCTTTATTCTAAGTAGGACAGTGTTTTCAGCCAATTTCAGATAATATGCCTTCTAAAAGCTGGCTTTCTTTCAGCCTGCCAAAGGTTGTTACTTGACTCTCAAGTTCACAGACCCCATGTGCTAGATCCATGTGGAGGGGTAGAGACCGATCTTCGTCACACGGCCTCTATTGTGCTGTTATCCTCCTTGCTCCTCTGACCTCCTGTCATGAGGCAGCACATGCCCTGACTCCCCCTCTTCCCTGCCCCCAGCCATGCTTCTATCTGGACTGGGAAGGTCTTCCTTCCTTCTTATCCTGAAGCCCCAGTCCTGGCCCTTCAGGACTCATGTGCCTTTCAACATTTGCTTTTCTCTAACCGGCTCCAACCGCGTTGGAATCCTCCTATTCTCATTGCTAGAGAACCTTGGTTTTTTTCTAACCTCTAGGAGCCAAGAGTGAGGTAACATGTCATTAGCTCCCCATAAATGTTTGCTGGGGGGGGGGGATTAAAAAGAAAGATGGAACAAAGAAAGGGAGGGATGGAGGGACAGAAGGAGGGAGGGAGGGAGAGAAAGATGTATTTGCTACTTTTCTGTGGCTGTAATAAACACCGTGACCACAGACAGACTTATAAAGTGAGACTAGTGAGACACTGTTTAAAACACAAAACAAAACAAGGAAAGGAAGGAAGGAAGGAGAAAGAAGAATGAGCTTCTTTTAGTTTTACTGTTCTATAGGCAAATAGTCTACAGGGGTGGTAAAGGCACCAGGAAGCCTGGCACCAGGAGCAGGAAGCATTGGGGAGCTTTGAAGAGAGAGAGGGAGAGAGAGAGAGAGAGAGAGAGAGAGAGAGAGAGAGAGAGAGAGAGAGAGAGAGAGAGAGAGAGAGAGAGAGGAGAGGAAGAGAGAGAGAGAGAGGGAGAGGGAGAGGGAGGGAGGGAGGGAGGGAGAGAGAGGGGGAGGAAGAGAGAGAGAAGGGGAGGGAGAGAGAGAGAGAGAGGGAGGGAGAGAGAGAGAGAGAGCGCTCAGGCCCCCCAGGGCTGCTTCCTCCTGCAAGGGTCCATATTATGAAGGTACCATAAGCCAAACTCCAAACAGTACCAGCAGCAGTGGACCCAACTGGTCAAATACACCAGGGGGTGGGGGCCTCTTCTCATTCAAACCAGCATAGAAAAGCAGAGATGGGAAAGGAAGAATAAGAAACAGATTGGTGGTTTGTCATTTTCTGAGCTAGGATGTAACAAAGTCAGTTCACTAAGTGTTTGAACAGAATCCATACGCTCGCTTATCTATTTTCCACCTACCTGTGTCTGGAAGGATTTATGATTGAAAACTCTTTTGTTTTAGTATCATAAATATTTACATTTTGGGAGGGGTGTTTGAACCATAAAAGTGGAACTGAAGACCTGAGTTGAATACCAGGAGAGATAAATGTGTTAACTAAATTCATGTATCACCTTGGCCGAGCTAAGGCGCACCCAAGAGCTGATGAAACACTTGTTCCTGAGGGTGTCTTTTGGGTCATTTCTCAATGAGATCAGATTTTGAATCAGGAACGAGAAGAGAAGGTCATGTTCAGCCATGTGGGCAGGCTTCATTCCATCCCCAACCAGGGTTGAATACAAAGAGAGAAGGAGCTTAGATTTGCTTCCTGGCCGTGAGCTGAGACACTCATCTTCTGCTGCCCCAGGACATAGCTCTGTCTTCATACCCACACTGAAATTATTTAACTGGCTCTCGGATCTTCCAACTAAGCAGGTGGTACATCATGAGGCTTCTCAGCCTCTGGAAACCACAAGAGCAAATCCCCATAGTAAAGCTTACATTTATGCATAAAGTCATCCTTTGGTGAAGAATTAAAGAAGGATTAGCTCCAGGACCTTTCCTGAATCCAAAGTCTCTTATATAAAATGACATAGTACTTGCATACAACTTACATACATCCTCTCTAAATAAGGATTATCATTTAATTTCTTTGTATGTGTTGTGGGTCATAGCACAAATGTAAAAGTCAGAGAGCAACTTGGGGTACTTGGTAGCTCTCTTTCTACCATTTAAATCCTGAGGACTGAACTCAGGTCATAGGGTTTGGTGGCAGACACCTTTACTCACTAAGCCATCTCTCCAGACTTTTATATACACCTTTTCTATACTCTAAATACATCTGTAGATGCTTAAACTATCTAACAGAATACAAATGGTTATATTATACTGTTTACAAAATAGCAAGAGAAAAATTAAATATGTTTTGTGTGTGTGTGTGTGTGTGTGTGTGTGTGTGTGTGTGTGTGTGTGTGTGTGTGCTTGTTTTTCAGATCTTTTCTGTGTTTAGTTGGTTGAATCTGTGGGTGCAGAGCCTAAGGGTAACGAGAGGTGTAGGCATAAGGTTACTGTGTAATTCAAATGCTGATTTCTGTATCCCCTATATCTGTTTGCAAGCCTTATTCTGAGACTTACTGGTTTTAATGTTGTATAAACTCTGCTACTCAGTTATCCCCGAGTGCCAATTAAGCAACTTACAGCCAGTTGCAGAGCAGGGGAGGGAATAGGACTGGACTTCCTGTCAGGTAGGGGAGGAGGAGTTAGAAGAGGAGGTACAGAATTCAAAAGGTAGAGAATTCACAGGCAGAGGTGCAGGAGACATGAAGAGGGTTCAGCTGGAGCAAAGAAAGAACTAAAAAGCAATTAACTTGGTGACTTTGGCAAAGATGGAGTCAGGATAACGTAGAGAGTTAAAAATAGACTTAAACTGCTCACATTTGTGTTGTAAAGCTTTATAAACAAATATAAAAGAGTCTCAATTATTTGTGTGATAGCCAGGGTTAAGATATAAACTAAAAGAAACAAACACAGATATAGATAGGGAGAGAGGGAGAGAGAGAGAGAGAGAGAGAGAGAGAGAGAGAGAGAGAGAGAGAGAGAGAGAGAGAGAGAGAGAACAGAGGAGTAAGTACCAATCCTGTTGGTTCTGTTTATCTAGATATCTCTGATGCATCCTGGAGCTTAAAGTCCTGAATTCTTATTATCAGCTATGCCCCAAGCTGCTGTGTGATCCTGGGGTAATCATTTTTCAGTGTTGTTTAAAATGAGGGAAATTCTAAAAAAAAAAAATGGCATTCTTACCAAGTTGCCATGACTAATAATTATAATGCATCTTATATTGTCAACTTCCCATAGGATCCACAGAGGCCATCATTTGTATTATCAGGACTTTCATGATCTTTGGATACCAGATTCTCTATTGTTTGAATTTCTTTCATTTGTGCCTTCTCCTTTACCTTGACTGACACCTCTAGAATCCAGGGCTCAGGGCTATACAGCCATTTGTTCCCATTAATGTTATTTCTGAAATGGCTTTTGAATCTGTTCCTGGCCTCTCTGCTCCTTGGGACTGTCACATCTTTAATCCGTCTCAGGTGCAATAGCTCCCAAAAGCTGTTGTCTGCCTCTCGAGGCCATCACTCTCCATTATGCCCATGCACTTGGAACCCTGAAATGAGCTCAGACTGCCAGGCCATTTATCTGTGAGGGCACTTAAAAGCCCAACCTCTGACAGCAAGTTTCTTGGCTATATTGGATGCTCTCTGGTCTCTAATACCTTAGTTTTCTATTCCAACTCTTAATACCTACCACGACTTTCCTTTGATTACCTGGATAGGTATCTCCCACTCTCTATACTCCCCACTGTGGGTAATATTGTTTTTTAAATGGGAAAGGATTTAGGAGGTATGGCTCAGAGGCACAAATTTTGCCTAACTTTCATGGGGACCTGAGTCTAAGTTTAATTTCTAAGAGGGAGGGAGGGAGGGAGAGAGGGAGGGAGGGAGGGAGGGAGGGAGGGAGGGAGGGAGAGAGAGAGAGAGAGAGAGAGAGAGAGAGAGAGAGAGAGAGAGAGAGAGAGATTGATATTGATTCAGGGTCTAGGATTGTTTAGTCAGAAAAGCCCTGATGCATAAGCATGAGAACCTGAGTTCGAATCTACCATTACTTATAAGGCTAGGGATGGAGCCAGCAAGCACCTATAACCCTAGTGCTGGTTATACTAGTGACTTGCCCACAAGCCAGCCTGGACAAATTGGTGAGCCCCAGGTTCAGAGAGAGACCTTGTGACCTCCTTCCAAAAAACAACAACAGGGGGGGAAAAAAGACCAAGGTGGAGAGCGACAGAGGGAGACACCAGATTCAACATCTGGCCACCACACATGCAGATACATGCACACATGTGCACCACACATAAACACATATACACACACACCAACGCTTTGCATTGCTTCATTCTGGCCTTGATAAACTTATTCTAGTATCTAACCCACCCACTATGAGGAGACAGAGCAAGACCTGTCATCCCCAAACTTAGTTATAACCAGGTAGCCCTTACTCCAGGCCAACAGCAAACGGTCAGAGTGTTTAGTCAAGAAGGCTGGTGGGAAGGAAAGCAAAGGTTCACTCTTTCTTGACTGAAAACAGTCAAGGTGGAAGTGGAAAGAGGAAATGATCAGACAGGTTAGCAGCAAGAATCCTCAAGTTTTTAATCTTTAAAAAAAATGCATATACACCTGGGGATGTAGCTTAGTGATTGAGTGCTTGCCTAGCATGGGCAAGACCCTGGGTATTATCAAAAGAACACACACACACACACACACACACACACACACACACACACACACACACACACTAAATTCTTGACAACTCCATTTGTTCCTTCAATAAATACTTAGGCATCAGCTCTATCTGGCATAGTGTTAGGTGAACAATGGAAAAGGAAAGCAAGCATAGTGGCCTCCTCCTTGAGTTTGCCAAATAACTTGGCATGTATCATTCTGCTTTGTTGTCTTGTCAACATTACAATAGGCTTCTGGCCTACAGCTGAGGCTACAGCCAGGAGTTTTATGCCTGCAATTTTCAGATGTGCTGGAGCTATGTAACCAAGAGAACATTATCGCCACCACCCCTCCCTTCTGCTTAAGAATAATGGCACTTGTTTTAAACAAATGACTTCTTGATAGCCAGGTTTCAGTCACTCATGATTTTTGAGTATTTAAAGTGGTCTAAGCAACTTTTTCCCTCAACTCATCACTTCCACATTGGCAGTTCAAAATCATCCCCCACATATGATTTTAGGCATTAACAATCTCAACGCAGTACTCAGAAATATACCCAAACATTATTCTAGTGTCAAGTGGCTTCAGTGACCAAATATGAAGTTACTATACTTTTCTGAAGTTGCTTGTAACAGCAGGATTAATACCAAAATTGTGTCTAGAGGAGAAACTAATTCTTATTACTAAGAGTCAGTGACTGACTACCAATTGTGGAAGGATTGTAGGCAACACCCCAGGTGAAGGCAATCTTGGCAGGTCTTGCCTTGGGCCCCACATTGGGTGCCACTTGTTGACTCTGTTTCTTAACAATTAAGACTTTATTGTACAACCCAACTATCCTATACAAGAGGGAATAAAGGTTAAAGGGAAACAAGAATAAATCTTCTGGTATCTGTTCCACGGGATGGATCCCTAGGTGTCTCTGGCCTGCATGCTGATCCAGCCTGTAGGCTGGTCCTTTCCCTGGGCTCGTGCTCAGAACTTGCAGCCTTCTCCTCTCCTCTCTGCCTGCACCTCTCTCAAGGGCACAATGGCTGGTTTCACTCCAGGGATCCCTCCTCCCACTGATGTTCGATTAGAAACACAATAGCCTGGCTGGAGTCTCCCGTCTGTTTCCTGAATTCAGGACCCAGGATGGTTCCTCCCAGTCTTCAACACTGCCCATCTCAGTGGGGTATCTGTGGTGTTTCCAAGCAGCAAGCCTCAGGCAAGACCCACCAAGATTGCCTTCACCAGGGACAATGCCTACAATCCTTCCACAGCCAATCAATATTCCGTAAGTAAGGAGAGACATAGGAGCTAGAAAGAGATGCATGACAGTTAAGAGCAGCCAGAGGACCACGGTTGATACCTAGCACCCACATGGCCTTTCACAGTTGCCTGTAACTACAGTTCTAAGGGATCTGACACCCTCTTCTGTGCTAGAGAAGCAAGTGGTACACAGACTTATTTGCAGGCCAGCCACCCATACACATACAATAAGAATAAAAATGTAAAGATTAAAAAATAAAGAAAAGTGTGCTATGATCTTGGCTGAGAATGCAGGTTAATATGTCAGTTTTCCCTGAAACTAACTAAAAATGTTCATCATGGCCTCACACAACAACAAGAACATGAACAGAAATCTTTTGGAATTTATTAACAAAGACAAACAACAAGAAAAACAAAAACCATTTGTCTGGATGAATAAAAAACAATCTGAAAAAAAACCATGAAGGATCTAGCACCAAAGAGCATCAGGGAAGACACTGTGAGTTGGCTTAGCTACAGGGTTTACAGCTCCTGGTCTATTGCAGGAACAGATGTGGATCCAAATAAGACTATGACTGGATTATGCAATAAGGCATGGAAATAAATGTCATTTGAGACAACTGGCTAGTCCTTAGGAAAAGAATAAAGCTGAGTGACTACCTTGAACTTCCAGATGGAATAAAGGTGGAAATGTTAGAAAGGATTTCAGTCTTGTAGCTGGACATTATTCCTCTGTGAAGGAAAGCATGAAGCCCGACTCTTGGCTTCATCATTTACATGGAAAGGATTTCCACTAGGGGAAGGGGAGCTGATGTGGTCCAGTGAGTGGCTTCTAGGTGGGGAGGCGTAGGAGTTCAGCTCTCAGCACACACAAATGGCCTTATGGGAAGTTCCCCATGTGATTTTCAGATTCAAGAAGAAAACGTCAAAATATGATGGTTCGTGCCTGTATTTTTGACACTCCAGAGGCTGAGGCAGGAGGATGGCAGTGAGTTCAAGGGTAGTATGGATTATGTAGCAAGCTATAGGGTGAGGCCCAATCTAAAGAACAAAGACAACAACAACAAAAGTAAGAGAAGGAAAAAGAAGAAAAGGTTAAGACTGGTTTTCAGGAGACTCTTCCTTGACACAAGGATGCAGCCACCACTAGCCCTGCTGGTGCAGCCCCTCCCCCGCTTAGATGAGGCCTTGGAGGATGAATGAGAACGAATAGCTTCCTAGAAATAGTCTTCTATGCAGATCACCATTACCTTCCTGGAAGGAAAAACAACATTCAGGATCTGATGGAAAGAGGACACACCAAATAGCCACTGGACTGGAAAATTAGACTCTGCCATTTCTTGGCAAATAGAAGACAAAGTTCATGTGTGTGTGGGATGCGGACTTTGGACTAGAAATAGAGAGAAACTAGAAATAGCTACTGCAGCCCAACAGGGGGTAGGGTGGTAACCCCTAGGTCACAGATAAGCATGCTACCCCTTGCTGTGGGGTAACTGCCCCTAGTGAGGGAGATAGGCAAGGCGGAACTCAAACCCCTTAGGGGAGTTTAGGTCACTCTAATGAGTAAAAGCAAATTGAGAGCAAGACATCATTCTTTTGTTGTTCTTGTTGTTATTTCGGAGACTGATTCTAAGTGTTTTGGCTTTTGAGTTCCAGGCTGGAAGCAGCAAACCGACTGCCTGATGTTAACTTGGTGCTATATTGCTCTTTTAAGCAGGAGGTCTGCTCACATTTTAGAAAAGTAGATCCTCTCGCCTACTAAGAGCTCTGCAGTTATGTCATTGTCATTGGCAATCTTATCTCCAGCTCCTCAGCCCGTGCCCCCTGGCGCTGAGAGAGCACTGTCCTGTCTCTGCCTTCTCCCCAGTCTGTGGCCCCCCAGTGCATCAGATGCCTCCACCTCCAGCTGCTCACATCTGAGCCCTTCTCCCCACACCTTCACCCATGGCTGCTCACCTGCGGCCATTTGCCCTCCAGGTTCTCTGAGACTACTCTAAACATGACGCTTCTGTTGCCAAGCATTCTGAGGGGGAAGCCGAGGCGGTGGCCTAGAGCACATACATTATTACTGTTTTTTTTCAGTTAACATTACTTATGGAGAAGCTGGAAGGTCAAGTCAGCATCCAGGCCCTTGAGTCCAAAATCAAATAACAGCCAATTAGTCCCCTTTCACCTTTGGCCCTAGTCCATGTGACTTTCCTTTTCCTGGTCAAAGGGCAGAGGAAGGCCTCTGAGTACAGAGCAGGAATCTGTTGCATTGTTCAGGACCTGCAGCTCCAGTGATAATTAAAGCTTGGGGGACCTTGGTTTTTCAACTATATGTCAGGTTTCCCTTTTTGTTACAAACGTTAGTTATTCACAGACCAAACTCCCCCTTTCCCTGGGAAGATCATTTGCTTAGTGAACATACGATATAATAAAAATATAAAGTTCTGGAAATTTCCCATTTCTTTTTTCTCAGTGATGTTTTTTCCCCTCGGGAGGCCAGCATTTAGTCACCATTGTCATCATGTATATATTTAACACAACAGGATCACTGAGGTCTCAGGTTCTTTGGAAATAAAAATTGAGTCACTCTAGTGAGAATCTCAAACAGGGCGAGCCTCTATTTCAGACGTCGCTATTTCCTCGTGAGTCTATTCCAGTCCTCCGTGTGCCTGGCCTCCTGTCCACTTGTAACTATGACTCCACTGGATGTGTGGCTGTGTACAGCCAATGTTTTTTTTTTTTTCTATCTAGTTTCTGGCTGAGCCAAATTTTTAATGCATATACCCAAGGCAATATAGGTGCCACTGGGAAGCTACATTAAAGCTTATGGGGTGGTGGGAGTGATTCTTCACACCAAGGAAGCAATTTACTAACTATACATTTGAGATCTGAGGCAGGAGTAGGGGTGGGAGTGGGGAAGGTTGCCTTTTGATAGTATTTATTTTGATTCTAGGAGTTAGGCAAAGGAAGATCTGAATGCCTATGAATAAATAGGTAATCACAGACCTTACCTTTCCTAAAATCAACACCATTGCCTAATTGTGTGAGCAGACACAGGAAATGTGCTCAATGTACAAGAGCAGTTTTCTAGACACTAAACTGTAATCCTGTAATCATGGCACTCAGAAAGCAGAGGCTGGTAGATGGCCAGTTCAAGGCCAGAATGGGTTACATAGCAGACCAACTCAAAATACAAATAAAATAATGCATGCAGAACATACAGGCACACTCTATTTCCGCCTACAATTTATCTCTAAGTTCATTCTTCTTATGTGAAGTAGTAATTACAACATGCATGCTTCTAAACCTCAGGTTCTCAGATATTTCCTCTACATGTTTACCTCGTAGTCTTCAAACACATACAATATGAAATTCAGTATTTATCATAATAAGCACCAGCTATGGCAGCGCACACCTTTAATCCCAGCACTTGGGAGGCAGAGGCAGAAGGATATCTGTGAGTTGGAGGCCAGTCTAGACTACATATCAAGTTCCAAGAGAGCCAGGACTAAATAGAGACCCTACCTCAAAAAGAAATCACAATAAAATAGTGGCCTTTGATGAATTTACAGATTCCTTTGTTGTGGCCTTAAAAATCACCACTAAGTCCCAAGTACTGTACAACCTCAAGGGAAACCTCATACTGTCAGCAATGTAAGTCAATTGTAACATTCTACAAATTCTTATTCGAACACTTACAGGGTGACTAAAAAATGGCTTCAGCTTGGAGCTGGAGAGGTGGCTCAGTGGTTTAGACCACTGACTACTCTTGCCGAGGATCCAGGTTCAATTCCAGCACTCACATGGCAGCTCACAACTGTCTGTAATTCCAAGACCTAACACCCTCACACAGGCACAACATCAATGCACATAAGATAAAAATAAGTAGCCAGGCGTGGTGGCACACGCCTTTAATCCCAGCACTAGGGAGGCAGAGGCAGGTGGATCGATGTGAGTTCGAGGCCACCCTGGTTTACCAAGTGAGTCCAGGACAGCCAAGGCTACACAGAGAAACCCTGTCTCGAAACAACAAACAACAACAACAAAAGATAAAAATAAGTAAAAGACACCAACTTTATTTTCATCAGATTTAGAGCACAGCTGAAGGGATGGCTACAACAGGTCCTCACATAAGACAGCTGGAGCTCAGGGCTGTCCTGAGGCATTCTTGCCAAGGCCCTACCGAGCTTCATATGACTGAACCCAACAGCCATTTCAGTTAGCTGTACTTGGTTTCTCCAGCGTTGTCTGGTCAACTGCACCCGTAGCCTTCACTTTCAAACATTTGTTCCTGTGACTTCCAATTCTGCACTTTAAATGTTTATGATTGCTAGAGTTGTATTTTCAGGGTCTGTACTGTGTCCTCCTCAGTAGTCCCTCTGGGGTAGTTCGTGGGCACCTAAGTGAACTTGCCCTGCTGTGAATTCTGAATCTTCATTCTTCACAAGTCCAACTTCCCGCCCGTGCCCTAAACAGATTCCCTGTTAACAGATGTGATCCAACCCGCCATGGTCTTGGAATATTCTTGATCTTTCTTATGTTCACTTTGCCAGGAAATCCTTCTGGGTTTATTTTAAACCCACATCACAATGTCCACATCCTGCACCACTCCTCACCAGTCTCTCCACTTAGAGCAGGGCTGTCTACCACCTGGGCCTTCCTGGCACATTCTCAGCTGATCTCTCTGACCCCGGTCTTTGCTCTTTTCTCTCTAGAGTAAAGACAGTCTCCTAGGCTGGATACTGCCATTTCCTCCCGTACCTTCTCAGGGACTTCCTTCATACTGAAACCTTCCTAAGGTGTTTTGCTTGTGAGTCCTAGATTCATATTTACCGTCTCTGTCTGCTTCTTGGCACAGCTTCTCTGCTGACCATTATTTGAGTTTTCTTTACTCATTTTGAAACTCTGCCATCTGCATTCCTTTACCCAGAATTCCATTTACCCAGATATCACTGAGGCTCTCTTCCGCAGTTCTGTACAAATGTCAGCTATTCAGAGAGACCACTTCAAAACCACTTCAAAATAGCATTCCTATTCCTACTCTACCTCCTTCCTTCCTGGTTTTATTTTTTGTTCTTACTGCCTCTGCACACACACTCCTCTGTGTGTGTGTGTGTGTGTGTGTGTGTGTGTGTGTGTGTGTGTGTATGTGTGTGTGTATGTGTGTGTGTGTATGTGTGTGTGTGTATGTGTGTGTGTATGTGTGTGTGTGTATGTGTGTGTGTATGTGTGTGTGTGTATGTGTGTGTGTATGTGTGTGTGTATGTGTGTGTGTATGTGTATGTGTGTGTGTATGTGTGTGTGTGTATGTGTGTGTGTATGTGTGTGTGTGTATGTGTGTGTGTATGTGTGTGTGTGTATGTGTGTATGTGTGTGTGTGTATGTGTGTGTGTGTATGTGTGTGTATGTGTGTGTGTATGTGTGTGTGTGTATGTGTGTGTGTGATACTAAAACATGAGAGCCCAGTACATGCTAGATACCTCTTAAATATAAGCTAAGTGACTGTTGTAGCAAAGGAGGGGTTATAATAAGGCACGGTATGTTGGATTGGTCTCACTACAGGTAGCGAAGGAGACACATATCCCTTAGTAAATGTCCATAAGTTAAGACGGCAGCCATGCAAAGGCAGAGGGCCGAGCTCCGTAACACTAGCTGGACGGTGGCATACTGCTCCTCGTGACCTGACTCACTGCAAGGCTATATTGAAAAAAAAAAAATCAAGTGTAGCTTGTTGTTGCTCTTTCCCAGAGAAACGTGACCAGCACTATCTGATTTATCTGTGTAACAGACCTGTTTAGGAGTTGAACAAGAGAGATGAAAGGAAGGAGTATCAGTTCTGTCTTACTGTAAAAAAGCAACGAAACAGAGAAGTCCTGTGACAACCCAGCTCGGTGTGTAACTGAACCGAGCTGACGATCTTGCTTCCAGGACCTGAGACTGGAGAAAAGGGGGGGGAGGGGGGAGGAGGGGGAGATGGGGGGGAGGAGGGGGAGATGGGGGGGAGAGGAGAGGGAGTATGAATGAGAATGAATTGTCTGCATATCAGAGTGAGTATGCTTTTTACATATCTCTTCAACCCTAATTCTCCCCACCTCTAGTTATGATCATAACTTCCTTAAGATACAAGGAGAAATAAAGGTGTAGAAAGGAAAATGTATATGTGTGTGTTTCTGTGTGTACATACATAAACACACTCAGGTACAACTATAATGACTGAGCCCTAGGCTCATAAAATAAATTTAATTTATTATCATGAAAATAGATTTACAGAATGAAATAGAGGATTTTTGTGGAGAATTTATTTCCTTTTTTGGCCCCTGCATTTTCCCTTTACTTTTATTTATTGAGTATGTGGTGTGCATGTGTGCGTGCATGTTCACACTTGTGTGCTACGTGTGTGGTCGCCAGAAGTATCTTCCTCTTCCTTATGGGCTGGGGCAGGGCTTCTCCCTTGAATCCAGAGCTCACTGACTTAGCTAGCCTAGCTGTCTCGCTCGTCCCAGGGATCGCTGTGTTCATCTCCCTAGTCCTGGGAACGGAGGTGAGTCACTGACTGAGAAGAGCACTTTAACCTCGGAGCCACTTCCCTAGCCCCCTCCACTGACCTTTGAAGTAACATTCCAGTTAGCACACAAAATAATGGGCTTCACTGTGACATTTCATACACACATCGTTGCTTATAGTCGGCTCCCTCTTCATCCTACTCTGTCCTGACCTCTGCTCTATTCTCAGCTCTATTTGTGTAAAGTACTTTTTCTTCACAGCCACAGAGGCCAGTATGTATTGAGGACAACGTTAACATTATGGATACATGCAGCTAACGGTGTGACTTAATGCTTCCTTGCTCCAGCTGAGGCACATGGTAAGTCCAAAATAACTGAAAGAAAGCAAGGAGAGTTTGAACTGCTCCTGTACATATCTGTAGCCGATGTTTTTGGCTGTTCTCGGAAAGGTGGTCTCCCCAGCTACCACACAGCCCTGAAGAAAGCTCCCTTTTGCTATGTATAGAGATCTGCAGGGCCTCGGCCTTCAGCCCATCACTGATCATCTTCTTTTCAATGTGCCCATGCCTCAGCGACTCCCCCAACCTTGCTTCCAACTCTTGTTAACAACACTGATGGTCCTCTGCTTCCATTTTCCCTTATTCTCACTCACAGCACTCTCCCTCTCTGTCCTTCCTGGGATCTGTAAAGTCCTGTGGTTCTTATCGGTGGTGCTACCTTCACACAACAAGTTGTTTTCACACAAGTTGTGTCTTTGGAATTAACTCTTCCTTGTTTTCTACTCATGAGGGGAGAATGGAGGATCAGGGAAGATAATTGAATGGTCACTCAAAAGAAAATCATTAGCAGACCCTTTCTCCACGGATGCCTCCCACTATAGAGCCTGAAAGGCTTCTAGGGCTGCCTTAGGACCCCGTTTGGGCCCATGAGACATAGTTGAGGCCCCTGGTCAGTGGAGAACGGGTTGTGCAAAAGCTCCTACTTTCCTGAAAAATGAAGACAGGCAAAGCTACTGTTGCCTCATCCCCTTTCTCCCCTTCCTCCCCTATTGAACACAGACTTGATGGGGGAGGGTGATGCCATCTTGTACAATGGGAGAAAGGTCAGGAGAAGCACAGGCATGAAAACTCTAGCATCATCAACTGGAAAACCAAGATGTGCATCTAGGTATACTTCTTCTTAAGGAAAACAGATCTCGATTTTTTTCCCAGTGGCCATGAGTGGTTTTCCTGTCACTTGCAGGTGAAAGGAGGCCTAATTTCTGTAGTCACTTCCTTACCACTGTATCACAGCTCCCTTCAAAAGAAATAAGCCAGAACTTCATAAGCAAAAGGTTGAGGCTACTTATTTTAAATTAAAACTGTATTATCCAATTCTGGAAAGGATAGGGAACTACTAAGATCTACAAATAGCTGGATCTTGAGTGCTAGGGTCCCAGGAGAGTTGTCGCCGGGCGTGGTGGCACACAGCTTTAGTTCCAGCACTCAGGAGGCAGAGGCAGGAGGATCCCTGTGAGTTTGAGGCCAGCCTGGTCTACGAAGTGAGTCCAGGACAGCCAAGGCTACACAGAGAAACCCTGTCTCAAAATACAAAACAAACAAAAAGAAGTAGAATTCCTGTAGGTGACTCTGGGCAGAGGGACGGTTCATTGTCAAGAACAGCTCTTTCTTATCTAGAGTAGCTAACTCAGGGGTGGTTTTAGAAATGGCATCAGGAGCAATGGAAGGAACACGTGAGCCTCTGGCCAACATGTACACCAAGGACAATGCCTCAAGCACCCAGGGGCCTTTATTCTCTCTGGTGACTTTACTGCACACGGGGCAGGGGAACTATAAGGCCTGGGCTATGGTAATAAAGAAGGTCTAGGGCAATAAACAGGCAAGCAGAGCAGATTTAACTTTTAAAACCTGTTCATGGCTTTCTATTTAAAGTGACTTTACTGCAGATAGCATATTCTTTCTTGTTCTCTTTTCAGTCCAGCCTTGTTTTTCTGTAGTATCAGCGGCTCTATAGAATGAGCCTGTTTCAAGGGTGTGATACTTAGACCATGACTTTACCAGGAAGTTCAAGCTGCCCAACCTACTTTTCCTTACCGTAAGAGCTCTAGCATGCTGGGAAGTCTGTCATGCTTAAATGCAGCAGCTGTATAGACTACCCAACACTTACTTAATTGGCATTTAATTGCAACTACGCACAGGTGATAATAGCGATGCTGCTGCAGTGCAGAACTTAAGAGCGTCTAACTCACACTGGCACGAAGCTCATCCTTTTTACTTGATCATCAAACCCATCTTCCTCCTGGGACAACTTCAGACACCAAACCATAGTAGTCAGGGTCCACATAGGAACTGGGGAAAGTTAAAAGAAAAAATGTTTAATAAAAGGTATTCAATTATCAAGAAGGCAAAAGTTTTTAAAGGCAGAACCTCAAGTAGCCCAGGCTAGCCTGGGACTCTCAGTACTGCCAAACAGAACCTGGAATTTCTGATTCTGCTGTTTTCCAGAGTTCTCCTAAATTCTGGGGTCACAGGCATGTCCACCCCACCTGGTTTATTCAGTACTGGGGCCTGTGCCCAAGGCTGTAGTGCTCTGGGCTTTTTGCACACTTGTCATGGTTTTGTCACAGTCACCCGAAAGCTCGACTGGAGCCAGGGCTTATGCTTCCAGGGTGGCTCACTTGTCTGGCTGACCAGCTGATGTCGGTTGTTGGCTGGAAGCCCTAGCTCCTTCTTACACGGACCTTTCCACAGGCTCCCTGAGTGGCGACGATGGCTGGCTTCCCTCAGAGTGAGTGGCCCAAAGGACACAGGATGGAAGTGTTTGGGTTTTGTTTTGGTTGGTTGGTTTTGGATTTTGTTTTTGGTGTGTGTGTGTGTGTGTGTGTGTGTGTGTGTGTGAGAGAGAGAGAGAGAGAGAGAGAGAGAGAGAGAGAGAGACAGAGAGAGACAGAGAGAGACAGAGAGAGACAGAGACACTGTGGGTGGAAAGAGACTAACACTTCTATAAGGCTCTAATTTTAGGAAAAATGAAAACTGCTGTGCATTGGAGGGAACGGGGCTACGGCCTACTATTTGAAAAGAGTAATTTTGGATCATGTAAGAATTTTTGTTGTGTATTTGTAAGGTGTGATTTTATTATGCATCCCAACCTGGTCTCACACTCAAGAACCTCCTGTGTTGGCCTCATGAATGCTGAGATTACATCATTCTCCACCAGGCCTGATTTAAGGAACTATTTCAAAGCCATTACATATGGATTAGAAAAAAATTGTTTCCTTGTAGTTATTTTGGGCCTATGTTTTTGTTTTGTTTCCTGTAAGGTGAAAATTTTCCTTTAAATTTATATATATATATATATTTTTTGCCAGGCGATGGTAGTGGACACCTTTAATCCCAGTACTTGGGAGGCAGAGACAGGTAGATCTCTGAGTTTAAAGCCTGCCTGGTCTACACAGTAGTTCCAAGATAGCCAGAGTTAGACAGAGATAAACAAGCAAAAAGCAAGCAAGCAAGCAAACAACAACAAAACCCAAAACAGTCATGTTGTTTCTAATTAGTGAGTCATCTTGGGGCATGGGAACCTAGCAGTGGCTGCAGTTCTAAAGAAAATGACTTCCCTTAGGTGGACACCAATTGGTGTGTTCTTCTCTGGGGAAAACTATTTTTCCTCTTCTTAGCATTCTTTCTTTTCCCATAGTCCTTCGTGTAGGTTTGAGGCCTTTTGGGATTTCACTCATGCACTTGGTTTGTTCATTTGTTTTCGAGACAGGGTTTCTCTGTGTAGCACTGGCTGTCCTGGACTCACTTTGTAGCCCAGGCTGGCCTCGAACTCACAGAGATCCACTGCCTCTGCCTCCCAACTGCTGGGATTCCAGGTATGCACCACTGTGCCCATCTTGGTATGTTTATTTTTATTGTCCTTCCTCAGCTCATATTTAGACAGTCATGTTGGTCAGACTTTATGGATGTAGGTAGCTTTTGCAATTACTAGGAGACATGATCTCACAATTTCCACAATCCTCTGATGCTTACAGTCTTTCTGCCTCTTTCTGCAATGATCCCTTAGGTGCACGGGTTGTATTGTAGTTTTATCCCTTGGGATAGTGCTCCACAACTTTGCATGCTGATTGGTTGTGGTTTTCTAAAATACTGTTCATTTGTTGCATAGAGAGGATATCTTGATGAGGAGTGAGAACTACATTTATTTGTAGGTATAAGGACAGATATTTAGAATGTAGTTAGGGATTACCCTTGTCCAATAAAATGGTGGCTGTAGGTTCTTCTTCAAGATCCATGACTTTACTAGCCTTGGGTAGTTCACTAGGTTCCTAGTAACAGGTGTGATTTTTCCTCTTGTTGAGCAGGGATTATGATTGTTTAAAT
This sequence comes from Acomys minous, assembly GCF_964271855.1. Lineage (NCBI taxonomy): Eukaryota > Metazoa > Chordata > Mammalia > Rodentia > Muridae > Acomys > Acomys minous. Next base: position 111,677,096 of record NC_140494.1, read on the forward strand.
ACAATTAGAGAGCTGTTGGTTACTGCCAATGTATATGTGACACTACTGCATCTTCAGGGTTACGGTGCTGAGCCGATTGCTGTTGTAGTTCATAGGCATCATAGCTGGGTAGGACTGTTGGTTGCATCCTTCCATTGGAAGCTTGCACAAGTGCCTTCTGGTACCATGAAAGCTAGTCTCTGGGAAGAGATCTTCAAATCAGTCACAGCACAGGGGCCTCTGGGCTCTGTGTCTGAAGTATATAGGGACACATGAAAAATTTAATCAAAGGCTTTACAAAGGAAAATCTCAGATTAAATGGGATTTAAAAATGAATTCTATCAATATTTAATAGAAATAACACTATTCCTACAGAAATCCTTTCAGAAAATAGAGGAGAGAATACTTGTTTCAACAGTTTTATAAATAATATTAATTTATCAATATTCTCTTCATATAAAACCTTTTTCACAAGAAAAAACTACAAACTAATATTCCTAATGAACCTAAGTTTATGTCTAATCATAAAAAATGTAAAGGAACAGTAGCAAACAGAATCCAGAAACATGTAGAAAAGGTATCTCAATTAGATTTATTTCAGGAAGGTAAAATAACATTAAAAAGTTAATGAAGTGATTTTTCATTTTTATAGACAAAGCTCTAAAACTATGCAATTACTGATAGACCCAGAAAACACCACCCCTGTCCAGATATTCAATTTCTTCTTTCCTCTTTGCGTCCGACCACCTGATAAACCATAGCAAATTACAACAGCAGCCCCTAGGGGCCCTAGCACTTACACATCCTCTAAAGAGTCCCCAGAATTCCAAATTACATACTTGCAGAAACTATCTGCAGGTGACAAAAATCACGCCCCTGCTAGAGAACAAGGCAAATCACAGTCAGCTGCTGTGGACAGTCTGAAACAGCCCATCTAGGACTAAAACATGTTTACATGCTGTAACTGGGTTTTTTTTTTTTTTAAGAAACCAGAAATTCCACTACAAGATCTTTTACAGGAAGTGTTCTTTTGAAGATTATGTATTTACTTATTATGTGTGATGTGTGGGTGTGAGTATATGAACACGTATATGTCATATGCACATGTGGAAATCAGAGCCCAATTTTCTTGAGTCACTTTTCTCTTTGCTGAGGCAGGATCTCTCTCTCACGTTTGTGCTGTTCTGTATACTTCAGGCTAGCTGGCATGGAAATTTTGGGGCCATTCTCTTGATTTTGCTTCCCGTCTTTCAGTACAAATGCAGATGCAAGCCATCACATCCATCTTTTGAGATCCAGGGCTCCAATTCAAGTCAGCGGGATTGCATGGCAAACACTTTGACCCTTGGAGCCATCACGCTTAACTTTTTTGTTTCTAAAACTGCTGCACTAACATGGTCAGCCTTGCAAGCCCACTCCCAGCGGTGGGGGTGGGAATCTGAGTGATGGATTACTTAGAGAACCAGATACACCATGTGAAAATGGTAACCGAATCGGAACCTGTCCTTGTTTGGCACTCACCCTGAAATAGAAAAGTAGATTGCCCAATGCAGGATGTACACTATTAGACAAAAATAGAGTAGTTGCAGATATTTAAGTTTTATTTCTTCTCAAATCTCTGATGGGGTTAAAAACCAGATAGTTTAGCCTTACAATTAAGCCTCGTAGGTTAGGGCTTAAGATGCATTTAGATCAAGATAGATGTTTTAAGTTAATAGAGACAAAGTATGATAGATACTGATCTTCATTAAAAAATTTAGACCCAACAAGACAGGAAAGATATTTACTTCAAGCTTGCCAAACACAAATAGCCAAATCCCTATGAATATAACATTTATACAATTCCTGGTTGTCTTGTGCTTCTTCCTGCTGCATGTAGTTTATTTTATTCATGTGTAATTAAATAAAAGCATATGTTAAAAAAAGAAACATAGTAAAAAAAATAGAGAAGTTGTCTAATGTTCATCATTCAAGGGCAACAAGGCTCTGGGGGTAATTGCTCCCCAAGTTCCACGAGATAAGTCCAACACAGTCTTAAGAGCAAAGTGAAAAAACTGTTGTTATACACAAATGGTAAACCCAACCCTAATGAACGACTCCAAGTACTCATCAGATACAGCAGTAGGAAAACAAATCAGAGTGTGTGTGGATATATGTATACAAGTGCATGTGTACATGCGTGTGCATGTGAAGGCTGGAGGATAAGCTCAAGCATCATTCTTCAGGTGCTGTCTACCTTGGTTTTCTGTGATAGGTTTCTCACTGCCTGGAGCTAGCCAACTCCATTGGGCTGGCTGGCTAGTGATGTGTAGGATCCTCACTACCACTTCCCTGATGGGATTACAAGTACGCATTACCATGCCTACCTTTTTAAAAACATCATCAGCAACAGCAACAACAACAGCAGCAACAACAAAACCCACAGGGATTCTGGGGTCTCAGTCTTGGGTAAGCATGCATACTTTGCAAGAACTTTACCAACTGAGCCTTATTCCCAGTCCCTCAAAGCTGGCTAGGGAGCAGAGACACAGACCTACTAGAACGCCTGCTCTGAATACGAATGCCAAAGGAAAGGCTTCCTTGTTAGCAAGACAGAAAAATAAGCTTGAGCCAAAAGAGTCAGGAATCCGTGGGAAGGAAAGTCAGTTGAGCCCAGCAGGAGCTGACAACTTGGGGCCTAATTTCAGAGAAGAAACACAGAGCAAATTCTAGAAAGTAACCAAATATTCTTCCTAAGGTTCCAGCAGAGACAGTTTGTCCCACAGTACCATGGTGCCAGGAATCCGAGGCGCTGAGCCTAGGCTCCACCTCATCAGCCCAGACAGTGTTGGAGGCCAAGGGAACAAACTGGAGCTGGGTACCCTCAAACTGTGCCAATCCACACAGGCTGAAGACAGACACTGGTGAGATTAGAAAAAAAAAATCTGGGGTTTGTAAACTTATCCATTTGTATGCTCTTGTATTCACTCTTTTCCTCCAGTTTTCTTTTTTAATTCCAACCAAGTCCCAGCTGAACCAAGAGGAAAACTGATTTTGCACACCTAAATCTGGATAAACAGTGGAAATTCTCCAGAGACAGATAAGGTGGGGAGGAGCCAGAGGATCTGAGGCCAAGAGCAAAGGGGCTGTGATCAGGCGGGGTTCTGAACAGCAGGCCAGGCTGGCATCTTCCTTCCTAGGGATTTGGGCCTTATCGTCTGCTTTTCCTTGAAGTCCTGCTTGCACAGTGGCCCTGGGCCAGAGGTGAAAGAGGCTCTGTGACTTCCCATTGTCAGAGCAGGGGGAACAAATAAAGGATTGCCTCCATGGGATTGTGGAATGTTTATTATCCTAAAGAAAAGCATTTGTCTTGTCTCACAGGAAATCCTGTCATCTTATCTTAGAAGTGGCCCTGAAAGAAGCAGTCCCCACCGCTTTCAACAGAGCACAGGACCACAGAGGACATGCCCCTGAGGACACATCCAGGGCCAGGGAAGGTAGCTCCAAACCAACTATCCCAATGTTCATGCAATTACAGTGACCTCGAAACCGAACTTTCTTAGCTGATTTGCACTGCAGTTCGTGCCCTGTTCTTTCTTCTCCACCCTTTCCTGGGAGAAGGGTGTCAGACAGACTGCCAGAGCTGAGAACCGCACCCCATGGCTGAGATTTCTATGACTCTGCGTGGGAGAGCTAGGCAACCAGGGCTGCCTTGGAGCTCACCATGTTTCGGTGGCACAAAATGCTTGTGAGTCCACACAGGACACAACTGCCTTCACAGTCTGCTATTTTCCAGAATCTTAGGGATTTTTGAAAAGTCCATTTCTAATATTTTTAAGTTCACTTTATTCCTTTAAGGTTTCAACATTGTTTTTCCTTAATCTCTTCTGTAGAATCTCTACAAATCAAGTGTGGCACTAAGTGTGGTTGATACTGCGTGTGTCTGAGGATTTTGGAACTGAGCCCCAGTTTTTATGCCTTTGTCCCCCATTTCTACTGGTCCCTCCTGAGCATCATCTATAGCACACACATGTAAAGAAAACAAACTCTTGGATTTCTACAAGCTAATGCCTAAGCTGATGTCATATTGGTTTCATGAACTCATTTTTGGAGGTTTGTAAAAAATGTGCTTCATCAGGTATATAATGTTGTTGATAAAATATTTCCCAGTTTACAAAGTACAGACAAGAGGATTTTGTAACTAAAATGGGAAAAACAAATTACTACAAAAAGAATGTTCTTGCTCACTAATATAGAGATTAAGTAGTGAAGAGTTCAAAGGACTCCATGAGGTCTCCGTCTCTAATGGATGAAACTAACACAGGAATTCCATGAGAACTTATTCTTACAAGGTTATAGAATTTTGTAATGCTATGACCATTTCTGTGTGTTGAAGATCATTAGCATAGAAAATAGGAAATTCTTATTTCAATGACATCGAAAAAGAGCAGTAATCAAAGGCTTAGACAATGACTACATCAAAGGTCGGCGCAGCTGCTGTCCTGGTGTTCCTCAGGTAAGATGGCTTCACACATTTCCTTGGATCACAAATAGTGGAAGTTTACCATGGATCTTGGAAATTCCACCGAGTGGGTATTTAACAGACAAATGAGTTCTTGCTTTAGACAAGCAGAAGGAAATTTTTAAGCAGCAGACTCTTGATAAATGGTGACACCCCCCATGGCCGCTGAGGACCCGTCTGACAGGAATTGGCAACGATAACAAACAGTACAATGACGGCCCATTATCTTAGTGTGCACAGAGGCTCGGCACCCTGCCAGGTGTATAATCAGCCTATTTTTGTTTTTATCACACAAACCAATGGGTTTTTCCAAATAATAGTAAATTAGGTGTGGCTCTTTTTTCTTTTTTAACTGAGAGGATTTCCTGAAATCTAAGTTTTGACAATATCTTCATATATTTTCAATAAATGGTACATTATGCATCTATGTTAAAAAAAAAAACACAATGGGTCTGTTGTTTGGAGAATCATATATTTATTGGCTGTCTCTTGACTTTGTTATTTTACACAAAGGCTGGAGCACTGTTACATAACACAGGAGCCGCACTGCTCTTGCAGCAGCCTGGTCCCAGGTCTCAAAAGGGAAAGATCAGAGCCGACATGCACTGCTCTGTAAACATGCCTATAAGATACAGTTAGGGGTTACACACTTATGTCCTTTTGAGGAAGTATCTGGATTTATTAGCATACTACACCAGCAGTTGCTGCTTAACTTACACATGTTTTGTGAAGCTCCGCAGCTTCTGTTCTGAATGTTTATTCTTTGTTAACATTTTTTTAATTTTTAAAATTTTATTTATTTTTTTTAAATGTATGAGTGCTCTGTCTGCATGTATGCCTGCATGTCAGAAGAGGGCATCAGATCCCATTATGAATGGGTTGTGAGCTGCTATGTGGTCCCTGGGAATTGAACTCAAGACCTCTGGAAGAGCAACCAGTGTTCTTCAGTGCTGAGCCATCTCTCCAGCCTCCATCCCCCCTCTCCGAACATACAGTCTTACTGTGAAAGTTTATTGTGTTGTATAGTCTTTGGGTCTGGTTAATTTTGGTATGTGATGTTCTTTCATTTACAATATTTGTAAATAATAAAATTTAAAATAAATAAAAATTACTGCCAGGTATAGTGGTACACACCTTTAAGCTCAGCACTCAGGAGGCAAAGGCAAGCAGATCTCGGTGAGTTCCAGGCCAGCCTGCTCTACATAGAGAGTTCCAGGACAGCCAGGGCTACATAGAGAGACCCTGTCTCAAAAAATAAATAAAAATTAAACATTTTTACTTATAAGAAATATTGATTATAATGTAAGGCATAAAATACTTCAGGATAAATTTGTCCAAGCATGTTATCTCTTGTGTTCTGAAAGCTATGAAATACTGTTGAGCAAAATTAGAGAATTAATGGAAATATGCAGTTTTTCACAAGTTAACAGTCAATATTGTTAGAGTATCAATTGACATACATACTTAATTAAATCCTAATCAAGACCTTAGTATTCTTCCCCTACACTCTTGTGGTAATCAATAAGTTTGTTCTAAGAGTCAAACAAAGATGCTAAGTACCTAGAATAGTCAAAACACTTTTGAGAATAAAGAAGACTAATAAGCATAATTACCTGATTTTAAAATTATTCTAAGTCAAGAGTATTAAAATTGTGCCAAAGAGTAAAAAAAAAATACGTATTTAAATCAATAGAATCAAAGAATGAATCAAGAAATAGATTTGAGCAACTTTCCACAAAAGTACCAATGCAATTCATTAGGAGAAAGAAATGTCTTTTCAACAAATGTTGTATAAGGAAAAGTATAAAGCCATATAGACTACTACATACTTGGACCTGCCTGAAGAAAAAAAGAAAGAAAGAAAGAAAGAAAGAAAGAAAGAAAGAAAAAAATTCAGGTCATTCGAGAAGTGTTGAGCACATGCCTGGCATGCCAGTGATCCCGGGCACAATCGTGTGAGACACACTCCCCCACCTACACTCACACTTCCCAACCACCTACCCCACCCTTATGCACCTTACACCCACAAACATACCATGACTTCCTCATAGCCCCACATCCCACATTCACATCCTACACTCCCCATACAAGACCCCAGCCATTCATACACACGCATATATAGACACCATGCATTAACACAAACAAATAGTAACTTGCACCTGTGATTCCAGCGCTTGGGAAACAGAGGCAGGAGGATCACTTGAGTTCTAGATCTACTTAGACAACAGAGAAAGCCCATCAAAGCCCCCATCAAACCAGGTATGTGTATGAGCGTTTTGCCTGCATGTATGTATGTACCCCATATGTGCACCCAGTACTAATTCAGGCCATGGGTGTTACAGAGGGTTGTGAGCCACTCAACAAAGGTGCTGGAAACTGAACTTAAGTCCTCTGCAAGAGCAGCAAATGCTCTTAATTGTTGAGCTATCTCTCTAGCCCCCAAAGGATCACCATTCCTTGACACATAGTGCCATATTCATCACCACTGCATTAAACTGCACATCATTTCTTTGTTATTATTGCAAGCATGTCAATCACGTCTTTTTCTCTTTATGAATATATACATATTCATAACCATAAATGCTCTCTGTTAATATACAAGTGAACTCTTTGTTTAAATAAAAAAAAAAAACACTACTTGTGTACTGATCAGAACATTTTTTTTCTCCTTAGCTTAGTATCTTGTTATAGAACCCTACTAGAAATCATTACCTGGTAAGAAGTGATCATTTCTCAGCTTGAATTGTCAAGTATGACCTCATGTGCTAGGAATGGTTAAAACTGTGAACAGCCACTCTGTCTTTAATCTAGATAGGCTTCTCGTTTTAAGTTGTGTCCTATCAGGGACAAAACTCAGACACAGACCACATATATCTTCATTCTTGTGAAAAATCTGAGTCCTCTGGCTCTTTATTTGATAATTCTGACCTCATGCCAAGTGATTGATGTGTCCCCATCGGTCTAACCTCAAAGAGTGATTCAGTCTCAGAGAGTCTGAGAGGCTGGAGGACCCTGGGCTCTCAAGACAATTCAGGGAGGGTCAAGGTCCATAAGCACAGTGTGAGACCAGATTTCAGTAGGGCATGCAGAAAGAAAACAGGAAAGAAGCAGATAAAAAGTCACAGTGCTTGAGGCCAAACAGTAAGTAAATATAAAGTGGATGAGCTCAACAGGAATTGCTCAGGGAGAAAGGATCTCAGATGTGATTTAGAACAAAATAATATACATACACATTGGGATATTGAAGTAGGTTTAACGACACGTTGAAATCATGATGGTACTGAATGATAAGTACAAGCGTTTTACTTTGCTCTGGTGCCTTTGATGGTGTTTGATGCTATAAGGTATTAAGAGTTTGCTAAATGAATGGATGGATGGATGGATGGATGGATGGATGGATGGTTAGCTTAGAATTTAAAAAGTAGAGAATAAAAGAACCCCCAACAAAGGAAAAAGCCCCGGGCGTTGGTTGCTGCTCTCAGGGTAGTCTTTAATGTGGTTTCTTCTATGTGAAGAATGAAGAAATGAATGTGAAGATGAAAATAAATCGCAGGCAAGTCAGTTACCCTATGTCCTCTCTTTTGTACCTCCTTTTTTCTTAGACACTGTAGGATGGAGGAATGATACCTTTCTTCTCAGAGGAAGCAAATGTCAGAGGCTTCAGTTGGAGACTAACCATGAGATCAAGGAATTGGATTGCTTGGATCTCAGTTTTACCAAAATGATGGCCCAGAGAAAAGTGGAAACCCCACCAAGACTGATGTAGTCAAGTCAACATTCCAAGAAAATGAGAATGCATGAGTAGCCTACCAAGCCTTTTAGCTACTTACAAGTTTGAAATTTTTGTTATTTTAGTCCTCCATATACCTTTCAGTTTTGAAAGCTCTAAAATTCCCCCAGAAATACCTAAACAGAGTCATTTCCTGTCCAAGGAACAAGGGAAGGTGGGAGAAAACAATGACACCGGTTTTCCCAAAGTGTGGGTGGGTGGGAGTGGGTGTGGGTGGGGCCAAGGTAGTACTAGAAGAAAAGCAGGATCAGACAAGTGTGAGGATAAGTATAAGAATAAGGAGGCTGGAGTAGAAATAAGAGATGTCTTCAGGAGTTTATTAATAGAGAATGGCTCCTCCGAAGGCGCTGCTAGTTTCTAGACAGGAGTAGACGGTGTGCTCTGTAGAGAATACCCATCAGCTCCTGGTGTGCTTTTAAAGAACACTTCCTTCCCCCAGGCATCTTTACATCCTCACACACAGACTTCGCAGCTCGCTCTTTAGTAACCCCCACCTCAGCAAGCATGCAAGCTCTGAAATAAGTGTTTGCCTGACTCTAGATCTGGCTTCCCAGGTTACCGATCCAATTAGTATCTCTATTTGTTTCTTCATAGACAAATGAAGAAGAGAATGAAAGAAAAACAGAAGAAGGAGAGAGGGAAACAGTATGTTCCACCAGAATTTATCATGAAGATGAAATGAAATAACTCCTAGAGGGCAATTAATACATGTGTTGGACTCCTTACTTCTATGACAAATATGAATGGTCCCTTAACTTAGCACTGAGGACAGATATGACTGCAGTGACAAGAGAATGAAAAAAGATAAACACACAAAACTCATGGAAAGGCCAGTGTTGGCAAGTATGATGTATTTTGATGCTAATTACTGCTTGCTGTCTCTGAATCCCAATACTGCTATGTAATCTTGCCTAAAAACATATTTCTATTTGGGCAATAAAATGCCAACACACCTGGGCAGGGCAAATGGGACAGGCGAGGGGGGGGGGGCTAAGGTTCCCAGGCTTTTGGGAAAGAGAAGAAACCAGAAGGAGAAGAACAGGAAGGAGGGAGGAGGCCCCATGCATGAGGTGCAGGAAGCAGCAGATAGCCAGGGTGGGTAGAGATTTGGCCCAGACAAAGAACATTAACAAGTATTTGGGATTATGGATGGAAGGTACTGCGGTAGAAATTATTAGAAACAGATGGCATGGGATTGGGGCCAAGTATGGAATACCTGCCCCAATATGGAGGTAGTTTAGGAATTAATATCTGCTATGCCCCAGGTGAACCACGGGTATTTTTAAATATAACAGGTGCCTGTCTCTTGATTGGTTGCTAGCCGGTTAGAAAATACCACCATAATCATAATTATAGGCTTAATAATAAACATTATTGGGCCATACTGATAAATTAACTGCAATTGGCTGGGATCATGTAGTCTGGCTGTTGGATAGAGAAACTTCAGTGCTCAGAAACTTCAGTGTGTTTATTTACAGATTTGAGCAGAGAAGCAGAGGCTATTGCATACAGTTGAACAAGGCAGAGGGATTATTACTTTCAGATGAACAAGGGGGCAGAGTTTATGGTATAAGCTGAATCAGGAGGCCAGGTTTAGGAGTTTCTGTTGGGCAGCAGTCTTCAGACAGTAGCTGTATGGAGAGAAGGCTACAGTAGACATTTTCTGCGCACAGGATTAATAGCCACACGTGGGCCACAGGGAAGGCGTTGCCATTTTTCTGAGCCTGAGGCTATGGGCTCCCTGACGTGATCATGTTGATATTGACAGCACACATTCACTCTGGACTCCTCCTCTCCATACAAACACCTACAAATGACTGAAAAGAGAGACTCACTGTCATCCATGGTTTCAGAGGCTCTATTCCTCTGGGCCTTAGGAAAGGCAGACCATCATGGTGGCCAGAGTGAGTAGAGGAGACGGCTGCTTGTCTCGTGGTGGCCAGGAGGTAGAGGAAGAAGAGGATACTGAGGACAAACTACCTCCTCTCTGGACACTCCCTCAGTGACATTTCTCCAACCAGGCCCCATCACCTACCTTTTACCTCCCAACAGTGTCGTTGTGTTATAGATCCAGCAGAAGATAAATCCATTGATTAAAGCCCTCAGGATTCAGTTATTTCCCCCGAAGTCCATCAACTGGCACTCAAGTCCCAGGCAACTGGAAATCTATGAGTATGTGAAAGGCATCTCATACCATAATCATGATACCTTGCTACCCAGCTCAGAGCAGGCGAGTACTAAATTCTGCCGTGGTTCTTGTTTTGAACTCATTGTGCAAACATCTTCAGTGTTGGGGCAGGGCGTAGGATGCAGGGGCTCACAGTGAGAAATGAACCTAGATTTATAGTAGTGATGTAGAGATGGTAGGATATCCCCTGCAGCCAGTGCCTCTGAGGTGCCACTTTGTATCTTCTGGCATCACCTATTTTAGGGCCTCAGCCTCTTGTTTTGCCCTCACCACTGCCACTGCAGAGGAACAGCTCTGTCTGTACTCAGACTTCATGGAGATGCTGTATGATGCTGATCTTGCTCTTGTGCATGCTACACACCGACTGACCACCTCTCTGAGGCTTCCCTGTGGATTCTGGGGAGATGCCATGGTAGGCTGTCATTGTCTATGTCTGTCCAACTGGAATTTCAAGGACTGACTTTCTGGCAGAGAGAGAATAGCCCTTAACTGATAGCAGACGGGAGAAGTGGTAGGCTTTCTCCCTGTTCTTCACACTGGCAAATTGTTCTGAGATATGACTGACCACTTACACTCCTCTCTGAGAACTGGCCTTTAGAATAAAGCAGCCAGCTGTGCTTGGCTCAAGTGATATCCAGCCCAGTAAAGAATTGAGCACTGGCTCTCTTTCCTTCCCTCGTTTCAATATCCACTACCTCACTCATTCCTGTTTGCGTGGCTTTTAACTTCCTATAAATAAAAAGCAGTGTGTAAACCTTTGCCTCAGGACTTCCAGTTGATATGTTCATCATAGATATTTCCCTACCATCTACTAAAAGAGTATGTTTCAGCTGGTAAAAGCCTCGTGCTTGCCCTAAGGCCCAGACTTCTCTTCCTAGAGCCAATGCAAATAGCCAGGGGTGATGGTGCATGCTTGTAATTCCAGGGCTGGGAAGGTGAAGACAGGAGCTCTGGGGCTTGCAGGCCAGCCAGCCTAACCAACCTGGTGAGTTGCAGGACATTAAGATACCCTGTGTGTCAAAGAAAGAAAGAAACAAAAAAGAAAGAAAAGGAGGGAGAAAGAGGTAGATGGCTCCTGAGGAATGATACTCAAAGTTTCCTCTGGCCTCCACACGTGTAAGCAAGGATGTGTGATCCCGTTCTCCTCCCTATCACACACAAATAACACTTTCAAAATTCAGCTAAGTGCATGACCATCCAGAGTGAAAACTATTTCATTCCAAGGCAAAACATGGTAGTAAATGTCTATCATCCCAGGAGTTCAGAGACTGAAGCAGATAGGTTACAAGTTTTGTTTGTTTGGTTTTCAAGACAGGGTTTCTCTGTGTAGCCTTGGCTGTCCTGGACTCTCTTTGTAGACCAGGCTGGCCTTGAACTCAGAGATCCTTCTGCCTCTGCCTCCAGAATGCTGGGATTAAAGGCGTGACCCACCACCAGAGATCAAGACTCTACCTCAAAAACCAAAACCAAAGCCAACCAAACAAAAATCAATCAATCAAGCAAACAAAGTAAATCACAAACAGACAAAAAGAAAAAAAAAAACCATAAAAGGCTGCAAAGTTAACCTAATTTGCAGTTACATTTGGTTCTAGAACTAAGAGAAAACCAATAAATAATATATTTACACATAATATATGTATATGTATAGACAGAGGGAAGCAATCTGGGAAATGTCTTGAAAAGAATGTATGTCTCTGTCTCTCCCTCTCCCTTCCTCCCTTCCCTGTCCCCCCCCCCCCATCTCATGGCTTTAAAGGCTGGAGCAGCTGTCTTTAGCCATGAGGTGGAAGGTGCTTGTTGAGGGTGGAAGAGCACAGAGGTGGGAAAGCTAATACACGTAGCTCCAGCTCTAGACTGCTACCCTGGTGTCCAGTGCTGTTCTACCACTGTGAAGAGACATCATGATCAAGCAACTCTTAGAAAGAAAGCCTTTACTTGTGGGCTTGCTTACAGTCTCAGAGGTTTAATTCATTATCATCATGGCCAGAAGCATGGGAATATGCAGGCAAGCACTGGAGAACAAGTTGAGAACTATTATCCTATCAGTGAGCAGAGAGGAGACCAGGCCTGGCATGGGCTTTTGAAACCTCAAAGCCCACCCTGCTAACACACTTTCTCTAACAAGGCCACACCTCCTAATCCTTCTCAAATAGTGCTACTCCCTGATGACTAAACATTCAAATATATGAGCTTATAGGGGACATTCTTGTTCAAACCACCTGGATATCATTCTGAAAAAGAAAAAAAAGTCAAGTCAAAAAATAAATGGGTAATAAATAAATAAATAAATAAATAAATAGGATTTCTGTATGAATAAAATGAGGGTTATGTGGGGGCTGGTGAGACAGCTCAATGGTTAGGAGTACTGACTGCCCTTCCAGAGGTCCTGAGTTCAATTTCCAGCAACCACATAGTGGCTCACAAGCATCTATAATGTGATCTGATGCTCTCTTCTGGCCTGTGGGTGTATATGTAGGCAGAGCACTATATATATAATAATAAATAAATCTTTTAAAAAAATCATCTGGGCATGGTGGCACACACCTTTAAAATAAAACAAAACAACACACACACAAAATGAGGGTTTGTAAGAAAAAAAATAACACCAATTAGGATTTTATATGGTTATCTGTGGGTTTGGAATTTGGACCTAAGGGCTAAGCCTTTTGTTTTTATATTATACTTAATCTCAAAGACCAGCACAGTGAAAACAAACACAACCCTTCCTGGTCGGCAGCCTGGCCTAATCCAAATGTTTTCAACGTAAATGAACACATGCGGGGCTGGAGAGATGGCTCAGAGGTTAAGAGCACTGACTGCTTTTCCAGAGGTCCTGAGTTCAATTCCCAGCATCCACATGGTGGCTCACAACTATCTATAATGTGATCTAATGTGCACTGTATACATAATAAATAAGTAAATCTTTTTAAAAAATGAACACATGCTGCTAGATGCAGTAACCTCCACTGTGGGCCTTGCACTTACCCACTCACAGTCTAGTAGCAAGTCAGCTTTTTAAACAGCTAAACATTAACAGTACAAATAGTGTTTAATATTATAGAGGAAAGGTACATGGAGCTTTATACAAGGGCACTTAACACAGGCTTGAGTTATGACTCAGATTAGAGGCTATAGCTGTCAGCAAGGTGAGTGGTGTGGAGAGAAGTACACAGTCTGGCTGTGGAAGGCCAGGGTGACTTGAGCTTGGAGAGCAAATGCAAATCAATGGCGAGTGATGGGAAATCTACATATGGGTCTGGAGGGAACAGTGATCAGAAAGAGATGTGAGATCAGCATAATTGTAGTGCAACAAATAAACTATGAATGCAGTAATGAGAATTAATTGAATGCGACACAAGTGGACGTGGAAAAATAAGACATTATTAATGGAGTCTGCAACGGCCCAGATGGGAGTCATGTAGCTAGAAAGGTAGATGCAAAAGCTCAAGCCGTCAGGGCCGACTAATAGGCTGGGGTGAGTCTGTGAGGAGAGGAAGGTGTGAAGGACGGATCTTGTATCTTGCACTGAGTTAGAGAGGAAGAGAGGAAGGAAAGGTTTGAGCAAATCCCACTCCAGTTTCTATTTCTGCAAAACAGGGATGACTTTTCACAGACGTACCGTCTGCCTCTGGATTGCTTTATATAATTCAGTTATTCTTTAAAACTAAGGAGTGGCCTATTGTGAGTGAGAATTCCTTCTAGGTAAACATGTTGGTTATTTATTGTTATATAAAAATATACCCAAAACTATAATGATTTAAAAAGAAACTGTCTTAGGTTTTCATTGCTGTGAAGAGACACCTTGACCACAGCAACTCTTATAAAGGAAAACATTTAGGTGGGGCTGGCTTACAGTTCAGGGGTTTAGTCCATTATCATCATGGTGAGCAGCTGAACAGCGCGCAGGCAGACATGGTGCTAGAGGAGCAGAGAGTTCTCCATCTTAATCCAAAGGCAGTAGAAGGAGGCTGCCACACTAGGGCTAGCTTGAGCATATATAAGACCTCAAGGTGCTCCTCCACCGTGACACACTTCCTCCAACAGGCCACACCTCCTAATAGTGCCACTCCCTATGGGCAAGCATTCAAAGATATGAGTTTATGAGGGCTGTTCCTATTCAAACCACCACATTCCACTTCCTAGCCCCTACAGGCCTGTAGCCATAACATAATGCAAAATGCATTCAGTCCCCACAGTCTCAAACTTGTTTAAAAGTCCAAAGTCTCTTCTGAGATCCATGCAATCTCTTAACTGTATTCCTGGAAAACCAAAATGAAAAAGTATTAGTGGCTTATTAAGCCCCACCTAAAGCATTCCACTGCACTCCTAACCCAAAGTCTTTAAGGTCCACATTCTTCCAAACAAAAACATGGCCAGGCCTTCCACAGTAATACCCTACTCCTGGTACCAACTTCTGTCTTAGGGTTTTATGGCTTTGAAAAGACACCATGATTACAGCAATTATTACAAAGGAAAACTTTTTTTTCCCCCCAAAAATGGACAGGGGCTGCTTTTTTTTTTTTTTAACATCTATTTATTTATTATGTACACATTGCTTTGCCTGCATGTACACATGCAGGCCAGAAGAGGGCATCAGATCACATCATAGATGGTTGTGAGCCACTGTGTGGTTGCTGGGAGTTGAACTCAGGACCTCGGGAAAAGCAGACAGTGTTCTTGACCTCTAAGCCATCTCTCCAGCCCCTACAAAGGAAAACTTAATTGGGGCTGGCTTACAGTTTAGAGGTTTAGTCCACTATCATCACGGCGGGGAAACAAGGCAGTGTGTAGGCAGACATGGTGCTGGAGAAGCTGAGAGGGCTACATCTTGATCCACAGGCATTTCTTAATACTGCTATGTTGGCAATCAAATTTTAACACATGGATGAAGACACAGAGCACTGTCAGATCACAGCACACACTGCCAATCCTAGTTTACTCGACTTGTTACCATAAGTCACCAAATACAGCCCACTTAGGGAATTCCATCTGTTAAAGAAATAACAAATAATACATGGAGAGATTTTATTTATATTTTGTAAAGATGAATTTTTATGTTCCTGTGTATTCGTGTGGGTATATGCTCATGTTTACTGGCACACAACGAGGTCAAAAGAGAGTGTTGTATCCCTGGGGCTGGAGTTATAGGTGGTTGTTAGCCTAATGTGGGTGCTGGAAACCAAATCCACTCCTCTGGATGAGGAGCAAGTGCTCTTACCACTAAGCCATCTCTCCAGCCCCATATTTTAAAACACCACACTGAAGCTCTCATCTTCTGTACCTGGCACCACACAAAGTGCTGAGCACCCTCCTCAGTAGTAAATAATGCTGCTGTATAAACAGAGCCGAAAATGTGACCCAAGAGAGTAGCTGTCAAGAAGACTCAGTGGCAACAATCATGGGGAATATTTATCCACTCAGCGTTTTGTTCTTCTCCCTCCCTTCAGCAAGAGAAGGAAAATGCAACAATGCACAAAGCTTATGCATTCACAAACCAGCCACTGTTTTGGTCTATAGTTACGAGATTTTTATGGAAGGTGACTCTGTACATATATGTCCTGTGTATTTTATAGAAGTGTGTAATGAATTCTGTACATTACATTGTTTATATGAGAATCAACCATTTTATGTGAGTCAGAGTGAGAGCTAAAGAATTTTAAAACTTGAAGAGAGCTTTCTGATGTTCTGGTCTGGCTCCCCACTTAGCAAACGAGTGTGCACACATGGGCACCCACACACCCCCCGCAGGTTTCTCACTCAGCTTGAGGCAGAGAGCACGGCTGGTGAGATGACCACTTGCTACTACTATCTGAGATGGAATCAGTCCTCTCTGAGACCTTTTCTAGTCCTGAAAACTCTACAGTATCTTTAAACACTATGTAGGAAAGGCCCCGCGCTTACTTTCTTTAGCATTCCTTGCAAGTAGGTTACCGAATTGTGTGAACATCTTTCAAGGGCACTTTGTAACTTGTTGGTAGGAACTGGGCATAAAGCCAGGCATGCACATTCCCTCTTTTATGCTCTTTCCACTCCATTTATTACTTACTTCTGAAATGTTATTGCCATTTATCACAAACTATTGCCTTCACTATATAAATAGAATGGATTGACTTACAACTTTTACCTTGTCTTTGTTGCCTAATATGCTCCTATCTGTGAACACACAAATTATGTACTTATAAAATCTGACCCTAAGGTAGGGAGAAAATGAAGGCAGGAATAGACTTACGGTTTCCTGACTCTTACTTAGGCACATAGCCTGCATAGTTCAATTGACTGCACTGAAATTTTATAGCTCATATCAGCAATTAACTTTGTGTGGCTTACTTGGCACACAGCATCTGAGATAAGATAGTTTACTTTGTGTGAGTTTACTGAGGGCTATCATGATGGTGAACACATTGAATATGTGTGCTTAAACATGATAATGTGAGTGTCAAGAGCTGTTATTCATAATGCAAAATCTCTTATAGTTGTTTTATATATGCAGGCCTTAAAATTAGTAATATTTCTGAATTGTTACAGTTTTTAAAAAATAGTAAATAATTTTTTAGTAGAAAGCCATTTTAGTATATAAGTATACTCTAAATTGATATCTTATATTTTTATTACATTTATTGGCTTGGACAAAGCCTGTAGCTTTCCGTCTAAAACAGAACAAACCAAAACCAAACCAAAACAAACAAAAAATCCATCTATAAATTATTTTTGTAAAAATGATTTTTCTTCATTTCAGGAAGTACTTTTTTGTATGCTAGTGAGAACAATGCTATAAAACTAGTATTGGAATTGCAGAAATTAAAATAAGCCAGCACATTGTGGCAAAGTCCAGTAAAAGTATACTGTAGACATTATGGTAATAAATTGTTTTAGGTTTTTCTTTTGATATAGGCCATTACTATGTACCTCTGGCTGTCCTGGAACATACTCTGCAGACCAGTCTGGCCTCTACCTACCAAGGGCTGGGATTAAAAATGTGTGCCACTATACCTGGCTATGATTTTTCTTTTCTTTTTTGAGACAGGGTTTCTCTGTGGAGCACTGACTGTCTTGAACTCACTTTGTAGACCAGGCTGGACTCAAATTTACAGAAATTCACCTGCTTTTGCCTCCTGGGCTTATAGGGGTGTGCTACCATGCTTGCTTATGGCTATTATTTAAAAATATTTTATATGCCACTTAAAAACGTATCTTGAGCTTTCCTTTCTGCTGCCGCCATGCCATCCAGACTGAGGAAGACCCAGAAACTCTAGAGTCACGTAAGCCACTGTCACCGCTGCATCGGTAACCACCTCAAGCACCCTGGAGGCCTTGGGAATGCTGGAGGCATGTATCACCACAGGATCACCTTCAACAAATATCTAGGTGACTCTGGGAAAGTTGGTATGGGCCATTACCACTTAAAAGGGAGCCAGAGCTTCGGCCCAACCATCAACCCGGATAAACTGCGGACACTGGTCAGTGAGCAGATGTGGGTCAATGCTGCAAAAACCAAGACTGGAGCTGCTCCCATCATTGATGTATGATTGGGCTACTACTAAGTTCTGGGGAAGGGCAAGCTCCCCCAATTTCTTTAGCAGAAGAGCTGAAGAGAAGATTAAGGGTATTGGAAGTGCCTGTGTCCTGGTAGCCACTAGGGGAGGTTAATTAAATGCTAACATTATATATATATATATATATATATATATATATATATATATATATATATATAATTAATACTTATCTTTGCAGAACAACAAGACTGTTCTAGGAAATTATGTATGGTATTTCCCCTCTGAAGCTGAACTTTTAGAGGCTTGGTTTTGCATCTAATAGGTAATACTGTGATGGAGTTTTTGGTTTAGCTCAGATTTTTTCCTTCAGAAAGAACCCCAGATATGGGATAATGTGTTCTGAGTCATGGACCTTCTTAAAGATCTAATCACCCTACCAAAGCGTTTCAGAGTACCCTCTTTATCTTAGCAGCTCGAATAACGTCTTTTACTTAAGTATTTACTGATAGCCAACTGAAATGTATGACTTGGGGTGCATGCGCTATTCCAGAGTCAAATATGCATTTGGATTTGCCATTCCCTAGCCAGGTTCCATTGACAAATAACTCTTTTTTTGAGGCTCTCCTTTATTCTCTAGCTTATTTTAACGACAATAACTGCTCTCACCCTGAGCCCGGGGTTGCTTTAATCATTACACAAGGTAGTCATGTGAAAGTACTTCATACTGTTCTGAACATAAG
The DNA here is from genome assembly GCF_964271855.1 of Acomys minous. NCBI lineage: Eukaryota > Metazoa > Chordata > Mammalia > Rodentia > Muridae > Acomys > Acomys minous. The sequence continues at coordinate 111,695,787 of NC_140494.1, forward strand.
GCCAAGAGTGAATGCTCCGTCTTCAGTTGAAAGTGTACCACCCACTTTAGTTTGATTAGTGTACTATATAGGGAATTTGCATAACATTTTTATTGTCCCTATCCTTGCTGCACCCGTAAAGTAAGTACTCCTTTGGTGGGCTCCGAGAACCACATAACCTGTTTGGTTATGAAGCGCGCACCTGCTTCCCATCCTTGAGGAATTTGCACTCTAAAGACTTCTGAGATTAACCTCAAGTCTCTAGGGGTTTTTAAATTGTTTAGTGAGGTCTCTAAGGGGCTACTGTGGTAACTCACAGAAGAGGAAGCCTAGCGAAAGTGATCTGCGGAGAGTTCCTGGAAACGCTACTGTCTCAGAAAGGGAACTCTGAGGCCAGAAAGATGAATAATTTGTTCTATAAGAGTGAAGCACACTCGCCTTTTATTTGGATTCAAAGTTCGTTTAAGTAAGAGATATTAGACACTGCAAACGGAATGCGGCAGGCTAGTTAAGGTTTGTACCGTGGCTGCTTGTACAGTTAAACCAAGTTGTAACTCCAAATCCCAGCAGAAAGTACGGAGGGCTGGCAACACCAAGGTACCCCCCCCCCCCAAGCTAACCTCTCACTCTCTCTCTAGTAAGTGGATACAATGAGGCTAACTTTTCCCAAGTCTAGAATAATTTAGGTTTGGCTGCCCTTTAGGCCCTATTTGCAACTTTTTCTTCTTAACCCACTCCTTCTGCCAAGGGAGTATCCCTGTTAACACCACCACCACCACCACTACCACCACCAAATCCGATCACATTATAGGGTCATACCCACTGCGAAATTAAAAGCAGCCAGCCTTTCCAGCTGCTTAAAATCCGCAAAGTAATGTCCTTTTGCTGCAAATACTGGGCCTATTTCCCCTTCCTAGCCGGGGATACTGATGCCTAGCATCCAACAACACCCAGGAGCGACTCCGTGGGTCTCCCCCGCCACTCCCCGCCTCCTGCTGGGAACAGCTCCACCTCGGGGGCGCTGGAAACGCCCTCCGTGAGTTCCCTGGCACCAGCGGGAGTTTCAAGTTTCCACTCGCGCGGCGGGGGGCGGGGGCTGGGGCTGGGGCTGGCAGCGGGCGCGCGGCGAGCTTCGGGCCGCGCGGCTCCGCTTCGTACACTGCGGGTTTCGGACTCGGGCTGCCCCGTGGCGTCCTCGTCCCCCCCGGGAAGGGTTCGCGGAGGCCCCGCAGCGCGTATCTCCACCCTCGAGCGGCTGAGGCCCACTCGACTCCCGCCCGTGGCGCCGAGCCTCCTTTCCCTCCGCCCGCCCCTACGCCACCGGCCGGGAGAGACGCCCTCGCAGCGGCCGCGGCGTTGGCGCTCGGGCCCCGGCCTCGCCCGCCACTGGCGGGCCGCGGGAGGAGGGGGCGCGGGGCGGCCCCGCCTTCCCCCCCGAGGAGGCGCCGGGCGGCCATATTGCCGAGCTGTCTGCGGCGGCGGCGGCAGCGGCGGCGCGTCTCCTCTCAAGCGTCCCCGGGCTCGGACCGCCGCCTCTCCGCTCCCTCGCTGCCAGTCGCGACGCCCCCGCCGAGCCGCGCCTCAGCCAGCCGGCGGCGGGCAGGGAAGGAGCCGCTCATTTTCGGGGTAAGCCCTGCTCGGCGCCTTCCCTCCTCCGGGGCTCCCGTCCCCACCCCACCCCCGCCCCACTGACTTCCCCGGCCCGGCTGCCGCTCTCCGCGCTGAGGTGGCGGCCAGAAGTTGCCAGGCTGTGGCGCCGCGGCCCGGGCCTTGGCGCGCCTCAGGGACGGGCTCGCGCCTGGCCGCCCGGGAGGCGCCGCGGTCGTTAACGGCCGAGCCAGGCCGCTTACCCGGCGTCTCCTGCCGCGTCGCGCCGTCCGCCGTCGGGCGCTGCGGGTTCCCGCCGCCGTGGACTGGGCCCCGGGCGCGCCCCGGAGGGCCGTGGAGGTGCGGGGGGGGGGTGGGGTGGCGAGCGTGAGTCCGATGCTCCCTCGCTACCCGGGGAGGGAGGGAGGGCACCGCTTAGAACTTCTCCCCCGGCCTCCCGTTTGAAAGTCGGGGTGTTGGATTACTCGAGAGCGTGCGGACGCCCCAGCGGCTTTGGGGCGCCGGGCGGCCGCTCCCGCCGCGCGAGCCCGCGAGGCCCAGGCCCAGGCTCCCTGCCGGCCGTCCATACCTGGGGCTGCAGCCGCTCGCTGCCGGCGCCCTCCCGGGGCCCCTGGACTTGCCGGGACCGCGGAGTCGCCGCCTGCTGCAGTGTTGGCGGACCCCACCTGGGAAAGTTCGCCATTCTGTCTTTCCGTGCTCCCAAACTCCCATCTCCCGAGCTAAGTTTGAAAGGGGGGGTGGGCAGTGCGTTGTTTTCAGTTGAAATAGCGCGTCTGTCTGTTCCGACACAGATGTTTTCTTTAAACGTTGCCCAGGATTCTGGGTGGGTTCCTCCACCCCCCCCCCACTCCCTAGAAGAGAGGTTATTCATCCGAAATGTGTGTTTTAAGAGGTCAGCTTCATAAAGAAATACATCTTAAAGTACAGTTGAGATTTTTGTAAAAGAGGTGTGAGTGCGGTGCCCTGTTGGCTGGGCGGAGGCACCAAGATTTGAATGATGCAAATGTCTAAGATAATAAGGGTTTATGTGATAAAATAGTACTTGGACTTGTACACTGCGGTCTATTGTTGACCGAGCATCTTTTTTTTTTTTTTGGTAGCATACTTACAAGACTATGACGGAGCACAAGAATAAACAATTGCCTTGTTCATTTTGCTGCATAAATAATGGCTTAATCTGCTTGCCAAAACAGCACCATCAGATCTGAAAAGAGAGGCTAATGTTTATGATTGCATTTTTTTTTAATCTTTAGGATTTTGTTGCTTACTTCGGTGTGTATTTTCTTTCATGATAATTTCTTCAACTATGACAAAATGCAGACTCCTTTTCAAATTGTCAGTACGCTATGAAAAGAGCTACACTTTTCTTTGCTTGAACCTCTTTGAATTCCCCTATTTTAATACTGGTTTGGAACAAGTAGTCACTAGCAAGTCTTTAGCTTGTTTACATGCGAAGGAGTTTGATTGTGACACTTAAAAAATGTACTGCCCTTGCCTGTACGGGTCCTACATGCTGTTTTGTTCATCCCTATCGCTTCACACAGGAAAGAGTGTAGGAGGAGCTCAAGATGTTTGCAGAGTAGATTTAATAGATTTTGCTGTGGGAAAAACACGTTGAATCTTAATTTCGTGGGAATTCTGATTGCTCAGGTGGAGATTATATTGCTGCTTTTATGTGTAATGGTTAGAAACAACAGGTTTTGCGTTCTCCTCAGTAATCTCGGGTGAGGGGGAAAGGGGGCTAGGGGGGTGTGGGGGTGGGGGTGGTGGAGGGGGGGGGATGGACAGAGAGGGGGTGGAGGGGGAGATAGGAGCAAGAGCTGATTTGATCACTGGACCCATTCCCAAGAGTAGAATGGAATTTTATTAACTAGTTTTTAATCTCTAGTGAGTGGTTGGAAGATTTACAGATTTATTTCATTTTCATTTCTCAATCTTTTAATATAAAATGTTGAGTGATGAGAGTCCTGAAATTTCATTCATTTTAAATTTAATGCATTTTAACTTGAGCAGTTTAAAAACGAGGTGGTACATCTTAACTCCATCCCCCCCCCCCCCAAGCCAGGGCCTTAAACTATTGCCCCATTGAGGTAGAGAAGATTGAGCTACGCTGATGGCACGGATCTATAGGGCATAGGAAACAGCTTCCTGTTACTGGTTCAGTCTGGGAGATTAAGTCACTCTTTTCTTGGATGGCTTGAACCTTTTACTGCTGCAGTCTGGGAAGTAAGGAAATCACTTCAGGATGGTGCGGCCCCCTGCAGATCCAGAGCTGGTGGTGCTGCTTTACTCTGTTGGTTCATGGCTATGGAGCTGGATTAAGTTGCTACTCTACAACATTATTTTAAGTTTCTTGACCATAGGTGTCACTAGAGGGTATTCTGGGAAAGCCCCAACTTAAGTAGCCAGTCCATGCTCTCAGTGGTGTTGGAGAAAGAGGTAGCCAGTCTGACCTCAGAGAGTTACTCTGTCTCATGTGTTTTACAGCTGTCTCATTCATTAAGTTTCTTTATGTTTCTTAGTATTTTTATTGGATGAACATTATAAATCATTAAAAACACATAAAAGTAATGCAATACATGGTAAAGTTATAACACCAAGAAAGTTAGAAAGCCGTAGAGTGAAAAACTTGTCTTCACACCCCAGGACTCCGCAGTCCTATCCTGGCCTCAGTTTTTCACAGGTAATTAATTGCCTGAGTACAGAATGTGTCAGTGCTCCTGCAAGGACAAGCATAAGCACACCTTACTCCGCTGTGGGTCTCAGGTCTGTTAGAATAAAGTTTTGCTCTAACAAATCCTGACATGATGTTTATTACTTATATTAAACATCAAGAATATTGTACTTCTCAAAATTTCATCATTTGAATGAAATTATGGAATTTGCTTTACAATTCTCAAGTGTTTGTGTAAGTACATGTGCAAAATTTCTTGGTTTATGATTAGGGGTGACTATATTTTTCCCCTTTCCTAAAGTGTAGTATAAATTCATAATAAAAGTTGCTGCGCACGTGAAAGCATGTATGCACTACATCACACACATAAGTACAAAATGTCTGTGACAGGTTTATGATATGGAATAGCAACATATCTATACAATATGTATCTTTTTCCTGAAAACTATTTAGAAAGGAATAGTTGTCTTGGTGATTATTTCTTCCGTCTTTAATAATAGACTCTAGGACCAGCTTAGTGGAAAAGGTGGAAATTATATATGGTTTCCTCCACACTGAACAACAGTTATACATAGCAGTGCTTGCAAATTCATAAATTTGTTTTGTTTGTATTGAGACAGGGTCTTTCTAGCCTTGGCTGACCTGTAATTCGCTTTATAGACCAAGAACTCACAGATTTTCTGCCTCTGCCTTCCGAATGATTAGATTAAAGATGTGTACCACCATACCTCGATAAAATAACCTAGTTTTGATGAACAAGTACTTGGTATACTTTGTGTATGAGTAAGCTTTGATTTTTTTCCTTTAGTTGACCTGTTAAGTATAATATTGCATTTACATGCTTTAAGTTTTATATATACAAAGTCACTAAACTATACATCTAGTGCTGTGATAACCAAAACATGCTGATTACTTTTCTTTTTGCTTTATATACATTGGAAATAATGGTGTAGTAAAGTTAATTTACTTGGAAAGATGATTTGGTAACTGTTTTTGCGTATTAGCTAGTTAAAATCAGTAGGGCAAACCTCCTGATCACATTTTATAAATGAAATTTTATTGTTCAGGTGGTGGTGGCATACACCTTTTCTCCCAGCACGTGGGAGGCAGAGACAGAGAGATCTGAGGCCAGCCTGGTCTACAGTGGAGTTACAGGACAGCCAAAGCTACACAGAGAAACCCTGTTTTGAAAAACAAACAAACAAAAAACCAAACAAAACAAAATTTAAAATTAATTTTTATTGCAACTCGTACATGCTGATTGTTTACATATTTTCGCTGGCTACTTTTGAGCCATGATGGCAAACCATGTGGTTCACAAAACCTGAAATAATCACTCTGCTTTTTTGTAGAGAGAATTTGCTTATCTCCAACATAAAGAAAACCAAGAACAACAAAAAGCTCCAGTGTATTGAAAGAATGTTTTAAACTGGGCCTAGCAGTACAAACCTTTGAGGCAGGGGATTGCAAGTTCAAGGCCAACCTGTACAACTTAGTGAGTTCCCTAGCTCAAAAAAAGGAAGAAAGAAGAGGTGGTGGTGGTTCATTGGTGGGGTACCTGATGGGATTCGGTCCGCATTGTTGAGGTACAGATTGAGCTTTTACTCACAGCATCAAGGAATACCACATTCTTATTTTCTCTGAGATAGCGAGGTAACTAACTTTATAAATTCTACTATCAAGAATTGATATACAGAGTTTTTTTCCTAAATTTCAGGGTTTGTTGTTGTTTTGTTTTTTGTTTTGTTTTTTTTTTGGTTTGGTTTTTTATTTGTTTTGCTTTGTTTTGTTTGGTGTTTTGAGGCAGAGTTTCCCTACCCTGGAACTCACCCCTGTAGACCAGGTTGGCTTGGAACTCAGAGATCTGCCTGTCTACTTACCTACTAGTTAATTGCTTTCAGGAACTTAGGTTTTTTTTTGTTTCTTTGCTTGTTTTTTAAGTTTTAAAAAGTTGAAACTAAGTAAGAGACTTGCAAGTGAATTTGTAAAGTTTTGAGCCTTTACATCATGTGAGATACACTGAGTGAAAGTAATAGAGAATTCTAAACTCTGGCTGGGGCCTTAATTGGCTTAAACTAAGATTTTGATTTCTTTTTTTTCCACTTCGGTTAGCTGTAGGGATGAATTGAGTGTCTTGTCTAGATACAAAGTATCCACAGGAATAAGGAAGGATTCTTTTCTAGAAGCTTCTCCCAAAATGTCTTCTGTTCCTTGGCCAGGCAGGATTGGGGCATGTTCCATATCTCCAGACATTGGCACTGCTAATCAAATTTCTTTCTTTTAATTCTGTTCCATTATTTCCTTAGTCATAACACCAAACGTGTTCTTGTTTCCAAGTGGAAAGAGATCCAGTGTGGTCTGTCATAGATTCATTAATATTCTTAACTTAAAATATGAGCATGCAATTTAACATATTCTGGGTTCAGAACTTAAATTATAAAATGAAAAACATTGATTCTTGTTAAAATATGCAGGACTAAATCCAGCCTCTTGCCAGTTTTTGCAAGTAAAGTTTTATTTGAATACATTGTAGTTCATTTACTTAATTACAAGGAACTGTTGCAACATAGACTATGGCTTATGAAACCTAACCTGTTTATTTACCTAGCTCTTTACAGAAGAAGTTTGCTGAACTTTGTTTTATGGTGTCAGTTATACATCCAGGCAATTATTACAGTGTAGTAAATGATCATTGCATTTAGGCCTGAAAGATGGACAAGATACTGAGGAGTTGTCAGTGTTAAAGAACAGCGCGTGGGCCGTATTGAGTGTGTTAGATGGGACTGAGGCGCATGTCAGCTGGAACTAATAGTAGTGTGCAAAGCTCTGCGGATCTTCTGTCCTGTCAATTCTGGGTATTTCTTGCCTTCTAGTTTTTAAAAATTCAAATCTTTTTGTAAGTTAATAAATTTTGACTTAAGATGTCTGGAGTAGATAGATGTATTTGTCCTTAAAGAAGAATCCTCCCTTCATAAAAGGAACAGTGTGAACATACTACATCTTACCTATGGTTAATTGACAGTGCTCTTTTCAAGTGTGTTGTGCTTGTGGTCTGTGGGCTAATATGCCTCTGGGGATAGCTATGTGCATCCCAACACATCTGTAGACAACATTCCCATGTTGAAGTGTCACACTGATTGTATGGGGGATGGATCAAACTTTGTTAGATGTCATGAGGACTCTGATCTTAAATTTCTTAGGTCCTATATTTAGACAAACTATATAAACTTAGTTTGCTTTTAAGTGGAGGTGTATATAATAGGTTGCTGTGTACACCTCATAAACACACAGCATAATTATAGTCATTATTAAATGTGACATTTACTTTTAATCTTGAATTAAATGAAATCATTGAAATAATTTTGGAAAAAAGATCAAGGACATAAATTTGGAAGACATAAAGTGAGTGTTATTACTTTTGTGTTTGTTGTCCCTTACTGATTCTTACTAGCTTGGCCTTTTTATAGCATTAAAGAGAGAAGAAAATGTTGTCTTTGGCAATAGCCAACAGCTAAATTAAAGTACTATCTGTAAGCCTGGATCATCATCAAAAGCAGCAAAAAAACAACAAAACAAAACAAAAACCCCAAAAAACCAAAAACAACAACAACAACAAAAACAAAAAACAACCAAACAACCAAAAAAAACCCAACCCAGCTATTTGTTTAATCTCTAGTGTCTCAAAATGTGTAAGATGTAGAAGTGTTTGTGAGAATTTCTTAGTTCAGCGTGAGTCTTTGGTTCTTTATTGCTACACTGTGACTTACGCGAGCCTGCCTACCCTATGTGAACATTTCTAAATGTTTTCTACATGCTGTAAAAATGCTGTGTAAAATGAAGACACTAGACTGGAGATGGCTATTGTACATTTTAGCACACATTAGCAAATGATAATGGGTCATTTGCTTTTCTGCTCAGTAACAATATAAATTATTTCCAAAATTTTTAGATCAGAATCCCAATTCAAAGTGAAATGTTATTTTTGTGGTTCTGTTTTGCATTTAAGCTTGAGAACTCTGAATTTTCTCAAAACTTATAATTTTTCTGAAAACATCTTTAAAACAGATTACTTCCACATGAGGAAGTGTCAGATATCTTTAGAATTGCCTATCAGTTTGCAGCTTTGATGTCTTCAGAGGTTGTTTTTCAGCTTGATGGTAGAGAAGCTAGCTTTCTCAGCCAGCCTCTTCTCAGGCCTCCCTTCTGCTGTCTGGGACTAGCTTGCCTGAGCCACTTACCCAAATCTTGCTTTCTTTTCAGAGCTATAGGGGTTGGAATATTCAAGTAGGGTAGGAAAAGGCAGGCAGCTCTGAGGGTTGGAGTATGTCTGTGTCTTTAAATCAGACATTCTGCAGATGCTAAGACAATCTTGTCCTCTGCATTTCACTTGGGAATCATATAGGTTAAAAAGAAAAAGGGATTATTACACCATTAAGTATATATATGTGCATACATACATATATACATATGCCACTTCTTGGTATTTTAAAGGTTTTAAACCTGAGGGTATGTAACCTTGGATGGATAAAGTTGGGATAAAGTTGTATCCTTATTCACATATGAGTGCGGCAGTGTCAGAGATGCTGTTTCCATAAGACTTACCAGGGTCTTCATCGTACATTCAAGTTGTCTCAGTGTAGTATTTATAATGGTCTTTACTTACAAGTCTGATGATTAAATCTAGTAGTACTGTTATTTAAAGTGTTGGAAAAGAAGCACATATATTTGTGTGTTTAATATATCTGATGTAGATTTGTATATTTTAAATTTGATAATTACATTCAAGCATGATAATTTTTTTTGTAATTTTAAGCATTTATTTTATAAGCTTAAACACCTTTGGGAGGTGGTTCATAGTCCTCTCCAGAAAACAATGGATTGAAGTTCCTTTGTCAGTGCCATAACTGTTGATTTGCCTGCCAGTTACCTTACTAATGTGTTGTAAACTTGTCTTTGTTGTGTTACTTCCTAGTTACCCAGTAGGTTGGCCAAGAGTTCTTTTGGAATTTTGTGCAAAGACAACTATTGTGCTCCTCCATAGTTCAAATCCCAAAAGGCTGAAAACAATTACAGTTAGGCCTTGGGAAAGGACTAACTTGAAAGTAAAATTAGTTTGCTGTTAATTATTGAAGCTTCATTCTAAGCCACTCGTAGACTGAACTCCGGAGCACCTGTTGCAGCCCCTGACCTGTTGGTCTGTTGTGCCACTGCTGCAGCCGAGACCCACCGTAGCACAGGGTGGCTTCCGTTGTGTGAGGAGAAGCTATCTATGAATGTTTTCTCTTCATTGTGTGGCATTGTGTTTGTTGACGGGGGTAGTTTATAGGAGATGGGAGACAGCTGCTGCCAGCATCTGTCAGAACTCAAGACTTACTGATGTACAGGCAGTTGTGCCACCAGTGTGCTTCTGAGGGATTTGGTGTGGAAAAGAGGCAGGGCGGGAGAAACTGGAGTGGGCAAACTGATGATGCTAGCAAACCTGCAAGGGAAGCTTTAAAGACACACGAAAGGCAAGGAGAGAGTCATGGTTTTCTGAAGTGAAATTCACCAAAAGTTGATCCACAAATAAGTTTGGCAACCATATAGCTATTTAGAGAAGGAAAACAAAGTTTCAAGTTAGAAATGGAATCCTAGGATGAGTATATGTGTCTTGACTTTTCGTGTGTTCTTTTATTTTTTGTTCTGCTACTAGTGGGTGCTGGTTTTATTTAAAATGTATGATCCTAGAAGGGACTGGGTATGCACCATCCATGTTAAATAGTATCTTGATAGGAAGATTGTTCATTGATCACTAAATTGACTAAAACTTAAATTGTAATTTCACTTGTACATAGGTTTGTCCTAGAAATTTTAAGATAGAATTCCTGTATATGCCACATTAGGTCAGGAAATAAAGTAATGTATAAACAGATTAGTGAAATGCTTTTGAAAGTTTCACATCTAACTTTTAAAACTAGAAACTTAAAAGTAAAACCTCCAGAGAATATCGTGATGGGGACTTACGTAAAAGGAGAGCACTAACTCAATGAAGGACTGAAAATCGGTGGCCACAGAGATCATTGGGTGCTCTAGTAGGACTAGCCTGAGGTACCGCCATCGGGCTGGCAGGGCTGGCAAGGTCTCTACATTGGAGAGTTCGTTAGGGATGTGAGCTCTCTAAAGTGATCAACTTCTTTGACTGAAAATCAAATTTTTAAGAGATTTGCATGTAAGAATAAAAGGATTTTAAATATTATACCATAAAAGTATTAAACATTTTCTTTTTAGTCAAAAAAGGCTTTCTAGGCATGTGATAGATGGCTTGGTGGTTAGGAGCATCGCTGCTCAAAGGACCCAACCTTAGTTCCTACCACTCAAATTGAGCCACTCCCAGCCACCTCTAACCCTGACCTCAGTAAGAACATGCACCCACATGTCAAATAAAAATAAGAAATCTTTAAAAATGTTTCTAATTAAAATACACACCAAAACTCTAAACCATGGACAGATAGAGTATAACTGAGAATGGGACTGGAGAGAGATGGCTCAGCGATTAAGAGCGTGTCTTGCTCTTTGAAAGGACTGGAGTTTGAATCCCAGAACACATACCAAGAGAGCTCACAGTTGCCCGTAAATCCAGTGCCAGGGGATCTGATACTCTCTTCTGGCCTCTGTGGGCACCTGCACACATGTGGCATACATCCACACAAACACATAAATCTTAGAACAGGAGAAGCCTGGCCTGTTGCTCCCGCCTGTAATGCTAGGACTGTGGAGACTGAGGTGGGAAGATTGCCTCATGTTTGTGAGTCCAGGGCTGCCAGAGCTACTGTGTGAGACCTTGTGTCAGACTCCACAAACATACAGACACCCGACTGTAGAAACTTCTGACTAGAGTAGTATCCTTCAGTTAAATGGATGGGAAATTTGAAAACGGAGTCAGAGATTAGATAGGAAAATTTCAGAATGTGTCCAAAAAGAACTGCTGAATAACAAGAGAGTGGATGGAAGGAGAGGCCGTTGCTCGTAGAGTGCTAGAACCCGGGAAAAGCTGAATGTCTAGAAGGAGACGCTCCTCAGGTAGATGTCGGCAGTGTGTGGGGAAAAGTGGAAGCTGTTGAAGTAGAAAGAAAAGTCAGATTAATGCAAAGGCAAATGAATTAGTTTGACGGCTGACCTCTCAGTAGTGCTAATAATCGCAAGAAAAAGAGAAGTAACTTCCAAATGTGGAGCAGGCAATGGTCCACATGGACTTCTGTGTACAGTTAAATTACTGTTTAAGGAGAGAACTCTTCACTGGAAAGATTGAACAGTTCAGGAACTGCTTACCTAATACCAGCCTAAAAACTCATGTAAGTGAAAAATTGACATTTTATAAGAAGTCAGTTGGGAAAACTTAATGTATTTCTGTCAAATTGGTTAAGTAGAGGGAGACTAAAAAAATTAAAAACTTGTCTTAGCTGGAACAAGTCACTACCTGACCCTGCACTATAAGGTTTAAATATTGAAACAAATGCAGAAACAACAAAATTAGCATTTTGCCTATAGACCTAAACCTCTCAAATTTGAAAATTTGTTTTGTTTTGTTTTGTTTGTTTGTTTTTTCAAGACAGGGTTTCTCTGTGTAGCCTTGGCTGTCCTGGACTCACTTTTGTAGACCAGGCAGGCCTCAAACTCACAGAGATCCCTCTGCCTCTGCCTCCCAAGTGCTGGGATTAAAGGCCTGCACCGCCACTCCCAGCTCTAATTTGAAAATTTAAAGTGGAAAAACAGTAGCATAACACATTCTAAAATGGTGGTTAGAAATTGTGATTGGAAACTGAACATTTAGTGCTTAATGATGAAAGAAGTGTGTATAAAAACCAGAGCCATATCAGGCATGTTGGAGTGGACAGAGGGTGATTGAGAATTTGAGATCAGCTTGGGCAGTTTAGTGAGTTCTAGATCATTCAGGGCAAAGAATTAGAGCCTGTCTGAAAAAAACTAAACACCAAAAACAACAACAAACAAAACCCCTAATCCACTGACCTTGCAACAAAATGGTATAGCTTCAAGCATATGGCAAGTGTTTTTTCCCTTCTAGAAACAGTCCCCAGAAAAGGGAAACTGTATCCTTTTATTGCAAGATGCTACCTTCATTTAGGACATGCAAGTTTGACTTGAAACTTCTTTAACTCAGGTGTGTTTGGAATGCTCATGGGGCTTCTCTGATAAGCGATTTAAACTGAAAAATAGGCAAAGAAATTCAGAACAGAAAAGCCGAACAGAAAAGCCAGGCTTGGTAGCTAACACCTTTAGTCTAAGCATTTGGGAGGCAGAGGCAGGTGGATTTCTGAGTTTGAGGACTGACAGAGCTGTTCTGTCAGAGAAATCCTGCCTCCAAACAAACAAACAAACAAACAACAAAACTAGAAAAAAAAAACCAAACACACAAAAAAAACCCTAAACCAAAGGGGAGAGGCCAGAGAAGAAAAGAAAGAAATCTAGAACAGATTTGATTAAAGGGACCCAAATAAGCTTAAAATGTAAAAGTCCCAGTTGCCAGGCTGTGGTGGCCCATGCCTTTGATTCCAGTGCCAGGGAGGCAGGGACAGATGGCTCTCTGTGAGTTTGAAGCCTGGTCTGCATAGTGAGTTCCAGGACAGCCAGGGCTGCACAGAGATCCTGCCTCAAACAAACACAAAATAAACCTCTAGCAATTACAATGTAGATTTGTTATTGCTGTAGTACAAATGGGTTGTGTATATCCCTAGTACGCAGGTGTGTCTTAGGATCAAAATTTGAGTGGTAGTATGACACAGTTACTTAAGATTGCTATTGTTGAGCTGGGTATGGCTGTGGGTAAAGGTATTTGCTGCACAAGTGTAAGGACCAGAGCTTGACTCCCCGGAATTTATGAAAATTCTAGTCAGCTGAGTTGACTCCGCTGAATTCCCACAGCATGGAAGATGAGACTAGGAGACCCTCAGGGTAAGCTGGGCCAGCTAGACTAGCTCAGTGGGTGAGCTTTGAGTTCAAGGGACAGGCCCTACTACAGTGTGTAAAATGGAGAGCAATTGAGGAAGGCACCTGACATTGGCATCTGGCCACTAGCTGCATTCACATACATTTGAATGTGTGTATATATGCATGCACACTCTCCCCTCATGTGTGTGCAAAAAATGGTATCATAATCTTAAAAACTATTATGATCTAAGAGAAAAGTTTGATAGACAGTCTTACATGTGAGCAATAAATTGTTCTGAAAGAACTGAACTGAAAGAAACAAGGTTCCTGAGTCATTATTTTGTAAACACTTAAATGTGCTACTAAATGTTACAGTTGAAGTTTAATATCCAAATGATAAGGGAATTTTTTATATTCTTTGTTAGTGAGATTACTTTAGACTTACCCTTAAACTTGGATATATTTAACTTAGCATCTTAAAAACTAATTAGTGATGCACAAAGGTTGAAAATTATTTTGATAAATTTTAGAGAGGTAAGAAAAAGGAGAAGAAAATATGAGAACTAATAGAAATTCACAAAAATGAAAGATGAACAAGAGAACAAAACTGAGAAGTGATTGGTTTGTTTTTTTTTACTCAATAACCTAAGCATACTTCTGTCAAGATTAATCAAGAAAAAGCAGGCAAAACATAATAGTATTAAGACTTTAAAGAGAGTCATAATTTCACATATAACAAAGACATAAAAATCATGAGCAAGTACTAGGACTGTATTTCTGGAAATATATAATTGATTCAACCTTGATAAAAAGCAGATTTGGTGCTGGTGTAAGGATGTTAGTATTTAGGCACTATGTATTTGGGACAAGCCTGTGGCGGTTGATGGTGGTTAAGGTAGTACAAAAAGTCTGGAGATAAAGATCTTAGGATTCTAAGCAGTGAATTATATGAAAGTAATCTAGTTTTGGAAGTTTTCATTTATGTGAATTATAAAGCCCAGGCTGGCCTCAGATGTACCATTTAGTCCAGGTTGGACTAAAATACCCTATCCTCTTCCTTGGGGTCCCAGTGCTGAGAAAACAGGTGTATACCACAATGCAAAACTCAAGGCCTGTTTATGATAATATCTGAACTAAGGGAGGGCACATCAGATGCAAAGTGTTAGAGAAAATTTGGCCTTCGGACTGCAGATGTAGGGAGTGATGGGAATAGGCTAGAAAAAGTTAAGAAATGGGGTTTAATCCTTCACCTGACTGTCATAGCCCAGTGACTCAGCTAAAGACACCCAACACAACACACAGAGCTCCAGAGCAAGTTTCTGTATATAGATAGTTATTGGCATGTGCTTAAATAAAGTTTTGTTTTGGAAATTACCTTATTTGAATGTGTGCTAATTTAGCGGTGCCTACAAATATCTTGCCAGTGATGGTGTATACATAAACTTATCTTTAAGGTCTCGGATACAGCATTAGTCACAGTAAGGGTTGATGCTGGAATTTCTTTTCCTAGACAGCTGATGATAAAGGGTTGGTAGATTTCTCCGGAAGGCAAACTCATTTTTGTTGCTGTTTTTTTAGTAAGAATGTTTACCCCAGGACAACAGGGTGATCCTTCTTTACTAAGATGTGTTGTCTTTAAGAAGTCACACATCAGCATTGGCTTAGGGCGGTTCTAAGTTTCTGCGAGGCCTCTGGCTAGGTGGGGACTAGCACCTGTGTTGCTATGCAGAGATGTGGTTGCCTTCCACACCTTAGCAGAATAAGCTGTTGTGTATTTTTCTCAGAGTTTAGAATTTCAAGAGCAAAGTGCAATTTTTTAAGAAAAAGAATTTTTGATTTTTTTTTTTTTAAATATCCAGCAGTATAGAAGAAAGGTTGGATAGTATTCTGGAATTTTCCTTAGCTGCCCGTCTTCGTTTGTACTGTCCCTTTCCACACAAGGCTGGGTGTATAGATGAACTTGCATGGGAGAGGCAGTCTTTAGGTCAATAACAGCCATGTTTTCTTGCTGTTTTAATTGATTAGCATACTTTATGCTATGCTGTTTGGGATTCTCAATATGGCTTTTAAAGGGATGTGAAATGCCAAAGACGTTCATTGTGAGTGTAGGAGGACATGATGTCACTTCTAATGTGCTTTTAAGGTACTCTACCTTTTATCTTATTTGTACAAGACAGAGCTAAAACCTGACATGAAAGATAAAGGTGTGCTTTCTTTTCTCTAACAGGCTGTAATTGTTTATAGAAGTGAAGAGTTTCTAAAGAAGATAACACACAAGAAAAGGAAAATGCCGAAACCAGTAAGTGTACTTTGTTTTCTTTGATACTGCTTAGCACTATGTCGTTTGTGAAGAATGATCTTGGGTAACATTACAATAAAGGCTACAATGAATGAATTTGGGACCAAGCTGTCTAGTTCTATCCTGACCTCATAATTAATCTGTGTGACTTTGATTTAATTTATTTTGATGTGATTTCTTTTATATAAAATAGGGATATAATTTTATTTACTCAAAGATGGAGACAAGGATTATAGAAGAATCTAGTATACATTTAGTGTTCAGTAAGTGCAACTTATTGTTGGGAGAAAATAGTGAGAGGTTTGCAGGACCCATGACTGTTAACTTTCTTATAATTCAGGCTTTGATACCATGATAGTAATATTGATAATAGCTTAGATTTGTATATTTATGCTCATTTTCCTTCTCTTTGAAGTCTGTTGCCTGCCTTTGGGACCCTTTTCCCTTACTGGATTGTCTTGTGTAGCCTTAATAAATGAGGAGGTGCCTGTTCTTACTGAAACTTGATGTGCCATGTCGGGTTGATATCACTTGAGGCCCACCCTTTTCTGAAGAGAAATGGAGGAGGGTGGGGTGGGCGGGAGGTTGGTGGAGAGACTGGGAGGGGGGAGGAAAGGGAAACTGCGGGTGTGGTGTCAAATACGTAAAATTAAAAAGAAAATAAAAGAGGGAAAAATAGTGAAACATTCTCACAAACTGAAAAGGAAATAATCCTTGGGGCAAGACAGATGGCTCAGTGGTTAAGAACATATGCTGCTCTTGAGAGGACCTGAGTTTCGTTTCCAGCATCCATGTTGGCCATCTTACAGCCTCAGGTAACTCCAGCTGCAGGTGATCTGACGCTTCTAGGACCCACTTGGCACTAACACCCATATAGTCGTATGCCAGCACACAGAAGCACACAGCTGCGTCTTTCTCTTTTAAATACATTTTATTCCTTGATACTTTCATGCAATGTATTTTGATATATTCACCCTGGCCCTCTTCAACTCTCTAATTTTTCCTAGAACCACCTGTCTTCTTTTTCCTTGTTAGCTTTGTGTCCTCCTATTTTTAATTGTTTTAGTAATTCACTAAGTCCAGTTTGTGTTGGGATCATCCATTGTATTATGGCCAACCTGCCATGGGCCACACTCTTAAAGAAAACAGACCTTTCCCCCAGGAGCCATCAGCTGTCAGTAGCTCCTCATGAGCTTCAGCCCACTCCATGCTAGAATGCTGCCTGGCTTGACCTTACACAAGCCATCAGAGCTGCTGAGGGTCTTTTATAACCACGCAGAAACATTTTTTGCTTAATTTTTTTTAAGCTAATAGTTTTGTCATCACACCTTTATTTCTGTCCTACTTGATTCTCCTTCCTCTTCCACTCTGCCCTCTCTGTGTCTGCTTCCCTAGGCAGTGAGTCTCCCTTATCCTTTCTTATCACATGTTCCTCTCTCCTATTCCTACCTTAAAGGTCTCGCTCCTCTCTCATGATCTGCTTTCTAGTCTCTCCTCTCCTCTCCCCTTCCCTCTTCACTCCTGTCTCCCCTCCCCTTCCCTCTTCACTCCTGTCTGTCTCCCCTCCCCTTCCCTCTTCACTCCTGTCTGTCTCCTCTCTCCCCTCCCCTTCCCTCTTCACTCCTGTCTGTCTCCTCTCCTCTCCACTCTTCTTACATACATGCCCATGTGTCCTGCAGAGTTGATTCTTTTCTATCTTGTTGGTCCCAGGACGGAACTCAGGTCTTCAAGCTTGACATAAGTGTCCGCCTTTGCTCACTAGGCCGTCTTGCTGACACTTCAGGAGTTATTTTGAGTGAGGTATTCATAAGATTTTCTTGACCTCTATTTTTTAGAAAATGGTATCTTGTAATAAGAATCAAGCTACATCACTTTTAATAAAATGTTAGTGATGGTGTGTGGATCAGTTGTGGAGTGCTTGGCTGTTGTGTGTGAGGGCTTGTTTCATTTCCCAGTACTATCCCTCTACCTCATATTTTTTTAACTGTATGCGTATATGCCTGTAATCCAAGCAGTGGGGAGACCTATGGGCAGCATTGCAAGTAGGCTGAGCCTGAGTTAATATAGCAAGATTTTTATGTAAAAAAAACCAAGGGCTAGGGATGTATCTTAGTGGTAGAAATTTGCATAGCATACACAACCCTGGATTTGATCTCCAGCATCCTGCTTTTCAGAAATACTATAAATCAAAGAATTTTCTCATGCTTACTACTTTGTAAGTATATTCTCTTTCCTAATCTCTGTCTTTATTTGCTTTTATAACAGATCAATGTAAGAGTAACTACGATGGATGCTGAACTGGAATTTGCCATTCAGCCCAATACAACTGGCAAACAACTTTTTGACCAGGTATAATTTAATCCCACAAAGCATGCAGTGTTTGTATATATATGTATATACGTGCGTGCATGTGTGTGTGTGTGCATGAGTGTGGTTTTGATGGGTTGCACATGCGAAGGCTAGAGGGGATCAAATCATTCCTTGCCTTATTTCATTGAGATATAGTCTGTCATTGAACCTGGAGTGGGGCTGATGGGCTAGCAAACCACAGCAGTCCTGTCTCTGCCTCTCACAGTACTGGTGTTACAGGTGTGACTGACCAGGTCAGGCTGTTAACATGGGGCCTAGACCTTGAGCTCAGGTCCTCATGCTTGAGCAGCAAGCAATGTTAAGCAATGGGCCATGTCTCCGATGGTGCAACTCTGATACCATCATGTGATGCTGTTTCATACATCTTATGTTCCCTGTACCTTCCTTGATAATTCAACAATGTAGTGCTTGGAGTTTTTGATAGTACATATTCAGGCTGTTAGAATAACTTTAGGGATATTTATATAATCATTTTTGTGGGAAGACATGATCCCATTTTATGGGATAAGTCTTTAGTGAATCTTCAAAAACATACACAAAAAACATAAAGAGATAGCAAGATGCTGTGCTGGCAAAGGTACCTGCTGACAAGCCAAATAACCTGAGTTCAATTCCCACTGATGGCTGAATATTGTCTCGTGACTTCAACATGCATATTGGTATTTGGGCTTAAGAGAAATTTTTACCATAAAGGCATGCTAAATGAATAGATAGCTATCATTAATAATGTAGACTTTATACTCCTGTATGAAACATTGTTGCCTCAGCTCTCTTAGCTTCTAGTAACCACCGTTCTACTTCTGAGATAGCTCTTTAAGGTTCCACATGACAGATCATGTGTACTGAGTATTGCATGCATATTCTGAATGCGTGCATATTCTGAATGCAGCTTTAGCTTCCTGACACTGCTTTCTGTCATTCTTTCCAGCAATTCATAAGTTACTGTTATTTTTTATGTTTTGGTTTTTTTGAGACAGAGTTTCTCTTGTAGTCCTGGCTGTCCTAGGCTTGCTCTGTAGACCAGACTGGCACAGAGATTCTAATCACAGAGATTAACCTGCCTCTGCCTCCCAGTGCTGGGATTAAAGGAGTGCACCACCATGCCCAGCTCTTATTGTTCTGTTTTTTAACAACTATTCTGAGCCTGAATACTAGAATCCAGAAGCAAGGTTTACCTTGGCTATAGTGAATATGTAGGGTGGCCAGTGATTAGGTTCAGGTAAGGCCAGATGAGGTACAGCCCTCTCAAACCCATCACATTTTTTTAAAAAAAGTAGCAAAGCCTCACTTTTTAAAAACTAGAATCTATTGATTTAAACAAGATTCATTTTAAAATCCTCATTATAGGAAGTTCAGAGTTAAGCTTCACATTTGTAGAACATTATTGAGTTTACACAGAAATATATATTACCTGCACGATTCTGTCATGGTTTCCAGCTTCCACAATGAATGGGTTAGGCTCTTAGCTAATATTAACACAGTTCTCCACTGTGCAGAAGCATGTCATTACACATTTCCTTGCTACCTCTCTTTCCTACATCTTCCCACTGGGATTGGTATTTAAACTTGTGATTGTGATGTTAGATTGAGGCCAACTGCTATGTTAGGCATGATATCCTTTTGCTTTACTCTTTATTGACCTCCATGTGGGACCACATAGAGTGTCCGTATACTTAATAATATCCAAGTAGATATATTAGATTATAAGAAATATCAACATGTTTGTATTTTTGTTTTTCTTCTTCCAAAGTCTTTATAAACATCAGTGCTGCTTAGTTTTCTAGCATGTTTGTGAATCCTTTGTGAACAGATGGCCACTGTAGTTAGTGCTTCTGACAACTTTTTACTTACGAAGGTAGATGAGACGTTTCCGATAGAATGTCTAGATAAAAGGGAGGAACCACTGGAGAGCACGGGCCTGTTGTAGAATTTCCCAGTGAGCTCTCTGGATGATTGTGTTTGTTGTGACAGTGAGCCTACTCGTGTCCTCTGAGTCCTCTGAAGTCTTACCTTCTGAATGTACGTTCTTGCCCTTTATATTTAGCCAGCATTGTGAATATCAAGAGCAGGGAGGCAAAAGCTCAGCCAGTTGTTTGGTTTCATATCTCTCTGCTGCATTTCCTATCTAGACTCTTGAGTTTGAATGCTTTCTTTGCTGCTGTGGGGTCAGTTACTTGTCATGTTGCTGTGAGAACAACTTAAGGAAGGAAAGGTTTATTGTTACTCACAGTTTGAGTTCAATCATCAGAGTGAGGAAGTCATAGCAGAAGGAAGTGGAGGCAGTAGGTCACATTGCAGTCACAGTTAGGGAGCAGTGAGAGGTGAATGCCTAGTTTCAGCTCTTTTTGTTGTAAGTCCAGGTCTCTGATTTATGGAATGGTACTACCCTGGTGTTCACATTCAGGGTGGGTCTTTCTGCTTCAGTTAACCTAATCCAGCTCATCTCTCATAGGCACAGGCAAGGGTTTGTTTCCTATGTGATTCTAGACCCTGTTAAGTTGACAATGTTACCATCACATTCTCTTTGCCAGAGTTAACATTTTTCAATGTTGGATACTGTTTTGTTTCACATCATTAGTATGAGTTTTTGTATTCAATATCCCCTCAGAAGTTTCTGCTTTAAAAAATATATATGTTAATCTTTAGTATTAGCTTTTTTTTCTTATTTTTATTTGTAGTATTTAAGTTAAAATTTTCAATTAAGGGAAAGTAAACAGAAGAGTTTGATAACTCTGTCTTGAAATCAGAAGTCTCTTAAGATTGTCATTTGAAAAATCAGCCAGACTGAGAGATGGCTCTTGTTGATCTAGCAGAGGACCCAGGTTCAATTTCCAGCCCTCATAAGGCAGCTCACAACTGTCTTTAAGTCCATTTCAAGAGGATCAGATGGTCTCTTCTGACCTTTGTGACACCAAGCACACATGTGATGCTCAGACACACATACAGGCAAAACATTCACACGTAAAATGAAATTAATAAATCCAAAAGGCTTTTTTACTTAAATTAGCCAAGAGTGTTTACTACTTAAGTGAAGTTAAATATTTTGTAAAGGTTTTAAATCTCATATCTTCTGCTCATTTTCCTCATTTTATTTTAAATTCTAATGGCTTTTTCAAAGAATATTGTAACGTGTGAGTATCCTGGTGTGCATTCTAGTCCTGGTACTGCACTCCTTAGAATGCTTGTCAGTGTGCACGGCCAACATAGCTTTCCCTTCAAGGGGAATAGGTTTATTTTGAGCCCTTTAGGAATGATTGTGGTCCAGGAACGAATACTCATGTTGTTGTGAATACATCCCACTGTGGAAAAGGTTCCATGGACTGCTATAGTCACATAACCAGAAAGAAGAGCACTCACCACATACACTGGTGAGGATAGCAGGTAGATGGGTTACAGCAAGTAGGGAAAAAAAATTGCTGTATATTTCAGATGTTATCTGATGACATTTTTAATTTAGGGTTAGTGGCAGTTGCTAATCTGCTGAAATAATACAATCTGCAGGTGTTTTGTTTTGTGTGCTTGTTTTTAACCAGATAGTTGAAAGGATGTTAGGTCAAATAAAGAAGTGCATGATGAATGACAGTTACAAGTAACAGGGACAATTTGTCTGTGTGTCTGCAACATTTCAGCTTGCCACTCTTAGTGTTTTGGAATCATGAGCATAGTGTGGCTCTTTCCTGGGCACTTTACATTTATTATTATATCAGAAGACATGGGTTGTAAAATGAATAAATAAAAAAGTAGTGAGACACCCTGTAATCCAGTTGATATAGACTAGAGTAGATATTCTGATGTCTGTGTAAATATTTTGGGACCTTCGGGGAACATATGATTGATTTCATTTCTATAATAGAAGAGATGTATTCACAGAAAGAGTGTTCGTTGATCTGAGCCTTAAAGAAAAAAATTATTCAATGAGTGATACAGGTGCAGAAGAATTCAGACGGAAGGAAAAGCCTCAGTGAGTAATGGTGTAGACTGGTGAAACGTAGGCCGTGGTCCAAGAATTGTTTCTGTTCAGTGAAAGTACAACATTAAAGGCTCCAGACTTTGTCACCAAAGCGATGTGCTTTGCCATAGGTTCTGGAGGGGATCAAACAGAAATACAGGCTCAGAACATCTGTGCTGCTAGGCTTCAGACCGTCCCTTTGTTTGCTGAGGCTGTGGTGTAAGCTAAGGACATAAAGATGGAAAGTACTGAGTCAAAGAGGAAGGTAGAACTGACATAACAGGATCAAGAATAAAAATCCTTAGTTGAAGTTTCCAGAAATGTTCTTTGAACATGTTGGAAAGAATGTGTTAAAGGAAAGCCCTTTCTTGCAGCACATGTACCTGTGTAGTTTTGTCTTTGTGGTCTGTAGTGTCAAGTGTCATCTGATTAATGTTGAACTGAATTTACCTGTTTTATAGGTTGTAAAAACAGTTGGTTTGCGTGAGGTCTGGTTTTTTGGGCTGCAGTATGTAGACAGCAAAGGATATTCTACATGGCTTAAACTGAATAAAAAGGTAAGATGTCTATAGTAACATTAAGTTAATTTGATGTGTTGATCAGTCTGTCCTGAAAGAGCGCAGGGTCTGACCACTACAGGCCTCCTTTGGCAGTTGTCCCTCTTACTCGTTCACCGTCTAATCCATTGAAGCACCGTCAGCGTTTATCACACATACTCTGCGTGAGCTGAGCATGTGAGAACTAGAGCTTAAAGCAGGTGTTACATGTACTAAAAGCGGAGCATGCATCTGTAAACGGCTGAAGGATGAGCTCAGGCACACAAAGATGTCAGTTTCCCTGTTGACTGGGCTCCCAGAGCCTTTGGCGGCCTCAGGACTGCACGCAGGAGCTTCTTTAGCACCTGTGTTTGTCTACAGACTTATCATCTTACATAGCATTGCTACATACTTTCTTCCAAAAATAATTTTATTTA
The DNA here is from genome assembly GCF_964271855.1 of Acomys minous. Taxonomy (NCBI): domain Eukaryota; kingdom Metazoa; phylum Chordata; class Mammalia; order Rodentia; family Muridae; genus Acomys; species Acomys minous. Next base: position 111,718,564 of record NC_140494.1, read on the forward strand.
AATATATTTGTTTACAGTGAATTAAAAGTGTTGTTGATGATACTTGAATTACTATTCTAGGTGACACAGCAAGATGTTAAAAAAGAAAATCCTTTACAGTTCAAGTTTAGAGCTAAATTCTTTCCTGAAGATGTTTCTGAGGAATTGATTCAAGAAATAACACAGAGACTTTTCTTCTTGCAAGTTAAAGAAGCCATCTTAAATGATGAGATATATTGCCCACCAGAAACTGCAGTTCTTTTGGCTTCGTACGCTGTTCAAGCCAAGTACGGAGATTATAATAAAGAGATTCACAAACCAGGCTACCTGGCTAATGACAGACTCCTACCACAGCGGTAAGTGAAGTATGCCTTTATATAATATTCTCTAAAGTTATGTTCCAGAAATGTATCCTACATGTCTTAATTTTTTTTTAGTTGCCAGACTGTATTTTTAAAGGTCGTGACTTAGTCACAATACTGTTGTATAACTGTCTGCTTTACTGTGTCAATGCCTACAGGATCTGTAAGCAGCAGGAGGTTATGATTTGGTCTTGAGGGCAGGATATGAATTATTGCTGTTTTGTAAACAGGGAACACACACAGATGTGTAGTAAACACTGTGAGAATAGTAAGTGGCAAGAGCTATCTCTTCCACAGAGTGAAGTTTTCTACCTTTTTTTGGGGGGGAGGTGCGGGGTATTTTGAGACAGGGTTTCTCTGTGTAGCCTTGGCTGTGCTGGACTCACTTGTAGACCAGGCTGGGCTTGAACTCACAAAGATCCACCTGTCTTGGCCTCCAGAGTGCTGGGATTAAAGGTGTGCTTGACCACCACCCAACTGTTTTCTGCATTTTAAAAGACTTTATACTAGGTGTAAAAGGTTTAATTTGCAGTGTCTCCCCATATTTGTAACCCTCAGAGCACCGCATAGGAAACAAATGACTGAAAAATGAAGTTTGGGAACGGAATCTAATCTGTTCTTTGTTAGTTGCATGGCCTTAGATTTGTGATCTCTCAGCATCCATTATGAACAAAAGTGGGTAATTCTGTGACCTAAAGAGAATTCTATCAGAATTATAGCACAATATAAGGATATTGCTTCTGCTGCTTTGGTGTTAAGAGTACAAAAATAAGAATACTCTGTTTGTTCACAGATGAAACGCAAAGGTTACCAGAGGAGAGGTGTATGAGGTGGATGAGTGATGCAGGGCCTGCCTCTGTCTTTGATGGCATAGGGATTAGTGTAGGGACAAGTGGTCCTGGAACATGTTGTGTGGTCCACGCTGGCGTCAGGCTCAGAGCTGGCCTGCCTCTGTTTCTTAAAGGGACTGGAATGATAGGTGCTCATCACCATGGTCAACTCAATTTATGTTTTATTTCCTTTTTTTAATCAAAAGAATTATCTACATACTCTGCTCAATTTAGTCACAAAAGTAGCAGATACGAAGAATAAAAGTATAATCAGGACCCAAGAATTCTATTTTCCTGTCTTTTCCTTAATTTTTTTTTGTTGTTGTTAGTAATAAGGAAGCCATTTTTTCAATCCAGGGTATGATTCGTGTGAACCATTTGAGTGTTTGTAAGTTATATAATACCCACTACCCATGTTAAAGCACGAATTAGGTAAAATAACTTGAGCTGTCTACATCTCATCCTTCCATAGCAGCATCTTGTATGAATTCAGTATGGACCAGGACACTGACGCTGACACAGCCCACCACCTTGTCGTATTCCATGGTTTATATCTGCAGTTGTGTTTTTAGTGCTGTGTACTTTGAGCCCTGTGTATATATGTGTATCACAGCTATCACAGTCAAGTTATGAATGGAATCACAAAGGCACTAACTACATTCCCCCCTTTTAGTGTTTTGGAACAACACAAACTGACAAAAGAGCAGTGGGAGGAGAGAATACAAAACTGGCATGAAGAACACAGAGGAATGTTAAGGTATCTGGACGACTGCTTTCTATATATTTCTCTCCAAGTTAAAGTATTTTTTATCTCATTTAAAAACCTTCTGGGGCTGGTGAAGGTAGCTCAGCAAGCAGCTAAAAGGGCCTCACCTGATGACCTGAGTTGACTCCCTTAAAACCCACATGGTGAGAGAGAGCCAACTTCTGAGCGTTGTTTGTTCTCATTCTCTCTGCCTCTCCCTTCCTCCCCCTGCCCCTTTCTCTCTTCCTAATCAAAACTATTATCTACATAAAATGACAATATTAAATTTAGTCAGAAAAATTGCAGATATGGAGAATAAAGAGGTAATCAGGACCCGAGAATTCTATTTTCTTGTCTCTTCTTAATTTTCTGTTAGTAATGAAGAAAGCATTTTTTTCAATCCAGGATATGATTTATTTATAACACCCATTTTAAAGCATGAATTCTTAAAGTAATTTATCTAAAACTGTTTTAGCCTTCCCTAGTAACATCTTCTATGACTGCCAGGATACTGTCTCTGACACAGCCTACACATATCCTGTGGTTCACATATGGTATTCACACGGCCCTACATACACACACTTTCCCTAAATGAATGAATGTTTAGAAGTTTTGTGATGATACCAGCTTATACTTCCCGTCGTTTGATGTGGATGAATATTAGCCTCGGGTAGTCTTTTAGTTTTATTTAATGTTTAGATGTGTCTCCTTTAGTGTATTACATTCAGCTGTATTTTAACAGGGAAGATTCGATGATGGAATACTTGAAGATTGCACAAGATCTAGAAATGTATGGTGTCAACTATTTTGAAATCAAGAATAAGAAGGGTACTGAACTGTGGCTGGGTGTTGATGCTTTGGGCCTGAATATTTATGAGCATGATGACAAGTAAGTGAATGGGCATTTACGAGACTAGCTGCTTTTCTGTGATCCAAGTGGCTTTCAAATTATGCTCTGCTTTTAAAAGTTGTCTTGATTGTCCTTATTGCTTTCTTTTCTACAGTAAAGGATTAGTTAATTCCACATTGAGTTTTGGGTATAATTTTCATTGTTCACTTCTGAGTCTGTTCATTAAATGAGGGTGCATCTACAGTTGCAGGCTGCCACTTTAGTCCTTGTGAGTGAAATCTAGTAACAAGACACAGTCCAGTACTCTCCTTACCAGATAAGTTTTCCTAGGAAATTTTAGGAAAATGACACATCTGTGAAAACCTTGAATGGTTACTATTTTATGTGATTTAATTAAATTTTCCTTTCAAAGATAGCCTGAGCGGTACATTGTGATAAGATTATATGTTCTGATAGTCTGGAACGCTTAAAGCTGGTCATTTACAAGCTGGCCTTTAATCCCAGCACTTTGGAGGCAGAGGCAGGAGGATCGCTGTGAGTTCAAGGCCAGCCTGCTCTACAAAGTGAGTCTAGGACAGTCAAGGCTACACAGAGAAACCCTATCTCAAAAAAAAAAAAACCAAACCAGACCCCCCCCCCCCAAAAAGGACTGGTCATGTACTTAACCTGCTCCAGAAGATGCTGTACTTTTCCACTGTTTCCTGCTTCTAATTTATTACAATATATATTTTTTAAAGGTTAACACCTAAAATTGGTTTTCCCTGGAGTGAGATCCGAAATATTTCATTTAATGACAAAAAATTTGTTATAAAGCCAATTGACAAAAAGGCACCTGTAAGTATATTTTGTTAACTTTACTTTCTGTGAAGTCACTTAAAGAAGGGCACTGGTCACTTAAATTGTTTTGAGAGATATTCTCTTCCCATAGTTGAATTGTCCTCAGTGATGAAATGCATTTCCGGGAGCAGGGGGTGGGGGTGGAGAGATGGCTCAGAGGTTAAGAGCACTGTCTATTCTTCTAAAGGCCCTAAGTTCAAGTCCCCACAACTACATGGTGGCTCATAACTTATCTAAATGTAATCTAATGTTCTCTTCTGGCCTGCAGGTATACATGCAGGCAGAATACTATATAAATAAATAAACCGTTAAAACACACACACACACACACACACACACACACACACTCTTCCATTTTTTTAAAAATACGATATAAGAATTTTAAGTGATTTAAATATAAGGTTGGTAAATAGTATTAGAACGGTATTAACAATCATTCCTAAGAAATCATTTAAAATTTTTTTAGTTGTCAAATGAAGCAGAGGTGACCCTTGCTAAATTAACTTTGTAGTCTTGCACTCTGAACTTTGTTTTTAATATTTGTTTTTTTTAATTGAGATAGATTTTTTTTAAAATTAGTGTCACACATACTTTAGGATTCTGTCTTTCTTATCTAAAGGATAAATAATTGAAGAACATTTCTAGATTAAAACACAGCCGTGGAGAAAGACCAGTAATGGCAAAACATGCTCTCCTCTGGGGTGTAAAGATAACTGTTTGTAGTTTCTTCAGAGAATAAAAAACGACTTAATGACATTTAGTGCGTCTTTAGAAATGGGTCAGGAATGAAAGGTGAGGAACCAGTTATGTTGGAGTTATGTGAGATTTCATGCTTCCTAAACTTTATGTGCAGTGACATCAGAGTTCTACTTCATATCGAAATTGAGTAGTTGTGAAAGACACTATCATTCATAAAGATTTGAAATTTTTGAATATTTTATATTCAGGATTTTGTTTTTTATGCACCTCGTCTGAGAATCAATAAGCGGATTTTGGCCTTATGTATGGGAAACCATGAACTGTACATGCGAAGGAGAAAGCCTGATACTATTGAAGTACAGCAGATGAAGGCGCAGGCCCGGGAGGAAAAGCATCAGAAGCAGCTGGAAAGGTACTCATGTGTACTGCTCATTTTTAATTGCTTGGGGCAGGCCAGCTGTAAGCTATCCTCTGCTCAGATTCATTGGTGTTCTTTAATGTTAGACTGTGAGTACAGTTCTGGTGAAGGGTCTAGAATGGATTTCTAAAATAATCTTTAAGTGTACATATTGGTGCTGATACTTCATATTTTAGTCTATTTATGTCTTCAGCATAGAAGTAGGTTGAAGCGAGTATTTAGAAACCCAAACTCTAAATGAAAATATGTATATATGTAAGTTGAATAATTAAAAAACGCTTCCTGGGTAAACTGTGATATGTTAGGCCGTGGCAAAGGCACATTCAGACAGGAAGCTAGCATAAACAAATGTGTAGAGATGAGAACCTGCAGGGTTCGCCCAGGGACCTCTAGTGGACCAGGTCAGGCCTTTTGAGCAGTACGCAGAGGAGGAGAGCATATCTCGATTTTAAGTGGGAGATGAGAGAATTTTAGCAACCCTAGGTGCCGGCATGTGGCGTGAGGGCTAAGTGCAGCTGTAGTGTGGTATGGTCTGAGGAGATGAGATGGGAGACGTGCATCTCAGCAATACTACAGGACCAACTGCAAAGCATTTTCACGTCATCAGGCTAGCGTCTCCTGTACACTTACTTCATTTTTCAGTAATAAAATGATGATTGCTTATAGCCATGTTCCTTTCATACTTTTTCCCGTCTACATATCTTCTTCCCTTCCATCTCCATAGAAGAGCAAATGAAACACCAATAGGGAAAAGCTAAATGAAGCCAACACTCTTTCCCAAAAGGGGCATTTGTGCCATCAGGCCACCAAAAAGGTTCTGAGCACTTGGGATAGGGTATAACCTACAGGGCCTGAGGCTTGGTTTGTACTGAGTCCTTAAGAAGGAAGATTTCAGTGCCCCGCAGGAAGAAAGGTAGCTGCCTCGAGGAACCGTGGCAGTGCTGGACACGACTGTGCAGAGGTCTGGAGCAGTGGAGTAGCCTAACAAACACTCTAGGGCTGTAGACAGCATGCTGTAGAAAAGCAGTTATTTGAAAACTGGTTCCTGTGCTTCTATGAACAGCCTGAAGGGACAGTGGACTTTTTAAGGGAAGGGCACTGGCCCTTCTTTCGCCTAAGAAGCCGGGGGTAGGCCAACTTGCCCTTAAGCCTCCTCATTTAGGTTTTCTAGAGGTATAGAAACTCCCAGCTTCTCAAGTCTCTGTCTGAATATAGTTTACAGAGTGATATGAGGAGGAAATGTTTAGAGTCCCAGGGCGGATAGGTGTTGTCCTTCCTTCTTGGTGTTAAGTACACACTTCAGACAGAACCTAGAACCAGAGGGGAGCAGCCCATGCTTTTTTTTCCCTTTTTGTTCTCTTAAAATAATTCTTTTAACATGTTGATTTTTAAAAAATGGGCATTGACTGCTTTGTCTCCATGATGTATGTGTACTACATACATGCCTGTGCCCACAGAGATCATAAGAGGGTGTCATATCCCCTGGATCAGAAGTTCCAAATGTTTATGGCCTACCATGTACATGCTGGCAGTTGAGGTTGAGGCTTCTGCAAGAGCTGGTGCTCTTAACCACAGGGCCAGCTCTTTAGCCCCAGGCCTTCGGTTTCTAAATGTGGTGAGGTTTATTAATTAGCAGGAGGCATACTGATCTTTCAACTTCTGTATCAGTCTTGGTGTATCAGAAAGTCACCACCACCGACTCTTGCTGACTTATGACAGCTCTCCTCCAGAGTTCCACACTTTCTTTCTTGGGAGCAGATGCATGCCCAAGATCTGCAGAAATTTCCAAATTCTACAGTTAGAAAAAGTACTTTGATGGTATAGTTTTGTAATATGCCTGAAATTCAGAACTGGCACTAGGTGGCGATGATACCATTTTGCACGTATTAAGGAAATGTTAGAGATATAATCACTTAGGTGGAAAAAAATACTATCGTTGAAGTAGTAATTAGAACATTGAGCACATGCAGTAACAGCTTGGTGTTTTTTATCTTTTTGGTTTTGGACACCAACATGGAGTTTCACCAAAGCTAGGCTCTTGCTAGATGCCTAATGATAGATTTTGGCTGTATTAGCCTCCCAGCTCCTCTCCCCGAAGTGATTTTATCATGTCTTGTGATAGACACAGCTAAATCTTCATGGCTTTGTTTCTCCCTTTTACCAGTATTAAACACTTGGTGCCATCCTAGTGGAATTGTGAAAGGTGATGACTTACTTGTCATCTTCTATCGAGGTATAAATAGGTTGTACCCAGAAATTAAGTTTGTATTAAGTTACTTATTATTTTAAATAACTTTACTTTATGTACATGGGTGTCAGATCTCCTGGAGCTAAATCTTCATGGCTTTGTTTCTCCCTTTTACCAGTATTAAACACTTGGTGCCATCCTAGTGGAATTGTGAAAGGTGATGACTTACTTGTCATCTTCTATCGAGGTATAAATAGGTTGTACCCAGAAATTAAGTTTGTATTAAGTTACTTATTATTTTAAATAACTTTACTTTATGTACATGGGTGTCAGATCTCCTGGAACTGGAGTTAGAGACACTTGTAAACTGCCATGTGGGTGCTGGAAACTGAACCTGGGTCCCCTGGATAGGCAGCCACTGTTCTTAACCACTGAGCCACTTCTCCAGCCCTGCGTTACTTTATTTTTAATGGTTGGAAATCATTGACCTCTCATACTATTTTGCTATTGAAAATACTTGTATGTTCTCTTTAAGCCTTCATTATATCCCCATGGAGGGCCCCTGCTAACTCAAAGAATTCCCTTGAGTTGTGGCAATGGGTAAAAGCAAGCTATTAAGATGTTACATATACTTTGCTTTGCATGAAGAGCTCCTGAGTTTTTTCCTCCCTGAGTTGGCTTTGAGATCATGCTTTTGGATACTTGGCTACTTGTTTTAAGTTATAAAACTGTACTGTGTGTATGGTGTGTGTGTACATGACATGTTAGTATGTAGTATAGAGTTGTGCTAGATACTGAGGGATATATAGTGAATATATTGGAAAATGTTAAATGCTTATGCTGTGCTTTTTAAATTTGGTTTAGAGTTAGTAAAAATAACTTAATTTGTTTCTACCCCTTTATTTGTAACTTATGGGTTGTAATTTCTTTAAGGGCGCAATTAGAGAATGAAAAGAAGAAAAGAGAAATAGCGGAAAAAGAAAAGGAAAGAATAGAACGTGAGAAGGAAGAGCTCATGGAGCGCCTAAGGCAAATTGAAGAGCAGACAATGAAAGCCCAAAAAGGTAAAAGGGTTTTTTTGAACAGTGAATTCAAGATTATTACTGTGATAAATAAGGTATTCAGCTCCAGAAACATTCACACTCATACACAGACATGTCGTGTTGCTGGTTTGCTTTTGACACGGTAGATGTACTTCGTATTCTGCATGTAGCCAGAGAGCTGACATACACAGAAAGGGCACTGTTTACATTGAGTGACTTCTAGGATACATGACTTTAACAAAGCATTAGTGGAAAGAACAGAAGAAAAAACTTTTTTGAGCAAATTAAACTGTTCCTTCCCAAGCAGCAGCATCTTAGCAAGTAGTGTGAACTTACTCTGTTTATAATGCCTTTGCCTAACAGTTAGGAGAGGTAGCCATTCATTTTTACTAGGACTGGTAGGTTGCTTAAGGTTTCATTCTTATACCCTGCTCCTGAGTGAAGGAGATACTGTTCAGAAGCACTCAGAACCGTTTTCTAGTAGGCTACCTACATGACTGTCTACAGTTATTCTAATTTCAGGAGGACTGGAACTATATTTTAGTAGAGACTGTTGTGGCTTTTTTCGGAGGGGGGGCATTTTCACTGTAGCTCAAACTGGCTTGAAACTTTGATGCTCCTGGCTCACACCTCACCAATGCTGAGATCACTGGCATGTGTGCCTCCTTACCAGATAAATGCTTTGGGCTGGAGATAGGACTCATTGGTAAAGTACGTGCTGTGTAAACATTTACACTTGAGTTTATGTGAGCATACATTAAGGTTGGAACCAGTAATCACAGTACTGGGGAAGCTGAGATAGGCAGATCCTGAAGTTGACTGTCCAGGCAGCCTCAGCAAATCAGTGAGATGGAGGGTGTGAGAGACTGTGTCTCAGAAAGTCAGGTAACAAGTTTTGCTAGACCTCTGGCCTCCATGCATGTGTACAAACCACACACAATAAAGTACATCTTTTAAAATGAGCTTTATTGAATAGTTAAACCTCACCTTTCACATCTACAAATTAATTCACTTCAAAACTGAAGGGTTCTAAGGCATTTGTAGACCACAAAGTGGCAACACCGTGTGATTCTTGAATTCCAAATTTGATGCTGTTTTTTCCTCTTTAGGTGTCCTTTTATCTTTTAGACATATAACCTACCTGGCAGTAAAGCCTGTGTAGATGATAGAAATACATGTATCAAACATTGATAGTGACTTACTTGGTTTGTGCTAAAGACCACGTTGTGCCTTTCAAGAATGCTGGGAAGAAACGTGGATTCAGGGGCTTCGGGCATTGCTCATTGGTTGGGATGCTTACTTAGATGTATGAGGCCCTCAGTTTGGTTCTTAGTACCACACATATGACCTCCTGCATTATACTGAAGATTGTTTAAAGAATGAAAATTTGATAGTAAAGATTGATTCATAGGACTTTTAAATTTATGTAACTCTTTTGAGAGAATAGCTACTTATTGAATTTTCAATCTCATTTATTTAGGATGTATAATAAAGGTTTTAATGGTTTACATACAGAACTACTCAAAGAAGCACTGAAGAGTATAAGGGACATAGAGCATAAAGAACATAGAGCACCTTTTTCAAGACAGTTGCAATCAGTCATCCTAAGGCAAAGGACATCTAGTGTATTTGTTGTTTTTCTAATAAAGCTCTCCCAGGCTGTCCTAAAACCTACATGATTGTCTTGTAATTTGTCCTAAGTTCTCATTCAAGAATTTGTCATGATATTTAACCTGTAATGTTTTGGGGGGTTGTTTTTTTTAGGAAAAATTTCTATTTCATTATCATTTTCTTTCTTTTAATGTTTATTGATGCTATTGTTTCAAAGGACTCATTATATAGAACGTAAAAGGTAGAAGCAGGTGTTCTAGAACATCTTGGAAGGATTGGATACCTGAAAGATGCAGTTACCAGACTTACCATTCATTTGCTACTCTAATAAATATCAAAATGAGTTTGGCTTCCGTAGAACAGAGTATGGAAGGGAGTTGTGGCCTAGTGATTTTATTAATTGTGGCCACATGGTAAGCACTGGGTACACTATACTGGATAGATGTGGTCCCTGCTTTGATGCTGCATACACCTTATTGGAAGATGGAGCAGTACAAATCACTTCATGTAGTTTGAATTTCTGTGGAGGGGCAGTCAGTCAACATGATACTGTTGTATTAGAATCAGTGTTTACAATCAGGAGCAAAGCAGAATTCTGTCATTAAGTCAGAGTGTGACCATGAGTGCATCATATTAACATCTTAGTTCTTAGGTTCCTAAGTTCTGTAATGGAAATAATCCTTAATTTAGCATTCTGGAATTGTTTTTAAGTAGTTTTAATTTCTGAAAACCTAAACATGATCTCAGTGAAGTACCAACAGAGAGGTCTGTGTGTGCCTGTTAGGAGGAAGCCTCAGTAGTTGGTTTCAGGGAAGTTTATCCCTATACCATGTAAACTGTACACACTATTGTAGCTTTCCAGAGCCAGATAATGAACAATACAGCATTCTTCCTTGTTTACTACTTCCTAGTCATTTGTCATCCCTATATAGAATTGCTTTCATTCTGATTTTTGAGATCTTAGATTTTAGTCTTACTTTTTTTCCTCATAGTTTTGTTGAGATACAATTGACATGCTATAAAATTACACTTAAATTGCACAGTTTAACACTGTTTTAATATGTTCAGAGTGTCCAGCTATCACCCCAGCCAATTTATTAAATCTGTCATCTCTAAGAAGAAATTCCATACCTACCAAGTAGTCACCTATTTCCTCCCAGTAATCCTTGCAGCCTTGGGCAACTGTTAATCCTTTCACTGTGGCTACAGATTGGCCTTTTCTGGACACATGACCGATTCTCTTTCTTAGCCTTGTATTTCCTTCCTTTCCTTTCCTTTCTTTCTTTCTTGTTTGTTTTTCGAGACAGGGTTTCTCTGTGTAGCCTTGGCTATCCTGGACTTGCTATTGTAGACCAGGCTGGTCTCAAACTTGCCTGCCTCTGCTGGGATTAAATCCACCTGCCTCTGCTGGGATTAAAGGCGTGCGCCACCAGGTCCAGCTTAGCCTTGTATTTTGAAAGTGCATCTGTGTTGTAACATACACTAACATTTCATTCATTTTAAATTGTTCAGTGGCATCTTTTTTATTCATCAATTCTTGGGTATTTGCCTTGTTTCTGCTACTTTGCTGTGTTATGTATAAGTTATGAACATACATGTATAGGTTTATTTTTATGTTTTCATATTACTGGCCACTTTGACATATTTTGAGACACTGCCCAATTAATTTGAAAGTGATGTATGTTCCCATAGCAATGTGTGAATTCTCTCTTATCTTCACCAGGATGTGTTAGTGCTTGTTTTCCTAAATGATTTACAGTGCTGTGTTACGGTTTGATTTAGATACCTCAGTGCCTGTTGATGTTGAATATCTTTTCAGGTGCTTCTTAGCTATTTCTATATTTTGAGGGTGATGGTATTAAATTTTTCTGCCCTCTGGTCAATGGAGTTTCTTTGTTGTTGTTGTTGTTGTTGTTGTTGTAAGGATTCTTACATGTCTAGGGTGTAAATTCTTTATTAAATAAATGATTTGCAGATATTTTCTTCTACTGAAGCGAGAACCTAGATGATGACCAGGGCTTGTCTGTGTCGGCGTCAAGTGCTGCCATGTGACAAGAGACTGTGCTTGCTCTCCCTACACTAGTGCTACGTGCTTCCTGGTGTCTCACTTATGTGTACGTTTGGGGAATTGGCAAATATATTGAAGGAAAATAGCATATAGGTTTTATGAGGCTGCTTTCCTTGTTTGCCCCTATGAGGAACTTTCCTCCTAGTTCCTGAAGAGTTCTTCAATCCCAGGCTCAACATCTTTGTCTTCCTGGCCCATTTAGAACGCTAATCCCAAGCTGGGGTGTTGCTTTGCCATTATTCCACTATTGGGGAAAGCAGATACTTTTTTCTTTACAAAATATATACACAGCACACATGAAAATGTTTTCTTATTTGTCACACAGAGGCAATTGACATATATCCTGGGGTGTTTTGTTTTAAGAGGAGATACTGCATATTTTCCAGGCTGGCCATGAATTCAAGCCAACTGACCATTCTGCTTTCACCTCCGAAAGTACTCAGGACTACAGGTGTACACCACTGTGCCTGGCTCCGTGTGTGTGGTGTGTGTGTGTGTGTGTGTGTATGTGTGTGTGTGCGTGCGCCTACTGTTTTATTTAAAATATCTCCATATACTCTTCACAGAAATCTTCACTTTTTTATGGTGACATATAATAATTTTATCATTGCTTAGGTATACTGTAGAAAATTAATTTTTTTTCATTCAGTAATGCACAACCATACTGTTCTATGAGTTCTAAAAATTGTGATTATTGAACTGTTATTTTTTCTTCTTAGATTGTATGCTTTCCCCAGGAAACCAATAATGTAGTTGTTGACAAACCGTTGCTTTAGAAAAGAGAAAGAAATGCTTAATATTTTGGCCTAATTTGTCAATAAGACATGTAGGGTTTTTTGTTTGTTTGTTGTTTTTTGTTTTTATGTTGTTACTGCAATATGAAAGCTTCTAAACTTAGTAAGAAAGTATTTGGGTTGCAAAATCATGTAATGCAGAGTTTCAAATATGAATGAGAACGAGAAGCTTGTGCAACTTTTACTAGTTTGAGTTTACATTAATTCTCCCTGTCGCCTCCCAATTACATAGTATAACTAGCCACACTAGGCTGACACGAGTAGGGACAAAAAACAGTTTGTCTTTGTGACTTTCAGTAGTTGTCTTGGAAGTGTTGATTTTAAATAAGCCAGGCCACATCCTTTGCCGTTATGCTACACCGCTAACATGGAAAGTTCTAGATTGTGTATGAACCAGATGGGGGGGAATTGATGTTTATTTTTTTATCAACTCCTTCACCAGTTTTGACTCATTTAGTAAATATTTTAGATGTGTGCATGATCCAAATTTCCTTCAAGTGGCTGTTGTGTGAAAGTAGTCATCTGTAACTTGTGCGTGGGCGCGCTGGTGACGTCTCAAAGGATGAAGAGACTAGTCCTGGGCTTGGCCCGTGGCCGAGGCTTGTTCATTCTTGTTCTAGTGCCCTCTGCAGACAGCTTCTCCACGTAAGGGCATGTGACTCCTCAAGTCTCTCTTTATAGGTGAGGCTAGAATACTGTTCACTTTAACTTTTAAGATTGCACTTGTGATAGACTTAAGAATTACACAAAAATCTACTAAATCTACCATTTTAAAAAAATGGATAATGCAGAAAGCTGATAGAAAATAACATTAGGGAGTATTTATATTAAAATTTAACTTGTAATCCAAACTTGTAAGAATTTTGTTATGAGATAAAACTTTTTTTTTTTTTAAACTATGGCAAACATAAAAAATTAGTGTTCTGCTGATTTTGGAGAGCATGGTTTGAGGACATGAGGAGTTGCTGGTATAACACTTTCAGCCTGCAGTGCCAACCTCTGCCTGCTAAGCTGTAGCTCCCCAGTCACTTATGTGCCCTTCCCTGTCAAGGGTCTAAGCTGTTTTGGATAGTGAGGAGAGTCATGGAGTATCTTCTTGTGATTGGCTTCTGCACTTAGTGTAATACCTACAGGACTCATCCATATTAGGACATATTTTAGAATCTCCTCCCTTTGGGGCTGAGCATGTGTTGATGGGCACATGTCTCTTTGAAATCCTGCTTGCAGTTTTTTACTCACTTGTGTAGGCGAATGATAGAGCTGTGAGGTTTGTGGGCTCTGTCAGCCAAGTAGGATAAGGGGAGCTTACTCTAGGTTAATTTGACCAAATTTTAAATGAAAATTCAAAACGAGCCATCATATAACTAAGCTGTGATAACATTCTGTACTGGGTACTTTTATAATTTGTAGCCAGATAGCTACATAGAATTTGTATGCTGTTTTGTCAAGAATTTAAAGCTTAGCCAGACTTACTTTTCTTCTCTAATCCTCAAAATCTGCCAGATCTCTAAATGAAATTCCTCATACTTGTTGTGACCAAAACAAATAAAATTGAGAATGTTAACTAAAATTTTGTCATCGCAGTTGCTTTCACATCTCTCTAAAGGACACTTAGACTCAGTATCTTAGGACATTACACTCCGTTCTCTCACAGAATTCTTAGTAAGCATTTGCCAAAATAATGCTTAAATTTAATGTTTTAAAGCCATCTAGTTTTTTTTAAAATGATTTTTTGTGTTAGTAATTTCCTTTCTTACTCAGTTTACTGTGATAAGAAAAACTTATGCTGGATACACGCACAGATTATAGTGCTTGCCAATCGCTTCCTTGTATATATATATGTGTGTGATGTAGAGATAGATAGATATAAGTGATATGTCACCTAAGGGCTTTTGTGTCCAGGTGTTTTTTCAAACTTAATATCTACAATCAGAATTGCCAATGGGTTATCAAAAAATAACAAAATAAACATCTCAATACCCCCAAATCTAAATGTTTTAAACTTACATAATGTCCCAAATGAAAATTGCACATTTGAGGTCATGCGACCGGTCTCAGTCATTGCAGAGGCACACTGAAAGCACTGCATCAGATTATGTTCAGGTTCTGCACGAAAGGTGCATATAAAACAAATGAATGTCATGTTAAAATGAGTCTTAGCTTTAAATTCTTTCACTGTGTACATTAAATATTGAAAATCCCCACAAACCTGAAATCCAAAACACTTTGAATCCCCATGAATTTCAGATGAGGGTTACTCGACCTGTGCTTAGTTTAGGTAAGTAAGACAACATATTTTAAACATAGGTTATCTTATGTACTAGACAAAGGTTGTGCCACTAGCTAGCCCCATAGGTCTTCAAATGCATTAATTTATAGATTTCTGCTAAGGCAAGCAGCGCAGTCTTGTCTTTTGGACAGCTCTAGTGATGGTACCCTGGGCCTGTACATCCAGGCAAGTGCGCTCCTGAGTTATTCCACCCAGGTTCCGAGCTTTTCTAATTCCCTTCGGTCAAAACTTAACAGTAGATTTTCAGAAAATTAACTATGTGCTTCTATTGTTTTGACACAGCTTGAATTGTCAGGGGCTTTCATGTCCTTGCAGTTTTGAGTTGCATCATTTGTAGAACTATTAGTCTTTACCAGGTTAGACTTGAAGTGTTCGTGTGTTTAGACCCATGTTGATCTTTAGACACTGCACATTTTGGCATGTTGCTGTAATGAGGATGATGAACTTAACCCGTGTTTGTGGGCTGGGTGAAATGTTCAACAGAACTAGAAGAACAGACCCGGAAAGCTCTGGAACTGGAGCAGGAGCGCCAGCGAGCGAAAGAGGAGGCAGAGCGGCTCGAGAAGGAGCGCCAGGCCGCGGAGGAGGCTAAGTCGGCGATAGCCAAGCAGGCTGCTGACCAGATGAAGAACCAGGAGCAGCTGGTAAGGCCTGTGCGTTCCCTGGAAAAGCAAGCCCAGGTGTATAGTGCCGTCTAAAAGCACGCCATAGGAAAAGTAGCAAAGCGACAGAAAGAAACTGAACATGTTATGTCTATGTGAAAAAAGTTAAAGAACCAAACCTTAGGACCAGGACAAGATATGATAAACGGGTCCATGTGTTTTATTTCTTATGGTTACTTTTTTTAAAAAATGAAAATAGATTTTCTTTCATATAATAGATTTTAGTTATAGCTTCCTTTTAAGTATAGACAATGGCCCACGAAGGATTTTCATTCATTTAGACCACTGGTTCCATTCTTCCTAATGCTGTGAACCTTTAATACAGTCCCTCATGTTGTGGTGATCCCTACCATAAACTTATTTTTTGTTACCTACTTTATAACTAACTTTGCTACTTTGTGAAATGTAGCATAGACATCTGTTTCCTAATGGTCTTAGGTGATCCTCGGAAAGGTCATTCAGAGGGATTGCAACCCACAAGTTGAAGCATTGACTCTGAATAGTCCCTGCAGTGGGACGTGCAGCAGTTTGTGCTTTAGATACATGGGCACAGCACGTTTGGTTTCTGGATGACAGCCATAAGCCATAATTGGTTGGAGTTTTGTTTATCTAATTAATATACTTCCAAAAAATGAAACTATTCATGACACAGATGAGATTCTGAGTATATGTATTAGTTCAAGTGTTTATTTACTGCATGTCTTTGAATCCTGTTTGTAAATAGAGTTTTGCTACTAACCCAGGCTGGCTTTGAACTCTTGTTCTTCCCTGCCCGACCTAAGTACCAAGAAAGCTTGGATTCCAGGTGTATGATAGCATACCTGGCCTTTGCTTTTTGAGCTTTTCAGTTTTTTTTCCTCTTTGAAAAGAGGACTGATGAGGAATCAGATGAGAGCCTTGATAAAATACCTTTAACATTACAGAAAATTACATAAATTTTATCTGTTTAATGATACAAGTTTAAAGTATAGCTTTTACACGTTGTAAGTTCTTACTGCTGAAGCATAAGTAATTGCCCATCTATACAATAAAAATGTTTTAACTTTGCCTTATATTTTTTCACTATCTCAAGAGACCATTGGAAACAAGCAGTAGACCCTCAGGAAATGCTGCCTTTTTAAAGTGGAAGACTAAGAGACTTAAGAGAGCCCACATATGTACCTGAAAAGTTTTTGACTGACTGATTGAACATAAAAGAATTATTAAAAATACTGTCTATAGTATTGGTAATATATAAACATTTCAATTTTAGGCAGCAGAACTTGCCGAATTCACTGCCAAGATTGCACTTTTAGAAGAAGCCAAGAAGAAAAAGGAAGAGGAAGCTACTGAGTGGCAGCACAAAGTAATCACTGTTCTGTTGTGTGCAGCTCTTTACTGAATAACTGCTCTGTTAGCGCGCCAGCAGTGTGCTTGGGACTGTACAGGGCTGATGGGAGACGAGCATATATGCTCCGCCACTGGCAGATGCGTGCGAGAGGTGATCAGTGTGTGTGAGAGTTAGACAGACATCTGGGAGATTCATAGGGTCTTGAGAAGTAAATAGATTTTTTGGGAGTCAGATTAAGGCTTGATGTGTTGTTGGTTGTTCCAGATAGAAAAAAACCTGGATGACTACAAGAAGTAGGAGTGAGCTGGGCGCAGTGGCGCACGCCTTTAATCCCAGCGCTCAGAGCCAGAGGCAGGTGGATCGCTGTGAGTTCGAGGCCAGTCTGGACTACAAAGTGAGCCAAGGCTATACAGAGAAACCCTGTCTTGAAAAAACAAAAACAAAAAGCTAGGAGTGAATATAACAGATTTGAGGATAGTCAGTAAATAGCTAACAGTCAAGTGTGAGTTCACAAAAGCTAGAATGTGTGGTGACAAGTTATAGAAAATCGAGTTATGAGGGCTTCAAATAAATGCTCTACTGATGCAAATTGGTGGGATGTATGTGTAGACATCAGGTTCTGAAGATTTCAGAACACAATTAGCACATTCAAGTAGGATTTCATAAAAACAACAACAACAAAAATCTTACCAGCTTGAAGTATGGATTGGAATTTTGGGTCCTTAAATTTCCAAAAGCTGTAGCAATGAAATAAGAATGAAAAGAAAGAGTTAAACATTTTGTGATAGACTGAAAAAGTCATGACAACTAATTACCCGACATGAGGGTGAGTTGGGGGCTGTAGGTTTATTTATTTATTTATTATGTTTGTGTATGCCTGACCAGCAGAAGAGGGTACAAGATCTCATTATAGATGGTTGTGGTTGCTGGGAATTGAATTCAGGACCTCTGGAAGAGCAGCCAGTGCTCTTAACCGCTGAGCCATCTCTCCAGCCCCGGGGTTGTAGTTTTTTGCTACTAGTAATATTTTTTCTTTTTTTTTTGTTTGTTTGTTTGCATGCTTTAATTATACATGGGCATTATGTATATCTTATGGACTGACATGCAAACATATATATTATATAGTCTGACCATATTTTCCCAGTGCTGTTCCCACTGACCCCCTTGCTCTTCTCACCTGATATCTCCTCTTCTACTTTTCCTGGGTTGTTTTCTTTTTAGTGGACCAATGAGTCTGTTAGGATGAAATATTATTTACAGGAATATGGACAGCTGCTTGCCAGTGGCTACACCACTGAGGAACCATCTCACTCAGCAACCATTAATTCCCTGCTGCATAGCGAGAGGTGGGCCTCCTGGATTCCTTTCCCCAGCAACCTTTAACTGCCTCCAGCTCTTAAGGGAGCACTGGATACTGTTGAGCTTTCTAAAGAGAATTCACAAGTTCAAAATCAAGCTTGTAATTAGAGGGATGAGTTTAATTCAGTAACATCAGCTAGTAAATACAGTTACAATTTTTATATCTAAGGAAGGTACATGAAATGCAGTGGTTTTTCTATAATAAAGTACTTTTACTTGTTTTGTTCTACTTTTAAACTTCTTTGTAGAAGTGTGATTTTTGGTGGGACATTTTTGATATGTGTGTGTATGCAAAAAATATACATATAAATATAAAAAGGGTAAGATGTCTAGTCTCCTGGTTATACTGATTTTGTTGTGAGAATTTTATAGATCCAGTTTAAAGAAGGATTTATGAACTTTAGAGACGAAAACTATTTTATTTTATTTTATTTTAGAGACAAAAACTTAAAACATTAGAGCTACATCCCATGAGCAATATAAAAATGCACAAAGTCAATAAAAATTAATATAAAAAGAAAATTACATTCTTAACAAGCTAGGCTATTATTTAAAAAACATTAGTATATATCTTTTCCTATTCCTGCTATGTATATAGTTATATTAGAAATGAAATCTTTCTGTTCATATAATTCAATTTTATTGAATATTCATCTCACTTAATGTTAGATTATATTTAGATTTCAAAATTTAACCAATAAATTTGGGAACTTGTAGGTAGGCTGCTATGCCATGTGCAAAGCAGGAGCAATAGACTCTTTGTTTGCTCTAAATCTTAACACCCTTAAGACCCTCAACTGATACTGGTTTGCTGGAGGTGTCTGTGCACTGCTCTTCTCTGTGTGTGTGTGTCTGTTGCTTCCTCGTGGTGTCATTCATTTTATCTTCGTATCCTGAGTATTTCCTGTAAACTGAAATGCGGCTCTAAAAGCTTAAGGAATTCTCCTAGGAGACCTCCATCGTTTAGAAGACCTTAGAGAGTCAGATAGTGTGTTCTTAATGAGACATAGGACAAGACTGGGAAGTGGGACTTCTCCAGGCCATCCAGGAAGTACTATCCTCCAAGTCATCAGTGATTTGGCCAGTTTGAGTTGTCGCTTGTGAGATGACACTCATCTTAACTCATCGTTAGGTTAGTGATTTTAATTGACCATTGTATTAGAGTAATGTCAGTCTGATTACGCCATTGACCGGATTATTTTTCTGCTTGTTGCCCAGATGTTGTCTATTAGTGTGACATTCTTCAGCAGTGTACAGATTAAGTTGTTTTCCACCAAGCATTTGCACGGCAGTTACAGAAACAAAGAATAAACCTGTTGGTTTTTTGAGACAGAGTTTCTCTGTGTAGCCCTGGCTGTCCTGGACTCGCTTTCTAGACCAGGCTGGGCTCGGACTCCCAGAGATCTGCCTGCCTCTGCCTCCCTGAGTGCTGGAATTACAGGCGTGTGCCACCGCACTGTTTTGTAGTAATAATATTTTTAATCAAGAGATTTTTTTTTTAAATTCTGTGCCTCCTACCTGCTGGACTTCTATAAAAATGGAGTTTTTACTAAAAGGACTGATTATTACTTTGAAATATAGTTTTTGTCACTAAGACAGAATAAATCATTTTTTATTACCAGTTTCACAAACTTATTTTCAATGTTCAGGCTTTTGCAGCTCAGGAAGACTTGGAAAAGACCAAAGAAGAGTTAAAAACTGTGATGTCTGCGCCGCCTCCCCCGCCGCCCCCCGTCATCCCTCCCACGGAGAACGAGCACGACGAGCATGATGAGAACAGTGCGGAGGCCAGTGCGGAGCTGTCCAGCGAGGGCGTGATGGACCACAGGAGTGAGGAGGAGCGCGTGACGGAGACCCAGAAGAACGAGCGGGTGAAGAAGCAGCTCCAGGTACTCAGAGCGCGAAGCTGCCTGCACAGTGAAATCCTTTGCATCTCCATCTAAATCAGCCTCATGAGCACTGCAGTTCTTAACATGGTCCAAGCTTGTGAGTGGCTTGTGTTTGTCCTGCAGTGTGATGGTCCTTTACTGTTTCCATTATACAACCCTGTTAGCAAGGGGCTTTGCTAACTTGTGAGTTTTCAATTATAGATTGGCTCATTTTCCAAGGAAGTGTGGTAGTACTTTGTCAAATGAAATTAGTCTTTAAAACAGTGATGTAGGACTGGATACATGGCTCAGAGGTTAAGAGCACTGCCTGCTCTTCTAGAGGCCCTGAGTTCAATTCCCAGCAACCACACAGTGGCTCACAACCATCTATAATGAGATCTGGTGCCCTCTTCTGGCCTGCAGGTGTACAAGTGGGCAGAACACGGCGTAAATAATAAATAAATAAATCTTTAAAATCAAAACAAAACAGTGATGTAATACTTGATACCCCATCCTTGATCTAAAATATTCTGTCATTATTCATAGTTTATAATAAAAGTTCAGTTTATTAAATGTACATTTTTATGTCAGAATAGAAAAAGTTAGCAATATTTAATAGTTTATAAATTATCTAATTTTTAAGTTGGTAAAATCTTAATAAAAAAAAGATAGTTACCTTAGCTGTATTAAGATTTCTAGAGAAAAAGACCATTAAAAAAAAATCTTATAGTAACTCCTTTAAAATGACTGCCTTGAACTTGATCAGTTGTTTCAGTATTGGATTAGAAAGTTAAAGTAGTTCAGACTAAATAAACAAAGGCTGCTGGGCAGTAGTGGTGCACACCTGTAATCCCAGCACTCTGGAGGCAGAGGCAGGTGGATTCCTGTGAGTTGGAGGCCAGCCTGGTCTACAAAGAGAGGCCAGGGCTACACAGAGAAACCCTGTCTCGAAAAACCAAAAAAGAAAGAAAGAAAGGCTTTGGGCATTCCTAGCATCATATCACAATTACTAAAAAAAGAAACTTGCAAGGCTGGAAAGATGGCTCAGCAGTAAGAACACCAGCTGCCCTTGCAGAGATGGCTCAGCAGTGAGAACACCAGCTGCCCTTGCAGAGGCTCCGAGTTCAATTCCCAGACCCACATGGCAGCTGCCAACGATTTGTAACCCCCATTCCAGGGGATCTCATACCTTCAGACACACTTGAAAATTAAAAAACAAAAAAAGCTTGCATACCACCCAGAAAACGATCCCACAGTGGAAAGATTAATATATTAAAAAGTCAGATTCTTTAGTCTGTTGTCACAATTTTATAACTTTATGTAATGTAATAATGTTTTTAAATGCAGGCATTAAGTTCAGAATTAGCCCAAGCCAGAGATGAAACCAAGAAGACACAGAATGATGTTCTTCATGCTGAAAATGTCAAAGCAGGCCGTGACAAGTACAAGACTCTCCGACAGATTCGGCAAGGCAATACAAAGCAGCGCATCGATGAGTTTGAAGCAATGTGAGAGCTGTTCTTGTGATACATGTCCTTCATAAGCTGAACCACCACCAGAGAAAAGCAGGCCTGTGCAGATGCGATGGAACGCATCCCACCTTGCCAAAGCACACCAGTTGACTGTGCTCCAAAGCAGAACACTGAAGGGCGCGCTTCAGCATTAAGGCAGTGTGATGTCATGTCTGGTCATTTTTCTTTTGTCCAGGGAATAGATAATGGATTTTGTCATCTCTTTGTACATTTTTCATGTTTTCTTTGTTTCATCATTTTTTCAGTTGAATATTAACACTAATGACCATGTCTGACAAATGTGTATGTGTGCTTTGAGCACTGTGTACATTTTAGGATAATGGTGGACATTTCAATGCATGTTTAGTTAATGAGCTCAGTTTTATTTGCCCTTTCCATGTTTACCCTGCATATATCTCCATGTTCACTCTCATGTTTTGTCAGTGTGGCCTTCTCATGCCCTGTCATGACAGCCATAATTCTGGTGTCATACAAAGTACCTACTGGAGCTGCTTAAATGAGGTGTTGGGGTGGACAGACACAGGGTAGAGGAGACATGAGTCATTGTGTAGAAGACTGCATCACAAGCCGATGAGAACACGGAGAGCATGGGATGCAGCAGGTGCATAGTTATTACAGAAATCCCTTATGTGGTTGGGTGTTTGCTTTTCATTTACTTAAGTACAGTCATCTTTAACAGATGGGGTGATGAGTGTTTAATGTCCCATAAGCCTTTAGTGGTTTTCCTTGCCTGCCACTTCAGAGATGTAGCCAGTAGGCAGTCGCTCCTAGGAAAATTTATTGGTGAAGCACTGCCTGTGATTAAGCTGTCTCTGAAATAAATTCAGGTTTTGTTCTTAGGTTGATTTAGAAACACAAATGTCCAGTCAGAGATACTGCTGATGACAGCTGATTTTAATTGTAGTAAAAACAAACTTGAACCTTGAAATGAAAACATCAGTTCCAAGAAAGTACTACTACCTCACTCTACACCCGTGGTGACCGATTACATGCAGTGTGTGTGTGCTACATGTCTGTTACCATAGACAGTCTCCATCATGTCCTTCATTGAATACACTTTGGAGATTCCAGCGCTAATGTTGTAACTGCCTTTCTGTTGAATTGTTGAGATTGCATGTTCTCACTGGTATGTTAGTCCCGGAGGGGTGTTCTGTGTCTGAGGAAGTGGAGTAGCCCTTTGTGAGAAAGACACTGCCCTTGCACATGTGGAGCAGTCTCATCCTTATTTTTTGATGGGATAGGTACATCGTTTTCGCACATTTGGTTTCTAAATCATTGCTAATTTTATTTGCAATCTCTAAAAACAAATTTCATTTCAATTACGTCTTACTGAAGAAGTCTTTCCAGCCAGAAAGATGCTCTTATATTCTTTGATCATGAAGCACCTGAGGTCAAGATAATAGAAAGCCTTGTTTTCTCTGTGTGGTTCAGCTACTTCCCATTTGGTATTATGCCTCAAACTTCCATTTCTCTATTACAGTTGCCATTTTATTAAGCAAGTTTCATGCACAGTAGATTCAACTTGTGTCTGAAAATATCTCTTGTGCTGTTTTTTGATTTTTGCTGACCTAAAAAGGATTAATTTGGACAGACATTATGAAAAGGAAAGGTTTAATATATTTTTTGGACTCTGTAGGACAAATGACAACTGGTTAACCTTGAAGTGACTGTTGTACAGTGGTTGTGCACATACTGCAAAATCATTTGTCAGGGAGAGGGAGAGACGGTAAGCCTTACAGCTCATACTTTAAGCATGAGCATTCACTTTTCCAAAGCGTTAGAGCAATAGTCTGTATTGCTAAAACAACTGAATTCCCTTGGATTTTCGCTGATTTTTTTTTTCTATTTGCATTGTGTACATTATCATTGCTACACCAGTTGTTACAGTGTTGAGAGGCTACCAGTTATATTTGCTGTTAATAGTCTATTTGTAGATTAGGATTAAAGTGGGTTTAATCCATTTTTAAAGCTGTATGATTTTTTTCTAAACAGGAACAGCCATTTGCAAAATGGGTTTTCATAGTGAGTGCATCAAGTAACATTTATCATTAGCAGTTGAGAGCACATGTTCATATAGCAATGTAAAAACACACTAATGACTTTTTGGTAATTTCCCACTAGCATAATTTCATGTTGTACAAGTAAATTACAATTACATCTCTAATTTTGGATAATATTCATTGGTTAACAATAAAGTGACAAAAGCTCATGCCTTTCAGGTTCACTGTTGTTATTTAACATGGTTTTCTCATATATTTCCTGAAATTATAATTTGAGCCATGAACTATAGTGATAACGTAGGAAAAAAGCTTGAATCCTTGTAGACTTACTCTTTATCCCCCTTTTACTATGGAGGTCACAGTGACTCTTAAACTCTTGACATCCAAAGGGTAATTTGGAATTTCCAGGCATTGCTTCATTTCACCCTGCCCAGTGTCTCTTTCCGGAAGAAGGGCAGGGTGCTCTCACTAGTAAGGCTCAGCTGTTCTTTACACTCTGTGCGAGGTGCCTTTATCTGGACTTACCAAGGCTGTTTCGGAACAGGCACCATAACATAGTGTAGGATTGCCTTTCAGATGGCCTCTCACTAACACCTAGCAGACATTGTTACGTGAAGATTAACAGCTCTCCTCCAGAACACTTTAAAAGCCAACAATTGATACTTTAGTTGTTCTCCAAGAGTAGGTAGTGATTTCATTGATGTTGAAAAGCAGACATTTTTATAGAATGTTTCATATTTTATCCTAGAGAGTTTTGTTTTTAGAGCTAGAACCTTAAACTGCAGCCATTATTGGAGTTTTTCTTTATTATGCGTAGAAAAGTGGTGTGATACTACTCTTGTGGTTTAGAATAATTTCCATCCCCACCCCCCAATTTTCATCACTTGATGCTTTAAGAAACAAAAGAATAAACATTAAATCCACAAGTATATGTGCCCTTTGAAATCTCATCTTTTAAAAGTTAAAACTTGAACTAAAATATAAGGATTATTAATTTTTTTTTAACTTGTTAACTGACCAGTGAGGCAAACGTGGCTCGTCAGGTAGACTGATTGTCTACACACACTTTTTGAAAGTTGAATGGACTTTATGTGTGTTTGTGTTACATCATAAACGTGCCTAAAAGCCAGATATGGTGGCCAACACCTGTGATCACAGAATTCAGGAGGTGGAAGCAAGAGAATCAAGAGTTCAAGGTCATCCTTGGGCACACACTGAGTTCACGGGCAGTGTAGGCTAAATGCAGCCTTGTCTCTTCCCCCTGCTAGGTAAACAAATAGGCCATGCAGTCACATTCCTTGCTTTCTATACAGTAGAAAAGCCAAAACATGTACAAACTTAACCATTTTTTTCAACCCTGGCTTTCCAGTTAAATACTATTAACTTCTATTTTTCCTTAGTAGTAGACTTAACTGTTAGTAATGAGTCCACCTTTGAGGAACTGAAGAGCTGCCGTTTCCTGATGGGAAAGGCTGTGACTGAGCTCTTTGACCCTTTGAGCTCTGTGAGTCAAGTGTTCTGACTCACGCTTATCAACACTGCCTTGAGTGTGACATTTTTCTTCTTATACACGCTGCCCTTGGGGTTGAAGTGTTTTCTTCATGCATATACACACCGCCTTAAACATCGAAGCGTTTATCTCCTATAGAACTTGAAGGGAAAGCCCATGACTAAGAAAGCCCCTGGTCACTTCTGTCTATATGTGGAGCTCCTGAGCTCACACTGGTTCCACATTCTTCTTTAGTAACCTTCATTGAATAAAAAAAAAATGTTATTAATTGCTTGCTCTGTTTGAGAACTTGAAGCAAGATGAGAATGGCCATGGTCCTTCAAATACGAGACTTCAAACATTAATTTATCTTAGCTCTTACATCAGCTTGCCTTTCTCAATTACAGTATCAGTTTGCTTTTAAAATGTCAGTACCCTACTACTGCTTCCTGCTCTTTTGTATGCACAGATTCCCCCATGATTACAGCTAACCTGTTACTCCCATCTTTGAAGTTTACTTTTGTTTCCAGATTCTAATTGTTCATTTTTATTTAACCATTTTAACATTGGGGGTTTATATTGATATTTATACACGTCATCAGGTTTGGTCCCCCTCAAAATGATGACACTGGCATTCTTCAGCCTTTTTGTTTTACAGCTAAATGCCCAGTGGCTAACGTGCTGTGAGGATTTGGGCATGCTCAGATGACTTGGACCCTTTTCACACGGTCACAATGCATACAACCTTTCCATTTCCTCAGGCTATGTGTCATCTTAGACCTGGAAACACATGCGTTTCTTAGGCTCCTCAGGCAGCCTCCCCCTCCTCCCATTTATTTTATTCATACTGAAAACCTATGAAACTCAAATGTAGCATTTGAATCTTCTATGCTGTTGCTCCATTTATAGAATCAGCTAAGCTCTAAATGCATTAGCTAAAAGAAAGTAGTGTGGTGATGAAAACTAGCCGAGCAGCCAAGAGGATAAGTCCTGGGTGTGGCCCCCAGGGGTGCTTGGTCTCCTGCACATTACAATGTCCATCTCGTGGGTCAAGCTTTAGACGATGGTTGATAAAGATACCCTAAGGGATGAATCTCTGGGTGTAAGTGTGTAAGGTTTATACCATACCCAGCTGAGAAGCCAGGTAAATAGCATAATCAGCAGTACGTGGATTAAGTGGGAGCTTTATGGAGGTAGAGCTTTCAGTTGAATATTTGCAGGTTGGTTTTGCATTTTTTGAGCCTTGTGTAAGATGAAGCTTTCATTTTAATCATTTCAAAGGTGCAGTGTAGTAGTAGTGCCAGCCTGTCATTGCTGTGCATGCATCACCACACAGAACATCACCGTCCACACTGAAGCTGTACCCACTACATTGATAGCTCTTCCTAGTCCTTGGTAGCTACTGTCTCTGAAGATTGTGGTGTTCCTCGGCACCGCATCAAAGCAAACCATATTTGCCCATTTGTGTCTGGCATACTTCACTTAGTACATTTCAGTTAAGATGATATTCATATTTTAATGTGTTTTAGTTTTTGTTGAGGTTGAATAAATGATTCATGGTTTATACCACATGTTGCCTATTTATTGGTCAGTTGGCATTTGGGTTGTTTCCACATTTTTTTTTTTAAACCGTTGTACCATTTGATCATTTCCACAATTTTATCATTGTTATTAGTGGTACTGAAAATAACGTTAGACTCTCTAAATGGAATTGCTGGTTCAGCTGGCAATTTTATGGTTAATTTTTTGAAAAACTGTCATACTGTCTTTCACAGGAAGCAACAAAGGTTTGGATATTTTGTTTATTAAGACAGGCTCTCACCTCTTGAACCCTTGTCAGTACTCCTCCCAGTGCTGGGATTATAGGTCACTGTGCCTGACTTAGGAAAAGTGAGCTTTGGTGAAGACATTACTAAAGAAGAAGAAGGGGGAGGGGAAGGCAAGATGGAAGTTAGTCTGTAGACAGGAAAAAGTAAATGGGAAATGTGAGTCACCATGCACTGACTATAGGGTACAGAGCTAGGAAAGTTGTGCCAAGAGTATGTGCGTCTGGGAAACGTGTGCCAAGGGGACGTTGGTTTGATTCAAGGACAGCAAGTGGCTTTGATAGTTCGTGTTGCAATGTGCTGCATGACTAAAAAGTGCAGAGGTTAAAAAAGCCTAGAATTGCATTCTGAAGCTAGGCTGCAGGAAGGCTGTGGCCCTGAGGAGGACAGTGTCCCCTCCTGGACAAGTCTGTCTCAGCCTCGCTGAATGCAGCAGTACTCTCCTGCTCGTTCTCTTAATGACCTGTCTGGGGACTCACAAGACCCTTCTCTGTCTGTGACTGCTTGTGGGAGGATTCCTAGTGAACTAGATAGAACTAAGGACTCTGGGTTTTAACTCCTAGTCTAACTCTGTTCTGTACTGCTGTTCTGCTTACTGAGTTCATAATTTTGAATCCGATCGCCGTGCCAGAGCATTTCTCCAGAATCATATATGGATAAAGTTGACTTCCAGTGTATTTTTTTAAAAATGTATCGGCTAGCTTTGGCTAATCTCCATGTACTTTTCAATTCTTGCTTATAGTTGAAAAGCTATTACTTCAATATGGTGCATATTACAGTAATTTTGTGCTCTCAGATGACCCTAATGGTCATCAAATACGTTTCTAGGGACAGAAAGGTAGCTTTTGCAGGTCATTATGAAGAGTCATAATCAAGGCATGATCCAGTGGTGATTATCTTGGGGCACACAACTATAGTTATTTATTGGGTGCAATGTCTTTGGGCAATCCATTCTGGAAATTTCTATAAGCACAAGAGATCAAATAATATGCAAATATATCAAGACACAGACAGACGTGGAGTGTTGCAACTGCCTGTTCATATGGAAGCATTCGAGGCTGAGATTCAGAAAGCAACGTAACAGAAAAGTCATGAGTGGAAGCAGATTGGATGTGCGGTGTGGGCTGCTGATGGAATCCAGGGGAAATGCAGGAACTGGGGAGCACCAGCAGCTGCCAATCAGGGGAACCTGGCCTGAAGGGGGTTGACTCCCCTGAAGTTCCAGGGCCACAAGGCAGGGCACTGTCACAGTTGGGATCACACTAGCATGGGGACAGTGGCTAGAAAGGGCATGTGAAGTTACCATGTAGCTGAAGTGTACAGAGTTCTGGAAGGTGTCTCTCATAACCTCTATGTGATCCTTAAGCCTCACAGAACAGGGGAGTGCTCTTTGTAGCAGAGTCCTCTGCCATCTCCATGGGCCTAAAGTTGACACTCCAACATGAACTCCACCTGGCACATTTGCCCCAAATCCGCAGGCTTATCTCTAGTAAAGTGGCAGTTACCGTGTGAGGTAAAAATACTCCCTGTGCAACTTAACTTGATTCAGTGTGTCACCCAATCTTGCCAAGGCCCAGAGGATCCACAGATGAGTTACCACAGCACAGTCAGAGGAGGAAGCGGAAGTGTTGATACGCGGCGAGCAGATAGATTCATTCGGCTTCTGGCTCCTGTCAGCCAGGACTATGGGTGTCAGTGTGGTCACTCCTGATCCTCTGCCCTTAGGCCAGGCAACGCTGGTGGCTATGGAGAGCTGGTCTCCATGGGAGTTTGCACGGAGGCGTCAGAGTGTGACACTTGTGCACAGTCTCCATGCTGGATCCAAGGGCGTCAACTGAGCGTCATTGAATTTGGGGACAGAGGCCAGCTCTAGGTAAAGGACAGTGCTGAGTGGTAGTGGGCTGCTGTGGGTCGTGGCTAGTAAAGTTCGAGGTGGTACCTGTTTGCAGAGGCCTTGGAGAGATTAAGATAGGTCATTTATGGACTGCTAAAGGTCTTTGGTGGGAAGAGAACTTGCCTGCATTCATCCAAATATTTTAGTGCTTAGAGCCTTCCAGACACTGCATGCTAGCCCTTCAGGACATCTTGGGACATAAGGCCCTTTCCCTAAAGAGCTCACTTTCTGGAGGAAAAGCAAAAGGCTTCAGCGAGCAAAATTAAAATGCTGCACATTTCAGTACTAGGTTTAGTTGTGTGAAATGGCCAACAATCCTTGACCTATAAAAGCAAGTTTATTTCCACTTAAGCTATGAACTCACAGGGCCGAATTAGTGAAAACTTTGGGGCTGATAATCAGGATTCAGATGGTCATAAGCATCCCCACGAAGAGGGGGGATCGTAAGACAGGCCCGTCACTTAGGTCATCCAACCAGCATGTCTGGAAAAAATGCTAATGCCCATTATTTCATATAATTTTTAAAAAGCTTATCAAGCCCAGCAAGATACACCTACTTACCTGAAGGATTTCACTGGCTAGCAGTTGACAGTCTTTGCTTCAAGTGTTCCAGAAAGAATAGCACGCAGACGATCTTTAGGTGAGAAAGGGTTGGGCTGGCTTCAGGCAAAGAAGGGAAGGGTTATGACCAACGGCCGAACAAAGTCAGAGATCAGTGTACTATGAGTTGGAAGGGCCCAGACCATGTCTTTCCTGGTTCATGGTATTTAGGCCACATGTCCCCTGAGCAGTTTTGCCTTAGAGGCCACATCATTCCCAGAGTTAGGCCCAAAGCAGTAGAAGTTTGAGGGACAGAAGGGCAAGACAAGTGGTGTTGGTCCAGTAATTAGTGAGCCATGCACAGGGATGCGATTCCATGGAGGAAGGGCTCCTCTGCCTGATGCACAGAACTCTGTCAGGAAGGCTGCAGCTGGCCTTGAAGGTAGGTGGGTCGTTGTACTTAGTAGTACATAGTTTGTCCAAAGACAACCATCACGCCAGAGTCTGTATTTGGACTTTTGTTTGCACTGAATTGTATTTGTCCAAATCTACATCTATATGTTCTATGTCTGTATATGTCATGACTGTTCTATATTAAAATGACAAGACATGCTTGAATGCTTCTGTAGGCCTAGCTTGTCTGCATATCCTTGAGTGAGTATCCATCAATGTAGAGGCTAAAGCTGTGAATGCATTTCAACCCCATCCCCCACCCCCTGTAACAGAGAATTGTAGTGACTGGGAATTAAAACCGTCAGTGGATGGCTAGGTTTATCCAGCTGCTTCATCATCAAGATGAGAAGAACATGGCTTCGATTCACACTGAGACAGGTCATTGGTCCCACAGGGGGGAGAAGGCATCTTTTCATTGCCCTTTAAAACTCCCTAAATCAAAAGAAGCGCATGGCCCCAAGAGGTGGTCTTAATCTAGGTAAAGAGCTATAAGGCTATTAATTATAGGCTGTGGAGAGCTGGAGACTCAGTTTCTTCTAAGGATGAACCCTCTGGTAGGTTATCTTCCCAAATGGTCAGGCCTAAACAAACAAATACACACACACACACACACACACACACACACACACACACACACACACAGAGAGAGAGAGAGAGAGAGAACATTAAATGTACTCAGCAGATTATGTATATTACATATATATGAGCAGGACATGAGAGAAGCCCCCAGGAGAGGGAGGAATAGAAATGATGTAAATAAAATATTTACTTATGAAATCCCTCTTAAAGTTAAAAATCTATAGAAGAATACAGTTGGAGAAGTGAAGATGGAGACTAAACACAGGCTCATGCACATTCCCACCCCGTTCTGAGAAATGTTGCAGGGTTAGCAGAATTGGAGCATAGGGACTAAATTCCTGCTGGGGAAAATTCAAGAGGTTGAGGTTGGACGGAAGAGATGAGGGAGGAAGGAAGCCCAGGGGCCAATCTGAGAAGTGAGGTCAACCACAGCTTGAACAGGACGGTGCTTCCTGTAGCTGTGCAGTGAAGGTCTGTGGGTAACAACAGAATGCTAAATTAGCTCTCAGAATGGAGTGTGATTATTTTATTAAGAGTCAAGTTGTTTGTGCCTTACTAGAATATTTGAAAAGAGAAAAATAGCATAGTAACATTTTACAGATGTTCTGTGTCTACAGATAAACATGGACTGAATTTGCCTTTGTGTACCTATTAGACTAGAGCATTTATACTTGTGGGGTTGAAATGAAAAGCACACTCTTAAGGGAAAATCAGTAGAGATGTGGTTAGATTTTTAGATGTTAGTTATCAAATTAGAGCAAACATTGGCAAATGATCTTTTGTTTGAGACAAGGGCTCACTGTGTAGCCAAGGCTGGTAGTGCTCTTACTTTGCTTTCCTGGGTGCTGGGATTACAGGTGGGAGCCACCACACCTGGTATGGCCCATACTGTAAGTTTTTGCCTTTGTGAGCCAATTAGTAGTGACTGTCCCATGTGCGGCTGTGGCTTCTCTATAGCCAGCACGAGCTGTGTATGAAGGAGCAAGCCTAGGTTTCAGCATGGTTTATATTCACATCCAGATTTCGTGTCGTTTTCATTGTTGGGGAGGCTTTAGATTTGCAAGCAACAGGGCGAAAAGCTTAAGTCACCCTTAGAACAAAACTGCTAGGAAGACAGTGGACAGATTCACTTCGTCCACAGGCTGGCTTGCTGGATTTAAGAATCCTTGGCCAGGCAGCTTGCTCACACCTCTTATCCCACAGTTGGGGGGGCGGAACGGAGTAATTAGGGGGAAAGGAGGGGGGTGGGAGTGATAGGGGGTGGGAAGGTGGACGTTGGAGGTTGGAAGAGCTCCTTAAGTTTGAGGCTAATCTGTTTTACATAATAAATTCCTGGCTAGCCAAGGCCACACAGTGAGACCCTGCTCCTAAACACAACAAAACCACAAATGGCCAGTGGTGTGCAATTTCTTAGCTGTCTCAGGGGCTTGATGTGGTCACAGTGGAGGTTTGTTGTATTAAAGGGCACACCCTGCCCTTTGAAAACCTTTTAACATCGACTTAAACCAACATGCCCTCTGAGTCAACCTGGAGGTCGCTGACCTCTGCTCAGTACTCACTCTCTCTCTCTCTCTCTCTCTCTCTCTCTCTCTCTCTCTCTCTCTCTCTCTCTCTCTCTCTCTCCTGGTTCTGTTTACCACGCCATCCATTCTCCTGGTGAGGCTCTCCACTGAGCTTTGCGTTTGAGTTCTTGAATTCTTTTTTTTCCAGCACCATTTAAGTGTTTAAGTTGAGTCGTCTTCAGTGCTTCTCTTCTGCTTGTCTCCTATTTTTGTATCTTGGACTGATTTCCCTATCCCCTGCCCCTTCCTCTCCCCCTTCTCTCCTCTTGGTGTGTATTCATGTCTTGAGTAACTGTAACAGCTATAATCAGTCTTTGGAATTCTTCGGTAGTTCTTCCACGTCATGTTTGTCAGGCGTCATTATTATGGGGTTAGGGACTTGTCTGAGAGCCACATTGTCTTAGGTTTTCGGATGTTTGCACATCTGGAGTCGTTTGTTGGCTGTTCCCTCTTGTGTCCTTCAGGGGACGTGGCTTGCAGTACCCAGGAGAGGGCTGAGTCACGGTAGGGTTGAAAGCTATCCCCTTCCCCGCCGGGCTGCTGCAGCAAGTCCTGGAGTGACGTGGGCAGCTTCCAGGGAGGGGAGCTCAGGTAGGCTTGGTGGAGGAGGCCATGGCTGCTTAGGCCTCCCAGCGTAGGCAGGGATGCCCAGTCCCTTCCTCACCACAGGAGGCTCTCTTTGCAAGCTCCGTTCTGGTTGACACTGCTGCGCCTTTCAGATCTCACTGTGTCAGATCTCACTGTGTGGCTCAGTAATCAACAAGCTGCCATTACTCCATCCTGTCTTAGTTTGACAGGTCTTTATCCCTGACAGAGTTTACTTCTGAAGTTTCTCCTCTTCATTCCGATGCGAACTTGCTATGCTGGACTCCGCTCTTTTATGTTAATCTTGCAATTAGTGTAAGTTTTATGGTGAAAAAGTGTTTGATGAGAAATGTTTGGATTAGATTAGTCTGGGAAGAGATTGCATTGGTACAATATGAACGACTCCTAAGAACAATGACATCATCTTAGCTCATTAGCATCTTCATCGTGTGGTTAGGTGAAGTTGCTTAAATGTTTAACAATGGGACCGTGTATCTCTTTTGTTGGGCTTATTATTAATAGTCTTATCACACAATCATTTAAAGGTTGTGACTGAAAACATTCCGGGCTAGGGGAGAGAAATGAAACTAGTTTTGTCTGCTGGCTTTAGCGTTCCTGAATCCCTATTGTTTTTTGTTTTTGTTTTTTGTTTTTTTTTTAATAATTTGCAAATCCTTTTTGCAGTAATGATGGTTTTCAGTTGTTTTCCAGCATTCATAATTTCTGTCCTTTTGCTTATTGGATAAATTTTCCAATTTAGTCCTGAGAATGTTGGTGGCATCTCGTTCCTCTTGAGATCAGTATTTCTAACATTTTGCCACTCTGTGTCCCAGGGGTGGGAACATGACCTTTACCAGGTGAATGAAAATTCCTTTTATAGGCCTATTCATGCTTTGCTAAAAGGTTTGCTTACAAAAGAGGGTTTCAAACTCATGTCATGTAATTTGTGTGCATATTGAGATAACTGTGTCCAAGAATTTTTGGTTAATCTTCCGAACTAGATGAACATATATTTAATGTTAAAGTAAATGTATGTGTTTGGAATAACGCACTATAACATATGTCCTAGCTATGGCCAGTGCTCTCCACATGTTTCGAGTCACCTGCCCTGGGACTATCCTGCCAGTCTGGTCAGTATGTGCCTCCCTCTCTTCCCCTTCCAGGAGCTGGTCTTTTAAAGTAGTGTAATGTATTAGCGCCACCTACTGGCCGTCTTGGGAGTTTCTGCTCTCTTCACTCTGGGCTTGCTTTATTGGCTTAGTCTTCGTCCAGTAGCTCCTTTTTCTCTTTGCTCCTCATTCTCCTTTGTCTAAACGGTAACATACATATTAAATCATTCTTTTCCTTCCTTTGCTTTCCTTCTCTTTCTGTTTCTGCACCAGTCTGAGCCTCCTTCAACAGTGATTAATGATGAGACCATAAGAACTGACAACCAAAGGAAAAAGTACATTGGAAAGAGTGAAAAGGTCCTCAGTACCACAGGGTGCCAGCTCAGTACCACAGGATGCCAGCTCAGTACCACAGAGTGCCAGCTTCACTCAGCTAACCAGCAGCATCCTCCATGGGCTTGAAATCCCCTTAAAATGTCTTCAAGTTTAGTTGTTAATCGTTTTCTAATTAATTCTGCTCAGTATTAAAGAAAAAAATGTTAAACTGTTAGTAACTTTCATTATTTCTATTCTTGTATTACCAGATTTGACAAATTTGGAGTTTCTTCTGTGTTTTACTATAAGGGCTCAGGTTTTCGTTATGGGTTCAACGACCTGCCTGCAGAACCACCATCCACAGTAGCTTTTAGGGAGACAGCCCCCCCCCCCCCAACAGGTGTCTTTTGGAATCCAACCCACTTATAAGATAGAGACTTCTCTTTCTAGTTGCTTAACTCTCTACTGCAGAAAATGCCATTAGCACCAGTTTTGGGAGCTGGCTGGTGAGTAGGCGTGGCCAGTGAATGGGCGTGGCCGTTCAGTGGCCATGGCCGTTCAGTGGGCGTGGTTGGTGAGTGGGCGTGGCTTCACCTTGCTTTTGGTCCACACCTGAGAATGTCAGTTGAGTCCAATAAGGAAGGCACTGCGGCCAACAATGATCTCTGTAGCTAATGCCAGTGCAGCTGTGAGGACATCTTGTTGCTTCTCTTCACACACACACACACACACACACACACACACACACACACACACACACCAGCCTGCTGGGGGACAGTGAGAGTACATTGAGAATTATGGCTCATTCGGAGCCAGCAAGTCTTCAATTCTCAGTAGGCACCACAAAATCCTTTAGGCCCGTTAGGCTAGTTGTTCCCTGACAGATATGAACAGTTCTCTCCAATCACGGGGGAGAGTGTCACGGGCTGAGGATGTAGCTCACTTGGTATGAGTGCTTGACTAACTTGCAGAAAGCCCCGGGTTTCCATCCCCAGTGCCACATGAAACCAGATAGTGGCGTACACCTATAGCCCCAGCTCTTAAGAGGTGGATCAGGAAGAACAGAAGGTCAAGGTCACCCTCAGCTACACAGTAAGCCAAGGACGCCCTCCGTTAGAGTTCTGATGTGAATGGCCTTAGAGCGGTGATGGTTGTGGGCCCTGTCCGTGGGTGGCTGCTGAGGTCGTTAGAGACCCTCCAGCGCCTGCCTCAGAAGGACCCTCTGTCATTCTTATTTCTATGTAGAGTTTCAAAAGTGATTTTTAAGGAGAGTTAGAAAGGAGATCAGATTGGCAGTTGAGTTCCCCAGTTGGTCCTCTGATATCCAAGCTAAAAACAAAACAAAACAAAACAAAACAAAACAAAACCCAAGATTTTCCTTGCTTCGAAATGGCTGAGCATTCTGCATCGACCCCACCCCGCCTATCCTGTGCCCCCTCTGCATTCGTATTTTCTAACCTCTTGATGTCTCTCTCAAAAGGTGGGGACCCAAACTGTACGCACTGTTCCAGATGCGTTCTTGCCAAAGCAGCATAAAGCAGATGTAACAGGGCGAAGCCTCCCTCCTCCTGAGGTAAGTCTCGCTGGCAGCTGCTGCTGGAGCCCACGCTCCCAGGAGACGTGCACGGATCCTGGGGGAATGCCCCATGTCTGCTCACCTGCTGGCCAGAGGTTTTAGCTGCAGGAGCGGAGCCTGAGTGCACCGCAGCGTCCCATCCGGTCCCATCCCGCCCCGCCTGGACCTTCTCCACAATCTCCATCTTGCAGGTTCTGCACCAGCTATTCGTATTTTTTTTTAATTAATTCATTCGTTTTTATATCTCAATAGTTATCCAACCCTTGTATCCTCCCATTCTTCCCTCCCTCCCGCTTTCCCCTTACTCCCCTCCCCTATGACTGTGACTGAGGGGGGGCCTCCTCCCCCTGTATATGCTCATAGGATATCAAGTCTCTTCTTGGTAGCCTGCTATCCTTCCTCTGAGTGCCACCAGGTCTCCCCATCTAGAGGACGTGGTCAAATATGGGGTACCAGGAAAACCCAGGTATTCTTACTCCTGGTATTTGAACAAAGCTTT
The DNA here is from genome assembly GCF_964271855.1 of Acomys minous. Classification (NCBI taxonomy): domain Eukaryota; kingdom Metazoa; phylum Chordata; class Mammalia; order Rodentia; family Muridae; genus Acomys; species Acomys minous. The sequence continues at coordinate 111,754,456 of NC_140494.1, forward strand.
CTGCTGGGAACAAGTCCTAAACATTCGCAGATTGCAAGCAATAGTACCCTCCATAATTTTTTTACCTTGAAGTCCTGGCTCCTGGCATAGAAATTCCTTCATCCTATTTTGTTTGGTTAGTAAAAATTCCCAGATTCAAATAGGCTGGATGGTCTCCTACCTTCTCAGTGGCTCCTCCCACCTGTTAGTCCTGTGCCCTTCAGAGCGACCCCTCAGAAGGAGGCTGTCACCAAGCTACTGTAGTCAAGAGCAGAAAAAGAAAAGGTATCTGTGTGACCCCGCCCCCAGAAAAACCAAGCTCAAAGGATAGATTTTTGAATTATCCAGAGATGAATTCATGAAGTGAACAAGGGAGCTGGCAGTCACCGCGTCTTTCAGCCTGAAATGTCAGGTAGCTGTCAGCCTTGGGAGGGCTGCGGCCTCCACTGCCACTTGTCACTGGAAAAGGACTGAGCTGTCCTTTTGGCCTTCGTCCTTCTTCTCTTTTTAGGGCTTTTCTCCAGAACTGTCATCCTGCCCACCTGTGGGATTCTGCAGGCAGGAATTTAAAGGTGACATCCAAATCACAAACAGGAACTAGCTGGCCGGGGTGCCGAGTGGTAGACTCCGCCCTACAGTCTCAGAACCAGATTATAACCTCTGCAAGGCTCTGGACTGTTTGTTTAAAAGGCCAGGTCAGATGTAATCTCAGGTTTCTCTCTGCGGGGTACTTGAAATATGAAGTGACTTGAGGCGTGTGCAACACAGAGCTGCTGTCAGTGAGGTGAACTCACTGCTCAGGCTGTTCTCCTACCCACTCCTCCTTCCTGTCAGCAGTGTCTGTGCCTGTGACGTGACGAGCAGTGTTTAGATCGTTTTACTTCTGTAACGTGACGCTGGGGTCAGAATGTTCCCAAACCTGCCTTTCTGATTTCCTTTGAGGCCCCAAACAATTCCTGCCTCCCTGAGGTCAGGGGGCAGTGCCTCCTGGTATTTTCCTCAGCAGCATCCCACCCATGAACAGCCCCCAAACATTCTCAGAGTGCTGAACACGAGTCTTCAGGCCTGTGCCTTTTGCAACCCATCCTGCTAATATTTATGTCAAAATTTCTTCTTTCTCTCCTGACTGTCCCATCATCTTTCCATACAGGACCCTGGTGGCTGACCCGTGATGAGCTTTAAGTTAAGGATGTACTGAGGCAGCCCTGTGTCTTGGACGCATACACCCCCAAACTCTGGATTCTCCGTCAGCCAGGGCATTTGCTGACGCTTCTCTCCTCACCCCTGTTTGCTATTGGTTTTCTTCTCGCTGTTGTTATCTTCTTCACTGCCTTCCCTAGTACCAGACCTCAGGTGATGGACCAGGACTTGGGATGCCGCAGCCCTACAGTCCTGAGCTAGCATCTGCGGAGCTCAGCTCTAAGATGCCATTTTCTCAAACAGATGCTGGAAGGCATGAGCTTCTGGAAATCTGCCAGCTGTCCCTCCCCTTTTTGTTTCTGCATGCCTAGCTCCTAAGATGGAATATATGGGAAGAATTTGCAAGACTTGAAAACTTTTTCTTTTTCTTTTTTTCTTTTTTGAAAAGTATGCGACTTCATCTTTGGCTTTTCTCTGAGAACAAACCTGGTGGCGTGCATCTCCTTCTGTGTGTCCTCCCATGGAATCTGCAGAAACCGATGTGACATACCCGCTCCTGTCTGGGCTGTTTGTATAATTGTATATAAAATGTAGCAATAAATATATTCTAACAGTGTCTGGAGCCTGGATTCCCACTTCATTTTGCCCGTCGGTGGCAGGCAGTGGCTGTCACACTCACAAAGAGGTCCTGCTGACCATGGGGACCTCACCAGTCCATGTCTATTTCTCATCTTCTCTGATTTCACTGAGTGTGTGCTACTAAGAAACAGGCCGGTGTTTGGAGAAAGAAAGATGAGTGGGGTTCAGTGGCAGAGCTGGAGTGTAGCGCGGCGGCATTAGTAATCCATGCAGTGGCACCGGCCCAGCTGAGGGCGCTTTGCATTTGCAAGGACTGAAGCGCTGGGTGACGGGTTTGCAGTGTGACTCAGCCGTCTGACATGAGGGTGACTGTTCACATAGCTGAGTCACACTGCAGAGTGTCACCTTAAGAACGTGCTGTGCTGCAGAGATCTGTTGAGTGTGACAGGTACTTGCCAGGCACAAAGGTAGACTTTAAGAATTTTCATAAAAGTCGTGCAAAATATGTCACGATAGGATTCTTCACTGGTCTTCACATAGAAGCCACACGTATGATGAGTGCTCAGCCCCAGGCCTAGGATGTACTCTGCATTCCTTTCAGGAAGATGCAGGCATTGACTGGAGCCTTTGTGGATGACTCTGTTTTCTCATGTTTTCTTTTGGGAGAGCTGACTGGCTGCACAAAGCCCACAGTTACCCCCACCTCTTGCCTCACAGAGGTGACCACAGGGAGGGTGAGCCTGACTTCTTGGGATTCAGTGGTAGAGAGGAGATCCATCTCGCTGCCCCAGACTAGGTCTGCACACTCTGGCAAGGCACTTCAGTCAGGCTCAACGTGATGCTCCAGCCCTACCTAATTAATCCTTCGCTTTATTGCTCAGTCCTGTGTTTCTCATTAAACGGACATCTGACTCACCTGGACGGTTTGCTAGGCAACATGCTGTAATCATTTCTCAGACTTTCGGACAGTACAGACCACAGCCTTGCCTTGAGCATCTCCATTTACAGAGTCTGCCTAGGTGAGACCAAGGCTCCTTCACCAGGAACCACACGGAAGGCCCAGAAGCACTTGTCCAAGAGGAGGAGTTGGATTTATTGTTCTCCTCAGACACCACAGGGACCAAATGTTCTCAAGGCTGAGTCAGCTGGGTGGCATTTGCTAAGCGGGGGCCAGTGAACATTCCTTGGTCAGCATGAGTAAGCCTTACAAATCAATATCCTCTTCTAGCCATGGCCTTGGGGACAAACAAGTGGTTATGCATTACACTGGCTTCAGACTGAGTAGGACACTAAATGGAAGCCAGCTGGACTTCTACACTGACATCACAATTTAAGGACAGAATCCCATTTTCTCTCAATAAAACCAAAGCCATGGCCCTGTGCATGGATACACAAATACAAAACCAGGTTTTAAGCCAGGATGGGAGAAGTGGGTTGTATAATTCAGCTTTTCACTGAGTTATAAAAGCCAGACCGTCACATTCACAGATCAGGAGACAGCATGACAAGTGCTCACAATGGGGATGCATCTGAGGAGTCAGTTGAAGAGGTGACACCCAACTGTGCACTTACCAGACCCCAAGCCTTTCCCGAAAGGGGTATCAGCCCCGGGTTGCTGATTACACTTACTGGAGCTAATGTGTGTACACTCTGCAGTGTCTAATTTTACTCAACAAACACACTAAAGAATTCCTTCAAATGCCTTTCACCCCTTTGGCTGCAGTGACAGCCATATAAATGGTTCTCCAGTGTTTTCTTTCCATCAAGGCTGCTAGATGCCAAGCCAGAGAGGCCTTCCAATGTCACAGCCGAGCATGGCTTTTGAGTCAAGCCTCTGTAGGTTTCTATGCCTAGACCCCCCCAGTTTCTAGTCTTCCTGCAATCTGGTCCACTCCAGTGGAAATGCCTTCTTTGCTAGCCACTCCATTTGTATTATGGAAAGGCTCCACACGTTGCCTGCGGTGGTCCACCCACAGCCTCAGATACCCTTTTTGGGGGGGCCTTTTTCAGGGCATTTTGCCCCTCACCATTTCCATTGGAGTAGCACTTTCCTCTCCCAACTAATGCAGTGCTCAGAAATAGCCAGAGAACCTCTTCTAGGGTACACACAGGAAAAGAGTGAGCATGGGCACTGTTTGGTGAGGGTATGCTGGCTAGTTTTGTCAACTTGACACAGCTAGAGTCATCTGAAATGGAGGAGCAATTCAGAAAAATGCCTCCATAAGATCAATCTGTAGGCAAGTCTGTAGGGCATTTGATTGAGGTGGGAGGGTCCAGCCATCCACCATCCTGGTGGTCCTGGGTTCTATTAAGAAAGCAGGCTGAGCAAGCCATGGAGAGCAAGCCAGCAAGCAGCACCCCTCCATGGCCTCTGCATCAGCTCCTGCCTCCAGGTTCCTGCCTGGTTTAAGTTCCTGTCCTGACCTGTCCTTCGAGGATGGGCTATGATGTAAAAGTGTAAGCCAAGTTGCTTTTGGTAATGGTGTTTCATCACAGCAATAGAAACCCTACCTGAAACAGAGGGCCTTAGCCTATCTATTCTGCTAGACTATAGGACACAGATACTCGACAAAAGACATTTGACTTGTGAGTCTGATCATCCAAACGTCCTGGCTCTGTGGTCCTCATGAGGCCTGGGGTGCCCATCACTCCACCAGTGAAGAGACAGAAAGGGACTTGGCTGAGTGCGGAAGGGCTGAGAGCATCCCTCCGAAGCTTCCTGAGCTTATGAGAACTAAAACAACCCTTCTCAGGGTGGTACCCCGGGACTTAATCACTTTCCATGAAGTCCCACCTCTTAAAGGGTACACTGCCTTCACAATGCCAATTAGGAACTAAAGTTCCATCATCAGAAACCTACCATCACCAAACCACAGCGTGCTCATCTGATTGTCCCGGTATTTAGACTTGAGCTCTTGAGGGCCTCCATGTGATGGTCATGTCTGTGCTGTCATGCCTCTAGGTTGCATGTTCTATACACCCACTAGCACCAGGGGATATGTCTGGAGACACCCTTGATTGTTACGACTGGGTGGAACTGACATCTAGGAGGGAAACCAGGAGTGCCACAAAGCATCCCGCAACGTGTAAGGGACTTCTGTAGCCTTCAATATCCACCCATCATAGCTGTCACCTATGCTTTCCCTCCCCCGGTCTCTGTGCATGAAGGTTGAAATGGTAAGGAAAGCACTCAGCATGGACTGAGGCCAGGCTGGGCAGCAGGCTGTGGCCTACATGCCTGGCTCCTTCAATGGGGCCAGGACCAAAGTAAAGAAGAGATCAGGATAGGAAGGACAATTTGATACTCAAAATTGTCTCAAAACTACAGAAGACCTATCAGCGGGGCTCCTCACCCCAGGAGTCCTCCCTTCCTCCTTCCATGGTGGCCCCACTCTGAGCCAGAGGATGCCCCCGAGAGGAACGAGCAGTCCCAAGCATGTACACCAGGCTTCTTGGACCCTGAGCCACACATGTGCTGCCATCACTGAGTTGGACATCTGTGAGGTAGGAAATTATTCCATCTACAGTGGAGGGCATAGCCAAGCTTCATGATCAAAGATCAAAGTCTTGTTCACATGGGAGCACTGCTCCAAAGCTCACACTCCTGTCACCGTGTCCTTGCTCCAGTCTCTTCCCAGGGAGTCTGTCACAGTCTCTGTGCTAAGGTCTTGTAAGAGGAGATGGAGAAACTTTCAAAGCTGGTCTTCCTACAATTCCTGGCAGCTACCCTATCCCAATATCTGTTACAACTTTGGTTGGGTTGTTTCCCAGATGCAAAGTTGAGAATGCTTTCACCTTTGTCTCAGAACGAGGGGAAGACAGGAGTGTGGCAAAGGCCCAGGTCCAGGCATTTTGTTTTGAATAAACTCAGCATTACAGTTGCTTTTTGCGACATTCCTCTTTCACGTGTGTGTGTGTGTGTGTGTGTGTGTGTGTGTGTGTGTGTGTGTGTGTGTTAACTTTCCTCTTCAAACAAGAAGACTGGATCTGAAAGAAATAGAGTACTATATGCAGTTAACACTGTAGTAGTCTCCTGTTCCGGGCTCAGGTAGTCCTGGGAAGACTGGAAGTCTCTCCCACTAAATGTTGCTTTTGGATATGTTGAAGTCTCTGACAACTATGACAGCACCAATATTCAAATGCGCATGTGCGGCTTGAGCCAAACACAGTAAGTCGGCCAGGAAGTTCTTAGCTCAAGCTGTTAAGTGGATTGGCCAATGCAAAGTACCAATTTTAGGGATGTCAGCTGGAAAGCAAAGGTCTGCGAAGTGAGAGAGGAGGAAAATCCCACTAGAATTTAATCAAAACACCATCAGAACATCTTGTTATAATGACCACAATGGAAGTAGAATATTTCCACTGAGCAAAATAAAATTGGGTCAGGAAGACACAACTCTGCAGAACAGCAGGGATCAAGAGACGTTTCCTGTCTCAAGGCTCAAAAGCAGGGCCAGTCAGCAGTGGACTTACTTGCTCCTACCCTTGAGCTCCCCTCCTCATCGCGTCCTGGAAACAGGAACCCGTGAATCTCATTTTACAAGGGAGTTTGGGAACGACTAGAGCTGATTTCCTTGACTTGGCAGACTGTGTGTGTGGTGTCTCTTACTATTACTAACATGTGCAAGATGGATTCAAGCACATGAGTTTCACATGTTAACCTCTGCCTGCTGTCTCTTCTAATCTCTGGAAGAAATGAAACGTTTATCTACAGTGATCTAGGTTTTTGAGCCTCAACTATCAACAAAATAAACTTATTATTTGTTTGGTCTGGTTTTTTCTTTTAAAGAACTTACTCATGTTGACTGTATTGCTTTTAGACTCCAGCTTAACTTACAAGAAAGAGACCCTGAAGGATGCATGTGGAGCCCGTTTGGGGTTCACATGCATCAGTTACCCCCCTTGGTTTACCATCCCAGTCCATACCTCCCACCAAGAGAAGCCTTCTCAGCACCTTTTAATTCCATGCTGGCCTTCATGAGAACAAGGACACCTACAGCAGTCAGCCTTTCTGTAAACTCAGCGGACAAGGTCCCGATCCACAACCACATTGTCTTAGCCACACGAACAGACACTTCAGAATCACCAGACTTAGAGACAAACAGAAAGAAAACACTCACCGTGTTTTGAGTCATGACTAGTTGTTTTTGATATTTAATTGCAGTTTAATAGGGATTAATTGTGGTTCTAACAATTACATCAATGCTTAACATGTGCACCACTTACAGCGGAGCCCAATGTCATTAACCACAGAATTCGGGAAAGCCAGGAGAACAGAGAAGGAAGTGCTTTGTTTATTTAGCATCTATGGTGTTATATGAGACCTTTTTTTTTTCATGAAACAACAGCCTACCATAGGAAAAATGAATATTTTAGTATTTACCCCTCCACGGCAGAATCATATATAGCTGTTTCCACTGCTTTTGAGATTGTAAAAATCCCATTACAGAAAAACACAGAACAGACAGATACTGTTTATCTGTTAACATAACAGAACAATATGTTTATAAAATGGTTGCTCTAAACATATTCATTACCTTATTTTTTCCTATAAGAAAAGCTTGAAGGATCAATAAGGAAATTTTCTACCAGCATACAACTATAGTTGGGAGGAAAAGGAAACTTGACAGAAGGGTACACCATGTCTGTAGTATTTAACAGAAGGTTGAAATTGATAATTTAAAAAAAACCCAGAGGAAATATATATATACACACACATACATATACAGATGTATGTGTATATACCTTATAAAACAACCGTTGTACTTTGTTTTCTTGTGAGATATGAGCTGCTCTAGAGAGAAGTGGGGTAAGCTTGGCTGGGAAACACCTTGTTCACCTGAAATACCTGGACAGAAAGTTCAGTATGTAGATTAAGAAATGAACGTCTCAGGTTTATAAAGATTGAAAACATGCATAGACATTTCCTACTGCCAAATGGTCAAAACCTGAAATTGTTTAAATCTGAAGGATTGAGGATCCTCGGGAAAAAAAAGCCATATATATAAATATGTCAGTATTGTCATTACATGAGTAACAGGCAAGGAGGTGAGAGTATTATGGAAAAAAAAAACTGTTAAAACCAGAGTTGCATTCCAATTTTAAAAGAGAGTGAGACCACTTAAGTAGGTGGTGGTTTCCGTTTTATTTAACGATCCTATGGAGACAGTGTTATTGCTGTGACACCATGAAAGAAGTGCTGTGGTGAGCATGCTCAGTGTGCTGTACCTCAAGTCAACCAGACTTCCAGCTGATCATAAGAATGTCACCCCCGTGGCAGTCCCTAAGGTATCTAAAACCTCCACCGTGACATTTAGACAGAGAAGACATACGTGTTTCTTACTGAGAGAGAGACAATGTAACAAACACACTCATTATAGCTATTAGACTAGTCAGCTTTAAATATTACAGAGCAGTCCCAAACTGTTAAATTGTAATCTTTAGACCCACTGATAAAGGAGGGTAGGCCTGCCAAGTATCAGAAGACAAACATTCCCAGAAAAATGGAACTGACAAACGCCATTTTTGAAAAATTTGTGGCTGAGTTTTAAAACAGACTGGTTTTTGGTCCATGGGCCCACTGAGAAACAAAAGATGAAGGATTCTTATTCATAAATAGAAACTCAAGCAAAAATTCCAATTCTCATATCATCTTTACAATTTTTTTTTAGTGGTTAGACAAGTAACACCTCAAATGATGGGTATGATTTAACAAGTGCATTAAGGAGCTTTGATATGCTGTCACACAATCATCTTCTGAGGGACCCCAGTGACTACCTCTAGATGGTGGCTAAGATGCAGTTATTGTTTGTTATATTAACATACACCAGGATTCACTGCTAAATATGTCTGGCTTTCTACCTCAGGAACAGGGCTGGGGAACGGCCCACAGCTAAAAACTGGCCTGTTGCTTTGTGTCTGTAAATAAAATTTTATTTTAAAAAAGTCACATTTATATCTGTATGTTGCCTGTGGCTTCTATACTTGTAAAGGCAAAGGTGAGCAGTTAAGAGCCTGTATGATTCTCTGAGGAGCCTCAGTCATTTACTACCAGGTCCGACACAGAAAGAGCTGCTGGCACATCACCTAGGGCTTTCTTCCCAGGGCATCGAGAACAACACATGCTTCTTTGCTTTCAGAGGTACCTGGCTTCCTGCGTCCTGGGATGGGTGGGACTCCATCGTTATGCTTATTTTGTTCATTGGTGTGTATTCTGAAACTTTTCCATCACAGCTGGGGTTTTTCACTTTTAATATATTTGGAACATAATCATCATCTCTAGCCATAATCTGCTTGATGTCAGGCATTCTCTAAGAACTAGACATTAATAAAATGGAAGAACCATCCAGCAACTGAGACTAGAAAACTGTACCTCTTATTTTATCTTGAATAAGGAATAAGGATAGTAAAAGGAGGAGGAAAAAAAAATCAAATACACTTTAAATACCAGTAAGTCAGGGAAAAAGGGTTTCAACTTTCAAACACAGAAAGGCAGGCAGCAGATAGACACATATAGATACACGTGTGACCACGTGCATATATACACACACAGTCATACATCTAATACAAACTAAAAAATACAACATAAAGTATATTTGTTTTATAAATATATTACTGTCTATATACATATAGATACATCCATAAAAGACATGTTAAATAATCATTTGTATAATCAATACTACTTTTTGTGTATTTAAAAATTACACATTCTATTAAAATTATCAAAATAATCTTTAAAAATACCAAGAATATAACCAAGTGTTTGCTTCCACGTAAGTGGCTCTGAATCTCATCATTGGTCAAATCGACCCTAGACTTGGTCATTCACAACTCAAAGAAATAGTTCAGTCAGGAAAATGTTGCCATTAAAGGACAATCCCTCATTTTTAATACTTCATAACAAACATGTGTATATATAAAACACCCTCTTTAGGTATATTATATATTCTCATAAGTGTATTTTCATAAAAACAAAAATTCAAGTTTCCACCAGTGTCAAATGTTTCACACTGGTGACCATTACTTGCACTGTTTAGGCCAGTGACAAACTCCCATTAGGATAATGAGACTGAAAATGTCTGTATTACATGCAAGAGAAGAGGAAATTCTAAGGGCCATTTTGGCCAGTTAGGTACTATTCCCTCTGGACTAAGACACAGGGACAACGAACTGCTAATTACTGCATAAAGTACAGTCAACTGTCTATTATTCAGGGGCAGAATATTCCAGTCTGGGTCCTTTTTAACCAGCTGACCAATTCTGACATTTTTACTACTTATTGGCACATCATTTTCAGGTTATTTATTCTAGCAAGTCTGGTAAATAGAATTAGCAATTGGGAAGACAGATTTTTAGCTAAAATTAAGGTTTATGATCAGCTAGGAATTTGATAATGGACTCCTTTGTTTGTAACTTGAGATATTTGAGAATTTAATGTAGCTAAAGCCTGCCAATTGTCTTATTCTTTCTTAAACTAGGCAAGCAATGTTGGTGCTTCATTAAAGGGGGCAGACAGACTGCCCTCCTGTCATAAGAATGCTTTTCCTTAGCACACAGCTAATGGCACTGAGAATGTAGGTGGGGGTGGGGCAGAGCTACCCACTCCATGACACACACTGCAAGGATTATATTAAAGATGAAAAAGAGGGCAACTAGTCAGCTAAAACATAAGAAGGCCGAATTTTAAGACATGTCCTTTTTTTTTTTTTAAACATAAGATCTCACTTAAATAATATTGGTCATTTTGCCCATTTCCAAACAATCACAGTGCTAAAATGAAGCAAAAGTGATACGTTCATTTGAGGTGACTTCCTACTCTGGCCTCACGGTACAACTGCGTAGGCTGGGTAAGAGGAACCCCACATTTGCAACCTTGTTTTTGGCATTCATTTATCCTCCACATTTCAACCTGTCCTGCAGATAACCACAAGATTGAGGACAGTTTCACAAGTTGGCAGTGTCACTCTCAGACAGACACTGCTTGGGATGGCTGGTATGGCACCCTCTGTATCACACTCTGGGTAAAGATGTGTGCCACCCTCACTCAAACACAACAGCAGTAACTGTAGAGCATCACTTTCCTGAATTAAGTTTGCTGAACATGGTTCAGATTATTGGATATGCTAATATGCACAATGCCATTTAGAAGCATTTACTGTGTACCCAAATCCTACTCCATGCAACACACAGTGTCACACAAGTAGTGAAAATGTTATCCTAGTCGAAGATGCTTGGACGTTATTTTCAGGCAGCATTTTACCTTTATTTTAAGTTCACACTAGGTAAGTTTTAGGAGAAAGAAAATGCCAATAAATTTATTTAATATATTTTAATATATAAAACTAAGACAGACACCTTTATTTACCTTAATTGTTACTTTTATTTTCTACCCTATTCTAGACTTCAATTTTTCTTTAAAATTTTGTATTTAAATAAGGGATAAAATGTTGCCCAAAAGTCTAATTATAGTTACACATCTGTGTTTTTCACTAGATCTACAAATCAAAATAGCTCTTATTGTTAAAAAGATACAATTTGTATCAACAGTAAAAGGTACTTTCTGGTTTTCAGGGCTTTGCCTCTCTCAGACTGCAGGACCATCCAGACCAGAGCATCCAGGCTAACTACCGGAGCAGAGCTGGCCTTGTCCTTCACGACAAGCAAAATCAGAGGCAACTTCTGCCCATCACAAGACTGTCTGCACTGATCATAAATCAGTCTCCCAATCCTCAGGTCACTACAGCAAGCAAAACCCATGACTTTGCAACCAGAAATATCCCTTACTAATACTAGAACAGACTTTAGTCTGTATCTAAACTACACTATTTGTGGCAAGAGTCTGGCCTTAATAATATAACAGGCCCCCCCCCCAAAAAAAAACTACCTGCAGGAAAATGGAAAATATACAATATCTTACAAAAAAATTAAGTTACCATTTACAAGTCCTTTGTTGCCATTTCTATAGTGCAGTATCAGTAAATGTTGCATATCCTCAACACATCAGACCATCTCAGGTCAGCCTCGATAAATAGCAGGAAAGCTAAGTGTATTAAATATAAAAGTTGCATTGAGAATACCTAAATTCATTAAAAACAGGCAAGTACTGTGAATGGGTTATTCATCCAGCATTGTGCCTCCCACAAAAAGACAGACATTAAAAATACATGTTAATGGAAATCTAGGACTTCAATCCCATTTCTACTGTCAAAAAGCACATTTTAGCTGGAAAACAAAGCTTTAACCTGTAATAGTTACGGCTTTTGCCTTATTCATTAAAAAAAAGAAAGAAAGAAAGAAAGAAAATGGAAACATTTTTCCCGTTGATTGCATCTGCTTTCTTTTAAAATGACCACTTAAAGTAACTAATTTTATTAACAGGAAATATTCAAAACAAAAATAAAATAATAAAAAGTGCCACACTGGAAATCATTCTAATATATACTCTTACCCATTTTAACATAACTGGTAACTTGCATTTTGTTTAAAATATAAAGTCAGTGCTGTAGTATATCTTTGTTCCTATAAATAAGGATTATAGCACAAAGAAGCCCACTTCCCCCAAATAAAAATAACTTAGGAAGCTGTGAAGGATTCTAGTTAAGCTTGGCTTGAGGAAATAGTTTGCTAGGTCTAGTCCAGTACCTCCACCTCCTGAAGGTACTGCAATTGCTTGCAGTTGACAGACAAACACCAAGTTAATAAGACAGGAAACAAGGATAAAAAGTGCTGCATATAAACCCCTGATGCACCAAAGAGGAATATCAAAGATCACAGATACATCTATTAAATCAAACTGGAGAAATTTCCAGCCAAGTGTATAGCTTTAAAAAGAAAAGGTTAAAAAAAAAAAAAAGTTTGAATGTAAAACAATCCCGTGATATGTCCACCAAGTGGGGTTCCATACAGATTCCATGATGCAGTATTTCACATAAATGGATACTATATAACCTCCCCGCTGAGAAGGAGATCACGTGTGCTATTGTAGCAAACCTCCCTCAGCATCTGAGCTGAACAAAAAACTACTCAACACCACAAAGATGCATCATCTTTTCAATAACCCAGCTGTGACTTCTCCACTAAGATGGCTGCGGCCAGCTGCTGGGCGTCTGTCATGTGAGGATTCCTCTTCATGACCAGCCTCACAAGGTCAGGGGGGAAGATGTTGCACAAATTGATATAGATCTTCTCTCGGTTGTCCTGGTACCTCGGAGGATCTTGCGGCATCCCACAGTACGGGATTCGCCAGGTGGGCTCCTGCTGCTCAGGCAGGCTCTGGAAGGTGATCGACTCATAGCAGGGGGGTGTGGAATTGTCGGGTAAGGAGTAAGTCTGCCGATAGCCGTAGGCGTCCACACCATAGCTTGGCCTGTCCCAGCTTCCTAGGCCTTCCTGGCGAGAGTAAGGCTTTCTCTGTCTTGAAGGAGAGCTATCATAGAGGCGAGAGTCAGAAATGCTGTCTATTCTCGTGGCCACTAAGGACCTCCCTAGGTGTGGTGCCTTAGCGTGTGCTGAACTTGGAGGAGAGGGGTAATCTCCAGGACAGCTGGACCGGGCGCCCACAGCGGGGTGCTGCAGATGCATAGCCAAGTGAGGGAGAGGACGCTTGTGATGGAACTTTGGTTCTTCGTGACTGTAGCTCTGCACTCTGGTCAGAGGATCGTGTAAATTCTGCAGGAAGGGCTGGGAATTAAGGCGGCCATGAGGGTGCAGGTGCTGAGCCTTCAGACTCTCTTCCAGCTGCGGGTCAGGGGAGCTGACATAGGACCGGTCATTGTACCCCACATAGGAGTCGCTGCTCCCACAGCTCATGCTCCCTTCGCTGCTGCAGTCTGACGCTACAGAATTTACCCTATAGTCAGTGTCTAACGAGAAACGCCTTTCAGGACTTCGGGGGCCTGAGATACTCAGATTTGAATATGCGTTCAACATGGAATAATACCCAACGTCAACCGGGGAGTCGCATTTTGGATACTGTTCATAAGGCATTGGCGTTCCATGATTTTTGGTTGCCATCATCATTGGAGGGTATTGTCCCTGTGGTCTTTGATCCTGAGGTGGGAAATGAACTCCAGATGGAAGGCCATTGCTTAAAGATGTAGTGCTTTGGGGTTTTGCAGTAGAAGTGGCTGGGATGCTAACTAAGGAAGGTACAGACCTGGTTTCCAATTTGTTTTTGGTGGGAAGCTTTTCCTCTACGTCTTGGTAGACGTGAGTCCTTATGCTTGGGTCTGACTGCCTCTTTGGAGCACCTCGTTTAACGTCCGAAGTGCTGTCAGCCTTGGTGCTGCAAGGAACACTGTTGCTTTTCACCAGCCCTCCTTCGTTTGTGGTTTTGGCTGCTGTGTTCCTAGACATGGCACGGAGTTCATCGGCCACTGAGCGCTGAGGCTGGCTGCCCCTTTCTGGGTGGTAGTACTTGCACTTGTGCCCGTAGGTGCACTTCTTTCCTGTGAAGACAGAGTCAGTTAGGCCAAGGCGCACACCCCGAGACCCCGCCCGGTCGACGAGGCTGCCTATCTGAACTGGTCAAACAGGCAGGAATGGGAGCTGGGCTATGCCCTAGTCTGCCCTCGCTCTCCCCAGGCTTCTTGCTTACTAGGGAGGGCGCTGAGGAAGGTCTCAGCGGATATCTCTGATCACAGCTGCCTCTTCTTTCCCAGGCCTGTACAACTGGGTGGGGAGCTCTGCTAAGAAGAGCAACTGCACTGCTGCAACACCGTAAAGCTCCGCTGAGCTGAGTCGGACTGAGACGGAACGACTCCTCATTTTCATTCCCATAAACGCTAACTTCAAACAGAATTAACACTATTTTCACTCAGAGAAATTTCTGTATTGAACCCAAATAGGTAAAAACAATTTTGAAGGCTAACATACTTTCTTAAATTTAATTATAATCAAAAGAAGCACATAGTATACCATGTAAGATTTTCAATGTTTATTTATAGTAGCCAAACTTTAACCATATATAGTGCTGTAAAGGTACATGTTAAGTATTTGTAAAGGCAGTTACCATATGGACAAGGCTGCTTTTTGTGCTCAGGGACAATGGGTTTCTTCCTCAGAAAGTTATCCAGACTTGGGCCGTGTCTGCCAAGAGGGTCATCAGGGGGCATGAACCTGTCACAGAGATAACAATAAAAAAGAACACATAAAAAGAAGGTTAATTTAATACTAAAGATATAAACATTCACTCGCTCTGTTTTATTGAGACTTTAATCCAAATGTCTTGAATAGTACTTATAAGATAAAAAGAACCCTACTTTAAGCCAAGGTCTCCTGGCAAGCTCAGCTCTCACCTTAACTGTATTTGATTTAGTTTAAGTAAGTTTTGAGGTAGCATCTCCTGACACATTATTTTCCCCTCTCTGTCTTGGGATGCTTGTAAGGATCTGAATAATACTAGGGTATTTTAGGAGAGCTCTGTCAGCAGCAGTCTTGCAAGGGTGTGCAGGCCAGGTGGGGAGTCACTAGGAGCAGTTGAGAAGGGAAAGGCGGGAGAGGGGCAGCAGTGAGGACGGAGACTTGATCGACACCATATGTGGCAGATGTGCCTCACACACCTCTGCATTTCCAAGCACAAGCTCCATCTTATACATCAAGAAATAAATCTAATTTAGGTTCAGATGAATTAATGCACTTTGTATCTAACATCCAATGACAAAGCCAAGATGCAATTGTACATGACTCTGAAGTCTGTTTTCTTCTCATAGTTAAATGGCTTCTCACCTGAGAGGAAAACAGAGCCAAGGAGGCAAGCACACCTGTGGTCCCAGTTGCCTGAGGCTGAGGCAGGAGGACAGGACTCTGAGACTTGGCAAGCAGAGGAGGTTAAGGCAAGAGGATTGCAAGTCCAGGCTTCCTGGGCTACAGAACGAGTTCAAGGCCAGGCTGCATGAGTTAAGAGACCCTGCTTCACAAAGACTAAGGAGCAAGGCCGTTGAGGCTGTGCTTCACTGTGGCAGAGCGCTTGCCCAGCATGCACATGTGACGTCCTGGCTTTGACCCCTACTACTAAAAGAAGGAACTAAATCTAAGGACGAACACTAATCATTGGATTGACTATCAAATGGACAAAAGAAAAATTCGTATCATGCACAGAAATAGATAATGCTGTTCTACTTGAAATAAGCCCAAGTGTTTACCTGCAATAAGAATGTGAGCAATATAAAAACTCAAAGAGGACCAATCAAAATGGCTAAAGAAATCACTTAACAACAGCATTACTGTGACAAAAGCAAGATACAGAAAACAAAACAGAACAAAAACCCTAGAGCTGAGGGGTGTGGGTCAGCAGATGACCGGCCTGGCCTGAGTGCAACCGTACGTTCCATCCCCAGCATTGCTAAAGAAAAATACTTTCCATGTTTACTCCCTCCTTTGCTGTCCTTTTTATGTCCAGGTGGCTTTGAACTTGTGATTATCCTGCCTCAGCCTCTGCAGTGCCGAGATCACAGGTGTGTGCCCACACCCATTTCCCACATTTCTCAGGAGTCTTCGTAACAACCGAGCAACTGAGCAACACCGCAGCAGGTGTGCATTATAACCTGTCGGATTTTTCTATTGCATGCTTAGT
Source organism: Acomys minous (assembly GCF_964271855.1). Lineage (NCBI taxonomy): Eukaryota > Metazoa > Chordata > Mammalia > Rodentia > Muridae > Acomys > Acomys minous. The sequence goes on from NC_140494.1 coordinate 111,770,723, forward strand.
CATCTTATAAGTCTTGTAGTTCTAAATACAGAAATTAGCTTATTTGGGTTTTCTTTTTTCCTCGTTAATATATTCTAAGAAATAATATAAAGCCGGGCATGTAAACATATTTTTGAAGCTTTTGCTAACTTTTGCTAATTATACAATAGTTTTCATACATTTAAAATTTTTAATTAAAATTTTTAAAAATTATTTATTTCTATGTGTATAGGTGTTTTGCCTGCATGTATGCTTGTGCAGCATATGTGTGAGTGCTCAAGGAGGCCAGAAGAAGGTGTTGGATCCTCTGGTCCTGGAGTTACAGTTGGCTGTGAACTGCCGTGTGGGTGCTGAGAACTCAGCTTAGGTTCTCTGGAAAAGCAGCCAGTGTTCTCAAGTGCCGAGCCAACTCTCCTGGCCTAGTTTTTATGCATCCTTAACAGAAAGCATTCATATTTTTGTGAATTAATCAGGTGAGAAAATAAACTCATTTCGGGTTTAGATTAACAATAGGTAAATTTCTTCCACGTGCTTTAAGTATATTTACTTCTTGTAACTTGTGTGTGTTTATGTCATATGCCCTTTCAGCAGCTTGAAGTCTGCAATCATGACCACAGTCTTCCTTGATGAAACAACTATTTAGATGTGTGTGCTTAGTAAGCTATTGTGCTCTAAGTGGACTTGACAGGAATTTTTGGCGGGACAGGGGAGGGATGTTTCTGTCAGCCAGGTCCCTCAGACAGTCTAAGAAGGGCACCACGTTTACGCTGGCCCTCTTACAGCACAAGTGTTCAGTTTTCGGCTCCCATGAGGATTAGTGGGAAGCTGGTGGTCAAAAGGAACCTGTGTCAGGTCAGGGCAGCGGCAAGCGGGAGGGGTACCACTGCAGCATCGAGGGACAGCTGGCTTGCTTACTTGTCATTGACAAAGGAATACATCAATAACCGCTCATCTATGAACTTCTTCCATTCCGGCTTCTCATTTGCCAAATCTCGGTAGTTGTCATTGGACACAATGATGCCGTCGGACTCAAAAGCCAGCTTCACGATGAACCGGTCGTCGTAGCACACCACCCGCCTGCCCTGGACGCGCCGCGACGGGGTGAATACCAGGATTTTCTCCTTCTCTAGCTTCCGTAAAATTTCCTGATCTGCAATAAGAACAGGGTGAACGTTCAGGAGTAAATACATAATTAAATACATGATGGATTTCGTATGATGAGAGCTTTTCTAATTAGCACACATTTACTTTATGGATAGGAGGGTTTTGCTTGATGTAGGTCTCTGTGGCCCATGTGTGTCTAGTGCCACAAGCGTTTGTTAGATCCCATGGGACTGTAGTTAGAAATGGTTGTGAGCACCATCCGGGTGCTGGGAATCAAACCTGTGCTCTTTGCAAGGACAAGTGGTCTGAAGCACTGAGCTATCTCTACAGCCTCACGCTCAGCGCTTTTAAAAATAGGAACTGGAATGCAGACAGTATGAGTCACAGTTGACAGACATAGCACAATCTATAACTCTCAACAACACTTTTAGAAATTCCAGTCTTAAAAGCTGTAGAGCTAAAGCCACAAGCTCTAGGGTGGCGACACAGCTTCTCAGGCGTTGCGCCACAGGGACAAGCCCACTCAGCTCTGCGCTGGTCCGCTTCTGAGCAGCAGGCACTTCCTCTCATCTGTGGGTGTATTTTGTAGGTTCCCTCCCCCCCCCTAAATAGAAGATGTGATGGTGAGAGTCTGAAGCTGTAGTAATGAAAGAAGCAAAGAAAACTCTGAGTAACCCATTTACTCCTCACAGCCTGCCCACTGCAGTTCAGAAACAAAGAAGCAGGCACAGCGAGACCGATTTCCCCGCGTGGACAGAAGCAGAACTTGAGTTTTATGCATAGATTTCCTTATTCTGACACCCACATTTCTTCCCCTAGTTCAGTCTTAACTTTAATAGCCACTGAACCCTTCACAAACACCACAAGGTGTGTTTCTCAAAACACAGGCTCACTAAGATGAAGCCAGCTGGTCAGAGTGCTGGGACAGACATCATACATTCTGCATCCTGTCCTCTGAAACGTGGTGGCACATGTCAGTTAACAACTTTCAAAAACCGCATTTCTTCAACAGACAGTTACCACCTGTTACCTTGTGGTATTTGTGATGAGTTCAGTGGCTTTGTAGACCAGGCTGGCCTCGAACACACAGCGATCTGTCTGCCTCTGCCTCTGGAGTGTTGGGATTAAAGGCATGTGCCACCAGCCCGGCTTTGCATTGCCTCTTAAGCAGCTTCCCTTTCCTCTCTCTTCTCGTGAGAGTTGGGCATATCCTAGTCTGTCAAATCTTCTCTGATTCATCACCTTTTCTGCCACTCAATTAGACATCACTTTCAAACATGGGTGCTTTCTTCTACAAACTAACTTTACCTTCATTTGTGATTAAAGGCATGTATCACTACACCTGGGCCTAAGCTTTTCTTTACCTGAAGCTTGCTCTATACCAGGCTGGCCTTGAACTCAGATCTGCTTGCCTCTGTCTCCTGGATTAAAGGCGTGTTTGTATTCCAGCCAGATCACACAGACCTAGAAGGTCTTTGGATGTGATCTCTTGCCAGAGCAGCCATGTTCTGAATTAAAATTCCTCTACGGACTGTGTTCTTCAACCTAACTTGAATGTATTTCAATCATATGTAATTGTTGATCTCTATAAAATTCACAGAAAACCAGGGCAAAGCCCAAAGCCCAGAGTCAATAACAAAACCCCAACATGTTATAATTATTCTACGTGTTATCTTCAACAACATTTGGAGGGCAGCAGGGTACCTCTGTCTCCATCAGTACCTAACCCATGAAGCACATGAGTAGACACTCAGTGAATGTCTATGGATGAACGAATAAAGGGAACATTAAATGATGCATACTATGCTGTTTCCAGCTTATTCCCTGTATCATGCCCCTGAGTAACTCACATCTGAAGAAACCATCAGAGCAAGCAACCTCAAAGTCACCATTTTTGTTTAATGTGTACTTAGGAAACAGCTTGTGAGGTAGAAAAAATTTATTGGAATGACACATAGATAATTCCAGCTTAAAAAGATACAGGTTTAGTATATAGCTAGTAAGTTAATATAGCCAGTACATGTTAAATATTTAAGTGAATATTAGATTAAAAAAAGTGCTAGTCTGAACATATGACTGAAAAATGTGGTGCATCTTTATTTATTTATTTACACCTAGTGAAAGAGACTGAACTATTCCATTCACCAGGGGTTACGTGGTTGAGGGCATTAGTCAGGAAAAATATTATGAGGGCAAGGAGAACCCTTGAAAGCTTATCATTCCTGGAGTTTACAAAGTAAGCTGTGTCCTGATGTCATCCAGGGCCTGGCACGCTGGACTAGCCATGCCCCCACTGGTAAATTATTATTTTCCTTCTTGATCTCACACTTTTCCTTCATCAAGAAGCACAAAGGTCACATGTGTACAATGGAGCATCATTTTTTTTTACCTCTATTTTCCAGACAGAGTCTTGCTAAGCAGCTCAGATTAACACGACATCTTGTATTTATCAAAATATTTTAAGGTACTTACAAAAAAATTAGGAAAGTAAAAGTACAAAGACATAGGGAAAAATGAACATCCCGTAAGAACACAACTGAAGGTTATTTAACTTCTTGGTATTTTTCCTTAAATCATTTTATATAAAATTTTCTACTGTTGATACACACACACACACACACACACACACACACACACACACACCACCTCCATTTTAATTTATTATTATTTATTTAATTTATACATGTAAATACACAATAAAAAACCATTAGTTCTATATAATACTATATTCTCTTTTAAAAATTCTGCCTATGGGAAGGGGAGATGGCTAAGTGGGTAAAGTGGTTGGTGCACAAGCATAAGGACCTGAGTTAACTGGCAGCCTCTAGACAAGAATGTGAGGCAGAAAACAATAGGGGAGGACACCCACAGTTGACCTCTGGCCACCAGATGGGCATGCATAGATGAGAACACTTACACACAAAGACACTCAAAAAACATTCTCAATTCTCCCTAAACACTGTAGCATTGAGGAATGTTCTAATTTATTGGCTTTCTTTCTTTCTTTTTTTTTTTTCTATTGAAAATAATACTACACTGAGTTTTTGGTTGTAGACCTTCACCTACACCCTGCTTATTTTCTTGGGATTTATTTCTTAAGAGGAACTAAAAAAATCTAAGAGCATAGTAATTCCTCCCACTTATTCACTGGGAAAGACTCCAGGACACCCCACCTCAGTTACAAGTGAAAACAGAGACAGTACAGATTCATATGTGTGTGTGTGTGTGATATATATATATATATATATATATATATATATATATATATATATGTATATCTTTGCATTCATACACACACACATACACACACACATATATATTTTTACATCATATCCATGATAAACCCAATTTGTAAATTAGGCACAGCAGAATTAACATAATAAAATATGTCTTAGTTAGGTTTTCTATTGCTGATAAACACCATGAACAAAAGCAATTTGGGGAGAAAGGTTTTAATTCATCTTACAGTTTATAGTCTATCATCCAGAGAAGTCATGGAGGAATGCTTATTAGTTTGCTCCTTGTTCCTCACAGCTTGCTCAGCACACTTGCTTATAGCACCCACAGGTCCTAAGTGAGCCCGGAGGCCAGGTGTTGGTGCTAAGAGACACCACAAACAGACAGCCTTTTGTCCCCAGTTCCTTTTGGACCAGACAGAGTCCATGGCTTTAGGCTCCACCAACACTTACCTACTCACCTTATGCTATTTTAACATAGCATTATGTTAATGGCCATGCCTTAATGGTCTTAGATTGAAAAAAACCCCTTGAAATAATTTTTCTCATTGGAAGCATGTAGTCTGCATGTCTGTCTATCTGTTTTATTCCCTCCACCCCCCCCCACCCCCGTCCCTCTCTGAAGTTCTGTAGTTCTGCTAACATAGATCCTCATGGTTTTGGTGATACGAGAAGGAGGCAGAAGACTGGATGCTGCCAACCAAATGTTAAAGAGGACATGTTTGCCCTAAACTCATTCCCCTAAAAGTGACAAAATAATGTGAAAAATAAGTATATTCCTGGGATCTGGTAATTTCTTCTTTTTGGCTGGATCATATATATCAGGGTCTGAACAGGCCTTTTATGTCCTGTGGTCATTACAACTTGACAGCTACCTGGGCTAATTTCATAGAGATATGATAACAGTGGTTTCTGAGGAGCTTAAGTGTGTTTTTCCAAATACTGTAGAGCAAATGTCTAAGCTAAAACGGATCTACTGCGTATATCTCAGAAAGTCAGCATTTTATAAAAGTTGATGTTAACATTTCTGCATAAATAAAAAAATATCTGACTTGTATAGCTTTGGTGGTTTAAATAAGAACGGTCCCCATAAGCTCACAGGTTTGAATTACTTCCCCCAGTTGGTGGACAACTGTGTGTGAAGGGTTAAAGAGGTGTGGCTTTCTGGAGGAAGTGTGTCCTTGGAAGTAGGCTTTGGGGTTTCAAAGACTCAAGCGGTTCCCACTGTGCTCTTTGCTTTCTGCTTCTGGTTTGAGATGTGAGCTCAGCTGTTTCTGCTGCAGTCACATTCCATCCTCATGTTTTTATCACAGCAAGAGAAAAGTAACTAATACAAAACAGTGTTCAGTTAACATAATTAGATCATTTTTAAACTGGCAAATAAAAACAATGTTTCATCCAAGACAACAGTAGTCCCATAGATTGAGTAAAGAGAAACAGATCAGGAGCCCCAGGGTGGAAGGCACCTGCGTGGGCGGCTCCGGGCACAGACAGCCATTTAGAGGGGCTTACCTGTGATAAGGGCATCAGGGCGGGATTGCTCTTTTCTCCAAGCAGGAACAAAAACTGTAATATCTTTGTGGCCTCTTTCCAAAAACCAATCCACTGCCAATTTTATTCCTCGGCAGGAGAACACTTCTTTGTTTCCATGGCTGAAAAATTATTTTATAATACTTAAAGCACACCAAAACTTAAATTCCAGTTTATACACAGAAACAGTTAAATAACTGTAATAGTAAGAAACTTGAAATTTAATGTAAAGCTACACAACTGAGAAAAATTAAAGCAGTTTACTTCAATTAACTTAGTTAAAAATAAGGATCTGTAGGAAAAAAAGAAAATTGAAATATTGTAGTCAATAAAGTAAGTTTTTAAACGTTAAGTTATAAAGGCTAACTAATCAAAAAGATACAACTTCTTTTTGTTGATGATAGGGTAAATAGAAAGCATTCAACAGGAAGAATGTCAATAAGAGAAATATCACACATAGACAAACATACATATACACAGACATACAAAGATATATACACATAAACACATAGACATAGACACAGAAAGACACACAAACATACTCACACTCAAATCAGCAAAAACCAGTGGAAAACACTATCATCTTCTAAAATAATTGTCTTTTCAAGGAATTTTAAGTATATATTTCATCTGATGGCTAAGTAATACATAAAGCTTATTAGGTGGGGGACATAAAATAATATTACATGCTTACCAAAAAGGAAAATATTCAAACACTTCCTATTCCACCCTGAATTCTGCTCAACACTACTATGTTGGACAAGATTAATGATGACTGCAGTGTATTCAAAACTGGACTAGCAGTGTCAGCGAGGCCAGTGTTAGCTTTTACCTGGCACCAGCTCAGCTTGTCCCTATTGTCCTAGTAATTAAACATGACACATTCTAATGTTTTTAAAGGAAAAGTTTCCTGCACTCTATTCCCTTCTTTTCTAGTACGAACACTGTAGGCTTCATTTCTCACATAGTTTTTCCCTTGGAACAAAGGAAGGCATAATAAAAGAGGTAAATGCTTTGCTGGCTTTTAGCGTGTATCAGATATTAGGCATGTTAATATAGTGTCCTAGTTGGAAGCGCTAGAACCTTCTAACAAATGGAGATCAATTTAGGATAAAATAGAAACAAAATCTACTTGTTTTGAAGATGTTGAAGGCTATGCTGAAGCGCAGATGTAGACTGTGTACAGTCCATGGCCTATGTTCATGGTCCAGGACAAAGCTAGAGGTGAAATCAGATGTCCTGACATGTTCAGAGGATGAAATAAGGCAGAGTCTGCGGTCACATTTCCTAAGTAAGCTGGGCTGCCAGACAGCCTACTAATACAATACCAAAAGCTGCAATGTGATGTTAGGTTTCGTGGGAAACACTGACTGAAATTTCATCATTCTTCTGAAAAAAAAAAAAAACTCGAAAAATTGCTGGAGAGAATATATACAGTAAGTATTTCTAAACACACCCACATGCTTAAGTAACTATAGGAAGTGTTCTGCTATTTGCACTTGAACATGTCCTTACCTTCCACTAGGCATACACAAACTAAAGAAAACTAGCATCACTATTAATTTTAGAAGAAAATGTACTTATAGGGGAAAAAAAGGATTTTAAAAAGCTATTACAAAGAACATACATAGAAAACTACAGTATTTCTGGATTCTGTCTCTGGATTTGTAAGCAGAAGAAGACAGGATTACTAGAAGAAATGAGGAAATCCACGTGCACAGTAAATGACACTTAGGAGACACAGAAGAAAGCCAGACGCAGTGGCGCATGCCTGTAATCCTAGGCTGTGAGTTCGAGGCCAGTCTGGTCTACAAAACGAGTCCAGGACAGCCATGGTTACACAGAAACCCTGTCTCAAAAACAGAGAGAGAGAGAGAGAGAGAGAGAGAGAGAGAGAGAGAGAAGAAAGGAGCAGCTATTTGAGTGCAGATCTAATGGACACACAACCCTGCAAAGACTAAACAGGAGAGCACCTCATCAAGAGCAAATGAGAGCTACTTGAACAGTCTCTTTATAGAAGAGGAAACCCAAATGACCAATAAACATGAAATGCTCAATAGTAAAAATGCAAATTAAAGCCAAAATGAGACATCACTTCACACCCATCAGATGGGTAAAAATAAAATCTGCAAACACCAGATGTTGCCAAGAATGTGTGAAAATAGGAACTCATACATTACAGGTGGGAGTGTAAATTGATGTAACTATTTGGGAGAACAATTTGGCAATGTTATAAAGTTGAAGGCGCACTTTCTTTAAAACATAGTAAATTCTACATCTAGGTACACTAAAGCCCTACCGTCTCTAAAGCTGAGTTTAATGCAGTTAGCCATTAGTTCCCTTCCTCTGACCAGTATTATAGTTCAAGCAGATATGAGCTAATACTCCAACCTCCGCAAGGAGACGTACAAGTTAAAGTCAAGTGGGGCTGTGCAGGTTAAGTCTCTGAGTGTCCAAGTTCTGCTGATCCAAACTCCATCTCATCAGGTCAAAAGATGAGTGTTGTCAGTAGAGCGCTGAGATACAGACAGCGCACCCATACCCTCCTGCATCCTAAGAACTAGGGACCACTGTACAAGATGGAGAGAAAAGATGGAACCAGCTAGAGGGCCAGTGGGGAGCACAACAGAACACAACAGGGCCTGCAGACTCACAGCAGCTACTTTTGCCTGCACAAGACCAAGCCGGGCAACACTCTAGCAATAAGGAGGAGGAGAGGGCCCACAAGTTCCCATCCCCGGGGAGCTGCTGACAGCTGATGGCTTCTGTGGGGAGAAGAGTCGGTTTGCCTTAAGGCTGTGGCCCCTGGTAGGTCAACCATGCTCCAGTGCATGCTTCTACACTCATGAGTACACGAGAAGCACAAATTGGACTCACTGGGTTAGTATAAGCAAAAAAGGACAAGACATTGGAAGTGGGTAAGGAGATGGGGTTGCCCCTTCGAGGAGGGGAGTGAATGTAATAAAAGTATGTAGGGAGTGAAGGAAGCCCCGAGTGAGTGAAATCCTGAGCGCATGTGAGAAGCTGACACGGGCACAGCATGTGAAGGACGCCATAGCCTCAGACCCATGAAATATGCTAAAGCCTTCCTTGGTGGTGGTTGTGGTGGTGATCTGGGTGCTGATACTGATAGTCTATGCAGAAAATTCCTGAGGACTGCTCCCCAACAAAGACTGCTCTTACTGAGGTTCGCTAAACTTGCCTCCTTGTTTGTCTGTATGTGATAAGCCCACCTCCTTATTCAGCTGTATGCAATAACCCTGCCTCTCTGTTCAACTCTACAACAAACATGCCGAGCTTCTGGGTAATAGGGTTTCTCTGTCAGAGCTCAGTCTACCCGAATCTAGCTTTTCTATGCCTATCTTTTCTTCAATCTTTTGTAGCCACTGGTCAAACCCATCCCTGGAGCAGTGATAGATATGACAAAAATATATTGTAGAAAATTGTCAAAGAATTAAAAAATACATGATTAAAAATGAATGGTCACAGCCAGGCGTGGTGGTGCACACCTTTAATCCCAGCACTCGGGAGGCAGAGGCAGGTGGATCACTGTGAGTTCGAGGCCAGCCTGGTCTACTGGTCTACAAAGTGAGTCCAGGACATTCAAGGATACACAGAGAAACCCTGTCTCAAAAAACCAAAAAAAAAAAAAAAAAAAAAAAAAAGGAAAAATAAAAAAACTAATGGTCATTAAGAAGTCCACAAAAATGACCTTAGGTAAGAGTCCCTATCAGAATTATCCCTAGTAACACACAAGTCTGAGCAGAAAGTGGTCAGGTGGCTCCAAACTGCAGAAGGACTTGAGCGGTGAGGAGAGTGTGGGCAGAATCCACTAAGTTTCTCTTCACTAAGGCATGTGGCAAGGTATGACAGCTCACATGCAATAGGTATGAGGGCAGCCGAGTGATTGCTGATGGAGAACCCAATAGAAGAATTCTGCCAAAACATTACAAAAATCAGGATCTAAAAGTGTGCTGCAGCCACAGATACAAACCAATTGTCTGTTGACTACTAAAAAAGCACTACATTTCCAATTCTACATATAAAGAACAGAAAACTTACAACAGCTTTGTAAGCCTTTATGAACTCTATTGTGTGTTCAGAGTGTCTTCCCTCTCAATTAAAAAAGAGCTGATCCTGTATTTATAATTTAATACATTCCTTTAGATATCAATTTATTATTTCACGTCTCAGTAATAAGTATAGTTGACATCTCTTATGCAAACCTTATATTAGGTGACTATGTTCAAAGATTTATAGTCATCTTGGATTAAGTAACAGCATGACTAGCTGCTCAGAGTGCACCCCTCCCCAACTATTTGGTTTAGTGGGATTGGATTTCCAGAGAAAATGTGAGTACTGAGTTTCTGTGGAGCAAAATGGGTAGATCTTGAGGGTCCTATTGGACTCGCCACTTGTTGATGGTTGGTACGAGAAATCCAGGCCTCATTCTTATAAACAGAAGGCTCATTTTACTCTATTCTGTTTGGAGTTGTATACGTAAGAGAATCCTACTGTGCAGTGGCCATAACTCATTTAAAGTAAACAAACTAATGTATTTGCAGAGAGTCTTAGAAAAACTCCACTCAAAATAAAAACAGTGATTTATATCTCTGGAAATTATTGTATTTCCCAAAGTAGAAAGGATGAACTGGACAGCCAGAGACTGAGTGAAGAAGGCAGGGAGGGTACTAGGCTCTTGGCCTCCTCTGCATTTGCTTCTCCTGATTCTACTCCCTGTTGCCTCTATTTGCCTCATTACCAGACCTAGAAGCGTGGGATGGACGGATGGATAGTTGCGCAGGCTGTGTGGATAATGAGCCTTTCAAAGGGGAAGAACTGTAACCTTAGATTATTCTAATATGGATTCATTTTCTCAAACTCCCCTAAACTGAACATTCACAGCACAGCTAGGAAAGAAACAATGAAGAGGAAGGAATGTGGAGTTTGACACTGTAAATCAGAGTCTGTTCTAGAATAAAGATGCTGGTTAGCATGTGGTTTCCCTGGTAACCTAAATAAGAGGACCCAGAAGGAGCCAGAACACCAACAAGCCTACCAGCCTGGAGCTCCAGTGACTCAGATGCTTTCTTTCGTTTTGAGACAGTCTATTTTGTAGCTCTGGCTGTACTGGAACTCACTATGTAGATCAGGCTGCCCTTCAACTCACAGAGATTAGCCTGCCTTTGTCTCCTGATTACAGGTGTGTGCCATCATGTCAGGCTCTCAAATATCTTTATAATGATCCAGGACTACCAGGAACTTATTCTATGTACGTTAAGCGTTCACAGGCCTTACTTCTTTTTTTTGAATATTTTATTAATTTATTCATATTACATCTCAATTGTTTTCCCATCCCTTGTATCCTCCCATTCCTCCCTCCCTCCCGCTTTCCCCCTATTCCCCTCCCTTATGACTGTGACCGAGGGGGACTTCCTCCCCCTGTATATGCTCATAGGGTATCGAGTCTCTTCTTGGTAGCATGCTATCCATCCTCTGAGTGCCATCAGGCCTCCTCATCCAGGGGACGTGGTCAAATATGGGGCACCAGAGTTCTTATGAAAGTCAAACCCCACTCTCCACTCAACTGTGGAGAATGTCCTGTCCGTTGCCTAGATCTGGGTAGGGGTTTGAAGTTTACTGCACGGATCGTCCTTGGCTGGTGCCATAGTTTGAGCAGGACCCCTGGGCCCAGATCTGCCCATCATAATGTTCTTCTTGTAGGTTTCCAAGATCCTCTGGATCCTTCTATTTCCCCATTCTCCCATGCTTCTCTCACCTAAAGTCCCAATAGGATGTCCTCCTCTCTGACCCACTTTCCTGGTAAGTGAAGACCTTCATGGGACATGCCCCTTGGGCTAGTGTCCACTGATACTACTCATCTTAAAAGTTAGTTTCCAGTGCTCTGGAAAACCTTGTAAAAACAAGGTGCGTTGAGGCATGTTTTCATGCCTATGTGTGAAGATGCTGCACGCAGTGACTTTGCCTGACTAAGAAGCTCTCCCCCAACAGCTCTGGCTGTCCCTGTGCTAGCAGCAGCCCATGAAATTCTCCTGTAGGAGACAATCTGGGAGACGCTGCAGTAGTGCTGCCCTGTCCCTCAAAGAGCTTAATCAGCAGACCACTGGAAATGGTTTCAAATTAATGAGGATGTGCTCAAGAGCAGATTGAAACACACACACTTTTTTACTCTTGGGCCACCATGTTACTGGAAATTCAAACAAAAGTAAGAGGAGAGGGAAACATGGAACAATAAAAAAAAAGGTAAAGGAACCATAATAATCGCCTTGTCTGGTCAGGTAAAAGTCTGCACAGGGGCTGGGAGTGGAGGCTCACGCCATTAATCCCAGCACTTGGGAGGCAGAGGCAGGATCAATGTGAATTCAAGGCTGGCCTGGTTTACAAAGAGAGTTTCAAGTCATCTAAGGCTACATAGAGAAACTGTGTCTCAAAAAGCCAAAAACCAAAAGTCTGCACAAGGGATGGTGGGGAAACAGATGCAGAATACTTGCCTAGCACAAATGAAGCCCTAGTTTGATCCTCAGCACCCCTTAACACCAGGAAAGAAACACACACACACACACACACACACACACACACACACACACACACACACACACACACACGGAAACCCGTTTTCTAGGGCCACTGTCGAGTAAGAGACTTTTAATAAAAAGTCCATAGGCCAAGATGAAGATGGAAAGAAGCCGGGGCACCGATAAGAGGAATCCCAAGGGAGACTGAAGACACAGGGCTGCAGCCCAGCTCCACAGCTCGGCTGCTCCAGACGACTCAGACCCTCAGGAAATAGGCAGAAAGCAACTGGCAAGTGAGCAATGCAACAAAACAGGCACAATGGCGGACCCTCAGGGTTGGCAGGGGAACCATCACATGCATGCTTGTGCTTTTTGCTTTCATCTTCCCTGTCTGTCTCATGAACACTGGGGGTAAAGTTCACCTTCTCCGGATAGTCTGCTTTCTTCTGGGATCCCTGAGTAACTAAGTCCTGTGGAAAACTCGCCATGCTCCACTCTTGTCTCTTATGAGAAATAGATCTGCTGTGCCCCAGCAAGAGCATCCACACTCTGAGGCTTCTGGGAGACAAGTCACCTGAGCTGCTGAGTATGTGCTCAGTTCAATGACAGTCTGCCATGCATGGGGTAACTATGCCAACAGAGGACCAGGGTTCCTACATTAATGGCCACAACACTATCACATGGGAAGTGAACCACTCATTTATTAGGGTTAATGACTCCCAAGCAAGTACAGTAGGATACATTATAGACCTTGCGCAGAAAGGAAGGTGAAATTAGTTTGCAGATGGGGACCACTGACTGCTGGGTTGCTTAATTTGAGTCTTATTTTCACAAGGGCCACCAAATCAGTTTCAGACATATGCAACTCCCTACACCTAGTAAATTGAAAATCAGCAGAAGATACAGTAGATACAAATTATCTTGACTAAAAAATGTATTCTTTATAAGACTTTCACTACTTTTTAATTATTCTGCAAGATCACATTTTCTTATAGATGTAAAAGGATTATCTGTAATTTGTTCACACGTACCACTGCAGTGTATCTGAAAAACACATCAATTCTATTTTTCTGTCCTCAACAAGGAGGCAATTTCATGAGAAGTCAAAAGAGGTTATTTATAATATTTTATATCATAATTACCATTAGAGAATTAAAGAATACTTGCTTGTTAATGCAATTAAAGTACTTATGAGGGTTAATAGATTATAAATGTCCATTTAAAAATATAGAGCAAAGTTCAGGGAACCACTTATTTAATTATTTGTGTAATTCAGAAAGGGAGATGACAGACCAACCATTATCTGCCTTATCTAGTTAATGCAATTCCCTATATTACATTATCTTCAGTCTTAACATTAACTAGGCTAGTCCAAGGAAAAGAAATCTTATTTTAGAATCATAATTCTCATTTTCCAATGAGACACAAGCAGTGATGAAGAAGAACTAAAATAGGATCAAGTCATCCACTGAGGAGGCTGCTGCTGCTTAATGATTTATACGGCAGGCACAGACAAGAAAGAACCAAGTGTCACTTTCCAATTATAGGTGACTTTTTATTACATAAAATCATTAAAATACACTAACTATATGATCAACGGAAAGCTATTCTTAAAAATCATTTACATAGGCCGGGTGTGGTAACACACGCCTTTAATCTCAGCACTCGGGAGGCAGAAGCAGGCGGATCGCTGTGAGTTCGAGGGCAGCCTGGTCTACAAAGCAAGTTCAGGACCGTCAAGGCTAACACAGAGAAACCCTGTCTCAAAAAACCAAAACAACACACAAAGCAAAAATAAACAAATAATTTACATAATATCTACAACCTAATTATAAAAATTGTACCCAGAATGGCATGGTTTAATACCTAAAATAGGGCAGGATTTTCATGAGTAAGCTAATTTACTAAAAAATAACAATAGTCTCTGGAATTAAACATGTCTTTGTTTTTAAACCACTTTTCTGTATGATCTTGGGCAAAATCTTATTCTAAGCTTCCCATATTTGAAACATTATACGATTGCGAGAATCACAAAAAGTAATGTACATGAAAAGCCTGTCTGGGTGCTCAGCAGACTCCGGTTCCCTTGGCGTCTCGTGAGCCCTGGGTCCTCAGGTTTGGAGAAGACATTTGGTTTAAAATGGCAAAGCAAACCCACAACTTCAATAGCTTCAGCGTCACCATACAGTACAGTGATTCTTAGATACCTTGGTCTGAGGACATCATTAAATAGTTTTACTTTTCAGAAGAAAGGAAAAAGGATCAAGAAGAAATCAACTGCTTTTTATAATCCTCTATTTCTTTTATTTAAGTAAAAACCTTGACCTACACATTTTCCGTATTCTAAAATGTGCGTTTATACGATACTCTTGCTGGGAAGAGTAAGTATGAACACACACGATGCCTCAGACTTTAATGGATCCTCATATCAAACTAGTGGTCAGCAAAGTGTCCAGGATCAAAGACAGAAGGGAGTAAAACGTTTTTAATGCGTGGAACCATGTTCAAATCTCTAGTGCTAAAAGTTCTTCATGTTGTAGATCTATATTATAGAAAGTTAAGATTTAGCGGAATAATCGCAGGGCAATAGCAACATAATAATATTAACTATTTGATGAACACTAAATTATTTAGATAAATCCTAGGTGTTATCCAAATTCATTTTATTTTTCTTCCATTTTAGACCTTATATATGAGCCATCTTAGACATATAAAAATAAATTAACAAATTTTTTTTAATTTAAAAAGATTTTTAAAAAAGCAACCTAAAAATGTCTTGAAAACCTTCACTGAGGCATCTTTCAATGTTTAATAAGTTTTAAAGGAGAATGCATTTCATTTATCCTGTGGCTTAGGTAGTAGGGATCACTAGCCCTTCAACATAGAGCAAAAGAACATTTTAGCTTCTGTTTTTGTAGCCCAGTTAAATGTCACACTGTACTTGAGACCCTACAATTAACTTCGGGGTGTAGCCTGGAAAGCATCTGGAGACTGTTTCCTTGCAGGGTCATATGCATGTGTTTTCTTATCTAGGCACGCTCACTCTGTTGCTGCTCTTAGAGCTAACACCACGTTATGTCCTTTCATCTCTTTTCCAACAGCAGCACATCACTGTGAAGCTCACACCAGTTTTCTGGCTGCTGCCCCTGACCATGACACCAAGACTCTAAACCCACGCTGTTACAGGTCATTCAGATCTATGTTCACACATTGTGCTCCAGACAGAAACTCCACAGCAGGGCCCAGAGGAGCTTTTGGGGAGAGGAGAAAGGACATTTTTGAAGTGGGCAACAAAGCCCCACATGTATGCCTCAAGTCGCACAGAATTCCATTTTGCTTCCAAGCAAGTTTTCGCAAGATTGTACTGCTTCCGAGGAAAAGAAGAGGTTGAAAGATCGCTGGCTTAGGAAAATAAAAATATTCAACCAAAACTGATTATGAATACCGCAAGAGAGCTGGTGCTGAGACTCGGGAAGTAGAGGAAGAGAAGGAAGATGTTCCTTATCTTACAAGGTCCATGACTTGAGGTGAGAGTAACATGGAAGCACACATCACTAGTCTAGATCTAAGGGGGCCGTGGGTCTAAAGATGACAAAACATATCCCCTAAGGAAAAATAAACATGCAAATTAGTAAAAGTAGATCATGTGTTTGACAGTAACGCGAGCTAAGTGAAAGTCTGTGGTTAACTTTTGCTAGCTTGCTATGCTTTAGGTTATGGTTTAAATAAACACACATACATCTTTTATAATGTGTGACAGCAATGACAAGTAGAATTATGCAGTTAAGGTGACAGGGGTATTATGGGGAACACTTAGGCCTTGTCTCTGTCAGGCTCTCCATACTGCTACAGTTAAACAGCAAAAACACATCCCACTTCTGATTCTTTCCATACTTTATAAAAACAGAAAGAGGAATGGGCACTGTCAACTGACTTGCATGTAATACCTGTGAAATACCAGAGGGAAATTATGTTGCCCTTGAGCCCATGGACTAAGTTGTACTTACAAGCATCTTACCGAGAGCCTGTCCAACAGAAACATGGGAATCACATATGTAATTTTAAGTAACCTAGCATGCCATATTACAAAAAGTAAGATCACTTAAAATACATTTTATGTATTTCAGTTAACATAATTATATCAACATATAATCAATATGATATAATTTACATATTATTTGTAATAAGCTTTGAAAATCTGTATGTGTTTCACATTTTGGCTTCTCAAGTCCAACTAGAGGTATTTTGAGTTCAGTAGCCACCAGCTGCTAGTGCTACTGTAGTGGATCAGGAAGGTCTCCTATTCACAATTTTGATAAAGTTTTGCTGAGGGAGCCAAAGATATCTAAATGAATTCTAGCCAGTTATTGTTTCTCCTGGAATCTAGTCAAAGCATCATGATTTTAATAACTGTAGGACACTACTATACTTAAATAGTAAACAGGCAACAAGAGAGAAAACTAACCCATGAGTAAAGGTAAATTTTAGCTTGAGCAAGATGGTGTTCACTACTGAAATGTGAGAGTTCTCAAGTTTGTGTGATTTTATAGAGCAGATTGCGTTCACAATTTTTAAAAAGTGTATTTAGAAATGATTCAGAAGCTTCAATCCTGGGTGTACAAACTGCTAAACTCTGCGTGTATTTTAGGAGTGCATGGCTTGGGTGACTTTTCGTGTAAAGGGTAGTCATCATGATTTCTGCATACCATTGTTCATATTAAAAATCTGTTTCTGATTTCTGCTCAGGCTTTAAGAAACTAAGATGATGATTCACCGGGAATACTTTTTTATAGGCCAGCTTTGTAGTAATAGCACTTGCTTTCCAAAGGAAGTCTTTGGGGGGGGGGTAGATAGAATATAAAATGTTAAGCAAACAGATTATTTTTTGTTTCATGCCATTTCATTGGCATATAAAATACTGATATTATCAGTGCATCTTTCTCTCCAGTTGTCCACGGTCTGTCCATATTGTTATCTCTTGTCTTAGTTCTCAAATACGTTCTCTAAATTTCTCTTTTTTCCCAAAGGCAGATGTACTGTATCACTCCTCCCTGGGGAGACTCATCTCGTGGTCCTTCAGCACTCACGGAGGTAACAGAAGACAAATCCTATCGGCAACAAGAAGCTATGTGGGAGGATTAGCCAACAAAATATTGATTCTGATGCTTGGCATAGACATGTACTAGGAACTTCTGGTCTACCTATCAGTCAGGAGATTTAGCCCAACCCAAAAACTTGAGTTCACTGACCAAGTCAGACTTACAATGATGGAGCAGAGTTCAATAATTTAATCATATTAAAAAGAGGACAGATGTCCCAGCTTTCTACTATATAACAGGAAAATATGTGCTATAGTGTTTTCTAGAAATAATGACAAGGTTCTTGGCTTTTTAAAATTTGTCACTCTTACTTTCTTAACAATATGACAAGCCTTCTAAACCTGAAAGATTTAAAATATTGGATTTGCTTAAAGAAACACACTGAACCAATGGGTGTATGGAGAGAGACTAATCTTATATTCCACTGCTGAGCTATCCTAAATTTAATGGAATCACAAATTTTGAAAACCCAGGAATCATTAACAACAGCTCTAGCAGTTATGGTAAATGTTATATTTTGATTTCATGTCTGTAAATGGGGTATACTCTTCATGACTATGAGATATTACTATTAAGGAAAGAGGCCTATTTGCTGAATGAATTTAATATATGAAATAACTTAGCTGTTTTTTTTAACAGTTGATATTAGCTACAGCCATTTGTCAGAGCTTCTCAGACTAACTCCACTAAATACAAATTCAATTCTGTTTGATACTCAGAAAGCAAGCACTTCTTTGGTTTCCATCACTTTACAGGAAAGTTTAGGGATTTCTCTAAAAATAGTTCACCCTTTTCTAGTTTTGCATACTAGGTCCTTGAAGGTCCTATACCTGCTTTGTAGTGAAGTGGCTATCACAGATTGCAGTAGACAAAGTGAATATTCACCTGTCAGTTTGTAGCAAACTGTATTCAACAGACTATTCAATTCCTATCATTGTAGTGCATTAAAAACAACAATAACAGCCTCCATCACTACTGAAAGAAAACCATTAGCCAAGCTCAAGGAAGAAATGTGCTCTATAAAGCAACAGAAAAGCTCTACAATTTTGGGACTCTAGAGGCTCCCTTATGACTCTGTGGAAACACATTGAAGGCATGGTATCAAAAGCAACACACTATTAAAATATATCATGCATGGCTCATAAGAACAAAACAGCTTATTAAGTTACTATGGTTATGACCTGCACAAGACTATACAAGATGGCATGTCAACATAGGTGGAAAAAGGTTCACGAGGCCACACCCCTAGCAGAAGAGCTATAGGCAACAGCTTCTGAGAAAAGGAAAAAGTTTTCTTCAGGAACAAGTTCCTTGATAGGTTACCTAAATAGTCATCACAAAACCCATGTACATAGGGTAACAATATTTACCTTGTGCATGCATATGTAAGTATATAAAACAATAATAATTATAGAATAAGGGAATATGAGTTTGAGATGAGAATGCAACTGGTGAAAATGACAGAAGTTGAAGGGGAGAAGAACAGGTAGAAATTATGCAACTATAGTATACTTATGTACAAAATTCTCAAAAAATAGTTCATGAATAAAAATAAATAAAACTTGGATAATAACTAACTTTAAGCTCTCTCTCTCTCTTACACACACACATACACATACACACACACACACACACACACACACATACACACACACACAGACACAGAGTATTTCTAATTGAACCTAGGCCCTCATTTATGGGAGTCAAACACTCTACCACTGAGCTACAGCCAGCCCCAGCCCAAATTCTTACTTTGTTTGCTACAATATTTTTGGTTAAGAGGTTGGTTCTTGAAGGCAAGAGTATCTGGAATTTACTGATTGTCTATAACACGTCAAGCACTAGTAACAATTTTTTCTCATCCTAATAAACACATAAGAATCCCCCTCGAGAACCTGAGCACAGAGTCTGAGGACCACACAAGCGGAGGAGCATCGGAGGGCACACACAGCTAAGGACTGAGAGGCCCACAGGGAGCTGGGGAAGTTTAGAGGCAGTTTGCCTAGCATGCATCAGGTGCTGTGTTCAATCCTCAGCCCATTTTGTATTTTTAATAAAAATAGTATTGCTCTTTTACTTTAAATTTGCATATAAATTGACTGGATATCAAGTCTGTGGTGAGCATTTAACTGAGAATAAAAAAAGTTTTATTTATGGAATCTGTTGGGAGATAAGATAGGAAAATAAGATCCATATTTACTTATTACATGTAATCTATTATATGTGCATATACATTAGCTACAAAACAGACTTGCTAAACTTAGCATGAGTAGATCATCTTAAAAGTGAAAATATATGACATTTAAACAGCATGAAATGGAGGCAGTCTCCCTGTACTTTTGTTAGAGAAAAAGTTTGGACCTGAAGTAAATATGTATTTATAAATGATTTTGAAGCTGAAGGTAGATTTTATAAATGGCACAATGTATGTTTCCTATAAATTTTCATGAGTTCTGGCACTTCCAAAATTATAGACATGATGAAAAATTTTATTGTGACTGACAGAATAATATTGCTATAATAAAAATTTCCTGTCAACTTGTTCTTTCCTGAAATGCCTGGAGCATTTCAGTTTAGGTATCACATTAAAATATGTGATGAGGAAAAGAAATGGATCTGCATGGTCCCATTTTTATAGCAAGGGCTACAGGATGGTGCCCGAATTAGGCGTAGGCAGAGGTTTGTTTGTATAATTATATAAAGCGATTGTTTGAAATGTTTTAATTATGCCATGTCTTGCATTAAAACTTTTCTGTAAGCAATTCTCACCATGTCAGATTAAAACTCAACAGAATCTTTCCCCAACTTTTCCTCCTTGCCTGTCCTTTGTCCTTTCCTGTTAACTTCTAGTGCAGTGGTTCTAACTTTTCTAATACTGTGACCCTTTAACATCACTCTTCATGTTACGGTGACCCCAACCATAAAATTACTTCATTGCTACTTCATAACTGTAATTTTGCTATGTTATGAATAGTAAAGTAAATATTTGATATGCAGGATATTGGATATGTGAACCCTGTGAAAAGGTCATCTGACACCCCCAAAGGGCTGAGAACCAGTATTCTAGCATACTTGATCAATTTCTTAACATTCAGTAGTTGAGTCTCTGGCTTCAATACTGTATGGCATTCTTGAAGACGATTTACTGCCTGTAATGTCCTGTGACTTTCTTTTTTTTAAGCACAACAGGATAATCTTCACTGAAACCCTTCCCCTTTGCTTTGTTTGATGACTTTTTTCTTTGTCTCTTGGTTCTTCCAATACTAGGATTAGCACTGAGTGTCCTTCACATCACCAACCCTGGGTCACCCTTTCCATCTATGCACCAGTCTCTAGATATCAATACTTTTAGTGATGATTCTCAGAAATGAACATCCATCAAAATAACAGCACCAAAAGTGAAGGGCGTTGGGCTTTCACTTAACTGCATCATCAGGCTCTGTAGGTGTAGAATACTAGAAGACGCATTTTTAAAGAACTACGGTAATTCTAGCAGGACGGCCATGACAGCAGGTGCTTCCCTAAGGATCTACAACTGCCCTTACTCCTTTCATCCTGGCAACTTCATGGCTTTTGGAACTATATATTATCACTAAGGTAATCATTTAGCACTTCTTGTTATTATAAGAAAAACCATCATTCTGCCACCAAGTTTGGCAAAGATCAAACAGCAGAGGGTTCTTACTGAAAGGCTTCTCAGAGTCACGTGCATGCTGCATACCTCTGTGGTACTTGTCAAGGTACTTCACCCATTAGAAGGTGCTGCTTACATAAAACCATCTCCTGCTTGCTACGCACCACTGACAAGTTGATGTGAACCATTCTTCTATTTGAAACCCTTCAGATATCTTTGGATTGCAAAGCATTTAAGGCCTTGCTGCAGTGTTGGAGGAAAACTCATGGAATTATAAATACTGGGCAAGTACACTACCACTGAACAACATTTCCAACCCCATTTAAGCCCTGTAAGATATGGCTAGAGCCTTTGTCACGTTTCCTCTTCTACTATATGATGAAAGGTATAAGTTTTGGAGTCAGACATATTCAGTTTTGAATAACACTTATCTATGGTAAGTATTTTAGATCTTGTAAGTTCAATTTGCTGATAAATGAAAGATCCTGTTGCCCCATCGGGAAGGGCTATCCAGAAGAGTGCAGGCTGGTTTTCTTCAAGCATTATGTGGCCTGCAGGAAACAGTTGCTTTAAGGTTTAAGTATAGATCATTGCCAAATAAACAGTTCTCATAAGTGAATGTCTAAGCTATCTTGAACTTTGGTTTGTTATATAGATCTGAGATGTTCTGGAATACTACCTACTACTGTAGTCAATGACCCTGTGCTACCGAGCACTTAAGTACAGCAGCTCCAAAATGAGATGCTCTGCACTACATTTGAAAACATTATCACACAAATAGTGCTGAGTGTCTTAGTAACTTTAAAAAACTGACTATATGTTGGAATGTAAGACGTAAAATAACATATAGTTTGCATTGTATTGCCACTGAAAACACTGCTAGAAAACAAACATTTCAACAATTGCTCTTGGCTAAGTGTCTCTAAGAAATCCTTTTGATACACAATAGATGAGGCTCTAAACTCTTGAAGATCTGATGTCTTTTTATCCTCATATACACTCCACAGTTTGGGCAGTTAACTAGGGTGACTGAATTTAGATTCACTTCAAACTTAGGGCATCAAATTCACCTAAGTAAAATGTTTTCCTTTCCTCAGATCCTAAAGAATTATGTTTGAATTGCAGTTCTTGAATAAAGCATAGAGCTAAAAAGAATACCTATGATTTGTTCTCAAACCAACAGAACAGATTTCTATCTTCTAGAAGAACTGAGTTTTCCTAAATTATTTTCATATAAAAATAGACTGTTTGATTCAGACTCCAGCATTGGCGAACACCATCACACTTGAGTTCTTTTAAACTCATGATCAACACTAAGCTGGTATCATACACTAATTTTTTTAAGCCATCACAATTTAGTCAGAGGAAGAAAAAAAAAAGAGACAGAGATGTGAAAAAAGAGTGTCTACTCAAGCACAGAGAGCAAATGTTTTCTAAAAGCTAGTGCTGAGACATTTAGTAATACTGCTGTTAATGACTATGAATAAGAAAACAGCCACAGAACTAGAACTAACTTTCAACGGTTTAGTAATAAGGATGTTAAAAAACTTACCTCATTGCCACATTGCTGCCGTCAATCACCACTGGTCTCAGATTTTCACCATCATCTGTCACAACCTCTTGCATTGGAGATTCAGACCTCTGAGATTCCAGGGATGAGGTTTCCCGCATTACACTGTTAACAGTACTGACTGACTGATCAGCTTCACTCTTATTTCCAAGTTTGACAAGTTCTCCCAATATATCGTTGATTAAAGCATCAGTACCAAGCTTGTTTAGCACGAGCTGGACCTGTTCTTCAGAATAACCTAACTTAAGTGCAAACTCCAGCTTTGTTTGGTATTCTCGGACTACATCAGGAGGTTTCTTCACTTCCCTGGACGGAGTCTGGGACTCTTCTGGTTTAAAGTCTTGCAAAATGTCACTGTGTTTGAGTGGGTGAGGCTCCAGGCAGGGAGACCGACACAACTGTCTGTGAGTCTTGGGCAATAAGCACGGCTCTGCTGAAATGCTACGCCGCTGTTCTGACTCATGCTCAGAACTCGTGCTTTCTTCAGAGTCACCAGAGCTCACATTCTCCTCCGACACCTCTTTTTCTCCCGTTGCTGCACCGGCTATATCCATTGTTGGCTTCTCTCCCATAGGCCAAGGCAAAGCTGCACTTACCTGTGGGTCAGTGCTCTCCATATAAAGGTGGCCAAGGTCATGCCCCAGGTGATCCTTTAAGCCCATGAAGCTGTTCCGTGCACCTGACTCCACTTTGCTGCTCTTCCTGTATTCTTGAATGCAAAGCACCCCGTATTCCTAGGGGAAAAAAAAAGTAAAATATGTAACATATTTGCTGTTTGACTCTTGTCTCAGTGAACAAGTCAGAACTGCCAAACCACTGGATGCCTACTTTGTATTTTGTCTGCAGCCTCTCCTCAGTCATAGCAAATTTGCCAAAACCCTTTCACACGAGTTACTCCAAGGCAACAAAGGAAACACAAAAATCAAACTCTAGTATTTACAAAGATTTGTTGGTTTTTTCTCTGTCTGTCTGTCTGTCTCTCTCTCTCTCTCTGTTGTGTATGCAGATTTGCAACAAAGAATAAGAGTTCATGAACTTGGGCAGGAAGGAGGCACATGGGAGGAGTTGGGCAGAGGCGGGGAGAAGTGACAGAAATATAGTACTCATGAGAAAGTCTCAAAGAATAAGTTAATTTAGATATTGAAGGGAAGGGGTACACATTCTAAAATGGTCAATAAGGAGTTGAGTAATAGCAAAGCTAATCCCATCCTTTGCCCAGGCATGTTGCTGTATGCCCAGGACACCGAGACATGAAGAAGGTGTGTTTCAGATCAGCTTGGACTACACAGTGACTTCTAAGTCAGCTGTGCTACAGAGACCCTGTTCAAGAAGAAAAGAAAAAAGGCTAATCACCTTCCATGTTGGGAAGAATATAATTTTTCATTAATAATTATGATGTTGCGAATACTGAACATTTAACAAAAGGATACTTTTAAATATTATGATCCTTTATTAAGTGGCAGACGTTGTCTATTTCATTAACGAAAAAAAGGTCTTGTCCATATACATTTATTGAGAGCAGTGAAATTAAATACTCTGTATAAAATTTGAGGCAAACAGGTACACTGTCCTTTCAGCATCTTAGTTCTTATGACGACGGGAAGTGTTTTTGTATAGCATCAGGCTATGTAACGACTGTGGCCATGCCACCCTGAGTGTGCCTGGTCTCAGGTTAACAACACACCTACATGTTGCTAAAACCTCAGCTTTCCTTCAATCCCCCTGCAGGAATATTTTTGCTATTTAAAATGGTTCTGTCGTAATACTATTTTTCCTTAAGACCTAGTGGAATTTATTTCTCTACTAGGGATAGGTCAGAAAAGCAGTGTTATTTCACTTTACACTATATTATGAGGACTCAATCAACAGCAGGAGTTTGTTGATTAAGGCAATAATTCTGGTATTCTACCATTAATTAACAAGTCAGGGATAGCTAAATACAAGGCTGTCATAAAACACCTAATAATGTAATAAAGAAAATTAGAGAAACACTTTCTTTTACACTGAAGCTCTTCAACAAAATATATCCCAGAAGAAAGGTATTATGTAAACATTAAAATAAAATGCTGGTTTTCTGTGAAATTTGAATAAACCCACTACAGGATCAAATATTTCTACACAGTGTAATGAACGTTATTAACTATGATAAATACAACAGGCAATCTTTAAAAACACAAAACTTCAATATTTCCTTGGGGTAGAGGTCCTACACATTTCTTTAGGAGTTTCTTCAGGGTTTGTTCTTTGAGAAT
Organism: Acomys minous; assembly: GCF_964271855.1. Classification (NCBI taxonomy): domain Eukaryota; kingdom Metazoa; phylum Chordata; class Mammalia; order Rodentia; family Muridae; genus Acomys; species Acomys minous. The sequence continues at coordinate 111,795,663 of NC_140494.1, forward strand.
GGCGTGAATAGCGCTGTTCTAACACAGCACTTGCTGAAGAAACACCCAATTTCCGAGACCCTGGGTACCCCACTGATAAAGAGCATCTGCTTCATTACGAAGCTGTGTCCATTTTAACTTCTTCTATTACTATGGATACGCATGGCCCAATTACTTAGAATTATGGGACTTTGAAAGTAAAACTGCACACCCTGTAATTTATTAACTACAGTAATGTACTAACACCATAATGCAAGTAACAGATCACAACAGCATCCTAATAATGGGATACAGTTAAAAGAGAGTCTACACTGTGGCCTTAGTAGAGCTCCCACCAAAAGTATCTTAAACAAGAAAAATCTATTGGAAGCTGGGCTGCCTGGCAACCAGAAGATGGTTGCTAAGCTGCACTCCTTTAACATGCCATCATGAATGCTAGCACAGTGAAAGAATAATTTGGTATGAACAAAAGCCCATAAAAGAGACTGGGACTTAAGTGCGTCTGGTTTACCCCCAGAGAACAATGCAGCTGCCAAACCAATCTGGAAGCTCCGGCATCATTGTTCTGGAAACCCCACAATCTGTTCTGACTGCAGGAAGTGCATTTAATGGGAAATATTTTTGATCTCCCCTGAAAAGTTTGGGTTCTGCAGTAGTGCTGTTGTGAGATAGTTCATGATAATGACTTGCTGACCAAATTGCTGAGTTGAACTAGGGACTATTACTTTAATACTGAGCAGTTTTATATTTTTGAGCTAGGGGATCTGTATCAGACATGATAAATACCCATGGAAAAGAACATTAGGTTGAAATTTTCTGATCGAAGGATATGTAGATTTTCTTATTTTTCACTTTTCAAAGTGACAAACCCAGATACTGTAAAGTTTGAAACAAAGAGCATTTCAATCAATTCTAGCCCCCTCTCAGTCTAGTATTTCCTGCTAGTCCCAGTAGTAGTTCCTGAATCTGTTTCCTATGTACTTTACCACATAACTATAGTTACAAGGTAGGGGAAACGGAAGTTTGGTTGTTTTTATAATATTAAATCATTTAACAGTTTTTATAGTAACATAAGTAGCTAACACTAATATTCAATTTGAGACAATTCATGTCATTTGTACATAATATTTAAATAACACTGTACAATAGTTTTTCAATAATATTCAATAACGTTTTTCAATGTTAAAAATAAATGCAGGCATGGCCTAGAGTTTAGATTAGCATTTGAAATAACTTGATTTGTATTGATTGAAATGGTAATGATTTGAATTTTAAAACTTCAATCTGTAGAACACTTCTGATCAAGTTGTAGCTAATAAAAAATTGCCTTGACTTAATATGGCACTTAAAAACAATGCAGAACTTGACACTATCTTAAAGTTATTCATTAAAAGTGTAAATATTAGCCCAAAGATTTAAAAAGAGATACAATAGTAGTAGTAGAATATACAAAGCTTACAAGGAGTTAACATACAGAGCTTTACAGAATAAAGAACTCCATGGTGTTTACATCTGTTTAGCATTTTAACAATGGCTACTAAGTTTTCAAAAGAAAAGGACTTCACAGAATGTGTTACTTATCATATGCAATAATATTTTTTTCTTCATGGTTTAGACTTGTTAAGTTTTGTATTATTCAGTCAAATCCAAGCTTACGTAAATAGTCATAAAACTCAAATAAATATCAACTAGTAGGGTAATTTTCCTCCCTTCATGCAGAAGCGGAGTCAAAGCATCACACACAAAGTAGAGCAGGTTGTACTCCCAGGGTTACTGGAAAACTCCGAGAAGAAACTGTAAACTTTGTATCACAAAGTCATTTTACATGGGGGCTTGTACATTACACAAGAATATAGTAAACATAGGTATTGGGTAAAAGTCATCCCCAGTTTTAAAAATCCATAGATTACTTCTGGATATTATATCAGAAACTCACTTTCTTCTTGATAAAAACTATCTAAAATTTAAACAATAGTATTTGTTGAAAAAGAATGAATTGGGCTAATTTTATAGATGATAATAAAGAGTAACAGCTTCAGCTGTCAAAAAATAACTCTGTAGTGGCTACACGCAGCTTTCAGGACATGAAGGGTACTGATCTGAAACATTGCATATACTGGAATTCCTCTATTTAGTGAAAAGATTTTTTTTTGAAAGTTTTCAATCGATAACTTGGCTAACAACTCACCTCAAACCAGGTAAAGCTTGTTTTTAGCATTCGAAAACATTACAGTAATCAGGAATATTAGATCATAAATGTGTTACATCAAATTATTTGGCTGTAAAGTTACAAAGACATGAAGTAGGTTCTGGTTATAGAATGAGAACAATGAAAATAAAATAATGACTATGTAATAAATACCTACTGTCATGGTCTTTGCGGATTTAATTACCATTGTATTTGAGCAAGCACTGTTTGCATCCCTCTAGCTAACAAAGGAAGGATGGTCCTTTGAACAGATTGGTTAATGTTCTGGGGCAACAGATGTCTACTGGAACTGCAGGAGACCAGCAACTGGTGGCCTGCCTATCTTCTAAAAACTTTCAATAGACTTATGCATATGTTCACACAATAGGGCGTGTGGGAGGAACGAAAACTTCGCTTTAACCCTTTAGGTTCTTTCTTTCCCTCCCAGCTGAGGGATGGAGCCTTTGTCTGCTCCTCACTTGCCCATTACAGAACTCTTGGTAGTAACTGCAATGGTATCTTCAATCTAACATCTGAAATTAACACAAGAGGAACAGAAGGGGAGAGGAAATCAGTTTTATGCCTATACTGAAGTTGATGACAAGGCAACCGAATGCTTAATCATCATCTTTAAAATGAGCTGCTGGAAATATCTATCAGTATCAATCCATGCCTGCAAAGTAGACTCTTAACACATAGAAAAATCTACTGAATCTGAGCATCATTTCACAGGAACTAGCCGTGGCAGTGATGCCCTCAGAAACAAGCATTTGACAAGATAAAAATCTAAATTTGTTTAGCATATTAGAACTTTTTTTTTAATAACTTGTCTTAAGCTCCAAATGATTGCGTGTAATGCCCATGGCTTACGAGCACTCACTGAACTACAAGTTAATTATTTGCAAAATACTCAGACACAGAAGTATAAAACTCCGTTTCACCGAGAAAGTCTTACAGAAAGAACTGGACCCACTTAGTATACTGGCACTAACATTTTCCTTTTCTTTTGTGGTGCTTCCATCCTTCGGAGCTGAAATTATAGCCTTCAGAGCACAGCCAACTTCCAAAAGCACCAAGTAGCCCAGATACTTACGTTAGCAGGAAAATACAAAGACATTGGTTTCTGTGGCAGCTTCGGCAGGAACAGCGCAGTCTTAGCTGCAGACTTGCAGGCAGGCAAGAACAACAATGAGTGGCTGAACAGATGGAATGGCAGTGTCTTTGCTTAACCTATTACCGAGTGGCACGGCAGCCAATCACAGGCCAGAAAGCTCACAATTAGGCAGGCAGGCAGATGCAAGGCAACCTCAGCACCCTGCGTCAGGTTGGTAGGTCTCTAAGATAAGCAAGTTGATGTCACTCTTGGGCCTGCCCCGGGCAGCATGTGCATTAACCGAGGGGTGTGCGGCAACAATGGGCCATAGAAAGCTGACTAGTAGGCAGCTGCTTTATGAACGCAGTCATTAGGGAGCAGGCTGCCAACAAGAAACACCTGGCTTGGGCAGGCTTCAGCCTTTCCTCCTTGTTTTTAATGCACGAAAACAAAGAAACCAATTATATTTCAAAGTTGTTCTAGAAGTTGCATGTTTCCTAAAAAGTTGAAGCTATATATTAGTCTATTAGCGTTTCATTTTTCTTTGAGAGAGAAAGAAAATGAGGTGTGTCAAAGTAACAATTAACTATTGCATCGCTTTTTAATAAATGAGTTACTGGTGAAATGAGGCAGAAGGTTATAGTTCATCTATTTCTCTGGCTATAGAGGGAAATCTGTGCTTTAAAGGATTTGTGAGCTGGGCAGTGCTGGTGCTCGCCTTTAATGCCAGCACTCGAGAGGCAGAGGCAAGTGAATCTCTGAGTTCAAGGTCAGCCTGGTCTACAAAGTGAGTCCAGGACAGCCAGAGCTACACAGAGAAACCCTCTCTTGAAAAAAAACCAAACCAAGCCAAACAAACAAACAAACAAACAAAAAAATTGTTAATGTGTTACAAAATAATAAAACTTATGAGTTTACAAATAGAATTAATTTTTTAAAGTTCTCTAGATATGTGGTAAAATAAAATATTAGTTTGGTCTAAGTTTATGAAAATGAGTAACAAAAAGTATACATTTAAACAAAACTAACTTCTACCGAAAATAATTGCACCAGACCAGCTGAGCTATGTCAAATAGCAACGTAAAACTCTCTTCTTATAGATACTGGTTAGCCATCCAATTAAGTAAAAACAAAACCTTTCATAACATACTTGCTAAAAATGTATTTCATAAAATTTGAAAGTTGTAATACTCAAATTTAAGTTCAGAATATGTTAATACTAAAAAGAACTACTGGGATACTTTTGAAGGGCATCTAAAGTATACTAAGTACCCTTAATCTACTCTCTGTTCCACAGAACGGTGTTGATGGTCCCACGGCCTAATTGCTTCTAAGTACTGCACTGGCTATTATCTTGAGTGAGCTGGGATTATGAAAACATTTAATCCAAATGTTAACACCATAAGACAGTGTGGTATTTCCTTACTGAGAAAACTTTGTGATGTAGACTACACTTTTGTGTACTACAGAAGCAATGCATACACGTGTATGCGCACACATGTACAGCCACACGTGCGCGCTCCTTTTTCACTAAAGTACAAATAAAATTCCAGTGTAGGCCATGAACTATTGACTTACACAGAGACTTTTAAAAAATTTGTATGATCTTAGACTTGAAAGATACAAAACTAAAGTATCCCAAACAACGTAAGTTGGCTTCTCGTTTCACACATAAATAGCAGTAATTCACAGTGGGACCATTTGCAAGGACTTAAGAAAAGAAAGTTCTGGTTTAGAACTTCTGCCCTTGTCCTTTTCACATTCACTCAAGCACAAATCAGATTTTTCTCTATTTGCAAAATGAAAAATCTATTTCATACACTTAAGAATTTCAGCTATCTCACCAAAAACATTGACCATGCTCACTAAAAACTTGAAATTTGTTTCCAGCAGGAAAAGAGATAGTAGGATATTGTAGGCCATCATGTCTATGGATATTTTCCCTCAGTAGAACCTAATCTTTTACTGAATTGTGTGTGTGTGTGTGTGTGTGTGTGTGTGTGAGAGAGAGAGAGAGAGAGAGAGAGAGAGAGAGAGAGAGAGAGAGAGAGAGAGAGGGAGGGGCTGTGTGAGTGTGGAGGTCAGAGGATAGGCTAAGTTTGCTCTTTCCTTCTGCTGTGGAGTTCCCAGTGATCAAATCCGGGTTGTCAGGCTTTGCAAGCTCCTTTATCCACTACGCCCAGTTTCAATATTTTTGAAGAAAACATAACTGCTAGGTTCCGGATGTCCCATTAATATCTGAAGAGAGAGCTATAATTTTTCTGCCAAGCATTGTAGTGATGTAGCAGAAGCAGTTAAACCTCTGGTCTGATTTCATTAGTCAAGTGAAAATCAAGATAAAATGTCTCTATCCTTGTCACAGTTTATTGCACATTACTATGTCAAGTATGCAGAATGCAAAGCCTCACTTTGGGGTGAGCACATGTGTATCACAGAAATGACAAAAAATTAGAATTTATCTGTCTGCATCCATTCCCACAGCTTTTTAAAAAATTCTGAAAGCAGTAAGGCCTACTAGATCAGATAAAAACGATGAACAGGGCATATATCTATGCAAAATAATTACAACCACAACCAAAACCCAAGTAGTAAAGCCCTGGCTAGAAGCCATGGTGAGAACAGTACTTAAGTACTTGTATTACGGCCTTTCCTTTTGTTTGTAAAAGAAAACTACCTAAACTACCTAGCATGAATGGACAGCCACTCTCCCCTTTGTCTTCTCCTTTTCTTTATCACTTGCTACCATAGTTACTACTTTAAAGCTTTATCTCTAGAGGAGGAGGAACCACAAAGAAGGGAAACTACCCAGAGCGCAGCAGGCGCCTGATCTACAGCACTGGATTAAGCTTTTTGCAAGCAGCAAATAAAGGCAGTGATCTGAAAAAGCTAATCAGATCCTGCTGCGATATTTAGACCCTCTGGGCTGCTAGTATTGGATAATGTTAAGCACATTAAAACATCTGTAGGTGAAAAGGGCCCAGTCTGGCATTTTTAGTCACATAGGCTGCCTCCTCCACCTCCCACTGCAGGAAAAATACAAACAGTGGTACCTCATGAGTTCTGTTTGGGTCACTGCAGAAAACAACTAGAAACAAAACAAAATAACCAAAGGAAAAGGAGCCAGCATAGCTTTTGGTGTTCCCTACAATTTGTCAATGCAAAGGATGGATCTAACATCTGAAAATCAGGCCTTGTACCGGTTCTGAGGCAGGGAAGTGAAACAAATGTGCTGTGAGGCTGTTTGGCACCGAGGCTCTTGGCCAGAGGTGATTCAAATTGACTTTGTTATCTTTCCCTTAATGCGTTACTTTTCTCTTTTAACACACAAGCACTCTTGATCCTCCACAGCAGTATCGTGGGAGACTATTATATCAAAATTCCCCAATTGTGCCTCCAAAGGTTACGAGATAAAGTTTTAGCCAAAACTTGTTATTTCTCAGGGTTTAAATAAATGAACTAACCAGCCAAAAAAAAAAAAAAAAAAAAAAAAAAAAAAAAAAAGATAACATTAATGGTGTACAAACAGAAACTGGGCATTAATAGCCACATCTGAGTTTTTCTACTAGGAAGGCATGAGATTGTCCATATATAAAACTATTTTTCTGAGTGTTATTTGAACTGTTGAGCCACAACACTAAGCATACTGACTATATGAACTAACTAGAAACTACCATACAGTATATCAGTTAAAAGAAAGGCACAGGACCAACTGTGTCAAGAGCTGATAAATATCACTTTTTGTATGCTGATTCTAAAACGTTCTGAAGAAATGTATGCTTTCCTAAGCTCTTTTGCCCAGTGAAAACCAGAAGAGGAGGCAGACCACGAAAATGTCAAACACGTTTGGATCTGGCCCTGAGTATAATACATCCAAAAATATAACAAAGTATATCTTTGTATTCAACATCAACTGTGAGAAGAAAATGAACTGTAATGAGACCCTCCTGTTAAAGTAAATCTTCAAATATAAGTGATTTTGTATTAATAATAAATACTGTGCTGTTTTAATAATAAAAACATCTTTCCCAATCCATACCAAGAATGAAATATCAAAAATCTTTAGTATAAGACTTATTTGCTCCTAAAAAGACCACAATATACCAACAGTAAATAAAAGTAGAAAAAAAAAGGAATAACAAACAAGGTGTGGTGACTTACACCTGTTGTTATAGCACTCAGAAGGTAAAATGCTGAGTTCTAGGCTGACCTGTGCTTTGCAATGAGATGTTTCAACACATAAGCAGACAACACAATAAGAAATAATGTATATTAATTTAATCTTTATCCACAGGAAAAACAGACTTAAAAGAAAATTTCAAAAGCTTACAGGCTTATACTGGCTAGTTTTATGTCACCTTGATACAGGCAAGAGTCATTTGAGAGATGGGAGTCTTTTGAGAAAATGCCTCCATAAGATCAGGCTGTAGGCCTGCAGGGCATTTTCTCAATTAGTGGCTGATAGGGGAGTGCCCAGACCACTGTGGGTGGTGCCATCCCTGGGCTGGTGGCCTTGGGTTAAGAACGCTTGTTGAGCAAGTCATGGAGTAAACCAGTAAGCAGCACCCCTCCATGGCTCTGCGTCAGGTCCTGCCTCCAGGCTCCTGCCTTGACTTCCTTCAATGCACTGTGGATTGGGCTATGTGAACCAAACAAACCTCCTCCTCCCCAAGTTGCTTTGGTCGTACCATTTCATCACAGCAATAGTAACCCTGACGAAAGCAAGGATCAATGAAAGAACTCAACATTTAAACGTTTTGGAAGGCCAAAGATCAGGACAGAACGCAGGGTTCAATTTGTCAGATTTCTAGAACGCTTTCATCTGATGATTTTGGGCTGGCTATCCAAATTCCTGAGACAGTCTCACAAGTGCAGTTTTGGGTCATATGTTCATCCTTTCACCAAATTAGTCTGGCCAGGGGTGTGTGGGGCCGTGACTGGCAGTTCCCTCAGAACTACAGGGCATGGGCTGAGAGTTATCCAACGAGGTGTTAGTGATAATATTAAATCAAAATGATAACCCATGGTTCAGGTTAATTTTTGTATTTCTAAAACAAAAATAAACATGTAACACATGTTCAGCCTTGGAAAACAGCACTGGTTTGCTTTCCCATCTGAGCTGTGTCATGGCTCCCACCTGATTAAAGGACTCTGAAATGCCGCAATAGTGCAGCCTAGAACGGTGGGCTCATGTCCACTTCTCAGCTGCTTCATTCATTTAAGTTCATTTAAGTTAAGTTCTAGTTAATCAAATCCCTCTTCTCAACTCCGTCCTCCTCACAAACATGAATAATCTCCAGGCAGGCAAAGCACACCCTCCCCTCAGGCTCTGAAGATTTGTCTCTTAGCTTATCTCCTTAGTTACCCCTAGGTGTCTTCCTGACAAAGCGTTTCCAATGACATCATTCTCAGGCTAAACAGGTAAACAGCTTCTAATCACAAGTTGCTAACTGTCTTTGTTTTCAAGACTCTATGACTTGGGCTTCCTCTGGCCCATAATCTTATTTCTCACTTTACTTATATAGGAAAGAGACAGCAAAAACAAACGTAAATATGCTTAAGGAGCTGCCTAATGTGTTCTCTTGATTTATCCTGATCACATCTGTCATTCTACATCAAATCCAAGGCTCACTTTTCCATAAGATCATAGACTAATGCTTAGTGATCCCCAGTTCCGTTGAACTTCTATAATGTGAGTGGTCTACACTGTACTTATTTATGGATCAGATGAGCTTCCTGAGAGCAGGATTATTCTTTCTTCAGTTACTCTTTTGTACAAATGACTTAGCATGTAGCAGTGTGCTTACACCTGAAGACCCCTCAGTAGAAATGCAATCACAAAAAAATAGGCCCTTGCCAATTTGAATACAAAATGCTACCCTGTAAGAGTTTCTCTCTATATGACAGAGTGAACATGTCAAAGTAGAGTTTCTGATGATGCTGACACCCAAGGAAGCCACGACTCCAAGTCCCGCATGCTCCCCTGGCTTCACAGTTATGCAGCCTCCAATGGCATAATAATGCAGCCTGTTTTGTTTGTGGAGTACAACTTACCTGATCATTAAGTCTAGGAGGAGGTCTTGGAGAGGCAAAGTCCAGTTTCCTATGCTACATGCATGTCTCTTATTCTTTTGTGTTAATTAATTCCACGTGGCAAACTAATTAAAGCTGCTTGGTGAAATAGGCTACAAAGAACAATCATAGCTATATCATAATTAAAGGAGGTTCCATCATTAGATCAATCTTTTAGATCTAATGACGTCTGCTCATAGCACGCATACAATCTAGAATCCACCAGGGTCTTAGAAAGTATCTTCCACAGACAATGGGACAGGACTGTATTTCCTGTGGGAGAAAATGGTTCAGCATTCTCTAATTGTTTGCAGGAACTTTTTATGACAAAGCGACAATGAATCACAAGAATCCACTTCATTTCCTTCTTGAAAATTCTTTTAGCCCTATAATTTGTAACACCAGCTTTCCTCTAAACTGAGTATGTCCTAGGTGTCTTGCACTAGGATACTGCAGCCTCAGAGTGTACCCTGCTACAGCATAGTGTGTATGGAGGGACAGGCAGGGGAGGTGACAAGGAACTGAACTAAAGCCAGAGAAACTATTATTAAAGGGCAGTGCCTCTGAGAACTTGACACTGCATTTGAATCAAACAAGGATCCTGAAGATTCTGAGTTAGGAAGTCCACATTTTAACACACTCATAGAGGCCCTGGGTCACCAGGTTGTAGGTCACAGAAAGAATTTGACCTTTATTCTGAGGTAAGAAACCCTGGGAGGGGTTTGATAGAGGGGGATGAGGCCAGTCCCATATGCTGTCTTATAGACGTGGGCTGACTTCTTTACTCCAGGTTCTGTTGATCTCTATTTCTGTACCTGGACTATAAATGAAGAACTGTAGGTTATAACAGGCCGGGCACACTGTAAGAGCAAGCCCTTCACGGCTACACTTTCCCTGGGTTCCACATTCAGAGCCCGGCCACAGTTTTATGTACATTCTTCCAGATATGTATTAGTTATTTTGACAGAATTTTCAGCCAAACGCTGTTGAGACTTTGCTGGGGACCTTGCAGCAGCACCTCTTTAGGGAGCCCGCTGGTGTCACTGACTCCTGTGGTGCGGAGCAGCATCACTGATGAGAGTCCACTCCAGCTCACTTCCGAGTCTTTTATGAGGTCATAGATTGCTCAAGAAATAGTGTCTTAAAATAATGTTTCTGTTTTGTTTTTTGCTACTGGGATACTGAAATATAAGAGAATATTTCTTTCCCTTTTATTTTCTGACTAGCTATTGCTGAGTCTTAGTAGACATGAAGCTTTAGCGAACTGCGAGTCAACTTGTCCTTTAGCATTGCCCCAGGACTCTTGAATGTTCTTGGTCTATATGAGAATGTAAAGGAATCACAGTGCCCTTCCCAACCAACTTTTATATCTGCACCATAACTTTTAACTAGTCATAGTAGTATTAAAGAACAGTGTGTGTGTGTGTGTGTGTGTGTGTGTGTGTGTGTGTGTGTGTGTGTGTGAGCACTTGTGCACATGCATGAGTACGTCCTGACCCATATATACTGTAAGAGGAATGACTGGGTTTTTAAATGCTACATACGATATGAAAATATGGCCACAAATATGCACACATTTGGTGGAAGATTACATTTACTAATAATTCACCAAGAGAGAACACGTGTGTGTTTGTCTGTCTGCTTACTCACGTAAAAATAAAGGCATATATTAGGGTTATTTTAAAAATTAATGATCAAACCCATAGAATAGTGTCAGGTGCATAATATCCAGTCAGTATTAATTGTATTTTTCATCTCGCATGTGCACCATACCACGTACAGCCTTGCAAAAGTCAGTTACAGAAATATATTCTCTCTTTTACCAAAGGTTTAGGAGAAAACCAGGAATGCTGATTGCATTAAAACGATCACATACTAGAGATGGGAGTAAGAGTGTCACGAGTTCCAGTACCCTAGACTACAGAGTGACCTCCTACCTCAGCACCAAACACGACCCTGTATGTTCTTACTTAAATCATTAATATGAAGGTTACTAGGCTACCTAATGTATAAACATGAGGGGAGGACTTGTCGTCTTCTGTAACTTACCCATTTGATATGAGCAGGCCCCAGGGTTTGGTGACTTAAAAGAGACGTGGTTTTATTTCATTCAACAGTATCTGTCAATGGCCAATATCACAAAAAGCAAATGGAATCCCTTGTTCCTATTCAGGTGCCTCTATTTCTAGAGATGATTCATGGGTTTTTGTCTCTGAATATACAGGTAACTACAGCATGAAATCTAATGAGCATGAACAAGGTGAGAATAAATTATATATTTATAATTTATTGATGTGCCCAGAGAGGCTCCCTATTCTCTTCCAGTTCCTCAGCATGACTTCTAGAATAGGGTTGTTACAAGATCAGTGGACTTAATACGTGTAACAACCTGTAACAGAGCCTGCCACCCAGGAGAGGCAGAGCACATATTTTACACTGTTTGTAAATGAAATACATTACAAAAAAGAAGAAAGCTTGACTTATAGTATTTATTTTATATTGCCAGTAAGATTAACTATAAAAGTTCTCTCTATTAATACAGAAAATAGCATGCAGACAAAAGTTCTCATTGGGCCCCACTCACCACTTTTTTAAAGAGCCAAGAAAAAAAAAAAGCTTATACTATTTACTTATATTCACGTGGATATAATTCTAGAGTTTTCTCCATATTAATACAGAAAAAGAAATCATTCAGGAAAAGCCTAATATTGCACCTCAGTAGCTGTTCTTACCACATTTACAAAATTGCAAAATCAAATACCTTCAGAGTTCACATGCCCTACTATATTCCTTTGTTTGTGATGTAGTACATGAACTTATAAAACAAAAATAATCTAGAATGATGTTTTTCAAGGGGAAAAGATAACATTTAGTTCACAAAAGCTAAAGATACAGTGTATTGTTTTGTAAGAAAAGCTGAGATTACATTGCCAGAAAAGACTTCAGCTAGAGAGGTTAATTAGAAAATGTTAGTAACTGGTAGAAAAAAAGGTTTAAAAATTGTTGACAAAGGGGCTGGAGAGATGGCTCAGAGGTTAAGAGCACTGACTACTCCTCTGGAGCTCCTGAGTTCAACTCCCAGCAACCACATGGTGGCTCACAACCATATATGATGAAATCTGATGCCCTCTTCTGGCCTGCAGGTGCACATACAGACAGAGCATTGTATACATAACAATAAATAAATCCTTTTTTAAAATGTTGACAACCAGTAATTTAGAAGAAATACATTGATTTACTGGTGATCAGGAGTAAGGGAGGTAATAACTGGACCAAGTGTGGTGGTGCACACTTTTAATCTCAGCACTAAGGAGGCAGAGGCAGGTGGATCTCTGGGAGTTTGGGGCCAGGCAGGTCTATACAGTGAGTTCCAGGACAGCCAAAGCCCACAGTGAGATCTTTTCAGAGACAGGGGGAGTAGGAATGAAATTACAATTACAAGACAGTAAAACAAGTGCCTAAAGAGAGACTGGTGTTCCCTTTTAAACTCTATCATTTGTTTCAGTTTATGATACAGATGGGAGATGTTAAACTACATGGCTGTGGACAGACTAAGAGCGGCCATCCCCTCCTGCAGTAACATCTCATTAACCTTGTCATCTCCACCTGCAGAAGTTTCCTAAAGCAATAAACTGCCACTCGCCATACTTTTCAGCTAGCTTTCTTCATAGCCTGACAAACTTACTATTGAAAAGTTAGAGCCATAATCATTTCCTCAAGATATCACTACTGGATAAAATCATGAATTTAAAAAATATCCCTAAGGAATTGTTTTGATTCGCAAGAAATCAAACAGTAACTAAAGCGTTTATTTTATCGATAGTCATTTAGCTGACATCCAGAACATATAAATTATATATGTTAGCTAGTTAACTAAACTTTATTGCAAGTCTGTACAAGTAATAATTTTAAAGGAATACTTTGAGGAAAAGTGAGAAAATAACATGGGTCACAATTAGCACCTCAGAGCAAGTGAGAGTTTAAGCCAGTATCCAATAAATTCATCAGTTCACTTATTTTCTTGCCTGTCATGAGAAAGAGATATGCTAAGTGACTGAGACAGGTTACATAGTTGAATACAGCTGCTGTAACTCTTTTAAAAATTTTATTCCCCCCTCTCTGTGTGTGATGTGAATAGAATTAGTTTATCTCAGTCTCTTGTGGAAGAAACTTGAACCTATCATATAAAAAATTAATGTGTGTTTACAAAGGCATGCAGGGCTAGAGTTTGCTAACCCCATTTCTCACTCTTAGAGGTTTTTAGCCCATTGGGCTCAGTAAACAATGGCTAAGGCTATGGGGGAAGCAGACTTAGTAAACGAGTGCATCTGTAAGGAGCCAGTATTAGTAAAGTACTAAGGGAGCACTTTAAAGAGGCAACAAAACCAACGTGGTAAGCTGAGGAAGAGGCCGTTACCTGTTGCACACAGAGTCACTTGCATCCCATTCCAATCACGCCATCAAGTGGTTCAGCAAGCACATTTTCACTGCATGCGATTTTTTTTTTTTACTTAGGGCATCATATTAATACTCAAAAGTGTTGCATTTCAGAGCAGTTCTGATGTCATATTATGGGATGGCCACATTACCACATTATGCATAACGAGAAGCTGTTCATAATAAATAATGATAGCTAGGGACTGCAGTGACCGATGGACCATATCATCAGTCCTTCCCGACAATCACTACAAGTGTTACTGTCACTGGTTTTCAGGCGTGAAAACTCGGACAATGGCGGGCACGTAGAGCCCGACAGTCACAGGCTGCTGATAGGAACACTAACTAGTGTAACGTGTCTAGAGGTCAGCCGCTGTGTCCACAGGTCAGAAAATGGGTTCACAATGCGGGCCAGAGAGACGCCTCAGCAGTTCAGAGACCTCAGTGCAGTCTCCAGCCCTCACTTCAGGTGACTCACGGCTGCCTCTGCGCCAGCTCTCAGACATCCGGCACTCCCCTCTGCTCTCGGAGGACACCTGTACACGTGTGTGGGTACACTCAAACACACACACGTAACAGTAATAACACACATGAAAAAATAACAAATATAAAAATAAATTCATATGTAACACTCTCTGGGCACAAATCTCTATACAAAGACATTCGTCCCTCAATTGCTTATTACAGGGAAAAACCTGGTCAAAATCTATGTGTCCAGAGATGTATCTATTTCTTAGGCTTTCCTAGTTGGTCACACAGCTTTTCATAATAGGTCACAGTAATCTCTTTTTGTTTGGGATATCGGTTGTAATGTTTATACATTTTTAAAGGTTGTATTTATAATGATTAAAATAACTTTAAAATGAAAACAAGGAAATTAAGATTTTAAATTATCTTTATATGAAAATTATAGACAGTTTTCATTATTATTTAAAACCTTTTCTATGTTTTATAAATGTGATAAAAATGCCAAAATATTAAACTTCAAATTGAAATTTAAAATATAGGTTTAAGTACTAGAAAAAAAATTGAAATGGCATTCAGAAAACATCCCATTTTATTTGAGACGATCTTCCCTTTGTGCAGCATTGCTAACTCTGACTGACTTTCCACTCATGACTCCTGCTACTCAAGGCAGGAGTTTTGTCTCAGCAAAAACAGGAATAACATATTTTATCTAAATATGTTTACTTAGATTTATTGTACATTTCAAGTTCTTTTATCTGTACTAGTCATCTTAAATATTATAACTAAAATCCCAGAAAGTAATACATACCTAAGATCAACTCAATCAAGCCAAAGAAAATGACATAAATATTTAAGAGGGTAGGTTACAATGAGACGACTTCAATTATAGGAGCAAGCCATTCAATGTAAGTCTATGAAACAATGAAAATAAATTATGAAGTAAAAGCCAAGATCTGAAACCGACTAAATTACAGAATAGGATAAAATTAAGCCCACATAATTTTGAATAGGAAATGAGTACCAGATGACTAAGAATAAAAAGTAATTTTAGCTTCATCCTAAAAGACATAAAGCAATAGATTGAAAGGACTTTTGAAAAGTCTAAAAATATAAGCTTAAAAATTTGTAACAATAAAAGCTTGATTTAATGGCACATACCTTTAGTCCCAGCACTCAGAGAGGCAGAGGCAGGCAGATCTCTGTGAGTTCAAGGCCAGCCTGATCTAAAAGCAAGGTCAGAATAGCCAAAGCTGTCTTGATACAGAGAAATACTGTCTCAAAAAACAAAAACAAAAACAAAACAAAAACAAAAAAAAACAAAACAAAAACAAAAACCCACAACAAACAAACAAACACCCTTGGTTTTACAGCTGGCAACTTCAGTCATTCTTAAAACAACTAAAAGCCAGGGATCAAGTAAAAACCAAAATGTATAAATAAAACCACCTAGTCAATCAAACCAGTAATACCGTTAAATGTTTTTTCTTATTAATTTAATGCCTTGTGTCTAACATTTTTCATTCATTAAAAATTTTTATTACATTTAGTGTGTGTGTGTGTGTGTGTGTGTGTGTGTGCACAAGGCATGAGGTGCTTGGAAGGTCAGAGGATAACCTGTGAGAGCTGGTTTGTAGGTTGTCATCTCGTCTTAGGACACCACGATTGGAAGCAAGCACCTTCACACACTGAGCCACCTTACCAGCCTTCAGTTATTATTTTGGAGCAGTAAAAGCAAGGCCACAAAGCAGATAGTGTCTGGTGGGTAGGAACAGAAGTTAAAAATAAGACTCTTACTTAGGATGAGAGCCAGAAAATGACAGGGCTAGGGCCAGCCTGCTGTCAGAGACCTCACTGGCCTTTTCCGTACAATACAGCCCCTCATTCTTCAGCTTTTACTCTCTGAGCATCCTCCACCAGATGTGTCAAAGCCTCTGACACACTGACAGCCTTATTTGCAGAGCTTGAAAACCACACAACTGAATTACCAAAAACAATCCAAAACAAACAAAAACAGAACCCCTCATGTTTGAGGCAATGCTACAATGTTGTGTTGGGCTCCGTTCTAAGCCGTCCTGGATCTCATACGGGTAGCATCAGGCCCTGACTTTTTAGGCATAAGGCTAACCCTGTCATTTAGTTTCACAAGGCAGAGTGAATATCATCTGCAAATTAGAGAAAGTGAGCGACAGCATCACTGAGGAGCAGCTACTGACAGAGACCATGACGTCACTGATGTGAGTCAACACAATCAACTCCTCATACTTCCCACACCTAACACAAACAAAACTCTGCAGAGCTACCTGAGAGTAAATCTCAGTCACCTGGATCAAACTCCTTATCGCCTCTGGTTATCTATTTCCATGTGCACATGTGCTCCCGGGAGGTCACAGGACAACCTGTGGGAGCTGGTTCTCTCCTTCCACCTTGTTGGCCCTGTCAATCAAAGTCAGGTCATCAGGCTTGGCAGCAAGCACAACCAGCTGAGCCATCTCACCAGGCCAACTGTCAAAGGCTTTTAAAGTTAATCTTTAATTCAAACCATGATGAAACTGGCCTTCTTACTCTTTGCTAATGGCTTTACATATCAATACAACTTAGGGTAAAAATGTATTCTTTTCCTTCACTATGTTTATAAATACACTCTCAAGTCACAGACACAAAATAAGTGTCTATTGGAATATTCAATAAAAGCATATTGATATCAGGAAACACAAATGTCTAAGGGCAGGAGGATTATTACATAAAACAACATTAGTAAAAAGAAACTATTTGAAGTATTGTCAATACCACAAGTGAATCCTTGATGCACAACCGGAAGGAGGGACCCAACTCTTTTTTTTTTTTTTAATTTTTTTTTACCATTTTTTAAATTAATTTGTTCATATTACATCTTGATTGTTAGCCTTCCCTTGTTTCCTCCCATTCTTCCCTCCCTCCCGCTTCCCCCCTTCTCCTCTCCCCTATGTCTGTGATTGAGGGAGACCTCCTCCCCCTATATATGCTCTAAGATTATCGAGTCTCTTCTTGGTAACTTGCTATCCTTCCTCTGAGTGCCGCCAGGCCTCCCCATCCAGGGGAGGGACCCAACTCTTTAAACAAGATAACTCCAAATATATGGGAAAGTGTTCTGCCTTCTTAAAAAAACGACTGTCTCCGCCTTCCCACTGGCAGGCAAATCCATGATGAAGTTGCAGAGACTTTAATACTGCCACACAGGGATATAGCATGGCTAAGTTTGAAACCCTCATCCTATCACCGTTAACTGTAGTTGGATGTTGCAGGCCTATGAGGCTTATTAGTCCTTAAAAAAAAAACAATGAGCTTTTTTTGGAGTATTTGTTACATTGCAGGACAAACTTCAGGCTAACCCCAGAGTCTTCCTTCAGTGAATGTTCACAGCTCTTCATGCACTCTTTTCTTCCGAATACTAACAATACCGTATGACCACCACATGCCCTGCACACTGGCCCACCCACTCTGCCTTCCCTCCAGAGTGAGGACACAACTCTCACTCACCATTATCTACTTGAACCCAATGCTGAAGCCTTACACAGAATCTGAATCTTTCACTTCCTCGATCACAGGATGAGCATTATGCTCTATCCATTAAGTAAGAAGTCCTCCAGAGGTTAGGGCCCTTACTCTAGACCTAAATAATTATTTAACAATAGAACATTAGTATACCAACTTCAAATGAACAATAACTGGCAGATCAGCATATAATTTTATAGTCTAACATTAAAACTATTTTTATAAACAATTCAATCAACATCTTGTTTCTTTAAAACTTCAAGTCAGAATGAAAGAACTCCTCTAAGCTTAGATAAAAAGTAAATCACAAAGCAGATACTGACAGCAACACTTTTAGATATATATAGTAGTTAACTGTAAGAACCATAGAACTCTGCTAGAGTAACAAGGTAATTCAATTTTAGACTAGAAAAAATGTTTTAAAGACGCATTTTATATTAACCACTTCGGGTCCTATTCGGCACTTGTTGTAACTCATGAAAGCGTCTCTACAGAAGCCAAAAATATAAAAGAGGATACTTTTATTGTGCTCATTTTGTTTAATGGTAAAAGGAAGTGACTAATAAAAGCTCCCCTCAGCACATAAACATCCCAAGTTTCTATTTTCCAGTATACCAAAATAGTTCTATTAGACTTTCATTATTAAACAGAAAAAAAGCATTGCTCTCTTTGTTGTCATTCAGCTTGGGTTATGGGATACAAATCCATGGCAGAAAACCTAGCATGCAGAAGGTCCCAAAGTCAACCCCAAATATCAAAGACAAAAGAAAATACTCATTATTTTGTTTATAACGTTTCCTCTTTCTGTTTTGTTGTCTGTTTGGAGACAAGGATGAATACTTTATAGCCCTGGCTAGCCTAGAACTTGCTATGTAGACCAGGCGGGCCTAGAACTCAGAGATCTACCTGCTTCTGCCTCCCAAACGCTGGGATTAAAGGCATGTTTACTCTTCTTAATGGTCAGATAATAGAAGAGTTACAACTTACTTTGAAAGTAAAAGCAATTCTGAAAGAAAAATACTCAAATATTTTAAATCATGAATTCAGATTCAATTAAGCAGATCATTTTATGTCTTTATGGTACCTTCAAGTAGACAGATTTACAATGGTGAGCTTCAAGAACAGAAGGAAATGTCTGAAAGATGGATGGTCCTGGCCATGGACCAATCTTTTCAGAGGTCAGAGAATACCCAGATTAAGAAACTGTAAACAGCTTGCATGGTGGCGCATACCTAATCCCAACACTCGGGAGGCAGAGGCAGGAGGATCTCTGTGAGTTCGAGGCCAGCCTGGTCTACAAAGCGAGTCCAGGACAGCCAAGGCTGTTTCAAAGAGAAACCCTGTCTTGGGAGTGAGGTTAGGGGTGGGGGAGACTATATTCAAAACTAGTTAATTATACAATGTACGAGACTAAATAAGTCATACCCTTGTACCCATAGTTTTCTTTGATAAATCCTCTATACAGCCATGGATAGCCTCGAACTTGAGATCCTGTTTTTTAAGTTGAGTGCTGGATCACAGGCATGGGTCCCACTGCTTCTAGCTGTGGTCTTTTATAATGGGTCTTGGAAAAACAAAAACCAGAAAACCAACACACACACACACACACACACACACACACACACACACACACAAAACGTGTTTAAGGCATGCCTCCTATTTTCTGCTCATATCTTAAGTAGAGACGAAAATCTCAATAAGAAAATGAGTGAAGAACTGTACAACTTTCTCAGATTTCTAAATATACGCTTAGGCCCAATTATCTCTTCATCTATTCTAAGGCGGTTTAAAAAAAAATCTGAATCAATAAGCGCCTGATGGAGCTGGAGATACTCCAAGACATTCCTGCAACCAATAGGAGAACTTTCCCTAAATGTGGATTACGGCTTCATCTCTTTATCACAAAACTGAGAACACAAACCCCCAGTGTTAACGGATACCCAAAGCAGCAGGAAACCCAGTTAGAGTAATCAGTGCTTGGAAGCAACCGCTGTTTGTAAGGACTTTAAAAGACAATAAAGGATAAAACAGTTTAGGGAGGAAAAGCGGGATCCATGTCTTCAAGTTAAGTAACACCTTGTGTCAGGGAGTTTAAAAAAAAGCTGAAATGGGCGCGGGCTTTGGGCAGGAGGCTGAGGAAGGGGACCAGGCGAGGGGTGAAGGGTTTCCCTAGGACCGCCAGAGGACGAGTGGAAGGATGGCTAATGGGAGCGAATGGCGGGGGCAGGATGGAGATGCCGGGTGATGCCTCACCCCACCGGAGCGCGAGGGTCTGAGCGGCAGGATCACAGTCATGGGTCCGTTTCCCTCGGCGGCGCCCGGGCCCGCCTCCATGTTCGCTGGCCCTGGCCCTCGGGCGGGCGGGAGCTACTGGACCGGCGTTCTAGGCCGCCGGGCCCGGCCTCCCCTCGCCGAATTCCCCGCGGGGCCGGCGCCGCCCGCGGGCGGGATGCGCTCAGGATTCCCGCTCGGCGTTCCGGAGCGGCGGGAGCTGGGCCACTCGACCTCGGGGGTCGGAGCCGCCTGGGCCTGGAGTTCCCGGAGCGCGGCCGCTCCGACCCGGGCGGATCCGGAGGAGCTCGGCGCTCGGGCGCGGCCTCCCGGCCCCGCGGGCCTCCCCACGCCGCTCGCCCGGGAGCACACCGCACCGAAGGGGCGGCGAGGAAGGCGAGCGCGGCCACCCCGGCCCACCTCACAGCCCGCGGGCCGCCGCCGCGCCACCCACCTGCAGTGTCTTCTCCGCAGCCATCACGGCATGCTCTGGAAGCCGGGCCGGCCCGGAGCCCCCCTTCCGCCAGGCGGCCGCCTCTCGCCTCGGCGCCCGGCCGCCGTGGCCGCCGCTAGGGCTGGGGCCGAGCGGGACGCTCCCTCATGCCGCCCGCCCGCCCGGCGGACCGCACGCCGGGGACGCCGCTCTCAGGCGCCCCGGGGCTCCGCCGCTCGCCGCCGGGCTCCTCGCTCGCCCTCCCCGCCGCCTTCCTGCCCCGAGCCGCTGCAGCCGCCGCGTGCCGCGTTCCTCCCCTCCGCTCTCTTGACTTCCTTCGCCGCCACTGGAGCGGAGCTTGGCAAACCAGCACCTGCTGCTGGAGAACGCCGAGAACTGAAACAGGAAACCCTAAGCCAAGGGGGGGAAAAACCCGGGAGGCGTGGAGCAGGGTGAGGGGAGCTGCTGGAACCTGTCGCGCTCTACCGGAGTCTCTTGTCCTCCAGCGCGTTCTTCTCCGTGCCCACCCTTGGGGTCCCTGATCACCCCATCCCCCCCCCCCCACACACACACACTCAGGTCCCCAGCTTTGCCCCCGAGGGCGCCTCCTGTACTGACCACACCATCTCCACCCTGTACCAGCCCAGGTCATGCCCTGGACAGTGAAGGAAATCGACGCATTGCTTTCTCAGGACATGCTGTTCTGTTGACTTATTATTAATACCCTGAAATGGGGAGTGGGGCGGTGGGGGGGGGGTGCGTCAAACAAAACACCACACTCTGCATAGTACAGATCACTAAGGGAATTTAAACAAATAAAGCTGTAGGGACTTCACCCTTTGGGAAGGGCTTCCTTCAGCTAGGAAACCGGCTTTGCTGGAAATGGCAATCGCATTGGAATTGAGGTTAAACCCAAGGTACAGGCGTACCGCTTTAGGCTGGGAGCTGGCAGCCCTGTACACCGAGGTAGACTAGTTTGAATAACCCCTGAGCACTGAGCATTCCTGTTTCAGAAGACAGGAGCAACACCTAGCACAATCTAGGTCAAGTTCTCGGAAATGCTCCCACCGTCTTACTCACCTGATTATGGAAATGTTACCAGAGCCTTGCTTCTTGCCCTTGAAGTCTGTATCTAATTCTGGAATGGAAGGATAAGTCACTAAAGGACCATGTGCCACCATCAGTAGTTTACTTATCTCGTGAAACTGCCACCACAGCCAGGTGAGCTAGGTTAATGATGATCCAATTGATCGTCAGATGATCGAAGTTCCGAAATTTTCCCACAACTTGAATAGAAGAAAGATCCTTACGTGTTATGTACAAAGCCGGTGCTTGTCTTAGGACTGGCTCGTGACGCCTTTGGTTACACGGCTCACCCTTCGTTAGAATTGTCTCTTGCCTTTCTGAATTGTTTTCAATAGGACGTAGGTCATTTAAGCCTGGCTCTCTGGCTACTTTATGTTCTAGCATTCATGATGTTTATTGAAGCTCAAACTCTATAGTTTAATGGTTCCTTTCTTTTACAAAAGTGAAATCTGCCTTCACGGCTTGGCTGAGCAGCACAGCCATCCCCATTGCTTCTATTTTACTTTAAGTAATTAAGGCCGTCCCAGTTTAAAGCATCCTCCACAGGATGCTATGGACACTTCTCAGCCTGAGAGAAGAAACCAGGATAACTTTGCCCATTCTCCACCTTCTGGAAGCAGACCAGTCTTGGGGCCTATTCAATAACATTGCAGACGGGAGGTTGGCATCTGTGGTCCACAGTTTTAGTATCGCATTGGAGACCCCAGGAAGACTAGCAATCTGCTCTTTGCAGCAGGTCAGATTTTTTTTTGGCAGGAAAGTTAAAGTACTCTGGGAAAGCAGCCCCCGTACACTCGGCCAAACCCACAGAAATCTCTGGAGCAGGGCTAAGAGGATGGCAGAGACTTCAAAAGAATTTGGCTGCTAGACAAGAGTAAGTCACAGGCCCTATGACATGGCTTTAGTGATGCCAAGAAGTTTCTCCATCCTACAATATGCTGCCCACACGGCCTTCTTCATGCCCTGTGCCCTACAATTGACTCAGGCAAGTTCTAGTGGATACTGACTGAACATAGCTGAAGGTCAGGGCACTCCGTCAAGTACTTTGGAGGTATGGTGAATATTAGTTGTTAAAACTAGCATTTATCGGATGATTACAATATCCCAAACACTAATCTTTGCATGTGCTTTCCTGTACATGCCCGCAAAACCCATACGGAGGACTACCTGCCATAGCTTCCCTTTCTGCAGATGAGAAAACTGAAGCCAGGATTACGGTCCATAGTTAACCAAGAAAGCAAGAGCCGCCATTTAGGTGGTTTGACTCTAGATTTAAGACCTGTTACATGAATCCGATGCACTAACTGCTCTTAACCACGTTGCTATTTAGCTGAGGAGATGAGGACACCCAAAGCTAATCCTGAGCTTTGAAGAGGGAAATCTGAGGCGGATAGCGATGGGGGAATGCTATTCTGGTGAGTTGTACGGAGGTAAGGAAGACCATATTCAAGGATGGCGTTGATGGACAGCCAGGGAAATCTGGGGAACAGAGATTCAAAGGAAAGGCTAGAGAGGAAAGAAAGGGCAGAATCATGGAGATTCCCGAAAACAGCAAAGGGGAGGAAAGAGGAATGAAAGAGGGGGAAAAGGAGAGAGAAGGAGAGAGAGAGAGACAGAGACAGAGTCAGAAAGAGAGAGAGAGAGAAGGAGAGAGGGAGAGACATTTGTTTCCACATAGCCCACAAAACAGCGGAGAATCTGTGACAGATTTCAGAAGATGGGGTCCAGAAATGTCTGATTTTTAGGAAGGCAAGGCAGCTGTATTGACTGGATAGTTGGACGGGCATGGGAAGCACATGTTGAGGCTCATGCAGCAGAATTAAGCTGAACTAACGGTGTAAACCACAAGGCAGGTGACAGAGGAACGGAAGAGAGCTGGTATTGCTCAGCGTGACTCAGGCCACAGAGGCCTTGTGGATATCTGGATATGCACTCGGGGGAATGACGGAGTGGAGAAAGGGTGCGAGCGGTCGAGTGCATGTAGGGTGAAATCTAAAGTAAAGGCAAAGTATAGCAGGAAAGGGACTACTGCTTCTACAATTCAGAATTATTCTATTTTACATGTGCATTTGAGGTAAAACCAGGCTCTGCACATAGGAATGACATAGTGTTATCTAAAATTGGGAGATAGTTTAGTAGAGGGTTTATCTGCCAGTGAGAGGGAAGGGAAGAAACTTTAACACGGTCTCCATTGCAAAGTATTCAGGTATGGCTGTTCATTTCTGTACAACAGCATTGAAAGAAACTTTCTAATAAAAGTAAAATGCTTCTATGACTTGAAGTTGAATGGGTTTCCTGCAGTGCAGTTTACATCGTCTCCTTTACCCCGAGCTATACTTCCTTGCAAAGAAAGGAGAATTTTCAAGGGTTCACAGGAAGTTTGAATGCTGAAAGGAGCCATTTAATCTGAACCCACTTGTACTTTGGTGAGATTGGGCATCAAGTCCTTGTCTGATAGTAAACCTTCACGGGGCATCAGGAAGTGTTGCTACAATCAGCTCTGGGGAACAAATCTGTATTTTAGTTATAAATTCTAGTCTGGACTTTGAATTGGAACTTGGGATGAACATAGTCACAGAACCCAAGTGGCCACATCTGTACAGTGGCAAGGCGCTGGAACAGCCTCCCTAGTTGGTAAAGATCCCTTTGCAAAGAACAGACAGGGGAGGGCGGATGGTAGGAGCACAGCTTTCCTTCCTAAAGTGTGTTCCCAGGTAGACTGTCGCACACCTAGGACTGTAGTTGAATCATAAAAGGTAAATTTCAGATGCCTGTGCCATCTCACTGCGGCTAGCCTTCGGCAAGAACGTCCCTTCGCCCCCTACCTTACATAAGAGCTCCAGAGGCTTCAAACAATTTCAGCTTCAAAACTGTCACATATTCCTGCCAAAAAGCTTCTATTTGTGCCCAAAGGTTTCCTAGTGGTGTCCTTGGGACTTTTCTCTATGGGTCATTTATGGACCTGTAGATAGACTTGAAGTTGCAGGGGTTCGCTTCTACTCTGGAGTCTCTTGTATCACACCGCCCCTATTTCTGCCCAAACTCTTACCTTAGTGGAGCTGACGTCAGCCGTTTCCTCAGTGCGCCTTCATCTTCAGCTCTTGAGCCAACAATGCTTTCCTCGCACTGAAGGAAGGGCTTCGTTCAGTTTCTATATTGTTTAGAAAATTCTGTAAGTCCAATAACCTACAAATAAAACCTAGCTTCACTCACCATCAGTACTCCACAAAAGCTGTTTGCTAGGCACACGCCTTGTGTGAGACACACAGGGGTACACTCTTGCTCAATGAGTCTCAGGGGTGGCTACAGTTGCTTATTAATGCTGCATTCTCTGGGAAGGAAAGTAGAAGACATGAGGTGTGCTGTTGGCCAATCCCAGGACTTCTTTTTTTTTTTTTTTTTTTTTTTTTTTTCTGATGGGTAACCACAAGATTCCATAGCAGCTGTGTGACTATTTCCTCCAGCATTTGAAGGAGGCCGTCAGGGGAAGGCCATGGGAGCAAAGTTTTCTATACGCCAATGCCATTGCCGCGTGCTGGTCTTCTCCCTCAGCCCGGAGTGGCAGCGTCACTCTTGCCACGTTTGCCAAACACAGGGGAATCTGAGAACGGCGGAAGTGCAGCTGTATCTCACGGAGGACAACGATTGCAACACTGCCGCAGTTTACACTGCCCAGCAGTTTTAGAGGTTTTCTTTTGAGATGGGATTTCAAGTGAACCCAAAAAAACGTCCTCCTCACCCCTGCAGCCATCTGCTGTCTGAAAAGGAAACACGTACTTAGAACTGTAAAGATGCAAAATCAGCCAGCTGATAACAGGTTAGAATCAAAGGCTCATATTGAGAGACCATTTACTAGCATTATTTGCAAAGATAAAAACAAAAACAAACCAAACCAAAACCAAAACCAAAACAGAGTCAGCTTAGCCGCACACTAATAGGAGACTGCTTAAATTAACATACTCTTCCCATTCATTGTTCTGAAACTCAGCTGGTAAAGTGTAGAGTTGCTTTGTGTCTATGGAATAAACTCCAAGGTACATTGTTTACTGAAAAGGGAAGGTAGAGGCTGCTTAGCTTTTGTGTAAAGGAAACATCTATGACTACATAAGCATATGATCCCTCTGATGAACACACAAGCCACCAGGGACACTGGCTATCTATGGGCAGAAGGACTGAATACAGGAGGGAAAGGGCAGAAGAGAGAGTCTGTTGTTCTATGTACCATAACTTTTGAATTTCAAATTGCATGTATGAATTAACAGCTTAAAAGGCAATTTTTATTCATAATGTATCTTTTTTGGTATATTTCTGTTGAATTCCACAAATCAGTGTTTTAAAAGCAATAGAATCATTCCAACTTTACTTGTCTTTGGTGTGGGGGTGTGTGTGTGCAAATTAGAGCAGCCACTATGGAAGTCAGCATGGAGGTTGCTCAAAAACTAGGCCTAGAACTACTAGATGGCAAAGCTACGTATGTCACCACCCAAAGACATGAAATCAGCACGGTATAGAAACACTGATATACCCGAAGAATCATCCACAATAGCCTAGATATAGAACTAGCCTAGGTTCCAATCACCAGATGAAACGAATAAAAAAATATGATGTACACACGGTGGAGTATTATTCATCCAGAATGAATGGAATGTAAGATCATTATGCTAAGCAAAACAAGCCAGACTCAGAAAGACAAATATTGCATTTTTCTCTCATATGCTGAACCAAGTTTGTGTGTGTGTGTGTGTGTGTGTGTGTGTGTGTGTGTGTGTGTGTGTGTGTGAGAGAGAGAGAGAGAGAGAGAGAGAGAGAGAGAGAGAGAGAGAGAGAGAGAGATTTTCAGGAAGAAGGGGAACTATATTTGGTGGGAAAAGGACTCGTGGAAACAGGCAAGGGGTTAATAAGAGAGGAAATTAGTAAGATCAGAGTACCTTATATGCCTGTATGAATATACCACAATGAAACCCCTTGTTTGATACAACTAATATACATTAATTAAAAAAGAAAGAAACTGTTCTCAGTGACAAGGAAGAGGAAGTGAAGGAGCCCTGTGAGTTGCACGTGTGTAGTCTGGGGCTTCCCAGTCAAGGGAAAGATTTCCAAGATCATGTGGAAAGGGAGATCCCATGATTGCTTAAGGATTCCCAGACAGAATTAACGGGATTACTCACAATGCTTACAACTTCGTTGTTAAAACTCTAACCTCAGGTTCTAGGAGGATTTCTGAAAGGAACTATTTTAACTAAGAGAAACATTTGGGGGATGTTCTCATAGCCAGAGACTGGAAGGAAGTGCTTATACATAAGCCAGAGCCCTCATGGAAAGATGGGGCAGATATAGGTAGAGGCTGACTGAAGATGTGATGTTTTCGTAATGTGCATCACCTAGAATCCTAGTTACTTTATATCACAATAGAAGTTCCACGGAGGCAGAGGCTCTGTCTTGCTCCCCTAAAGGTCTTCTTTCGTCATAGCAGGAATGTGACCCTCAGCTTGGCTCTAGACAATTGGAAGGCCCCAGCATTCCAATCTGTGGCTATTTGTTTCTCTCTGATCTGTTAGAAGGCAGTGCAATCACGTCTGTACGAACTAGGACTCAGGATTGTAAGCCTTTGAAAGAGTGGCCAAGGTAAAAATTAGAACCCCAAAGCGAATGGGAAATCAGAAAAAGACTCAAGGAAATAAGGGGAGGCCTTAGCGACTAAGATATCAACGGCCGTCTGTGGGCATGAGGAAGAAAGAAGAAGGGGCGGAGAGAAAGAAAATGAAGAGGCCTCAACCAGCCAACAAAGAAGTGAAATGAAACTGTCTTATAAACAGCAACAAAGTGTGTGGCAAGACATGAGAAGTCAGCCTTGTAAGAAGGCTGCGGTGACAGGAAGTGCAGGATTATCAGCACACTAACTGCTGAGTCACTGTGGGACCAGAGGCTTCTTCAAGAGTGGGAGTGTATCCAGTCACCCTGACTTAGGGCCTAGATCGGCTTCAGAGTCTAGGAGAGTGGGCTCGATGAATAAGCTCGGGGCTAATGTCAGACAGTTATGGGGAAACAATCTAGCTAGCTCTGAGCGCCCACTTCCAACCTTTGAACAAAAGTCAGTGGAAAGTTTACACTGCCAGTTATTTCTGTCTGAACATTGAAATTCCATCAGCAACCTGGGAAAAGAGTGTCTAGAAGCCAGGTATGGTGATCTATATGTGTAATCCCAGCTCTCGGGAAACTGAGGCAGCAAGCAGGCCAGTCCCCGCTACTCAGTGAGACAGTCTCCATGTAGGAGATGCTAACCATATCTTTATGAGTCTAGTAAAGCGAGTGTCACAGCCCTAGGTTGGAAATGATTAAAGCAGGAGAAAGGGATAAACATGTTGGCCGCATCTTGTAGATTTAATGGTTTTCATCAATCACAGGTCAGGGATGGGGTGCTAGTGATCCCAGAAGACCTTTTTATTCTGCCCTTTCTATTCTGTAGGCACTGAGTGCCCAGAGTTAAAGGTACAGACCGAGCCAGTCACTCACTTCTGTGTCTCTGGTCCATCACTGGTCTCCTCATCTGAACCGATGTTGGTGGTCTCCTGCAGTGCTTCTCCAGTTCTTCCGCCATCACGCCACTCCCTCTAGCTTTTTAGTTTTATACACAGAACCCTGACGGTGTACAAAGAAAGGCCAGGTTTCCCCGATTATCCTTACAATGTCTTTGTGTTGGAGTGTATGTGTTCCTGTGTGTGTGTGTGTGTGTGTGTGTGTGTGTGTGTGTATGCGCAGGAGCATCTGCTGGTGTAGGCATCTATGTGGAGCCCACGGGTCAAATGAGATATTCCTGCCCCCCTCTCTCAGGGATCTCCTTATGCCTTCCTTCTCAGAGCTGGGACTAAATGTGCACGCTGCTATGCCCCAGCTTTTCAGGTGAGTGATGGGGATCCAGACTGATGACCTCATCATTAATTTTTTTCCCCAAGTAAACATTGTTTGCCTTAGGCGATGTCTACTTTCTGATGAAGATCTTGCTCGAGGGATTCAGGAGCCATTGGTTCTCATCTGGACAGCTACAGTCAACAGATAAACACTCAAGGTGAAGACCCTGAGGGGACAGTGAGCAGCCAAAGCGACTCGTTTCCCTAAACCGTGCTTCGGTGGGCACACACGTGTTGGGAGGTCTTTCCAATCACTTGTGTTTTCTTAGTGGTTGATTCTTTGTGTGCAAAAGCAAGAGTTGGTACTTTCTGAGATCCTCTGGAGGAAAGCTGAGTACAGACAGTTGAGCTGGGTGGAACTGGAATAAAAGTAGGGGAGGCTTTTACTTGCTCCAAAATCTGGGAACATTAAGCATGCTAATGTTATTTTACATTGTAATGGGTACATGCTCCTTACAGAGGGGTTTACAGGCATGCTATTTCAAAAATACAAGTCATGTCTAATCTCATGACCCAGATCAGCAATTGCTCACTCCTTACTGCTTTTTCACTCTCACACTTTATGCCTGTATTTCACGGCCTTCTATACATCAAGCAAACCAGTCTTGAGCAGCAGTGCTAAGCTCAGAAGCACAAAATTAAAAACACACAGTCCATGCCCTAAACTATGGTTTTGAGGTCTGAGACACAAGTGTCAAAGCTGCCGGAAGCAGGGTCTCACTCACTTACTTGGGATCCTCAGAACTCACTTTCCAAAATAGTCTGTATACATTGGGGAGTCATTCAGTCAATAAACATTTATTGATCGCCCACTGTGTGCCAAGTGCTGTTTATATCTACCATGACATCCTGAGGCCATCTTGAGAATTTCTAAGTGGGAGGAAGTTCCTTCTGTCTGTTCTGACAACGTGTTTCCTCATCATTCTTTGCTTATTATCTGCCAGTCATGTTGGCCTCCACATTCCTGCTAGTTTTCATTCTGAAACACCCCTTCTCAAGTGTCTACAAGACTTTTCTCCCTAATATTCTTTATTTTCTGTTCAAATATCATCTGATTAGAGATGGTATTCTCTATAGCACCCTATTTAGAGCCTCACACATATCTTTGCACTATATACATTCTGGTCACTTTCAGTCCCCTTCCGTTAGTGTGAAAACTATAGGTCATGATATGCCCAGGATTTGAGAGCTCTGGAATATGAAGATCAGAAGATAAAAGTGGTAAATTCTGTATTGATGAAGACAAAATAATTTGATAGGAAACTGAGTGGTCATATACTAATATAAGTTTGCTTGTCTGCAGGTGAAAATGGAAGAAAGCTTATCCAGGTATGGTAGAAAGAAGACAGCCATGCTATTATGATTAGGACCCATCACAGGAAACTCAGACAGATGGAGATGTGCAGGCGCTCTCTTCAGCAACGTCTCCCAGGGGCCTAACAGTGAGGCGAAGCACTGAGACACGTCTTAAGGGTGAGACAAAGGAATGAGATAATAAGCCTTGGGCTAGCCAGGTGTCAGCTGCCCCTCCCCCCTCTCCCCCAGCAAGAAGCAGGCTGTCCATCAAGTCTTGGTTTGCACTGTGAACTCTTGTTTGGCTTCTGTGATGTAACTTCCTTACAAAGTCACATCTTCTAACCTTTTGTCTCCAGGCTAGTCTGTTTGTTTTTGTTTTTGTTTTCTTCTACTGCCTATTCCTCTAAAGAATTTTTTTTGTAAACTATTATTGTGTGTGTGTGTATAAGTATGTGTATGCATTTTTCTGCCAGTCTAGGTACCTGCATGCCAAAGGATAATATAGAACTCACTCATTAGGCTACCCTGGCCACCTGGCAAGCCCTGGCGATGCAGCTGTCTCCACCTCTGCAGCACTGGAGCCACCAGCGTGCGCCACCACTCCCAGGCCTTTTGTATGGGCCTTGGGGATTAAACTCAGATTCATATCAACTAAGCAAATGCACGGAGTATACAAATAAACACAGCTAGTACTCTGAAAAACAAAAACAAAACAACAACAACAACAAAAAAGAGAATACTATCAGGTTTGGTGGCTGGCTTGTGGCTAGTGGTGACAGGTCGTTTCCAAATCACACAAAGTACACTGGGTGAAGCAAAGGGCTAGTGAAAGAGACTCCAGGGAGTATAAACTTGTTAAGGATCCTTTGTAAGAAGCAGTATATTATGGTAAGGAACTTGACTAGAGAGAGAGAGAGATCAAAGAGAAAAGTGACGTATGGTCAGTAGAGGGGCATGGTCTAGGAGGAAAGGCTTTTGGCCCAAGCACAGGCTGGCTGCTTTAAGTGGGTCATATTTTCTCCCGTTTGCCTTGGCTTTCTTATCTTCTTCTTGTCTTATCTTGGCCCCACCTCCCTTCTCTATCTGACAAGTCTGCCCCTTGCATACCTTTTATGTTCTTGGTTAAAAACTCTTCTGGCGTTATCGAAAGTTGTGGACCCTTGCTTATGTGGACCCGCTGGTCTCTTTGTCTATAACACCCTTCGCCTAATAACTTTGTGGGGCAAGATTTATGTCAGCATTTCATTCTATCCTTGTTAAGCTCATCTATCTGTCTTAGATGTCCCTCTTCTAAACTCTCGGAGTCCCATGTGAAAGTTAAACCACAGAAAAGTTGAATGTGCTCCCCCAAATCATACAACAAAGCTAGGATTTAAACCTCTGTTTGTAACCGCCATGCCTCACGGGCATGCTGCTCGCAGCACTACATAGTGTGACACACATACAGCACACAGGGCAAACCTTGACTTTTAGAAAAATGCTCAATAAATACTAGACGCGATGATAGACAGTCTTGGTCACTGAGTAGCTTCAGGGTAGAAGAGGGCACGATAAGTTTAGTAAATGAATACGTCAGAAAACAAATGTAATACTTGGGAGGATCTCAGCTGTTGTGTTTCTCAAAAGGCTCTTTTGGTAAATTACCAGGCATTTAATAATAGTGATGGTGACATCCATTAAAAAACAAATGAAGAGGAAGAGCAGGCATTTTGGAATAAGTGATAAATTCAGTTTTAGACAGGGTGAACTTGAGGAGCGTATGGAATGTTCGGCTGGAGTGAGCAGTAGACTAAACGATGGCAGCACAATTCACTGCACTAGGCATCTTGCTTGATAATTGTTTCAGCCTTTAAATTATCTCTATACTACAATGTGTTCTTCAGTTGTCTGTTGCCGTGACAAAATACCCAAGACTCTTACAGGAAAGATTTGCTTTTCTTCATAGTTTCAGAGCGTGGCTGGCTGGTTCCTTTGCTTTTAGACAAAGCAGAAAACCATACAGGATGCATGTGACAGAGCAAATCTGCTCAGTTCATGACAACCACAAAGTAAGGACAGAGAGAAGAAAGAGGCTGGAGTTCCAAGGTTTCCTTCAAGGCTGCTCCCCAAATGACCACTTCCTCAAAGTAATGCCCATCTCCTAAAATAGTCACTACCCCCCAATAATACATTACTTTAAAGAATCCAACAATGCACACTGGAATTGGTAAACTCAGAGCCTTTGTGATCCAATCACATACAAAATCCCATCTAAGAACTTAGCTACATTGGGGGATGATGCCTCCAATGCATGAACTTGCCACATTGGGGACAACGCCTCCAATGCATGATCTTGTTACATTGGGGACAAGGCCTCCAATGCAGGAACTTGGAGGAAACATTTCAAATCTCAACATACGGCTTCTTCTCACAGACTATCACCTTGATGAAAACTGGGTCTCACACCAGTCACAGGAGTATGCAAATAGTGCTTATCTTTTGAGTTTTCTCTGTGCCTTAAGGTAATTTATGTAAAATATTCAGAATGCCCTTTACAGTGTAGATTAAGGAAAACACAAAAAGTAGAAAAAGGAGCAAGATTGCCCCAAGGTAATGGAGTCCAAGGAACAAGCATTTCTAGAAGAAAAGTAGCTGTCAGGTGGTAAGTTTAGACGAGGAACTTCCAAATATGTGATGTTTTTCCTGTGAGGACATGTTTACACAGAGTGGGGAAAGAAAAAAAAAAGAAAGAAGTTGATCAGGGTTATTCTAACCAGTGAGTAATCAAAACAGTGCATATAGCCGCAATGTAGAGAAAGGCTGAGTCAACTGGAAGCTCCTGTTACAAAGAACAAGACAGAGCTAGAATCTGCTTTACATAAATCACCTCTGTTGAGTCAAAACTGTTTGTGTCAGGCTGCTGACTGACTTTCTTGTCCTTGCCTGCTCCTGTTCAGTCAGTGGGAGCCAGAGAGATGCAACCAGTCCATCCTGAACACAGAATATTGCTGAGCTGGGGACTGTGCCCATAGCCATCTCCGTCACCCAAAACCTCCCTGGTGACTCTGGCTCTATAGGTGGCAACATCGCAGTTAACATTACAGTTAAGGGATACATACAGTTAGTTGAGGAAGAACAGAAGGTCTGAGTTCTGGAAGCTAGCTCTGAGTCTGAGCAACCTAGTTTCACTTGTGATAAGCTGCGTGTTTGAGCAAGCTAGCGAATCTCACTCATGCATGAGGTTTTTCTGCTAAGTTGGTGTGTTCATAACTCCACAGGCGTTAGGCGTCATGCTTAACGACATTTACCCCAAATCACGTGGGGCGCAAATAAGCTTCCTTGCTTGGTAGATGAGACAGTTATAATTGAGTCATCTAAATGAATTGCTAACTCTCTTGAAGATGCTGCTGAAAAAGGACACTACTCTCTGGGACTAGGACACACATACAATTCTCACCAAAGATTGTGTCTTCTGTCAGAAGTACAAAAAGAAGCTGGGTGTGGTGGTGCACGCCTTGCATGCCTTAAATCCCCAGTACTCAGGGAGGCAGAGGCAAGTAGATCTCTGTGAGACTGAGGCAAGGCTGGGCTACAAAGTGAGTTCAGGACAGCCAGGGCTACACAGAGAAACCCTGTCTCAAAAAACCAAAGGCAAGCAAGCAAGCAAACAAACCAAAAACCCAGAAGTATAAAAAGAAAGAAAATTCCTTCCAGCCATTGACAGAATATGGAACAATTGCAGCAAGAAGAGCCTGCACTGTCCCGTTTTCTGACAAAATGTATGCAATTTATTGTATGATTTTTATCTCCAGAGACATAGGATGACATAGAGTATACTAGGTAAGGCTCTTCTTCTTCTTCTTCTTCTTCTTCTTCTTCTTCTTCTTCTTCTTCTTCTTCTTCTTCTTCTTCTTCTTTTTCTTCTTCTTCTTCTTCTTCTTCTTCTTCTTCTTCTTCTTCTTTTTCTAATTAAATGGAAGCAATGATAGGAGAATCATGAGTTCAAAGACAACTTGAACTAAATAGTGAATTCCAAGCTAATCTGGGTTATATGGTGAGACCCTAATGGTTAGGGAAGAAATTAAGTGGCATAGCATAAGGCTCAGGCCTTGTGTTTCAGCCTCAGCACCACAAAAATATGACTATCAAAAGTATACATACATACACACATACATACATACACACATACATACATACACACATATATACATATACACATACATACATACACATATACATACAGCATGTAACTCAATACTTTGAGCTATAAACGCATCCATCACTTCACATACTTCTTACGAATGTAGTTAACAGCATTTAACTTTTATTCTCTGCAGTTCTCAAGCACAGAATATTTATCAAGCCTCTTTTTAAAAGAAGTAGGACTTTGTGGTAAGGAGCTTGGACAAGAAAGTAGGAAAGGAATGAATAAATAAAGAGAAGTCCAATGGAATGAGAAGGTCAGCCTAGAACCCCAGAAGTTCTCAGTGGACGAGGAATTACCCTCCACACCAAACTCCTTGAACTGGCCAGTAAGTGGGGGAAATATACAGGCTAGAAGCCACAGGACAGTGGAGACATGAAGCTTGGTAAGAGAAAACTGCCAAGTGGTGATGCGTGTTGCATGTCAGAAGCCACTACCCCTTGAAAGTACGCAGTGGAGTCCAAAGAGAAAGTCCCCAAACTGAAGCAAGTGGACACTGCTTTATTTCTTAAGCTATAACACAGTAATGTATTCTATATATTTTTAAGAAAGTCAGGATTTTACTCTCATACAATTAACTAAATATTAGATATATTTTATAACCACTAGAAGTGGTAGCGAATCAGGGCTGGAGACCATGGGGCCGTCCACCATGTCCAACACCCAGAAGCGCAAAGATCCCAAGCAAATACAAACACGCATAGATAGTGAAGCTGGTCGCACCTCCAACCTGATGCCGCCCTATCTGGAGGAGGTTTGTTTCCTTTTTATGACTGTCCTTAGAACCTTGCTTAAAACCTATGGTGTGAGGCTCCGGTCAGAGGAGTCTAGGCAACATTCCAACATTTGCTCTAAAACAAGGTGGGCAATTAACACCTAGTATGACCAGTGTCTATAGTGCCAGGAAGTACCTGGCTCAGGATGCTTCCCATATAAAGCCACCAGGGTTAGAGGCCATGAAATAACAACAGTACACTCACGCACGCACGCGTCTACATTCACACAGTTTGTAAGAATCCTTTAATTCCAGCGAATAAATACGAGATATTTTGACACACAACTCCTAGACTGTCCGCTTTTAGCTCTGAATTCTTGTAGGAAGTTCTTAAGGAGTCTCCAAGGAAGTAAAGGCAATAGTGATTTCATGATGCTTTACTCAACAACAGACAACCCATAGCCAAT
Organism: Acomys minous; assembly: GCF_964271855.1. Taxonomy (NCBI): domain Eukaryota; kingdom Metazoa; phylum Chordata; class Mammalia; order Rodentia; family Muridae; genus Acomys; species Acomys minous. The sequence goes on from NC_140494.1 coordinate 111,830,787, forward strand.
GGTGATCTTGCCAGCCGCAGACAGAGATCCAACTCCGCGTCTGCTGCTTGCAGCCTGATGTGGACGCTCTGCTAAAGTACCCCTGGGATCTCGGCTAGCAGCATGCTGAGTCAGCACGGAGCAGGGTTGGCTTTACTTAGGAAGTGACAAGAGAGCGATAATGCACATTTTAGTGTGGGCATTAGGAGAGACATATGGTAAACATCTCAACGGGAGCTGAATCTGCAGTTCTGTCACTTTTAGAAGCTACTGTGGCTGAAGGATGTGATTTGTAACCAGGTTTAAAGAGTAAACAAAGCGGGATGGGGAAGGGAGGGTGGGACTGGGAGGAGAGGAGGGAGGAGAGGAGGGAGGGAGGGAGGGGGCTTTGACCAGCATGGAGTGTGAATAAATAAATAAATAAATAGATAGATAAATAAAGAGTAAACAAAGTTTAAAAACAAAGTTCAAAGGTTAAGTGACACAGTATGAACTGGCTTACTTGTTTGTTTTATCTCAAAGAATTTCCTTTTGTAAATAAAATTGTAAATGGAGTATAAGATAGATTATTCAGATGTGGGGGTGGGGGTGGGGAACTCTGACACTATTAAGTTCAAAGGTCCCATTCGAGCTGGCTTAAGTAAGGTGGCCACTCGATGATTTAACACTTTCTTTGACAGTGTCTCAGGGAAACGGGCAGCCATTTTCTGTAGGCAGCCTTCAGAGTGGGTTTCTGTCTGCTTTCTGCCAATAGTGTTGAGTTCTTGACTCTCAGCTAATGAGCAAGGTAGACCAGATTCCAAAGGCGAGTGGTTCCATTTTGTTCCCTTGCCTTCCTCTTTTCTCCAGTCTTTCTTCTAAGAGTTGGATCACCCACGAACCTTGTAGCCATCCCAGTAAGCACACAAAACACAAGGTCACTTCACAGAGCGGGTCTCAGGGTGTGTGTGCAATGTCGAAGGATGGTGATTGCAGTTTTCTCCCTGAGGGATGTTATCTAAACAGTATTTTAGTTCAAAACCTTGAACATGGTAACAAAAATCAAGGCAAGATGCCTAAATGGGCAAGCATAAGGACCTGAGTTCGGAACCCAGGTATAAAGCCAGTATGGCCATGTACTGGCCTGTAACCAGGGTGCTGTGGAGAGCAGAGATAGCAGGGTCACTGGGGTTTGCTGGCCACCCACCATAGCCCCAGGTTCATTGAGAGACTCTGTGTCCAGATAATTAGGCAGAAAATTGTTGAGCAGGATGTCTGATGCTCTTCTGTAGCCTCTGTGTGCACATACAGACTCTACATACAAACACACTTAAAAAATCAAGGTGTCACTTTGTTGCACAAATATATACTTATTAATATTAACAAAGGCATAAAATACCCTCTGAAATAAGAAATTGATTTCAGGCAAAGGTAATAGGACTCTTTCATACTTCAGTCACACCAAGATCAGGGAGCCCTGAGTGACGGGTAATAATAATAATAATAAACAAGGAAGGAGTGAAGCATTAGAGAGTTCCTCTCGCTTTAAATTTTCCCTTTGGGTTTCTGTCTAGACCTGAGACAAAATATATTTGTAGTGACGGAGCTCCAATTTTTTTTTTTTTTTTACTGGTAAAACTCATATCAAATGCACCTAATAGTCATCTTACAGTTGATCTGCAATGCTGGCTGTGACGCAGATGTATGGATGGCACATGCACAATTCTCCGGTGTCTCTGTGGCATCTCTGCACTCTCTCCGAGCACCTACAATGGCTAATTTATCGTAGGAAATCTAATGAGAATTAGACTTTCCTCAAAAGCCTGGAGACCTTTTTTTTTTTTTTTTTTTTAATCCATGCATTTAAGCCTGTTTCCATCTGGAGACTGTATTTCCTACGATGGTGATGAAAAGATGGCTGGCCTTTCGTTGGTGCTTACTCAGTCTTTGCCCTTCCTGTGAGTCATTACTGTTCTCCAGCCAGAGGCTGTGGCCACAGGGCTCGCTCATCAGTGTGCTCTTTTCATTCATTTGGAAACTTAAAAAGGTATGCTGTGCCACCATGTCCTTCATGTCAGCCACCGGCTCTGCTGGGCTCATCAGCCACAGAGACACAGTCACAGGCAGCTGCGACAGGGAAAAGGTCACGTGGGGCTTGTTAATGGTATGCTCAGAGGCCTTTGAAGGCTGGAAGCCTGGTGCTAGTAACACCTCATGGGCTTGAGAAGGAAACAGCCTTTATCTCTGTGACCGGTAGATGAAAGTAGGGCATGTTAGAATTCCGTACAACATAGTGCTAGGCTATCTATCCCCAGGTCCCCTCTGTGACACTTGGAACAGTGCTTTGTTATTAGAGTAATGAAAGGTTGTTTTTTTTTTTTTTTTAAATAAATGTTGTGTCATGCAGTCCTTTTTAGTTTTAGTTTTATGAGACAGGGTCTTGTGGAGCCCAGGCTGGCCTTGAGCTCATTTTACAGCTAAAGACAATCTTCAGTTTATTCCACTTCTGCTTCTACCTCCAGATGCTGAGATTGCACGTGTGTGGGGAGGCCCTGTTTGTGTGATGCTGGTCGTGGAACCCTGGGATTCCTGCATGCTAGGCAGGCATTTGACCAACAGAGCTGCATTCCCATCTCACTGTGCAATCTTTACAGCAATTCCACCTCTACCAGGAAACTGGCTCCCGAGATGTCAAGGAACTTGCTGTGGATCACGCAGCTCATCAGTCGTGGAGTCGAGTTCAAACCATACTGTCAGCATCCAATACTCTCAGACTTTGCCAGTAAAGCCACATTTAACATTTGGAATCACATGATATGGGTGACAGAGACGAAACATTACATTTCACACTGAAAGGGAAAGTATAAATGCAAGAGAACCGCTTGAGTGTAGTGTTGAGATAGAAGGAGAAACCTCTGACATACTCCTTGGAATATTAAGTGATTGGAGTGAATTGGGTCTGGTCAGAAGCTGCTTAAAACTGATGAGAGGTTCTATAGAGTGCTGCACTCTTCAGAGTATTAGCACTGCCCCCAAATTACCTTACTATATAAGTAACCCTCCCAAGTGCAACAGTGAAGAAAGGAAATAAAAGACTTGAATATCCTATGTCTGCTCACTGTTGAGCTAGTAATAACTGCCTCGCTATATGTTCAACAAATGTTTTATTACTGAAAGAATGGAGAGGCTGACTAAGAATGCTGTGTATGTAGAGGCTACAGGGCTTTTCAGATCATCATCATCATCATATCATCATCATCATCATCATCATCATCATTTATGGGCACACAGTTTGACAAGTGTTTAGAGACAACATGGATCCTGTAATTAGATGTGTTGTTACATGAACTAAATTCTAAGAGGCCAAGGAGGATCTAGTTAGCAATTCCCAGTATGCTGGCAGGTTTTGTGTCAACCTTTCACAAGCTAGAGTCATCAGAGAGGAAGGAGCCTCAGTTGAGGAAAGGCCCCCACGAGATCCAGCTGTAAGGCATTTTCTCAATTAGTGATCAATGGAGGTGAGCCCAGCCCATTGTGGGCGGTGCTATTCCCTGGGCTGGTGGTCCTGGGTTCTATAAGAAAGCAGGCTGAACAAGCCATAGGGAGCAAGCCAGTGAGCAGCACCCCTCCATGGCTTTTCCATCAGCTCCTGCCTCCAGGTCCCCGCCCTGTGTGAATTCTGTTCCTCCTGACTTCCTTTAAGGATGGACTGTGACGAGAAAATGTAAGCCAAATAACTCCTTTTCTCCCAAACTTGCTTTTTGGTCACAGTGTTTTGTCAAAGCACTAAAAAACTAAGACAAGTTGGGACCAGTGTAGTTGGGTATTGCTGTGACAGACCTGACCATGTTGTGGGGAGGATTGTGGAAGGACTTTGAAACTTAGGGCTAGAAGAGCCGTTAGTATTAAGACCTAAGTGGGATGTTCTGTAGGAGCTTGAAAGATAAGAATGTTGAGAACAGTGCAGAAGATGGAGGCCTGGCTTGTGTTGTTTCAGAGGGAAGTAAAAGACTCTCTCAGAACCATTTGTTATTTTGATTTACTGTGCTGTGGCTCTGGTTAGCTGGGGCTGAAGAATCAGCTGTGACTAACAAGATACCAGAGCTACTAAAGTGGCATTGCTACGGCAATTAATACGAGGTAGCTGTAGCTGAGAAATTAGTGGTAATTAAGAAGAGACCAGCATCACAGAGATGAAATCTTCTGGGAAGTGTTTCCTGAGACCACAAAGAAGCTGTGTTTAGAGGCGACCATGGTTGTACCTCATGTTGGCAGCTTGTTAATATGTAAGAATTGCCCGTGTGGTACTGGTTTTGAAGTCACGAAGGGGTCATGGAGAAGAACTGAGGCTTGGCACAGTGAGAGACCATTAAAGGCCTTTGGTGAAGGTACGGCCTCTGAGGCAGTTGAAGGGGTCTGAGGACTAAAGGGGTCATACAGAGAAGTTGAGACTTAGTGCCATGAGGAAAGCCTATGAGAGACTATTGGTGAAAGTTCTGGCCAGTTGCAGCAGAAGACCCAGCAGTTTTGGAGATGCCAGTACCGTGGGATGACCACCAAGAACAGCAGCAGTGGAGTGGAGGCAGCCGGAGCCTAGAAGCCAGGCTGTGTGCTACAGAGGGCAGAGCTGGAGAAGTGACCAAGTTCTTTGGAGGAGTCTAGAAAATTGAGTGGATCCCAGATATTGGACAGTTGGAGTTTGGTTTTGCTTTGCTTTAATTGTGAGATTTTTTTTCCTCCTGAAGTAAGAAAGTATTTGGTTTATTTTTATTTTTTTTTATTTTACTGGATACCACAAATTACTTTCAAATGACTAACTTTGGATATTTAAAAGAAATTAGCTATTTTAATGCGTTTGAATTTGTAAAGATGTTGGAACTTTTGAAGTTATTTATGATTTTTGGTGTGAGATCTTGAGGATAAATAAGAAAAGGAAGGTCGTGGCTTAATAATGAAGCGCTTGTGTGTCAAGTTGACAAAGGGTCAGTTGTACTGGTTGGCTTTGTGTATCAACCTGACAGAAGCCAGAGTCACCAGCAGGAAAGGAGCCTCAGTTGAGGAAAAGCCTTCATGAGATCCAGCTTTAAGGCACTTTCTCAATTGGTGATCAATGAGGTAGGGCCCAGCCCATTGTGGGTGGTGCCATGCCTGGGCTGGTGGCCCTGGGTTCTATAAGAAAGTAGGCTGAGAAAGCCATGTGAAGCATGAACTTGTTTTTTTTGGTCATGATGTTTTGTCAAAGCAATGGAAACCCTAACTAAGACACCCAGGCATCCCATGGTTTTAAAAACACCTTTATATTTAGCTTTATCAGCTTTAAGAAATGAATATCCTTCAGAAAATTATGCTGCAAGAAAACCAGGATTGCCCAAGACCCACAGCAGTGCTGTCCAAATACCTGGTGTCTTCCTATTGGCAAGGGAAGGGTTCCTCTGGGCCGGGGTTGCTGGGCAGATGATTGATCTGTTATTAGCACAGTAGACAGAGAGTACGTCTTCGACCCATGTGGTTTTAGTTTCAGGTAGATTTTTTTTTTCATTCCTTTACCTCAAAATCTAAGTTAGTTGTCTCCTAAAAATTTCCATGGTATTTTGGCTATTATCCCATCATGACCCTTCCATGTCATTAAATTTGACTTCTCCAAATAACTGCTTCCTTATCTTGGTTCAATGTCTGGCGTATAATAGGCCATTGATGGATAATCAGTGGCTGATGGCGAGCCAAGAGGAATAGGACATGCTAAAGAAGGCATTGGAAGAGGACAATGATCTCCAATTGCACTCAATACAGTTGCCCACACACGTTGTAATCAGCAATACCTTGTATTGCAGTGTAGTGATTAAGCCATTCATTCTACGTTTTATTATGGGGTTTAACTTGAAATTCACGCAGTTTGTGTTTACTGGGTGCTGGGTATTGTGGAATGGTTCCAGTTCCTCAGAAGCAGCCAGTCTAGTGGGAAGAGTGAACCTGGGAAAACAACTATAATCCAAGGTCACATGATAACTGATAAAAAGTACTTATTGTTAGAAAGTGTGGGGCAGTCTTTATGTTGCTTAAGTCTAACAGTATAATGAGACAGATACTGTTACTGGCCTTGTTTCAGGTTGGGAAACAGACACAGAAAAATAAACAAACGGTTGAGTATCTTAAGGTGACTAAGTTGGTAGAGTCAGGTTAGATAAGCTAAGATTAAATTGCATTAAAAAAAACAAAGCTGGGGACTGTTGCACTATAGCACCCAGTACAGAAGAGGGGGGATTGTTGAAGGGCAATGACAATGGTTGTCAGGGAGGTAGAGGAAGTCAACCATGGTTTTGATGACGAGTGGGAGAGCATGTTGGATTGAGGGGCTGGTAAAGAAAGTAGGAGAACAGCATTGGTAAAGTCATGAGGGATTCAGAAAAGCATGCGGTCAAGGAGATGGGGGGGGGGGGAGTTTGATATTCATTAAAGAAAAGAAGCAAGAAACAGAGAGGGTAGAGAGACAGACAAAAATCACATCATGGGAATTAGAATGTCTTCAAAATTCTATAGTTTCTGAAAGAATTTGTCCCTCTGAAAGGAGCTGCAAATGAGGAGGAGAATACTTGCTGCTCATGTGCCGGTTGGGTGGATGTCTGGCAACATCTACAGGATGTCCCAGAAGAGTCAGGTCTAGGGGTTGACAAGCAGAGAAGAGCCAAGAAATTTTGAGGTAGAAATTCTGCATTTGCCCAAGAGCCCAAACTAGCCAGGCATGAATTGACTCCCAGCTTAGAATGAACTCCAGTTTGCATGCTTTCTGTCCCCTCAAAGGCTTATACATTGGGAGCTTGTCTCTAAGTGAGGGGATATTGGGAGGTGGAACCTTTAAGACATGGCACCTAGTCAGGGAGTTTTGAGTCAAGGCCATGTCTTCAGAAGAGCTTGAAGGACCTGCTCTACCCTTCCCCACCCCTTTCCCACACTTCTAGTTTTGAGAACTGATCTCTCCTCCTGCATGTTACCATGTGACACTGTCTGCTGTGATGGCCTCTTCAGTGCTGAGAAAGGCAGTGCCTAGTCTTGAATCTCCAGAATGGCAGGCCTCTTTTCGTCATGACAGAAGCACGAACTCACGTAGGTTACTATACCTGGCGTGCAGTGAGCTCCCAGGACATCTTAAAAAAAATTTTTTTTTAGATAAGTGAATAAAAGAGGATTTACCCCCAGAAAGACTCAAGTCTAACAAAGTTAGAGGAAACAGCTAAGAAGGACTGAAAATAGTTGGCTTAGAAAATTGAGCAAAGCAAGCAAGGTCTAGAATGGGCGTTTAAACTGATAACAGCCAGACAACGCACTGTGAGCAGGGCCGAGTGCAGAAAGCACAGCAGGCTTCTGGCAGGGGATTTTGTTTGTCCTGATTAGAAAAGGAAAGAAGACACACAATTTCCTTTAGGGTGCTCCAAACTTTCTTAGACCTGCCTTCATGTTTTAAATAAAAAAGAAATATCACGCATGAAACGTCACATGAAGCATAGTCTTTAATGACTCCAACTGTATTGTATTTAACATAGGAAGTCAAATAGCAAACTTCTTGGCTGTTTCTTGTCAGTTTTGCTGAGAAATGTTCACTGACTTGGCTATTTGATTTGACTCAGACTGTAGCTCAGTATCTAGAGCAGACGGTTTACAGACCTTAAGGGATACTTTGTAAGCAATTCCCCTCAGCAAAAGGCTCTTGGCGGGAGGCAGATAATGCTGAGGTGGCCTTCACTCTCCTGGGTCTGATGAGCCAGTGGTCTTTGTGGCTGGTTGATCGATGCGTGCCTTGAAAATAAGAATAGCAGAGGTCAGACTGTCATTGTATTATTAATATACAAGAGCTTTCAGTTCACCCTCTCTCAGATGGCTGCTTTTTTTTCTGTTCGTGGAAATGCATTGGGTTATTCCAAGTATAACATCAAAAGGATGCGAAGCTCGGTGACAAGAGCCTGCTCTCTCCTCTGTCTAAGTTACTAGACTTAAAACAATCCAATGGAACCTGGCAAACCATTGAAAAGCTTCTGTGTTTACTTAATACTTAATACAATTCTACATTAAGTTGTAAAACAGACCATATGGGTTTTCTAATTCTCAAATGTTACCCACAAAAAAACCATATAACTTCTTCTTACAATAGAAAACACACAGAATGCCAGTCATGAGCACCTTGCTATAACCCTATGATTTTTTTTTCTGGCATCCTCTTTTCCTGGCTAACATCCTGCCTGCTGACCAACATTACTTCCCTCACAGCGTCGCTTACACACATGGCTGTGTTAGGTACTTCTCTGTTGCTGTGATAAACTACTCTGATCAGATCCAATTTAGGGAAGAAGGATTTACTCAGGCTTAGAGCCCGTAGGGCATGGCAGCAGGCAGCTGGAGAATGAATCTGGCTCATTATATCTCATCCATGTGCAGGAAACAGAACAATCAGAAAGGGGGTAGGGCTGAAAACATTCAAAGCCATCAATAGTGACATATTTCTTTTAGAAAACCTGCATATTCTACAGGTTCCATAACTTTTTCCGGCTAACACCATCAAGTGGGGACCAAGTGTTTAAAAACAGGCGTGTATGGGGCACGTTCTCATTCAAACTAGAACAACCTTCTGTCATCAGATGCACCCTTTCTCTCTCGCCTAATGAGTTTTCCTGTTGGTTATAGTTTCTTTCCTTGTTTCTCAGGTACTTCAATTAAAAACAATTTCAAATCAATCATTTCTATTTTTAATCTGCCCAAACCATCACCCTTCCTTCCCTTTTTTCCTATCATGGCATTTGCTATTTCAGAATTCCTGGAGAATGGATAGGAATCATAGCGACAGTGACTTTCCTGACAGGGTTTGAGCTGAAAGCTACAGAACAGTTGCTTCTCTTTCGATTCTTTAACCCAGAAGTTTAATCCAGTTTAATCCAGAAGTTATGCACCCAATGGTAACACTAAAAATTCCATCCATCCATCCATCCATCCATCCATCCATCCATTCACTCATTAATTCCTTCATAAAACAATTCTCCTCGATCAGATACTGTGTGGGGAACTAGGGATTAAAAGCAAAAAGATGATTCTGTCTCTTGAGAGTTTGTGGGTCACTCGGAAGACTAACATTAAAAGCGAGTACTCACAGTGAGCTAAAGTAAGGCTCATGAAGAGCACCACAAGGACACTGAAGGATGAATTGGTATGCTCTGCTCAGAGAAAGCAAGGGAATTTTCTAGAAAAGAGATGGCATACTTTCTAGAAAGGGATACACAGCATTAATTTTGAAGATTTAGACTTCACTTCCTACGTGATACAAGGAGTGTGTATAGGTATGAAATGTTGGTCAGGTTGGGGAATGCGAGTATAGCGCAATGCTTAAGACAGGAGGTGAACATGGATGCTTAGCAGAGGACGTTGGGAAGGATGCTTAGAACGCAAGGAGAGTCTCCCACATTCACCGATACAGTTAGACATGTCGGCAGTCATAGGTACCATGAAGAATTGCAAGCAAGGGAGAGATAGTGTACGAGTTTTGTTATAAGAGTCACAGAGCTTCATCTTAGAGGACAGATTAGAAAGAGATGTGGCTGGCAGCTCTCTGACTTCCATTGGGCAGGTTATTAGATGCCAAGGGACCAGTGGGAGGAAATTAGGAGCACCCCTTACCCAATGACTATTCTCACGATGTTGGAAGAGGACAGCCAGGATTATGTGCAGAGAGATGTGGGGGTGACAGGATAGACTGCTTAATGGGAACTGTGAAAAGTGAAGGAAAAAGAAGAGATGGGAACAGAGTGACGGCTTGGAAAGCCAGAGGCAGGAGGTGAGTGGAGCCAGCTCTGGGAAGGGAAGCTGCACTTGTCACAGACCTCTCTCTGTTTCTGTGGCATGCCTGAATGATGTCACAAGTTCAGGAAGACAGGATGCAGCTACCGGAAGGAGCTACGGCAGGAGAAGCACACGTTAGACTCCTTAACACACAGGTTCAGCTGTCCAATCAAGGTGCTGGCAGAACTGATGGACGGAGGGATGGATTTTTAGCTCTTTCAGTTGCCTTCCTGGGTTATTTTCCAGGGTAAATTAATCAGACAACGTGCCACCAGGACACAAACTAATGTGCACGGGATTATTTCACATTAGACTTTGCAGTTTAATTTAGAGGACCGTCAGAGACAATGTTTTTAGTGTTTGCATATTAATACAGAGGCTTTCTGGCAGTAGGCACAAGAACAAATTATTTGTGGACTCCTTATTCATGACAAAACTATATTAATATTCCTTGGGAGAATTCTTACTCCTACTGTCTATGCTAAGGGACATCCTCCAGATTGCCTGCAGTAATTTTAAATTATGACTGCGTGAACGGGAAATAAGTGGGGCTAGAACATATGGAGGTTAGTGCCTAACTTCTCCGGAGCGCACTTGCTCCTACGCTGGCTTTGTGTGAACATAAATATCCAGAGCCTATATTGAGCTCAGGCTGGTTAGATTAGAGCCACTTCCTGCCTCAAGAGGAGAAGGGCATGACAGGGCATTAGTAGAGAACAGGGGTTGTCACGGAGGCCCTGTTCTCTCCTCCCCGTGCTGGCTATTTGAACCATTACAAATCCTGGTATGAGAACGTCTTTTTTTCCCATCCCAGTAGTCACACAGTTTTCTGAATGTGACAAAATGTTTTCATGTGTGGGACTGAAATACTTAGTGGGGCAGAGGTCACTCCATTAAAAAAGCAAAACCAAAACCAACCAAACAAAAAACCCACAAAAAACAAAAACAAAAACCAAGGACCCAAAGAACCTGTGCTAATTGTTTGCTAATTTCTTTCCTTTAGTCTCTTAGTAGTTTTCACTTTAACTTCCCTAATGGGAGGACTTGGGTAAGTTACAGTGTCTTCAGATCACCTTAGCACATTTGTTGTGTATTTCCCTTGATCCTTGTGTATTAGTGAGCTTTCTGTTACTATGACGAATTGCCTGAAATAGTGAGCTTAATAGTGAGGAAAGGTTTATCTTGTTGCATGCTGTCAGAGGCTTCGGTCCACAGTTGCTTGGCTCCATTACTTTGGGTGTGTGGCTGCATAGAGCATCATGGTGAGACTATGTGGCGTAGGAGATCTTGTTGGTCTGAGCCTTGTTCGAGACAGGCTCTCTTCACTGCTGCTTATAGGACACTACCTGAACTATGAGCTTCTTCTGGTGGTTCTCCTGTCTCGGCCTCCATCTTACTCTTAGGAATGCATAAAGAATTAAAGAGAATGTGTAGTTTGCCTAAAGTTCCACTGAGGGTGACATTAGTAAATTTTGCTAACCATTTTTAAACTATATTAAGAGCATAATTAAAATATATTATGTGTTAGCTAAACTAATACATTACTTTATATGTATATTTTTAATGACTATAGAGCTTGTTTTTATCGTGGGTGCCTGCTATCTCCATCCTACCTCATTAAGATTTCAGTATCCCATTTATGAACTGGGTCCATCTCAAATGACCCATGTTAAGACCTATTGAGTTCTTCTACATGTCTGAATCCACGTTTGTCTGTAGGCCTGTATATATAGTATCCATCCGTCTGTCTGTCTATCTATCTATCTTCCTATCTATCAATATCATCTACCTATTTATCATGCCAAGATTCAAAAATAATTCTTTAGAGAATGGGAAAAATGCTGTGGTTATCCCCCCCACCCTTCTACCCCTAGCATAAGACTGCGATGCCTGTGAAGTCGGTAAAGGGTATAGAAATGAACCACTCAAGAGACAGTGTCAGGGAGCAGCGTCTGCTTTATTGCACACCAACAACCACTGTATAAGGGAAGCCTGTCAACTGACTGGTTAGCACATTACCTCAGATTGCATAGTGAGGGCTCATACTATCAGGATCTCTATGGAGACACACATTAAAGGAGACATGGAGGGTGCAGACTGGTCCACAGGCTAGTTACTGCTACTTAAGTTACTTCAGAGTTTAGGGTTCTGACTTCTGGGAATGTTCAGATGGTGTGCCGAGCTTTTTATTTAGAAGTGCAGTGTACCAGGTAGTCTGGCTGCCAGGTCATGACTATATTTTCTCCTCCAAATAGAGTCAAACACCCTTTCTCTGCAATTGCCCTGCCCTCTGAAGAAGCTAGCTCATGGGGCTCTGGGAAGGCCATCTCCATCACTCTTTCCTAATATCTTTCTGGAATTCTGTGGCTGGACCACTATATGTTCAGCCATCTCCCCCGTTAATGGGCTTCTGTTTTGTTTTCCACTCTTGGGTCTTACATGTGTCCTGAAGTCTTGGCACTTTTCCCCATTAGGTCTCTGGACGTGAGATGAGATGAGGCATTGATGAGAGCATAAATGCATGAGTTTGCTGTCCATAAAAGCTGAAACACCCCAATTTCACCTTCCATATATTTTCATAATTTCTCTTTATCTCTCACCAAACACAAGTGTTATAATCTTCTCAGGTTTCTCAGTTGTAGTAGAAAGTAGACATTCTGAATATTTTTATTTTAAATTTACCAAACTCTGAGTGACTTTAAACCTTTTTACATGGTTGTTGACAATTTATGCTTGCTTTTCTTTGAACTGTATTTATCCATATGTTTTCATTAGTTTTAATATTTTATTTTATATTTTCCTATTCATCTGAAAATGATTTTGTACATTACAGGAGATCAAAATGGTCATTTTCAATGTGACTTAAAATATGTATTATAAGAATGGTAAAAGGGATAATGACTAGGAAATTATGAAAGAAATATATTTATATTATACTCATTTCAGAGCCTTCCTTTTTTCATTTCAGAGTCTTCTGTTCAGCAATGTTTGGTGAAATGTACAGGTTAGATTGGAGACTTTTTCACTTAGGTTAAAATAGCTTTCTGTAGAGAAGCAGCCATGCCAAATCGAAATGATCCTGTTGGCCCAACCTTCTGGAGGAAACACTTTGGCAAGACTGCTGTAATTTTCAGAGATAAATATCCCAGTTGCTAGAGATAAGACACCTGAGCAACCAGCATGCATCATGGTAGGAGAATAAACACTGAGCATATTGTGTTCATCTCATTAAGGAGAAGAGTCAGTTATTACATTATGCTCTTGGAAGTGGAGTGACAGTCCATTTAACAAGGTTTTAAGCTAGACAGGGTAGCTTTTTCTTTGTCATTTTTATCTCTAAGGAAATTTAATAGGCTTCGGTGATTGACGATGAGGTCATTACAAGTTTGTATTTGTTAGTAGAATGATATCTTGAAGCACACCTAAAGAGAATGAATGTGTTTGTAAGATGTTATCTGATGGCAGATATTCTAGGGAAATCCCTGCTTAATGGAATGGTCCTAAGTTCATCATTGTCTGTCTATCTTCCTGTCTCTAGATCTGCCTACCTACTTACCATCTGCTAATCTCTCATCTGTGTATCCGTGTGTCCTCTCCCTGTCAGTCCATCTACCTCCATCCTTATTGGGGATGATTCTGGCCATAGCTCATTCCTCTTTGAACATCAATTTTGAAGTAAAGGGGGTGGAAGACCACTCAAGGACGGAACTTTTATGCCAGACTTGAAGAATAGATCAACCACATTGGTTACAAATAAGTGGGGAATGTTTACATGTTGGAGTTTGTGCTGCGTCTTCAATGTGGCTCATTTTGGGGAAAATTAGTATAATGTTTCAAAAAATCCCTTCCCTGAAATATACTTGGGGACAGTGTGAAAGGAGCCTGCCCCTGCCACAGAGATCCTTCAGGCATGGTTTCCACACACAGAGGGACCATAGACTTAAGAACACAAAAACTTCAACAGAAGAACACGATGGATCACAGGAGAAGAAACAAAGACTATTGTAGCTACTGTTCCAGACGCTGGTTTACTTGATTAATAGCAATCTCTGTGGAGTCGGGCAGTCATGCTTACCCACCCTTGGCAGCATGGGAAATTATTATTCAATGAAAGAACTGTGTGGCTTTGGAAACTTTCTGGGTTAAAGGGGTTTTTGAAAATTCATTAAAAATGCATTTACTTCAGTGTGTATGAGTGCTTGCTTGCATATGTTTATGTGCATTATGTGTGCTGTGCTTTGCCTGTGTTCCTGGTACCTGAGAAGGTTAGAAGATACAGTCCTCCTGTAACTGTAGCTAGAGCTGATGATTTGGAGCCATCATGGGGGTGCTGTCAATCAAATCAAGGTCTACTGCAACAGCTGCAAGTGCTCTAAACCACAGAGCCATCTCTCCAGCCTTTGGGTCAACGGTTTTGACTGAGAATTTGGAAGCTGGAGAAGATTATAGACCAGCTATTAAGACTGTATGAAAGTTGGTCTTGGTTGTACATACCTGTAATCCAGCACTTCCAGAGGAGCCCATGGAAAGGGGATTAACATAAGTTAGGGGCTAGCCTGGGCTACTGAGTGAACTTTAAAGACAGGTAGTTGCCAATGTAAAGTTAGAAGCTTACTACCACTAGCTAAAGAAAAATTTGAAAATATTAAACAAGTAAATATGTCTGTCACAGAAAGTAGTAAAATACTTAAGTACAGAAACTTAGTTAAATTACAGGACTTTTATTTGTTTATTTATTTTTTTAATCACCTTTTTAATCAAGACAATTAGTGGATGCAAGGGGTTGGTAGAGAACACCCCCTCTACCCATCTATACATCTGTGCTGTCTTTACAACAGAAGTACAGGACTTTTAATATGATCAAAATGTAAAATTTAAATAGTAAGGGAAAAAAGGCTAAAGTCTATTAAGATAAGTTACACATAAAGAAGATATTTAAGATGTACATGTGTTAATGAAATATGCTAATACTGCCATGGAATTATTTACCTCTGTAAATTAAAAAATTGCCTTGGCAAGAAGAATCATGACAATTTCAGGAACTATATAAATGTTACATTCTTAGTGTTCTGGCTATTTGTATTTGACAGCCTTGAAGAAGACATCTTTCCTATCTCGGTGCATCTAAATTTCTGAATGTAAATCAATCTCCATCACATATTGTCATTATCAACTTAAAGCATCTATGTACACCTAAAAACATCTTAACCCCTAAACAACTAAGCTTCACTATAAAACTAAGCTACCTGGTCTTCAACTCCCTCAGAGACTTGAGAAGGAATAAACTTGATTACCTGAGTATGCCGGGAGTGCAGGTTAGTAGCTTTCTAAATGAAGGCATGACAGAGACAGTTTTCTACCTGAATAGTCACCCAGAACTCTCTATAACGTTGGAACGTCTTCTTCAGCCTTCTGGCCCAATATATCTTACAGACATATTTGTGAGGCAGGAACTATTGAGGACTTGCTTACCCTGTCTTTGGCAGAGTTTGGCTGTTGACTCTGCCTGCATCCAAGCTTGTCGTTTTTTAAAGGCAGAATTCTGTCTGTGGTAGAAATGAGGACCTTTTGCCCAGTGGCTGGTTTGCCACATTTGAAGCCATCTCCATAAGGAGGTTCTTTGATGCTCATCATCCTCTTTGAAGTATGCTGGGTGTTGCCAGGATTAACCTGTCTCATTGTCCATGAATCTTTAAAGTAATAAAAACATTTTTAGATGCCATATTTTGCATGTCTCTGGGGTTTTTGAAGACCTTGTCTACCTATCCTTCCTTATCTTTCTATAGAGTTTATCTATCTGCTGTACCTAAGATGTATATTCTTGTGATAAGAGTAGACTAGCAATTGACATGACCATGATTTAACCTACTAACATTTAATTCATATAACTTATTTATCCTAAACAACTTGCGATAGCACTTTCAAAGCATTCGAAGTAAACCTTATATTATAATTGACTTATATGGGTACAATACATTATATTAGAGTGGAAACAGAAATAGGTTCTAAAGTTTCTAAATTAATGCACTGAGAAAAATAAGAGCCAATTTCTTGTAACTTGCGTACACTGCCTCAAATGTTTTCATGATTTTTTGTATAATTTCACCCATCCTGGGTTACCAGCTCTGCTTTTTATGTTAGGCCTGGTCATAACTGCTCTGAGCTTTGCTTCCTAAAGTGCCTCAGTAGAAGCCACCTATATGGGTGGGATATAACAAATAACATATAGTGACCTAATTTAAGAAGACTGAAGTTTCAGAGACATAGAAAGTTTGATAGATGCACTAATGTTCTTTACTTTTATTAACAATACCATAAAATATTGTAATATTCTTAAATGTGTCTCTATATTTGAATTTAACAGTCTTTCTTAATTTATCTCACGTGTCAAATGCTATACCATTCCAAATAACATCACTGTATCCACACTCCTAGGTTAATGATACTAATTTATAATGTGTTATAAATTCTGTCATGTCAGGACAATACATATTACAGAAATGTAATAAATGTGCACGTTTAGAAATAAAATACTCTTTAAAGATTACAAAAAAGTCACACACACACAGAGGGAAAGAGAGAGAGACAGAGAGAGACACATACGGGGGGGGGAGATCCTATAGCTAATACTTCAAGATTTGAATTTATCTTGAAAAAAAATCGCAACCCATGGAAAGCACCATTAGTATCATGAGCAGCTGCGGACAGCTGGAACTTCCATGTGCTGCTGACTGGAATCTGACATGGTGCAACTCTGGAGAACTCCTTGGGCTTTTGCTATGGTGTTAAATATGCGCTTACCATGCAGCCTTCCAAGTGCCCTCAGTTACTATCCAACGGAAACGAAACCAAAAGACTTCGTATTCTTCACACCAGGCCTGAGCTGCAAAAAGCTCATATGCCTATCAAATGGGCCGGTGAGTAAGCAAGAGTTTGGTCGATGAAATAGAGCAAGCCTTAGGAGTTAGGAAGGAGGGAATTATGGGTGAACGTGATAGCATAGTGCTGAGGGGAAAAGCCGGAACCAAAAGGCTACATCCTGCTTGACTCCATTTCTATGAAATTCTCGAGCAACTAACTCCAATCTAGACTGTAAAGTACGTAAACAGGAGTTGGTTTGGGAAAGGAACGGATGGAGAGTTCTGTGCAAATAGACCAGGGGCCTTTTAGTGGGATGAAAATGCTCCTTAGCTAGACACCTAGTTGGGTTTATATGCCAGTCAAAACCTATCAAGTTATAGTGATTTTAATGGTTGCAATTAAAAAAAAAATTACCTCCAAAGAAGTTGAAAATAGAAAACGCATTAAAAAAAAAAAATCCAGTGCTCCAGGAAGGAACAAATGTTTATGGCTTTCAAGGGAAGGCCACGGCCAAGCACGAGGACCATGGCCTCTCTGTACCTGGCGAGCCGGTTCCCCCTGTTTGGTTAGACAGACTCCGTGTGTGGGACAGTCAGTCACATCTACCCACTCCTGACACCAGCTCAGTATAGCAGAGCCGAGCCAACAAAGAGCAATTAAAAGCGCCAGGCAAGATTGTCAAGTGCTGGGTAGCAAACAGGTCTGCCAGCAGATCATAGATAATGTTTGAAAACACTTCAGTTTAAAAATACTCCAAACAACAAACCCGTTTGCAGCTTTCGGTTCACCTTCGTTGCTTATATGCGGCACTGTGGCATTCCCTTGCCCGGGTGATGAAATCCAGTCAGGAAGGCAAGGCCGTCGTCCTAAGCGGGCTTTCCCGTTGTGGAGAATGTAGGCTAGGCTATTTTACCAGAGGAGAGAAGGCTGGAAAAGTCTCGAGAACTCCGAAGTCCCAGCAGGGCGATCAGTTAGAAGGAGGGAGGTGACTAGAGTTCAGTAGGCAGCATGAGACACATCTCCTCACCAGTGCGTCAGATGGTTGACACACGTCACCCTGCGCACGGTCTACACTCTGGCATTTTACTCCTAACGCAGTGACCTAAATTTAAATGACTTCCAGGAACAAAGAGATAGCTGCCTGAGTCAGATCTCAACAGCGCTTAGAGAACCGACTTGCAGTTTTTTGTCATGGACACCTGCCAAAACCATGTCACTTCGTTTGTACATGTTGCGGTATTCAGATGGCTTTGCATATGCTGTGTGTGTAAAAATGTTTTCTGGTCTTTTTTGTCTGAAACTCGGTCTATCCTCAAGATTTCAACTTAGGAGTATTTCCCATGGTATTATTTAAAGAGGCGTCCCCATGTACAGAGGGTGAACTTCCCCACAACACTTCCCAATCCATCTTTTCTCTAGGCCTTGCTTCCTACTTCTGTGAAAATTTAAGGCCGGTGGGAAAGACACATGCCAAGGTCCTGAGACTACCTCTGTCTGCTGCGTTCATGAGTTTCCTTTTGTGCCTCGCTCTCAGTTGGGAGCTAGAACCTCGTCTATTCAGAAGCTTATTTCTAATAACGCAAGGATCAAATTATTCTTTCTGGTAGTACATGGCTTTCTGCTAACAGGGACGAGCACCCTGTTAGGATTTTTGTATTGTTACAAACTCCAAGCCTCCCACACCACCTCTCTGTCACTCTGTATCTTCTCACGCAGAAGTCAAGTTACAGTGTGCTTTGCTCCGTTAGAGACTTTTTTTGGGTAAAATCTCTATGACTGTCTTCTGACAGTCAAAGGCAACGTCTTAATATTGGTTACGCTCCTGTGTGCTTCTTCTTCCCATTGTGTCTCCCTTCTTTGCTCACTTTCTAGTTATTAAGCGTGGTATATTGCTTTACATACCACTGTGGTGCCTGAGGTTTATTTGGGCTCACAGTTTGGGGGCAGGGTGCATCCTATTATGGCAAGGGGAGTCATGGTAATGGAGTGACACGGTCTGTTTCTGTGAGTTTGTGGAGAAATGGCCTGGAAAGCCCCGGAATTAGGGGCTTCTCTAAGTGGCCTACATCTGCCAGCTAGGCCCTATGTCTGGAAGGTTCTAGAAGCTTCCTAAAACAGCACCACCTGTTAAGCACAAAGTGTTCAAACACATGAGTCTGTGGGGGACAATTTAGCTCCAAACCACTCCACTGCCAAAGTTGTTTTTACCTCATGGCCTTTCCATTTGCTGCTGCCATCTGTGTGCAATGTTCTTTCCTGCTCCTATAGCACTCTGCTACTAAGCAACTTTCTCAGTGATTTATACCTTGACAATGGTGCCTAAAATTATACCTCCATCCACACTTCCTGTCTGGGTTTCTTTGTTTTTTTGTTTTGTTTTGTTTTTTTTTTTGTCCTCTCCCACACATTTCCTCCAAGATTTACCACCTTCCAACACATCATGTAACTTACTTATTTCCATTTTTCCTCCATTAGAATACTAACCTCATGGAGAAGAGGATTCTCAGTCGGGAGCCTGATAACATAATAGTCTTTCAGTTAATACCTGCTATTTGAATGAATGAGCGCAATCACAGAGAACTCATTAGCTTGCTCATTGCTGTAGCTCCCAATGCCAAGGATGTTGTCTGGCTCGTAATAACTTTTCAGTAATTATTTTAGTGGATAAATGAACCGAGTTAGAAACCAAAAATCATACAGTACATTGATGAGGTGGTCACTGATCCCCAAACACATTTCAGTCAGCTAGCCAAGTTATTTGAGTTTGACTTTTATTTGAATCTGAGTTAACTCTAGATTAGTTTCTGGTCTTCAGCCTCAGTTGAGTCCTCAAATGTCTCTAAAGGATGCAGTGAGCCTATAGAGAGGGGAGGCTACAAGTTGTATAGGGAGTTGGGAAGTCTTAGGAATACAACTACAGGGCCAGTCTTCTTCTCTGGATCCTACTGGGTGGCCAGCTTACTTTTTCATTTAAGTAATATTTACAGATGTTCATCAGTGTGCTGGGCACTCAAGATACAATCCAGTCATTGATTCTCCCATGCGTAGTGGCCTTTGTATAGCACTAACTGTCCAGATATAGGGTATGGAACCTTGACCTCAGGAAATGGTACAGAAACTAGGTATACCCCTTCCTGGAGGGAGGGGGCAACTAATGGAGCTCCTTCATCTCGACATTGTTTTTTCCCCCCCTGGACATTCTACATGATCCAACACAATATTTGAGCACAGTCGTACCAGCAGAACTCAGGACATCCTGTGTTTTATGTCTTCCTAAAAAGGAGAGGTAGATTAACCTTTGACAATATAAGAATTAGGTCTTGAATTCATCAGGCAGACATTTCTTATTCCTCGTCCTTTCTTTGTTGATGACGCCTCTTCTGATCTAGAAACCTGAAAGATTATCCCTGTGTGTTTTTACAGGCAAGGGAAAAAAGTCTGTCTCACCCCGTCATCCCTGTCACTGTCCTCAATTTGTATCTCTGTTCACTAGACACCTACAGAAAACCCAAACACTGGTTTAAAAAGCATCGGTCAGATAGCCTGAAACAGTTATAGCTTCTCTTCTCTGGGGGAGAGTGGGTAGGAAGGTCACTGAGATAGGTTCATCTTTAAAACCATGGCGTGAAGTCAAGAAGGTAATAAAGAAGTAAGAGCAGGCTTTGGGGAGAGCACACGCCTACATTTATCACATGTTCAGTCAGAGAAGGGTCAGTTGAGAGGAAGATATTTGGAATAATTACAGGACAAAAGGAACGATCACCAAGTGATTAAAGAAGAAATGAATGTGCTGAGGAAAAGATGGCTATTGCAAAGGAAATGGAAGAAGAGGGCTTGAAGAGACGGGAGGATGCTTAGACTGTCCCCTGAAGCCACCACATCAGGGTGGGACACAGGCAGACAGAGCAATGGCTGAATAACATGCTCAGCAGCACAAGGTTCTGTGTCACACACCTGGAGGGTAGCAATGTTCCTTGAGAAAGCCAGCGGCTATAGGCTATAGAGAGCCACACAGCGACACTTCAGCGAACTGAGAAGTAACTTTTGGAGAAAATATTTTATCGTTAAAAGTTGCAACAGTGTTATAGCTCAGTGGTGGATCACAGTGTGGTGCTTTGAATGAAGATGGCCCCCAGGGACTCATAGGGACCAGCGCTATGAGGAGTAGGTGGGGCATTGTTGGAGAAAGGGTGCCACTGAGGGTGGCTTTGAGCTTTCAAATGTTCAAACCAGGCCCAGTGTCGCTCTCTCTGCCTGCTGCCTGCAGATCAGGGTGTAGGACTCTTGGCACCTTCCCCAACATCATGTAACCTGTGTGCTGCCACACTTCCCCTTTCCCCATGATAATAGTGCACTAAATCTCTGGACTGTAAGCCAGTCTCAGTTACGTGCTGTCCTTTATAAGAATTTCTGTGGTCATGGTGTCTTGTCAGAGCAATAGATGCCCTAAAACAAAGCGCCTTGGGTTTGGTTTCCCAAAAGAAAGAACAAAATGAAGATGCTGGTGAGGCTGAGAGGTTGCAAAAGTGATGTAAACATTTCTCTTTACTTTCTCTCCACATTTCCTATGGTTCTTGACATCACCGTGGTTGCTTTATGATTCATTTATAGTTTCTTCTTTCTATGTGTATTCATATAACTTTTTCCTGATATGGTTGAAAATCACAGTATAATGATAATTTACACACGATACTTCAATGTATATTTCTTTTTTTTTAACACATTTTTATTGAAAATTAAAAATAATTCCTATTACATCTCATTTTCTATCCCATCCCATGCATCCTCCCATTCCTCCCTCCCTCCCACTTTCACCCCAATCCCCCTTCCCTATGACTGTGGCTGTGGGGGACCTCCTCCCCCTGAATATGGTGCTAGGGTATCAAGTCTTTTCTTGGTAGTCCTCTATCCTTCTTCCGAGTGCCATTGGGCCTCCCCCACAAAGGGACATGGCCAAATATGGGGCACCAGAGATCCTGTGAAAGTCAGTCCCTATATATTTCTTAACAAACAATAACGTGCTCTTATAAACCTATAGTAGAAATATTAAAATTAAGAAAGTAACATCAACCAAATGTGACTACCCAACTTACAGGCTTTGTTCAGCTTTGCTTTGGTTGATTAAAAAGTGAAATGTTGTCTTAGACTGGAAGAAAAATTAAAAACCTTTCACTCAGATTATACATTCTTAGTAAATCAATGCAAAGATGATTTGAAAGCATGACTTAAAAAAACCTAAATGAAACTTTTAACAGCTGTACATCCAATTACGGAAAAAAAGTAGATTGATTTCAAACAGTTTGTAATGCTTACAGGAAAAAAAGCTTTCTCTATTGAAATAAAACTGCTAATGGGGTTTTCGGTAATGGAGGAAAAAATGCCTGGGTCATTATTTTTACAGTAATGTGTGCCAGAAATCAGGATTATAGAACATTACTAATGGGAGCGCAGGACTTTACCATTATCTTTCTCAGTGCTCCTTGAAAATTGTGGAATTTTTATTTCTAGCTTGTAGAAATGCCACAATATATTCAGGGAGAAGCACAGAATTCCAGGCCGTGATCACATTCAATAGCCAGGGCTCCAGAGTTGAGGAGGAGGTGGGAGGTTTTGTTTCTCTAAGACTGAAGAAGACACATTGCAACTGACATTCCTGGACAAAGAGGAGAGCAAACTGGATGTGCAGCAGTCATAGGTGGGAAATGGTGGAACGTTGCCTTCTCTTTGCACAGCCTCTTATGAGTCCTTCAGTTCTTGCTTACTGCTGCTCCTCTAGCCTTGTCTGAAGACTGTGCACACATTCCATGTGCATTTTCTCCCTCCTTTATTCATTTATTTAAGTGTGGACAGCAGTACACAAAATAATCTTACCCTTTTGAAATTCATCTTAGGAAATTGTCATATTTGTGTGTGGCTCAAAACAGGTGACTAAGTAGCCATGCCACGTAGCCCAGTTTTATGGAAGAGGTACATCCCAATGAGAGATTAAAATGATATAAAAGCCCACTAACAAAATGTTAAGGTTAGATTTATACTCAGTTACGTTCCATTCTATTCCTGGAAGTAACCACTATTCAATTTTTAAAGTGTATCCTAGTCTTCTCCTAAATGTTTAGGTAGTGATATCTAACTAGACAACACACACACACACACACACACACACACACACACACGCTTGCGCATGTATATACTAGAGATGTGCAGGTAGGGTCATTCGATGTGAACTGTTTTATAACTATTGAGTGTACGTGAGAAACTTTGTGTGTCTCTGGAAGTCTGGTCTAACTCCTGGCAGTTGTTGTATAGTTCCATATAATGGCTTCATGGCTTATGAAATCATTTGTTTATAATTCCCATGTCAAAGTGTTTCCCCCATAATTTAAGTGCTTTAGTCAAAACTAAGAGCCCAGTTACATATATTTGTGCACACAGACAAACTATCAAAGTTTCTCAGAAATTGAATAGCTGGGCCAACAGCCATATATAGCCAAAGTATTATTAAATAATGCAAACTTCCTTCCCCAAGAGTTTTCCAACTGATTATTTCACAGTGCCCATTTTTGTGTTGCTGCTATTCTATATTATAAATGTATTAAGTCCTATTTACTTGATGGGACATTATGGTAATATTTTTTTCTTGATTGCTAGCAAGGCCATGCTGCTTTTAGACAGTGTCTAGGGACCACTTTCTGTTGCTTCTGTCATTCTTTTGTAATTGTTGATTTTTTTATATTTAGAAGTATAACATTAACACTTTTTGAAGTTTAGAAACTTTATTTTGGTGAAATCCAATATTCTTAGTACTTTATTAATGTCTTCATATTTTTCCTAAGAAACACAGGCATGTCCTCAAGTCACAAACATATTTTCCTGTCCTCATCTAGAAAGTGTATAGTCCTGGCTTTCATGGCCCCGTTATTGTCTACCTCAAAGTAATTGAATATGCAGTGAACAGGATAAAGATTAATTTCTCCCATACACATATACTAGTGTTGCAGAAACATTTATTTAAAAGTCTTTTGTGACCCATTGAACTGACTCAGGGCATTAGTTGAAAGTGAGTTGAGTACCTAGGTAAGGATTCATCTCCTCCATTGACTTGTTTGTCCTTATGCCTGCACCAAACTGCCTCACTTAATGTTGCTTTATGTGGGCTAGGGCACTGTAGGACCTGGCATGTCTGTGGGATACTGGTTCAGAGCAAGAGTGGGATCAAGGTGTGTTCAAACCCTGGAAATCTCATCCTGAGATTATCAAGAATAGGACCACTCCTCCCTGCCCAGGTCCCCCTCACTGTAGCCCTGTGTCCTAACCCTTGTCCTCTTGAGGAGGTCATGTTGCCTGGCAACCAGGTTAAGCTTCCTTTCCCCTTATAAAGCAATACCAGCAGCACCTGGAATTCCTCCTTATGGCAAATGGGGCATCATCAGCACCCTGGCCCTGTCCAATGATGTAAATTCACCCCATGGCCTCTATTCACCCCCAAAGGCTTAAATAGCCCCTCACCCCAATTTAATGAGCTGACTCACTGAAGCTGACTCTGGAGACAGCCTTGAGATGGAGAAGTCTGTTTCTTTAGTGCTCACTGCCACCTGACGCCTCCATCCCAAGGCTGTTCCTGCCTTCCTTCCTCTCCTAAGCTTTCAGGGGCGAGGAATGGCGGCTTTATAATAAACCTTTAAAGCAAGAAGTAAAGTTTCAGTGTTGTTTTTAGTTCTTTTGCATTTTTGGAATCATCTGGACATCTCTACCAAAATGTGATTAATTTTAATATAGATTATATTGAATCTACAAATCAATATGAAATAATGGGTATCTTTATAATATTGAGTCTTTAAACACTTGTCCATAACTTTTAATTGTCTTTCCACTAATTTCTTTTAATGCTTTATAGCTTTTGATTTAGTTAGAATCTTGTATGTTTTTATTAAGTACAATTTTAGCAATTCATTTTTTATACTTTTGAACACATTTTTAAGAAGTTTTAATTTCTAACCATTTGTGAGGGGAAACAGAACAATTAGATTTTTCATATGTTCTAATAGTCATAATTTTACTGATTAATTCTAGTGTTTTTTCTTTTCTGTAGACTCGCTAAGGTATTTGTGTTCATAATCTTTCATTATTTTCTTTCCAATACTTCTGTTTCTTGTCTAAATTTCCTCATTTCACACAGTAGCTAAGCCTTCCTTTATTATATTCTTAGTGCTTGGTTTTGCACATTTTAATTTAGACTGTGAGACTAATAAAAACTCCACAACTGGTGTTTTGCATTGCGTCAAGTTGGATGACAGCTCTTTAAGATGGCATACACGTAGAGCATAAATGTGTCCATTTAAACCATTTTTAAGTGTAGAGGTTTTTTTTATATAATGTACATTCATATTGCTGTAAGATGATTACCATCGTCTCTGTCTTCCAAAATTTTCATCTGTACCCACTAAACACTAACTTCTCATTCTATCCTCCCCTCTCCCAGCCTAAGGGAGGCACTATCCTACTTTGTGTCTCTGTGGCTTGATTGCTCTAGGTTCTCTAGGTAAGAGAAATTACACAGTAGTTTTTCTGTTACTGGCTATTTTACTTAAACATGAGTGTCTCAAGGTTCAGGCTTCATTTTGCTTAAAGCTGAATAATACTCCTCCAAATGTGTATGATCTGTTTAGTTATACTTCTTCAGTTATTGACAGACACTTGAGTTGCTGCCACATTTATTTATTGTGAATAACGCTGCTGTGACAGCTGGTGAACACACGTTCAATTCTTGCTTTCAATTATTTTAGCATTATGTGCAGGTGGAATTGCTGATCGTATTTTCTTTCTTGAGGATTTGCGATACCGTATTAAACAGGAGCTGGGTCATCTTACACTTCCCCCGGCAATGCCACGTATCTGGTTTCTCCATGCTTCCTGGCGTGGTTTGTTTGGTTTTGTTTTTACTATCAATCATCCCAGTGGGCACGAAGTGGCATCGTATTGTGGTTTGATCTGCATGTCCTTAATGATTAGAGATTGTCACACATTTTTTTTCATGAGCTTAATTATTTTTTGTTTATCTTTCAAAAGATGTCTCTTCAAGCCCTTTGTTCATTTTGATCACATT
This sequence comes from Acomys minous, assembly GCF_964271855.1. Classification (NCBI taxonomy): domain Eukaryota; kingdom Metazoa; phylum Chordata; class Mammalia; order Rodentia; family Muridae; genus Acomys; species Acomys minous. The sequence goes on from NC_140494.1 coordinate 111,856,528, forward strand.
GTGTATTTTTGTTACATTGTAGACTTTTTTTGTTGTTGTTTTGTTTTGTTTTGTTTTGTTTTTGAGTCAGGGTTTCTCTGTGTAGCCTTGCCTGTCCTGGACTCACTTTGTAGACAAGGCTGGCCTTGAACGCACAGAGATCCACCTGCCTCTGCCTTCCTGAGTGCTGGGATGACAGGTGTGCACCACTGCCCCTAGCTACATTGTGGGCATTTTATATGTTCAATATGTTAAGCATTAACCACATACAATTTTCTCCCATTCAGTGGGCTGCCTTCTATCTGTTGATGGTGTATCCTTTGATGCACGGAAGTATTCAGTGTCTATAAAGCCCAGTTTATGCATTTCACTTTTATTACTTATATTTTTGGCATCAAATCTGAGGAATCACTGCCAACTCTGTTTTCATGAAGCTTTTCCTCAGTGTTTGATTCTAAGACTTTTACAGCTTAGACTATCCTCTTGTAAGTATGGTGACTTTATTCTGATTAGCAATTTTGCCTCATTTTCAGCTTCCTTTGCCTTCTCACAGGATAGAAATGGATAAAGTATAGTTCAAAAATTATGGCTGCTAGAAGGAATAAAACACAGGCAGATGGTAGACATTCTCTACTTGAAGTGAAGGGTCCAAGAAAGCAAAGGAACAGGGGGACAGGCTGAGGCCAGGTTGAAGCCAGGAAGAATTACCAAAATTTCTTTGGCAGAACTCCACTCCCTGTTACCCAGTCTCAACTTTAACAAATGTCTTGGGGGCTCTTGTCCCTCTAAAATAAAACATGGTCATGTCTATCACAGCAATAATCCAGTCCCTGGTACCAACCTCTGTCTTAGGGTTTCATTGCTGTGGAGAGACACCATGAGCATGGGTTCTCTTTTAAAGGAAAACTTTCAAGTGGGGCTGAATTATACAGTTCAGAGATTTAGCCCATTGTCATCATGGTGGGAAGCATGGCGGCGTGCAGGCAGACATGGTGCTGGAGAAATAGCTGAGAGCTCTACATCTGGATCCACGGGCATCAGGAAGAGATAGTGAGCCACTAGGACTGGCTTGAGCGTCTGAGACCTCAAAGGCCACCCTCAGAGACACACTTCCTCCAACAGTGCTGAGTATCCTAATAGTGCCAGCCCCTATGGACCTGTAGGGGTCATTTTCTTTCAAACCAGTACAGACTTCCTGGTGAGTTCTGCCATAGACCAAATTATTTTGGAGCAAGGAAGGACTTTGCTGGCTAAGCCTACGACTCCATTGTGTAAGTACCCTGAGTTTAACTCACAATAAAATCTTTGCCACACAGTGCTAGGGCAGCTGGGTTTCCTACACACCATGAAGAAAGAACAGAATAACAATGGCATTGTGGTAATGATGGAATGGCAAAAAAGAACAAGTTTAAGACTCACTAAGATTGGTAAAATATCCTCTTACCCAGAAAATTAGTTAGCCTAGGGGAGCTTCTCCAAAGCCAGGACTTAGTAATCTTTGAGAGGTACCTGAGTGTTCTAGCAACTGCAAGTTACTAAACACAGGAATTTCTTAAAGCATTCTATTAATATCAATAACACACATATTTTGTCTTAGGGAGTGTTGGCTGTCTACTGCCCCTTTACTATGTCTACCAGGGTTTATTCTGTGCAAATCTGCAACATGTTTTTTTTTCTTCTATTTCTGACTTCAGATCCCTCATGAGATTGTCATCAGTGTCACAGAACAAGGCAATTGTTATGGCAGGGATCATAACACATGCGTAGAGGTCTAACCCAAGACAGAGAGCTAACTGAAACAGGGTAAAAATCAAAGGCTACTTGGAGATACAGGTTATTATCTCATAACTAAATGATAGTTTAAAAGAACAGACAGTTTAATTTCAAAGCAAATACCAGTCTCAGTATAACAAAATTTTCTCCCTTCCTCTAGGTATCCTTAGCTCACAGCGATGTTGTGATAGCTTCTCCCCGGTGTCCACTTCCCCACCAGGGTGGCATGTCTTTTGTGACTGATGAATCTACACTGTCACTTGATTATCACTCAAAGTTCAAAGTTCAGACCAGGGTTTCTCTTATGTTGTGCACTCCATGAACTTGGACAACAGTATTGTGACGTCTGCATTGTCACAGTACTGGCACCATTTTCACTGGTTTGTGTTCCCTCTATGCATATTTGTCTTTACACAGACCCCTAGCAATTAAGCTTGTTACTCTCTGTAGAGTTTTGCCTTTTTCAGAAAGTCAGATCATTGAAATCATAGAACACACAGATTCTTTTGGATTGACTTCTTTCACTTAATAAAATATATTTAAATTTCTTCATTTTTTTTGCCCGTGGAAAGATAGCTCATTACTTTATAATGTTAAATAAAATCCACTGTTTGTATGTGAAAAAATTATTTATCCATTCATCAGTCAAAGAACATTTTGGTGCTTCTAAGCTCTGTCATTTATCAATAGAATTGTCTCTTTTAAACTGGAATATTTTTAAAGTAATGCATACATGTTGGATTTTATAATAGGCTTTGATTATTGAATGTAGTTTTCTTCTTTTCTTTCTCTATACAACATATCCATGTTGAACTCATGTCATGTCACTGCTTATGTACCATTTATATGTTGATTTCTCTTAAATGTATATCTCATTTTAAATTCCTCTCTTCAGAACTGCAGACTCACATGACAAAGCCCAATTGGATGTGCAATATTAGATTCAGCATATTAAAACTGAACCCCTGTTCTTCACCCTGGGGGGATTTCAGTCTGCCATACACACAACCTTGTCTGTGACTTTGTGATTCTCTGGTCTTCCTAGTCGCTTGGGATCCGAACCCTGGAAGCCTTGGGAGGCTTTTCTTTCTCTGCTACTCCTCATATGACTTGGCAGTAAGGCAAAGGAACCTCACCCAATATGTCAGTTCTTTTTCTGATCACTTGACAGAGCTAACATTGCTTTTAAGCCACCACCAGTTCTCATTTTAGGAGGCTGAACAGCCTCTTCAATATTGCCTCTGTCCCTATCATTAGCATCAATACAATAGCCTTGAGCCTTCATTTATATTATTTTACTTAGAAACAAGCACAAAATTACCGAAGAACTGCACACTCAGTACAAAGAATTTATTTTTCGGGACAAGTGGACCATAACTGGCTGCTCTGTTCTCTCTTACCGTCCACCAGTCAAATACTCCAGTGTACATTTCCTACCCAAAGAGCACTGTCTGTGTGACAGCAACATACTGTTAAACTCAGCAACCTCGATCCTCAGTCCCCTTCAAATCCTTGCTGAAACCTCACATTTTCAGCGGTTCCTACTCAACCCCAAATGAATACTTCAAACTCCCCTTTGCTTTGATTGATGTTTCTTTAGCAAAATGCACAAATGGGTCGGTCAGAAATGGATGATGACTGACACTCACAGGAGACAGGACTGCGAGAAAGTGGAAGCGAAAGACACCCGAGCATCCTTGTTCAATAAAACTAAGTTTAAGGTTCTCATAGGCAGCAGCTGAGGGAGGGGGCAGAGACTTTGGGAGCAGTCAAGGATGCTGGGTGAGATTAAGATACAAACAAGATCCAAGGACAAACGTCCAGGAACACTGAGAGACAATGCTGTCTCATTCATGAGTACACTGTTAGCTTGGCATTGCAGTGGTGCCACTGGTGTGTGCACCCAGAGTTTGACTCCCAGATTGAGAATCTAGCGGAAAAGCGTTCTGTGGTGAAAGGTGGTAATGAGGAGGAATTAACCATTTTGGGGCGAGGAAGCTGATCATCCCACAGTAAAGGGGATGATGAGCCAAGCTACTGACCGTGTTTTTATAGAGAAGAATAAACCTAGAAGCCCGGAGGCCTTAGGACCTTCTAGATAAAGGTGAGAGAGCCTCTGAAGTCTCGCTACCTGTTCCTACCCAGATGATACCTATTACATGCTCAGTGAAAGTGCTCACCAGTCAAAGAATTCCATCTGAAAATTTTAGGCATGTTCTGGGCCAAAGAACATCCTGGATTGAGATGGAACTTTTTTTTTTTTCTTAAGCTAGAAAAATATTGTATTATGCTGGACTGAGCACAGAACAACACAATAAAATTCTGTCAGGGACCATGAAACACGTGAAACATTCTCATAAACTGTGTACCTAAAGAGCACATGCTAAAGCACACGTGTTATGAAACAGTCTGCAACAGTAACTGATTTTAATCTGCTTTCTCATGACTGGCTTTTTACCTGGTCTACTGAGATCATCTCAGCGTTTCCTACCTTCTAATGGGCCTTAGATTTCATTTTTTTCTTTATTTCCAGTGACTCATTATATTAAATTCCATATGACTCATTCTTGGAGAGGACTCTGATGAGCCTGGCTTGTTTCCTTGAAACAGTTCCTCCAGTTCATAGGATACGGGCCAGTGAGTACATGAGGTGCCCCATGGCCAGCTGATACCACTGGCTGAGGTCAGGGTAAGCTAGGATGCTATGGCAGAACAGGTGGCTGTTACATCTTGGTAGGGTTTTAGAAAAGCCACACGGGTATCCAGGAAATGAAGTTCCTTATCTCAATTCTCAGAGTTTACAAATCAAGTCTCAGAGCAGAGAATCTCAGGAGGAGGATACTGGCTTGTTAAGAAGGCTGATAGACCTAGTTAAAAACACATCAGTCGCTGGGCAATGGTGGCACGTGCCTTTAGTCCCAGTACTTGAGAGGCAGAGGCAGGAAAATCTTTGAGTTTAAGGCCAGCCTTGTCTACAAAGCCAGTCCAGGAAAGGCACTCTCAGAAAAAACAAAACAAGGAAAAAAAAAAAGACAAAAAAGAAAATAAGCCCCACCCCCAATAAATAGGATTTTATGTGTGTCGGGGGGTGGGGGTGGGGGTGAGAGAAAAAGTCTTGCTTTGTAGTCCAGATGGACCTTAAGTTCATGGTTTCATGCCTCTGCCTCTTGGAATTCTGGGCTTGCCCCACCAGGCCTAGCTAAAATAGTTTTGTTGTTTGTTTGTTTGTTTTGAGATGGAATTTTGCTATGTAGGCTTTATTGGGCTGGAGCTAACTTGTAGACCAGGCTGGCTTCACACTCACGGAACTCTGCCTGACTCTGTCTCCTGAGTGGTAATGACTAAGGCGTGCCCGCACCTAGCCAGCCTCCAAATAGGTTTAATTTGAACTGAAACAGAGGGTTAGACCTATTAAAATCAAGCATAAACAAGAGATATTTCTGCAATACAGTCCTTGGATTGCCATGGTTGAGTATCAAGTCCCAGAGTATTTTCTTGTAATCTATGAAGACATGTCTCTATCTGTTTGGGAAACTGGAAAGCAAAGGCTTTTTTTTTTTTTAACCCACATGAAATATCTTGGAAAGGACTTCTAACACAAGGGTGTAGCAGGCTCTTGGCATACTGGCTGTCTCTTCTGCACAGTGCTTTCTGTTTCCTTCATACTCACAGAACATAGCAAAAGACCTTCAAGGCCAAATGAACATTTACAAGTGAATCATTTGCTGCCAGGAACACAGAAGGAAATGCTGTTGTTAAAAATGGCATCTGAGAACCACGCAGGGGAAATGCCATGGTGCAGGAAGGGATGGTCAATCTTGCAACAAAATCATGACAGATGTGTGACAAGGTGGGTCATGTCCGAGAACCACATTACAGCTCAGACTGAAGTCTACCATTCTCCGTCTTTATCAGAAAGCGTTGGAAGCTATGAAGACACATTCCGAGGTTACGTCTGGGCAGATATTTCCCAGGCAGGGTGGAAAAAAAAAATCTAACTCTCAGGGAACTAGGAAACAGAAGACAGCACACATAAATTAAAAGAGAGAAAGAAACCTGGAGGTACAAAATTAAGTGCAAACACAAGCTTTTAAGCCCTTTGACATATACAGAAAAAACAAAGTGACTGGGAAATAGAAGGAAAGCATCTAAGGACCTACGGCAAGATGGGTGTTTCCAGTACTACTCTGATAGGTGACTGATGGTTGAACAGGGCAGGCCGGAACAGGGTACAAATGAATGTTTACACCTGAGACTATTTACTCATGTACATGCACATGTGTATACATGGTTCAGAATACATACACACACCCCTCATTTGAATGAAAGTTTTACGAATTGTGGAATCTTGTTGTCTCTCCTTATATTAGCCTCTGGTACCTAAGGCATGTGAACGTACAGGTTTCTTCAAAGTAATGAGGTAGACAAGAAAGAATTAAGAATTTATCTTGCCTTCTAGTTCAATTGTGTTTTGTAGGAGCCAAACAGCTTCTTTCTTTTGTTTTTTTAAGAAAAACATATTTTAATTAAAATATGATTCCATCAATAATTTTTTTGTTTTTTAAAAAAACATTTTAGTTAAAATATGATTCCATCAAATACCACGTGTTCTCTTCTTTCTGAGGGTCCTTGCTATAAATCTTCACGTGTGGGCATACAACACAGAGTAACCGCAGAAACCAGCCAGGGAAGCTGTTCTTAGTGCAGGGAGAAGGAGCTACAGAGTTAGATGATCACTACTTTTTAACCAATTATAAATAAATTGAGGCTAGTTCATCAATAGTTACTAACACTGCAAGGCAGAGAGACCTGTGGTTCTTGAGGGTGGCTGTTCACTGATCTCTCCAAAGGGCTTAGGAAGCTCTGGGCACCTATCTGGTACCCAGAGAGATTCAGAGGGAGTTAACCTGGGGCATCAAGATGCAACATCCCATAAACTGCCAGGCTTTATATAAACTATAGCATTTTCACTTCGGGTAGTCATATGCACAAGTGACACTCCACACTGTCCATTGTTTAGCTTTGTATTTTGCTAATCACAAAGTAAGATGTGTACTTTACAATGAAGAGGGCTACTCCCTGTCACTTTAACCCAGGAACCAACTTGAGCCTCCTTACGCTCAGAGTGACCAGATATTATGTTCCTTTTGATCTGATATAATGGCCGGGGAGATAGCAGACATAAAAACAATTAAAAACTGCGCTTAATGACAAAATAAACTCTATGAAAAATCAAATTGTGACACAGGCAAACATACTTAAGGAAAGCCATATGGTTCTAGAAAGGGTTTCATGGGGCCAGACTGAGGCTGAAGAGTTACCCCATGGTGCAATATGGGTGACACAGTTGAGCAGGAAGTTCACACGCTTCCTTGGCTTACTTTTCCTTCACTACTGTCTGCCATGGGAACATAGACTACAAGGAGAGTCCCTGTTCCTGCTGATGCCCACACTCCCTGGAAAACACTATGGCCAGAACACCTTCCATGGCTCTTCAGGCCAGCCCCTCAGCCGACATTATTGCCTCTTCCCATGGGCATGCAGCAAGCTGGAAGAGCACTGGGTTTGGCTTAAACATGTCCCTCCTTTGAATTTTGTCTCTGCCACTTAGCAGCTCTGTCACCTGAGGCACCATATGGCCTCAATAGGCCTCATTTTTTCTTCATCTATGAAACAGGAACAGCAATGGCTCCTTTATAATGCAACGGTTGTGAAAATGAGAGTGAAACAATGTAAGTGTGACATGCTTAGGGGAAAGTCTAGGTGTTCAGTGGATGGTCACCCTTATGCTTCAAGTTATCATTACATTTTGATCAAATTGGTGAGAAGAATGGCTTTCTTGTAATGGATGTAAACATGTTTCTGTTTTGGTCTCAGGTGTGGGATATGAAACAGATTTGTGTGAGGGCATGTGGTGTTTGTCCACCGGGAGCAGACTTATGAGAGGACATATGGGGTTTGTCCACCAGAAGAGGAACTGCCTCTTTTGGGAGCATGGTCTTGGCCAGCTAATAAACATCCTAGTATGGATTCTGAGAGGAGTCCAGAGGCTTGGATTTTTGGGTTTTACATCACTTCCGATTGCTTGGCTGTTCATTGCTCAGCTTCAAGATTCTCCCAGAGAGCAATGCTTCAGAGAATGCTTTGAGGTTAAGGTTCCAGGTTCTGGCTTCTCCACCAGGTTCCAGCTGCTGCAGTTGCCATCACTTTTGCTGAATTACTGCTTTGCTGTTTAACTGGTCTCGTGGGATCCTGACTGCAAAGAATGGAATTGGAGTCTAAAAAGGTCTATTTCTCCTGTCCCCATTAACCTCTTTTCTCTCCTATCTAGGGTAGGTGGGTTGGAAGGGAGGTATAGGCATTAAAGAACCCCAAATAAAGTAGGTTTGTAAAAGGTCAAAGCCAACACTTTCTCCTGCCTATACTGTAATGTGTCTTGTGCCCTCAGTGTGCAGCAACAGGCCTACATAACTGAGGGCTCTGCATCTGTAGATTCTAGTTAAAAAATAACAAATTTCTACTGAACACCTAGACACTCATTTTCTTTGTTAGCAGCCACCAAAAACGCTCTCTAGAGATGACTTAAATAAGCAGAGGGACATAGTTGTAGATGCTGTTTACACTATCTATCCATCAATTTTAGTATTTTTAGGGTCCTGGACCAAATCCCTCAAGGATAAGTATAGATGGAAGGATGACAGTGCGGAGATGCTGGTATGTGCATTTGTGATAGAACCCTTGTCTTGGGAGGGCTTCCCCAAATTCCAAAATTCAAATTGCCTGGATGGGAAGATAATGTCAAGATCCATGCATTTGCTATGTCCTGAAAGGTCCACTTCATCCATAAATTCTGTCTCTATGCGCTGTGAGTTGCCATTCACACTGAATCTCTCTCCTCACTTCCCAGCATCACGTGTCACTGAACAGTCTCTCTCTACACACTTGTAAATGTTATTCTAGCTCTGGAGAAGCAGCAGTGGGAACAGGATTTATTTTCATAAAAATTATAGCAAGTGGAGCAACAGATCACGAGCTTAAAAGTAAATAAATATATAATCCCAGATAAGCACCATTAGGAAAGTAAAGAGAGGAAGGGCAGGGAATGTGTTTTCTTTAGCGAGATGATCAGATGCTTTATTTTATTTTCTATTATTATTTTTGTATAAGAGGTTTTTCTCCCAAAGAGAATAAGGAGATGGGAACCACACAAATGTTATAGGAGAATCTTTATAGATGGAAGCAACAACTAGTGTAAGGACCAGGCTTGATTGAACTGGAGATGTTTGAAGGATTGAAAAGTGACTAAGGCAGAGCAGTGAGAGATGACGTCAGAAAAAGAAGCAACATGGTGTGTGTGTGTGTGTGTGTGTGTGTGTGTGTGTGTGTGTGTGTGCATGCCTGTGCAAATGTTTGTATGTATATTTAGATCATGCAGCACCAGGCCAAAGAGTTGCATTTTATTTTGTTGAAATGAAAAGTGATAGGAGGCAGCAGCAGAAGTGAAAGGGATCAGCAAGTGTTGTGAAGTGCTTTGGAACTTGTTGAGAGAAGATCTTGTGTATTATATGGATGTAACACCTGTCAATAAAAATCTGATGGCCTATAGCTTAGACAGGAAGTAAGGGCTGGACATCTGGTAGGCAGACATGATTCAGGCATGTGTATGGGTGGGGAATGAGGAGGAAAGACAATGGTACCTGAACACAGGTAACCAGCCACATGGTAACATGTAGATTAGTAAAATGGGTGATTTTTAAGCTATGAGCTGGTCAGAGAAGAGCCTAGCGATATGGCCTAGGCATTTATAAATAATATTTTGAGTCTCATGAGTCATTATTCTGGGAGCTTGGGGCTGGGAGGAAAAAACACTGTGCCCCACTACAGAGCTGAACAACAGAACTTGTTAACTGGGTTGGATGTAAAGGAAGGAATCAAGAGCGACCCTAGGTTTTCAAGTTAAATCCACTGACCAGTGGTAACATTTACTCAGATGAGAAGTAGAAATACTTTGGAGTGTGGTGTTTTACAAAGGGAAAAGAAAAAAATTCTGTCTTGATTGTTAAGTTGGAAATGTTTATTCGTTAACCATTTGGAAAGAGCAAGTACACAATAGAGGTAGAGTCCTGGAACTCGGGGAGAGCTGCTTGAGCTATAAACTTCAGCATTCTTAATCGGCCAGATTAGTTAGTATTAAAGCCACAGGGAAGAACGCAGACAGAGAAGCAAAGACTCCAAGGACAGATAGACAATTGAAGCATTCAAACACGTGGAGGGATAGATGCCATAACCACAGTTTTGGATTGTCCTCATTCCTGGGCACCCCACCTAACACTACTCACTTTCCCAGCTCAGTGCAAAGCAGGAGGGCTCCCAGCGTTGGCTTTCCCCAGGCCCTGACTTTGCCTTATCTTTAGCCCAGCTATCTTCAGGCATGCCTTCCTCTCTGAGCCATTGTGCAAGCCTGGTCACTGATCTCTTCCGTGTGCATTAGTCTTGTCTCCCCAGGCAGCTTGCTTCCTTCAGGACAGGCAACACATTTGTTATGCCCTTGAGTCCCCTTAAAAAAATCTAACAAGCAATTACTATGTGCTCAAAATGCATGCTGACTGATAGGGTAAACTACTGGCAAATGTCCCTATCTGGCCATGCTGGCAGGGGCCTGTGATTCACAGGTCTAGTGCATCTTCCTCCGTGTGGTGCTGCTCAGATGGGGATTCAGTATTTGTCTACTTGAAAGATTAAGTAAGCACCAGGAAAAAAACAATTTTCCCAACAGGCAGCTGGGCACAGCAAAATACAAAGAAATGAGAGGACCTTGGTCACAGATAAGCACAAACAAAGCAAAACAAAGCATCATGATAGAAGATCAGAGTGGCAGGAAGAGGAGGGGGAGGAGCAGGAGGAGGGCGGCTTGTGCTCGGAGGATGGCTTGGTTGGTAGAGCGCTTTCCATGCAAGCATGAGGACCTGAGTGAGTTACATCCTCAGTTCCATATGGAAAATCTGGGTTTGGCAGCATCTGCTTGAAATCCCAGCTCTGGGAAGGCAGGGTCAAGCAGACCCTATGAGCTTTGTGTCTAGCCGTTTCAGACCACTCAGCCCTCTCTGGGCCTCAGAAACAAGATGAGATTCTGTAGAAAAATACTGAAGGTTGAACTCTGCTTTCTGCCCATACATGCATGCTTGTTGCTCTAGTTTTCTTTCTGTTGTTGTGATGAAACAAAAGCAATCTGGAGGGCTTACATTTCCAGGTAACAGTTCGTCACTGAGGGAAGTCAGGTCAGAGACTCATGCAAGAACTGAAGCAGACACTGTGGAAAGATGCTGTTTTCTGGCTCACTCATAGCTTTATTATGTAGAGAAGGACACAGTGGGCCTTTCTACATCTTCATAAAGCATCAGTCATGACAATCTCTCACAGACTGTGGCCACAGAGGCTGATGTGACCTGGGCAATACCTCACTGATATTCCTTCTTCTCAGCACACTTGTACATGCACACACACACACGCACACGCACACGCACACGCACACCCACATGCACATGCACACGTACCCACATGAAAACACATGCAGAATAAAAACAAAGAGTGCCGAATGTGGTGTTGCACTTCTATAATCCCTGTAATCTGGAGAATAAAGCAGGGTTGTCAATCTGGGGCCTGCTTGGGCCACATAGCGAGGCACAAAAGACATCAGCCACAGCAGTAGCAACAACGACAACAACAGAATAGAAAGAAAGAAAGAAAATATAAAGAGGAAAGGTCTTTAGCAGTCACTCCAGGAGCTTCACCGGTGACAAGTCCTGTCTGCACACACTACAATTGGCCCTTGTGCTTCTAGAACGCTGACAAAGGTTGCGGCGGAGTCTGTTCTTTGTGTTTCTCTTTTCTTCCAGAATATTGTAAGTTGCCTACCACTTAAAGAACAGTTAGATCATGGATAGCTGTGCCCCAAATGCCAACTCCAGGCGGCCCTCTCAAAGCCTGTGTAGCCTCTGATCGGCAGGGCAGAAAGACAAAGAGCACCCGCCCACAGGCGCTGCGGACAAGAGGTGGGGCGAGGCAGAGGGAGGCCGTGCATTGAATCCAGGGAACAAAAAGAGAAACTCATAGCAGCAGGTGTTAGCTGGGGCGAGCATGAGAATCAGGACAAGTGGAATGGAGCTGGGACTATCAGAAACAAAGAGGAGATGGGGATGTTGGGAAGGGAAACACAGCGGCCCAACACAGCGTGCAAATCAGAGCAGAGGGAGTAAAGGGAAATACAGAAATCATAGGTGAAGTGTGTGGCTCACAGGAAAACTGTACACTAAATTGGAAGAAGTAGCTCGGGTAGGGTATTCTTTGGAATACAGGGGATCTTTGGCAATCTTTGGCCAGGAATGAGAAATAGCAAGGTCTTTAATAAAATTAAACTTAAAACCGTAGTGTTTTTTTTTTTAAATTATCATAGAGGTTGAACATACATGGAAAACTAGAACAAGGCACAGCACACATATTACGCAGCTATGATCCATAAAGCACAGCATACATGGTACTTAGTACAATTCCTAATTCCAGAGGAAAGGGTTGTTTTCAGTTCCTGAAGGTGATATTTTTACAATCTCACTGGTATTTCTTCTGTTAATGAAAGCAGTCATCTGGATGGTGTGGTGTACCCAAACTAAAGTGAGCACCAGAATGCAGAACGGGGAGGGATGGTTCCTTGGGAGATTTTCTCCGTGGCAAGGAGACCTTTCTTTATACTTCATTGTAGTCACATTCACAACCCTACAGCATGTGGGCTTGGGAGGTGTCCTGAGAGTGTAGTTTACCGATTCCCTTTGACTCCATGTACAAAATTAAGGCCTGATTTAGTTGGAGTGGTCAGACCATGGTCAAATGTAAGTCTAAAAAGTCAAATGTCTTGTCACTGTTTTTAAGAGTCCCGCCCAGTTTGGTGACAGACGAGCACTGGAGTATCCAGTCTGCCTCATGATGGTATCAATCCAGAGAGCTGTAGGGGCTCCACTCCCTCTCCATCTGGGTTGCTGGGAATGGCCACTCCTTTAGATGTTTTCTGGTTTATCACAAAAAGGAGAGCGAGTAAAAGATACAGAGTCTCCTGTAACAATTTGGTTGTTTTGTTTAACCCAAATATTGCATTTGGTTTTTGCTGGAACTGGGATGAAGAAAGCTCTCAGTACCACAGTTGAGATTTTAGATGATTGTCTGCAAATGGTTTGCCTACCTAGAAAGCCAAGGGGGTTGTTTAACGGCCGCTTCGAGACACCATGATGCAATTACGTAGTCTCTATTTTTGAGGCTCTTGGAAACTCTTTTAGGTCTTCATGTGAGGTCCAGTGTGCACTGTAGGTAAGATCATCCTAAAAATAAAAAAAAAATTTCCATAGCTTTCAAGTTGTTAAGGAAGCCTTGTTTGTCTCCAGGGAGGGTGTATTGATAATGGGGCACATAAATGAATCCAGAATAAACCCACACAAAATCTAGAATAATTTTATCCCCTTTGTAGCTCTGGGCTAGATCTGGGAAAGACCCCAAATGGGACTCCTACATGTTTGAGGGTCCTAGGTACTTCTTAACTGTGGTATTCACTACTCTGGTCATTTGTCAAAATGAATAATTTGGGTAAGGGAACTTACATATTTTGTTCCAGAATTTGAAGAGCAGTGTGTCTGTGCCAGAAGAAATAATGTATGTAAATGTGACCTCTTGCCCCAGTAGGGGGTCTGTGTTGCATTCTTTTGGCTGTAGGCTAGGAAAAAGAATTATAGAGAGATTAAGGGGTCTACTCAAGGATACGACCAATCAGAGATGAAGCATTATTCTTCTCTTCTCTTTTGCACTGGACAAACTATTCCATGCCCCCATAAAACAAAAAGGGACCAATAAAAGAATGACCCTAGGCCCAACCCTTGACCCTTGGCAGGTGGTCACTCTATAGTGCACTTTCCTTACAACATGTCTTTTCAGATATAACCTCAACTCCAGCTCCCAGGGCATGTGGCAGTACATGGGGCAGACCCTGTAGAGAGTAGACAGCCCACAAGGCTTTTCATCAGAGGACAAGGACACCATACTTGTCTTAATAGCAATGACCCCTACTCCTGGGATGCATTTCTCACTGTCAAGTCTGCTTGGCAGCCTACGTCTAGGCACTGATTCATGTGAGCTTTCTCACGTTCTCCCTTTCATTAGTAGGAGAGTCCTTGGCTTGTTTATAGGTTAGACTTTGTTTTTGCCTCTCATCTTTTATCACAAAAATCATGAGCACTCTCCCTGTTCAAAGGAGGGCTTGGTTCAGTTTCAGCCATTTCCTCTTGTTCACCAGGTCAGCATTTTTGTCTTCTGTTTTCAAACAGATAACTTTTTATAAGTGCCATAAAAAAGGGAAGTTCTTCCATGATCTTTAAGGGCCCCTGGCATGCTACAGCTTGGTAACTGTCAATATAGTAGGTCCTTTCCCTACCCACTTCTTACATGGCTTGAAGTGCCTGCTGAGTGCCATTACGTACAATGAGTTTTTAGTGTCTGTACAAAGACAAAACAACAGAAGATCCATCTATCTATCTATCTATCTATCTATCTATCTATCTATCATTTATCTATCTATAATCTATCAGTCTACCATCTATCATCATCATCATCATCATCATCATCATCATCATCACCAGTCTATCTATCTTCATTCAAAATGAGCAGTTGTCTCTAGAACTGAGGCGCTTCCTCTGGTCTGAGGTGGATACTGAGTGGTCAGCGGAAAGCGACTGTGTGTCAGAGATTAGTAGGGTCCCAACAATGCAAAATTTTGAGTATTTTTCAGATAGGAGAAACAGAAAACAAGAAAAACAAAGCTGTCTAGTAGAATTAGAAACTCCTTTACATACATCTCTTTCAACCATATACTGTAGCCGCATGTACGGAAGCATAAACCAAGAAAGGACACAGATACAGGTTCAAGTGAGGTCTCCTATAAATATTATTTAAGCTTATGAGCCATATTAGTACAAAATCAATTTTATCCAGGCTTTGGGAAAGACTGGGTCTCAAGAAAGCTCCAAGGGAACAGCTGGGTGAACTGTGCTGTGGAGGCCTTCTCCTCGCACTGTGGCTCTTCCAGCGCTGGGTGTTTGCTGCTTGTATTTACACAGATCTCATGTTCTCAGCTTGCCTCCAAGCCCCCCTTTCTCCCCTCATCCCCCCCTCTGTACTCTGGATGTCAGCTCTTTGGAATTTCTAGTCTCCAGGTTATCACACATTTTGTTACTTCTGCCTGAGAGATACTTCTGGCTCGTCAGCTCAGACAAATTCTAGATCTCAGGCTGTAGATGGGTATCTTCTGGGAAGTCACTCTCCACCTCCAACTGAGCTCCTGTTCCTCCTGAGAACACCGATGTATTATACTGCCGGAAAACTCTTCACACTTACTCTGATTGTTCATGCTTGCCTTATCCACGAGGCTGTATCTGTAGTGACAACAGGGACTCCATCTAGCTTATTCAGTGTGATATCTTCAGTGGCCAGCATAAGTGACAACTAAGAGGGACTCAATATATATTTATTTTAAAAGTTAATGGGTAAATGGGTTATATGGTAAGGTCCAGGGGAGGAAGTGATTCTCTGATGTCCAGTCTGATCAGAAAGATCCTTATCAGCACAATATCATTAACGTCACTCTACTTTTTATAGAATGAACTACATATTATTTACGTTTTATATCATGGAGGACTTTCTTGTAGTTACACATAATGATGTGCAATGATTTTTCTAGATTGGATGTTCATTATGTATATACCCAAAGATTCATGTACTAGAAACTTAGTTGCCAATATGATAGTTTTGAGAAGTAGGGTCTTTAGGCAGTGAGTACGTAACGAAGTTCTCCCAGGACCACGTTAGTTTCTGATAGAGTTCTTTTTGTAATAAGTAGCTTGGCTCTTCCTGTATTTTTGTTTCCTTGCTTACACAAAAGCCTTTTACAACATTCAATTCCTCCATTGTGTTATGACACAGATGAGGTGTTCCCGGATGATGCCAAGGCCATGCTATTTGGACTATACAGACACTAGAATCACAGCCAAACCTTTCTCTCTCTCTCTCTCTCTCTCTCTCTCTCTCTCTCTCTCTCTCTCTCTCTCCCCTCCTCTTTTTCTCTCTCCCTGAGATACACATACATTACCCACCATCAAGCATTACGTTGTAGCAACACAAAATACATGAGGACTGGAGCCACATCTGTTTATGAAATCCATAGCCCATAGTTTGGTCATAATCTTGGTGCTTTGTCAGACAAAGGATAATGTGAGATTGTCTCCTAACTTACGGTCATATATATGATTTGGCTACTCCAAATGTATTCCTCTGAACACATTTTTTAACCTCACATGGGAAAGGGCAATTTCCATGCTGAGCCTTGTTTTCAGTGTGCATACTGTACATTGTTCGTACTGTACATACTGTTCAGAAGGTCTCAATATGCCCATTGTTAAAGGAAGTTATAAGGGCAGTTGTGAAACAGAGGTGAGCAGTACATTCCAGAGGCTGCGTAGCAACATTCCCAGATCTTATCTGTACTACCAACAATGACTGCTTGGATGGTAAGCATGTGGTCTCTGGGAAGAGGAAAGGAGGCTGTAAATGTGCTAGACTCCATGGAAGATAACACTGAGGTGATCATCGGGGTCAGCCCTGGACAACTGCAGCGCTCTTGTCTTCTGTTTACCTTAACAACTAGACCACCCCCTCCGTGGCCCAGAAGTCACCCCTCCGCCCACCTGTGTGAATACCCTGTGATCTTTGTGCTCACGCTGCAGTTCCTTGGGTTTCGCATTTTCCTCCAAGTCTAGTTGGATTTCAGAGTTAAGAAAATGATTCCAAAAATATATTAAAATGAGCCAGCTCTGCTGATGTATACTTGGGAGGCTGAGGCAAGAGAATTGAGAGGCTAGTCTGGGATACATCACAAGACCTTCTGTGAGAGTGAGAGTAAGAGAGTGAGAGAGGAAGAGAGAGTGAGAGAAGGGCAGCTCACAATAAGAACCCTCACAGTTACTTTCCCTGGGAGTTTTCCCATTTATCATATGACGCTCTCTCAGGCAGTGGTTGAACATTCAGGGGCTGTGTTGTCACTTAAACTTCAGTTCCAGCAGGTGACCCGAGCCTGGGTGTACTTCCTCTTTGTGTGATGCATGCAGAAATGAAAGAGGAATCACTAGCCTAAGTTCCCCTAGCTCAGGAGGGGGCAAAGGACACTTACTATCCCTCAGTTTACAGTGCATGCGCCTTAGAGAGACCCCAGTCGGGTTGCTACGCAAGAGGGCTCCAAGAAAACCAATGCTTGTCTTCCATGAAAAAAAAAATTATTTCAGGTAGTTTCATGAATAAAGACAAAACATGAATAATTAAGTACAACATAACTTTCAGGTCCTCCTTGCCCATTTTCTTCCACCGCATGTTTTGCTGTGTCCCCTCCACCCGTTTGTGCATCCTTTTAAAGAGTGGACAAGAAAGCCTGTTCCTGATCCTAAAATCACCGCCAACCCCATCAGGAGGAGAATTTGGAAAACACCCAAACAAAAAGTGTTACAAAGTAAAGAGTGAGTGTATTTCATACCAACCCTGCAGAGGCAAAGCACTGTCTGAACTGTTTGCAAGTGTTTCCTCTCTGAAGCCTTGGAAGAATCCTAATAATAAGATGAAAATGCTTGTGGTCATCAAAAACTTAAGGAGGTCACAGAGCCAGGGAGTGCTACACTGGAGTGTGCCACCTGTAGGCACCTCTTTCCATTACTGCTCAACCTTGGCATTTTAGAAGATGTAGTCAACCGGGGCAAAAGGGTTGAGCCCTTCCCTAAAGCTATGTTACCTGGGCAAGTCATTCCTTGTCATTGGAACTTCTTTATTTCCTTTTTTAGCTGTAAAATAAAGGAGAGTGGAGTAGGTGAACTTTAATATTAGTTACAGATTGGAATTCTTAGAATAATTTAGTCAATGTAGCAATTTTTTTTTCATCAGCCCACTGATAAAAATACAGTAAGCGTGTTATTCTCCTCAAAAATAGGAAGAGTGAGATTCCGAGCATATTTAATGCAGTGGCAAACTGGTTAGAACTAGTTTGTCTTCTCCATCTGTTGAGTTCTGTTCTTGAGTAACTTTTAAAAGCATCTGCCTGGCTTGACTCTTTGCTCTAGGTTGGTTGCTCATGCTCCTGAAGGCATTGGGCTGATTCTGTGAGCGAGGGACTGAGATGTTCTCAATGGAAAGAGTTGATTAAAAGGCTCCCTCTCTGATCAATGTGCTGGCTTTGAACTCACACACCGTAGCCAGGTAGTCACTGTGTATACAAGTGTCTTCAGGTGGTTGATAGGGCTTATTTTACACATCCCACTGAAGTCTGGTTAGCTCGAGAGGCAGAAGAGAGGAGGGCAGGTTAAGTCAGCTCTATCTTCTTGAATTTGTACGTTAGTCAAAACAGGGAAACCCAACCTAACCTATTAAGCAGCTAAACTTATATCAGCATCCCCTCCCCTCCCCTCCCTTTCCCTTTTTGTTTAGTGATTCTCTTCTTCTTACTGGAGAGTGACTGCTGGGACTGTGATCATTGTGCTGTGAACTGCTCCCCAAGGGCTGATAATGGTGCCCATGCACATTAAGCCAACCTGATGTTTCCTTCCTGCAGCAATGATGCTGCAGACAATTGGATTTTCCTTCTAGTGAGACTCCTTCATCTGGTTGTAAGACATTCCTGTGGTCCTGCTTCCTATCTCCAGTGCTCACGAGAAGTTCACACCCTCTTAACACAGCCTTTCTTTTTCTTCTAGTGCATTCCTTTAGCTTTGCTTGCATTAGTCAGTGCTGGTATATATTACCTATACCATGGAATCCCCACTGTTGCGCCATCTGCTGCGTCACCTCCTTACTGGTTTTAATAATATTTATGCAGGTTTAGAAGTTGTAAGTAACTTGACTTTTAATTTGTCCCTGATGTGTCTTTATTCCAGGATGTTTACTCCATGGAAGGAAAATGTGGACTTGTTCTTGTCTTACCTGTCTTCCCATTACACACTTGTACGCTCTTCACGGAAATGCTTAATAAAGTGTAGTGTAACTTTTGACTCAACATCAAATGAGTGTCCTTATTTATTTAGTCTAAACTTAGCACTATCAAATGTGCACGGGAGTCAAGCCGTCCACTTGAGGATGGCCGATCTACCTGGGGCCACAACCCTGAAGGAAATTGTCTTTCCTTGCCCCGCAAGCCATCAATTGCCAACAGCTCCCTAAGCTGGGGCAGGAGGTCCCGTGAGCCCCTCCTACATCCATTCTGGATGTTGATTGGCTTAACTTGTGCAAGTCCTGTCCAGGTGAGCACAGCTGCTGTGAGCTCATGTGTGCAACCAACTTCATTGTGCCCAGACTCTGCCATCTCACTCCAGTCCTCTCTGACTCCTGGTTCTTAGGATCTCACTTTCCTTCCTCCCCAGGGTTCTCTGAGTCCTGGGGTCAAGGGGCATGAAAAAGATCCTACAGATTCTTAGGTTTAACGCTCCACAGACATTTCTTCTCTGCACTTTGATAAATTGTGATTCTTTCTAATAACCACCATCTACTGCAAAAAAGGAGCTTCTCTGACTGACACCAAGAGCTGGTGTAACTTATGGCTATAGAGATAGCTATTTAGAAGGCAGTTTTCTATTATGCCAATTGATCAACATAATAATAACAGGCTCTCCCCTAGAGCCTGTGAGTTCATGAGCCATGGAGTTAAGGGCGGATTTTACAGAACCAGGGCTGAGTTTCCTCCTGTGGAATGGGACTTAAATCCAATCAGAAGGCAATTGGCTGTTCCCATAACCATTACCCCCTGACTGCTCCTGTGGGCGTGTCTTGACAGGGTTATCATTATTTTAGATCAAAATATGGGTAAGAATATCTATGACTTGGTCTACCCAGCAGCCTGCGTCTGGCCCCATGAAAGCTAGTCAGCGAGAAGTAAATATCCAGGTTGGGACCAGCTCGCTTTCCCCATGCTGTATGACCAAAATACATGGTGTCTTCAACAATAGGACTTTAAAAAAAAACACCTTCTAGTGGACAAAACCAGAGCTAGGACAGCAGCCTACATGGTTTTGGTGACTTCTACGACACCCACGACCAACAACATGAAGGGCTGAGGGGAGGTATCCTCCACCTGCATCCTTGTCTGATACTTAGGGCTTCTAGACAGAGCATAACATCTGCGCATAGGGGAACTCCATGTTGCCCCGCCCTTATCTCACCTCTCTCTCTCCATATATATAAAGCTTATAGAATATTATGTTTTTATATGGCCTTTTCTGCCCTACCACCTTCCTCTCATGTCTATATTTTAAATTCGAAGAAGTCAGTTAGGCTGCAGAATTGAATTGCTCCAGGCTTCCTGTTCTTTTCCAGGCAAAGCTGGGGGAGGAAGAAGCATTTGCATCTGCCAAAATGTCAGTCTTTTTTTTTTTTTTTTTATAATGATGTTAGATTGCATCTTCTAACCAGTGTTGAAAAATGACAAAGGGAGAGCAGGCGCCTACATGCGAGGCAGAAGGGAGCGCCTGGGTAAAGATGAATGCTTTATTAACCAGCTCGTGAAGCTGCCTTAATGGAGTTGGTGTCCTGCTTGTCCTTGACACAGACCTTTTCTCTGCTGTGTTGGATCTGGCCTCCTTTCTGGCAGTTAAGGGTTTTGTCATTGAAGTTTTAACACGCTTTCCTCACCGGTGAGCTGCTATCCGGATAGCCAGGACTATGAGATGTTTCACATGAGAAGTGGGTCTGAGAACAGTTAGTGAGGAAGGCTAACCACCATAAATACAAAAGGAGAGGGGAAGCAAGGCTGGCTAGTAGTGAGCCTTAGGCCATGGGGCCAGCCTGCTGGTCTCTGACAAGCCAACAAAGGGCTCCAGAGCAACACTTGGCTGCTAGAGGAAGCTCTGGACAGGAATGGCCAGACTGTAGCATCCACAGCATGCAGCCACTGGTGGAGACTGCCGGCAAAGCGTTAGTCTCAGTCCGAAATCTGTGGGCTTACAGCACAGAGAGTGGAGGCTTCAGTCACCGACCTGCTTGAGGGTTTCTAGGCACTATATGCCCATGGCTTCCATTTCATCTTAAGCTGTGTTCTAAACTCCTTCGTGATATAAGCCTTAAACGTACAATCTGGTACCAAATGGCCCAGGTGATTTTTTAAAAAAACATATGCAGATTGTGACTTTATGTAGCCCAGGCTGGTTCACCATTGTGCCTGCCGCAGCTTCCCGAGTGCTGAGATAACAGTACGAAGCACCATGCCTGCGTAGAAGGTCCTCATGGGGATCCTACTTCCTGCACTTGCCCTCTGTGTGACCTTAGACAACTTCTTAAACCTTGCTGTGCCTCATGTGCCTCATAAACTGGAGATAACCTCAGGTTAGTGCACTACAGGCAGAAGAATGCTCCACACAGGCTAAGCATGCCATAAATATATGCATCATCATTATTGATCTATCGAATGTCAATTCTGCATCAGTCTCCTTTGCTAGAGCATCTGTCAAGCAATGTTACAGCTTGCCCTTTATGGGAGGTAAGCCTGAGAGACTGGAGCCCCGGATTAACGCCCCTGGTAACCAGCCCAGGGGCAGGGCTTTGAGCTACTTCTCGGAGTTTGTGCTCTGGGAAAACTTTGCTGTTTCTATGTTGTACGGTCCTTCCCACCTTAGTGCAGGCTCCCGACACTGCTGCAAAGTGCAGCCTCTCAGCTCCAAATGTCAGCCTTCCATTTACTGATGCGTTGAGGTGGAACAAGGGAACACATGTCACTTCACACAAATGTGAGCTGACAGGCCCACATGCAGCATTTTAAGGAGCTGTGAAGAAATAGCTTTTTTATTTTTTTATTTTTTAAAGAAGGCTTCTAAAGGTCTCCAGAGAGAAATAGTTTTATTTATTTACCAAATATGTAGGGTCCCAGGTACTACTCTAAATGTTTTATAAATATCTGCTAATTTAACTCTTACAGCATTTGTGTTGTCTATGTGCTTAGTGTAGATTGTGTCAATGCAGTCATTTGGGAGGGCAAGATCTCTATGTGGTCAAGATTGACCTTTGACCTTGAACTTGTAAAACTTTACCTCTGTCTTCCAAGAACACCTTATTTTTTACCGCTGTGGTAACTGATGTACAGTGAAGCTGATAACTTGGCCAAGGAAAGAAGTCTGTAAGAAACAGAGCTGGACCTATCTCCAGAGTCTGTTACCTTCAGCACATGTTCCCTGCCTCCTACTTTAACTCTCCTCTTTCAGAGGCATCCATCCTTTCCCACTGCCCCACTGTGAGGACCTTTTGGAGAATCCATGTCTGAGAAGAAGGCGCTGCTCACTCTGGGACTGGGGAGTCTTCTAATCTGCTGCGGAGGGGAACCCTTAATTGTGCTTCAGCATTTCTTACTTTGGCCAGTCCCCCGAATTTTATGGTGCGTCTGTGGGGGTCTGAGGAAAACTTTGTAGAGCTGTCTCCCTCCTTCCTCCCTTCTCTGAGTTCCAGTGATCAAGATCGAATTGCCAGGTTTGTGGCGCAAACTCCTTTCCTCACTGAGCCACGTTGCCGGCCCTTACTCTGGCTTTTCAGTTATGCCTGAGTCCATCTGGACTGTTAGTGAGCCCTTGGATCCATTGCCAGTTGCTTCCTAAGACCCCTAGGACAAGTTTCCAAATCACCTCTCAAGGTAACAGAAATAACCTCTAGCGAGCAAGTGGGTGAATCTCTAGATGATACGAGATTGGTATTTAGAAATACCACTTTTATTACTTCATCACATTTACTATTTTATCTATTTATTTATGGGGCAAATCTAGCCCAGGCTAGCCTCAAACTTGGTATGCAGTGTGTCTGGCTTTGAACTCCGGATCATCCTAAGCCAGCTTTCCATGTACATCACCACAGTCTACATGTCGTAAGTCTGTCATTACTCGGATTCCTGGCTACTAATCTCCTTTTAAGTGTTTTGTCAAGTGCACTTGGATACTGCCTGTGTTTCTGTGCTTTGTCTTTGCTACATGGGTGGAATATATGACAAAATTCAAGCGGCAGGATAAAGCATCTGCTTTTCATATCAAGCTGTTTTGACTTGGAGGAAAGTCTTAGGAATGCTCATGTTTTTAAAGGAAGATGGGCCAGGGAACAGAGGTGTGGTAGAGCAGGCACTTGGTATGTGAAAAGCTGAGGTGCCACAAAGCATTCAAGCAAACACACACCAAGAGGAAGAAAAAAATGAAAGAAAGAAAGAATGAATGAATGGATGAAAGAAAGAGATAGAGATTCCTTCAAAGAGAGAAGGAAAGATTTGGAATCAGTTTAGCATTATTTAATACCGCTGAGTGGGGAGTTGGACATAGGGTTCTAACCCTGGCTCTTTCATAAATGCATTATGTGGCATTGGACAGGACAGCCCTTGATTTGTCTGGGCCTTTGTGTGTGTGTGTGTGTGTTTCTCAATGATCATTTCAACATCAATTCTGAGAAAGGGTAATAGCCGACATCCCAGAGGGGGTGAGCTAAAAGCAATATTTATTTTATCTATTCCTTTTTTCCCTCTCCTCGTTACTAAGCCATTTGTGTACTCATGACTAAACAATGCGAGATGGACTGCCCTATAATCTTGCTTACAACAAGAAGTAAAGTAGATGGAAAATGACTGAAAGTATTTTGTATAAACCAGTGACAATAATCAATAATACGTGTTGACCCGGAGCTCCGCCAATTAACTACCTTGTGCGTTTACAGCAAGACGGTCATTTGTGTATCTTTGGGTGTGCGCCATCCCGAGGCTTGAGTGAGGGTCTCCCTTCGGGGGTCTTTTAGGTTCACCTGGTCATCTTTTGTACTCTAGTAGTGAAAATTGTGCCCTTATTCATCAGCTGTCTCCTTTGTCATCTCTGTCACTGTCACCAACAAAATGGATCTATTCATAAGCTGACATTGCTATTTCTTATTTTAGAAATAAAACGAATTATAAAAAGGAAAAGAATTCTGTCTCAAATTTAAACTTCCCAAACTCATCAGATGTCAAGTGAGAACTGTATGTTAGTGCCACAATAATATTATATGAATTAATTCTTTCAGTCAGTCAATACTCTTGGGTACCTTCTATTTGACCCAGCATTACCCCTAGGCTTAGGACTAGTCTGTGGCAAGAAAAAGGCATTTTGAGTGTCCTGGGGACATGACAGTTAATATTGTTAACTTGACAGAAATTGAAAATTACTGAGGAGACAGTCTTATGGGTTTATCTATGAGAGATTATCCAGATTAGAGTGATGGGGTCTAGGTAGACCCACCTTTGTATGGGTGCTAGCATTTCACAGGCTGAGTCCCCAGACTTAATAAACAGTAGAAAGTGAGTTGAGCACTAGCATTTGTTACTTTCTGTTTCATGACTGTGGGCCCAAGCATGACCAGCTGCCTCATGCTCCTACTGCTATGCCTCCCCCACCACAATGGACTGTACCCCTGGAACTGTAAGCCAAAATAAAACCTTCCTTCTTTAAGTTGTTTTAGTCAGGATAGTTTATCACAGTAATAGGAGTGGTAACTATCACAGGGACTCATTGTATAGTAATGTAATATCCATGGAAATGTAAGCTAGCACATATCATAAAGAAAAGCAGACCCCATTATGAGAATGCCTTGGCCTGCTTAGCAGATACACTGCAATGCATGCTCTGTCTTCCAGAACCATGTCAGTTGGTGTGCAGTATTTTAGGAGCCCATCTTTGTTTTGCTTTCCAGAATGCCATCACATAGAGATGCCAAACATTCCTGTATTTGGTGGTGGATGCATGGATTATTGACACTTTCACTGAATAGAATGCATCAGTCAGCTTTGTGTTGCTCTCATCAAAGTACCCGAGAGGGTAACCAAGAAAGGAAAGGCCTATGTTGCTTGTAAATTCAGAGGGTTAAGTTGGACATCATGGGGAGTATGCATGGGGGGTATGGGGAGCAGCAGGAAACGGGGAATAGGCAATACAGGAAGGAGCCGAGGCAAAACAAAGTGCTCACTGTCAAACACTCCAGAGGTGTGTTTCCTCCAACTATGCCCCTGCTTCCTGCCTTTCATCAGTTCCTCAGAGTGTCATTGAGATATGAGCCCATCTCAGCATTCAGACACCGATTTGCTCTAATTAAATCTAACTGCTCCTGGAAATGCCACAGACACACTCAGTCAACACATGCTGCCAGTCAAGGTCAGCCATCACATGGGTAAAATCACTATGCAAGTCTTTGTGGCAGTGCACACTACACGTATATATGAAATTCTCAAACAATAAACACATTTTTAATTAGACAATAATATATTTCTATTTTTATTCTCATTGTTTTTGTTTTTCTATATTTAATATCTAAATATATTATAAACCCAAACATTACTTTTGCTTAAAAGACTGTTTATTTATTTATTTTTTTTTTGTATTTCAAATTGAGAAATAAAATTCATGGAATTTTAGTTTTCAAGAAATCTATAAGTTCTGTCCTTTTCTTCAAATATACGCGATAGACTGGTATTTTTCTTCATTTAATCATTCCTTAGGGTTTGTTTGTTTGTCTGCTTATTTTTTGTCTTTTTTTCAGCTTTCTTTCCCTCTGTTTTGCTTTGATACATTTCCATTGTGCGGTCAAGCTCACTGATGCTTCTCTCTGAATGTTTAATTTGATATTCCTCTGATCTATAAGGCTCATTTTGGGTATTCATATTTTAATTCTTCCACTGGGTTCTTTAGTATATTCCGTGACTCACCTCTTGTTCTTTAGATCCCTGAACATAGTGCATGTTAAAATACTTACAATAATCTAACTATATTATTATTTTCTTTCTTCTAATCTCCTCTCCCCCTCCCTCTTTTAATCTTTCCTGGTTTCTGTTTGTTTGTTTGAGACAGAATCTGGCTATATAGCCCAAACTGACCTCAAACTCAATATCTTCCTGACTTGGCTGGTTGAGTCGGGGATGACAGGAGTGTGTCACCATAATCAGCTACCTCTGTCCTTTGTGAATGCCTTTCCTGAAGCTGCTAATCTCCCTTCCATGTGAGCCACTGTCATGGTTTGAGTAAGAAGGGCCCCCATAGGCTGCTATGTTTGAATACTTAGTCATCAGGGAGTGGCATTGTCAGCAAGAGTGTCCTTGATGTGGCCTTGTTGGAGGTCGTGTGGCACTGGGGTGGGCTTTTTGGTTTCAAGGGCCTAAGCCAAGCCCAATATCTTCCTGTCTTCCTGCTTCCTGCCAATCTGATGTCGAGTTCTCAGCCACCTCTCCAGCCCCATGTTGGCCTGCATGCTGCCGTGCTTCCACTATGACGATAATCGACTGTAAACCAGCCCTGATTAAATGGCTTCCTTTATAAGAATTTCCATGGTCATAATGTCTCTTCACATCAATAGAAACTCGAACGAAGACAGACACAGTTTTTGATGTAGAAGACCAAGCAGACACAATTCATTGATGACAATGAACATCCTGTGGTCAGCTTATGTACCTGTGCTCTTGGCTCTGTTTCTAGCACAGGATTCAGAGACGAAGTGGGGCAGACTCTTAAGTTAATGGAAGGTCTTTATGGTCTATAGAATCTGCACTATCTCTTCTCAAGGCAAAGATCTTGTGTCTTTTAGTTTAACTGAACTGGATTTTATTTGTTTGTCCTTGTCACCAGCCCTGTCAGCAGCAATTCCCCATTTTTCTTATTCTAGGGAGAAGACAATCTTGGCAGAAACATCCAGAGATAGTTTCTAGTTTTGCTAGTTCTTCTGAGAAAGGTGAAAACTACTCACTCCCTAATAATAGTCTTAACACATATTATCCAGCGATAAAACATGACAAGTGCTTTACTAGTATGAGGCATAATAAATGGAAATAATAATAAAAGAAATATTTCAGATGGATGTAAAACAAAGCGTTACCAAAGGCCAATGAAAAGTGATAAAATCCCCTTACTGTAGGCATGATTTCTTCCTGTCTCCGAGTGTCCCTTTCCTACTTTAGGACAGTGCCTCTTATTTGACCCACTTCAATTTCTGACAAGAAGCTAATAGAACATTTACAAATTCTATTAGGATGCTTCCCCATTTCTAGATGGTTTTTAAAAAAATTAAAGAATTAGGCTTGGGAGATGGCTGTGTCTATAAAGAACTTGCCTTGTGAGCAAAACGACCCAAGTTTGGAGTCCTCGGAACCACATAAAATGCCAGCAGTGTGTACCTGTGATCCTGAGGTGGGAGGCAGAGACAGGTCAAACTCAGGAAGGCTGTGGGCCCTCTAGCTTTGCCTGCTTGGTGAAGCTCCAGGTCAGTGAGAGGCTCCATCTCAAAGCAAAGATGGAAGGTGCTGCTTACCCAAGGACTGACACCTGAAGTTGCCTGTGGACCTCCCCATGTGTGTCAGGCTTGTCAGGGGTCTGCACGAGCATGTACACACACACACACACACACACACACACACACACACACACACACACACGCCAAATCAAAGTATAATAACCCCTTCTAGGCATAAGGGATGATAAGTTTCAATGAACCAATACATTTTGAGTCGTTATTATTTGTTCATTTGCCTCTGTCTAACCCCCTACCCCCCCCCGCCACTGTAAGTCTGAAGCATGTTGTTTCAGAAAAATTTCTTCCTTGAAGAAAAAGGTCCCCGAAGATTAACTGACTCATAAAGCCACGAGACTATTTTCCTTTAAGCATTATTCAAAGAAACTAATTATCTTTGGAGAGCTGGGAGAGTTTTCAGCGACCTCTCAGGCTGAATCGGCAGCAGCTTCATGGGAAGATTTTTGATTGCTAAGCTATACTCATCTATTTTTTTTTAATTTAAACAATTGCCTGTAGAATATTAAGACGTGATTCATTTCAGGACATCCCTGCAGCTGCCCCTTGGCTAGCTGCGACCTTGTGCGTGAGCCGGGCGATGGAGCCGGGCGATGCTCTCCACAGGGATTGGCTCTATTGGTTTGGTTTGCTTCTGAAAATTCAGAGTTAAAAGAAGGCATGCTAATATTTGGACGTATGTTCAGCGTGCTGGTTCATTCTCTGTTATCACAGCCAGGAAAAAAATGTCATCAGCGGGAAAGGAGATGCTGGCTTTTGTCAAGTCCAATGGAAATATTTTCAATAAGCTTGGTTTTCCTAAGTATGTTAGACGCCAGGAGCTGAGAGCAGAGTTGGGATGGGCGTCTGAGGGACACATGGTGAGATGTTGGGAAGACAGAGGATGCAAAGATTGAGACAAAAAAGGGGCCTTTAGCTTCCCTGGCATGCTTCTCTGAGCGACTATTTGGTTATTAGACCCAAAAGTGACAGGAGTAGGAGGGAGATAAGAGAGGGCGGGGAGAGAGTAATCAGAATGTATTTACGTGTGAAATTGTCAAAGAGCAAATTTAACGAATAAAAAAGAAGGGTGTGAGATTGTTACAGATAAAACAAACAAAACAGGAAAGGGCCACTTGTTTTTCTAAATTGTAAGTGGTAGAGTCAGAGGATTAAAAACTTGAGGCGGTAAACTTAATTCAACACTCTGAAAAGATGTCAACAGCTGGCGGTAGCACTCTCATATGCTGTGAGGCTCAAAGAAATTAATCCATGAAAAGTGTGTAAGGGAGTGTACCCTAAGAGTTAGCATGCTATTCCAACCTGTTCCCTCAGAGGGGGAGAGAAAGAGAGAGGGAGAGGGAAAGGGGGAGGGGAGAGGAGAGGAAGGAGAAGGCAGGGAGAGGGGAGAGGGAGAGGGGGAGGGGGAGGGGAGAGGGAGAGGGGGAGGGGGAGGGGGAGGGGGAGGGGAGAGGGAGAGGGGGAGGGGGAGGGGGAGGGGGAGGGGAGAGGGAGAGGGGGAGGGGGAGGGGGAGGGGGAGGGGAGAGGGAGAGAGAGAGGCGAAGGGATAGGGAGAGGGGGAGAGAGAGATTTGGTTTCAGTGTTTGAACTGCAAGCCTTCCTCTCATTTCCCTGGTCTGCATGCCCATTAAGAGCCCTTTTGAATTGATTAACCAGATCTGTTTTAACTGTGGTACATGCTCTTTCTGGAACTTCTTTGGCTACAGTTTCCCTTTGTTTTTCTCTCTCTCCCATATTCAAAACAGACTAGAGATCAAGACCGTCATGAGTGGTAAATGAAGGAAAGCCATCTGTTAAGTATGCAAAAGCAAAAGAAGAGATGGCCTCTCTCTGCAGAATAAGACTCGCACACTGAGTGCTTGCCTGGGTGAAGTTCTGCAATGGCTGCTGTCCAGTCACATCTTTGCTTTGACTTAAGCCTCGCCCTCATCCCTTCCCGCCCTCCTCTGCCCTCTCTTCTCTTCATCCTTCTTTCTCTCCCTCCCTTCTTCCATTTCATTTCCTAGTATGAAACTGGAGAAATTATTTGTGGTCTTGTTTATTCCTTATGATATTTTCTAGTTTTTCTTACAGTGTGGGAAGAGCTGGTCTCTAACATTTTAAACTTTTGAAGCGGTTGAGATTTATGTTGTTACCTAACATTTAAGTAGTTTTCATAAATAAAGCATGCAGGCTTAGATCAACTTCAAAGGACTTTATGTAAGTTTGGCCTTCTAAAGTGATTGGGATGATTTTATTTTCTTGTTTTTATATTTCATTTTCTAGGAATGAGATTATGATGTTAATATTTTCATATTACCATAGTTTCTAGAATTCAAGATATATTTTTGTTATTCTTTGGTATGTGTCTACAATAGAAAATGTTTATTGAAAATTACCTTTTTAAATAAAAGTAGCTGTACATTTAATTTGCATTACTGCTTTCTCCCTAGATTTGTTGTTCGTATTATAGCCTATGAGTTTATTTTCTTTCTTTTTATGAAATTAATATTGGCTTATCATACTTTTGCTTTACTACTTAGCTATGCAGAGTTATCTGGTTAGGAAAATATGTCTCTTATTGATAGTATATAGTTGGACTTTGCTTCAGAATCAATGAAACTTCTTTTAGGGCGGGGGGTTGAGACAGGGTTTCTCTGTGTAGCCTTGTCTGTTCTGGACTCACTTTGTAGACTAGGCTGGCTTAAATTTTTAAAAAAAAATTAAAATTTGTTTATAAAATGTATTCACTTTACATCCCAATCATAGCCCTCTCCCTCATCCCCTTCCAGCCCCACCCTCCTTCCCTCTTCCCCCCATGTCCCTTCCCTAGTCCTCAGAGCAAGAGCCCTTCTCCCCTACCAACTAACCCCAGCTTACCAAGTCTCATCAGGACTTTCTGCATCCTCTTCCTCTGTGGCCTGGCAAGGCATCCTGCTGGGGGAAGGAATCAAAGAGCAGGCAACAGAATTTATGACAAGGACAGCCCCTGCTCTTCTTACTAGGGGACCCCTATGGAGACTGAGATGCCTATTGGCTTGTATCTGAGCAGGGGCCTAGGTTCTCTCAATGCATGGTCATTATTTGATGCATTAGTTTCTGCAGGCTCCTCTGGGCCTAGATTTGTTGGCTCTGTTGCTCTCCTTGTGGAGCTCCTGTACGCTCCAAGTCCTTCTATCCCCCAACTCTTCCATAAGACTCCCTGCTCTCTGCCAAAAGTCTGGCTCTAGGACTTAGCTTCTGCTTCGGTCCGCTGCTGAGTGGAGTCTTTCAGAGGATCTCTGTGGTAGGCTCCCATCTCATTCCTGCTCTTCAACAGCTTCCAGTGTCTATTCTATTCTATTTGCTTTTCTGAATGAGAATTAAGCATCCTCCATAAAGTCTTCCTTGATAATTAGCTTCTTTAGGTCTGTGGATTGCAGTATGGTTATCCTGTATTATATGGCTAATATTTGCTTATAAGTGAGTTTATACCATGCCTGTTCTTCTGGGTCTGTGTTACTTCATCCAGGATGATCTTTTCTAGCTCCATCCATTTGCCTGCAAATTTCATGGTGTCCTTGGTTTAGATAACTGAAGAGTATTCCACTGTGTAGATGTACCACAGTGTCTTGATCCATTCTTTGGTTGAGGGACATCTAGTTTATGGCTATTATGAATAGCAGTGCTGTTCCTTCATTTTAATTGAATTTCAGAAACTCCTTGATTTCTTTCTTTATTTCTTCCCTGACCCAGGTGTCATTTAGCAGAGAGTTGTTTAGTTTCCACATACGTGTAGGCTTTTTGTTATTTCTGTTGTTGTTGAATTGCAGCCTAAGCCCATGATGATCTGATAGGATACAAGGTATTATTTCAATCCTCTTGTATCTGTTGAGGCTTTCTTTGTGAACTACGATGTGATCAATTCCATTTATATTAATTTTTGATACAAATCTTACATTGCGGGATACTTCTAGGTTTTTAAATATACACTGAATTTTACACAAATGTTTGTTTTTCATAAATCATTCCTGGTGTTGTCTAATTCTCAGACATTTGTCAGAAATTAAAAAGAATCTTTACAAAAAAAATGAATAGCAGTGCTGTTATGAACATAGCTGAGCAAATGTCCTTGTTGTATGGTGGAACATCTTTTGGGTATATACCCAGGAGTGGTATATCTGGCTCTTGAGGTAGAGCTGTTCCCAATTTTCTGAGAAAGCACCAGATTGATTTCCAAAGTGGTATATAAGTTTGAATTCCCACCACCAATGGAGTAGTGTACCCATTGCCATCCCTGCCAGCATGTGCTGTCACTTGATTTTTTGATCTTAGCTTTTCTGATAGGTGTAAACTAAAATCTCAGCATTGTTTTGATTTGTATTTCCCTGATGACTAAAGATGTCGAATATTTTTAAAGTGCTTGTTGGCCATTCAACACTCTTCTGTTGAGAATTCTCTGTTTATCTCTGTAGCCCATTTTTTAATTGGATTATTTAGTTTGGTAGTGTTTAATTTCTTGGCTTCTTTATATATATTGGCTATCAACCCTCTGTCGGATGTAGAGTTCGTGAAGATCTTTTCCCAGTCAGTAGGTGTCATTTTGTTTCAATGACAGTCCTTTGCTTTACAGAAGCGGTTCAGTTTCAGTAGGTCCCATTTATTAATTGTTGATCTTAGAGCCTGAGCTGCTGGTGTTCTGCTCGGGAAACTGCCTCCTGTGCCAATGAGTTCAAGGCTCTTCCCCAGTCTCTCTTCTAATAGATTTGATGTTTCTTGTTTTATGTTGAGGTCTTTGATCCACTTGGACTGCAGTTTTATGCAGAGTGATAAATATGGATCTGTTTGTATTTTTCTACATGTAAACATCCAGGTTGTATAGTTTCCCTAATTTCTTCCTCGGCCATTGTCTTGTACAAGAGGGCTACTGAGTTAATTTTGTTTCCAGCCACTTTGCTGAAGATGTTTACCAGCCACAGGATTTCCCTGGTAGAATTTTGGGAGGTCACTTTATGTATACTATCATATCATCCTTGAATAGTGATACTTTGACTTCTGCCTTTCCAATTTGTATCCCTTGATCTCTTTTAGGTGTCTTACTGTTCTAGCTAGGACTTCAACTACTATATTGAAGAGATATGGAGGGAGTAGGCAGTCCTGTCTTGTCCCTGACTTCAGTGGAATTACTTTGTTTCTCTCCATTTAGCTTGATGTTGTCTATAGGCGTGCTGTACATTGCCTTTGCTATGTTTAGGTATGTGCCTGGGGGCCCTCCTCTTGACAGGGGAAGTCCAGGAGTCAGATGTCCTGCTACTGGCCTTCTTTCTCTACGGCAAATGAGCTCCAGCTGCCCAGACAGTGTGCTCTGACTCTGTGCTCACTAGGCAAAGTCCTGGGCAAGAAGCTGGATGCCTCTGCAGGAACCCTCCTTGAATTGGTGGATATGATCTCTTACTGATAGGTGGTTCTTAGGGAATTGCCAAGAGGGGCTGAGGTTGGGAGCTGCAGTATCCACACCCACCATAGGCAGGAATATGCAGGTGGTGGGAGCTTTAGAGTGTGCTCTGGTGGAATTCAGGGACTTTTCCCAGGATTATCTGGTGATCTGAGGTTGGGCCGCCTGCTGTTTTTTATCTCTGGGAGCTTTTCTCTCATCTGGGAAACACAGATTCTGGAGTTTTGGGGTCCACAGCCATGGCCTGTTGCTCGTTCTACAATCACTGCTGTTCTTCTGATCTGATACTGTGCATAATGATGCACCACCATCTTGGTTCCTTGATTCATTCTTTTTCTTTTTCTTTTTCTTTATATATATATATTTGAGACAAGGTTTCTCTGTGTAGCCTTGGCTGTCCTGGACTCCCTTTGTAGACCAGGCTGGCCTTGAACTCACAGAGATCTGCCTGTCTCTGCCTCCCAAGTGCTGGGACTAAAGGTGTATGCCACTATGCCCAGCTTCAATTCTTTCTTTAAATACATGAGACTATTCTCTTTATAGTTCCTTTTATAACTGGTGATTTGAATATGACTGTCTCTCATAGACTCATGTACTTGAACAGTTGATTTCCAGTTGGTGGTGCTGTTTGGGGAGGCCAGGAGGTAAGTCACTGACGGAATTGAGGTTTCAAAGCCTACATCCCTTCCTAGTGTTTATGGAAAGGACCTTTTGCTGAACGATAGCACCGTGACAATTTCCCCTTAAAAGTAAAGTGATTTTATTATCTTTTAGCATTTAATGTTACAGAGAAGATGTGCAGCCCAGGTGTGTGTGTGTGTGTGTGCGCGCGCGCACTCACGCGCGTGCGTGCGCGCATATGAACCTGAGTCTGGATATTGTTGGATAATATCAATTTGACTGTTCAGTAGTCTGAATATGTAGGTGGGAGACAAGATTACATACAAGGAAGTCAGGAAAGAAGGGAACAAATCTAAAAATTTGTCACAGAAATTGTGTTTTGCTAAAATTATTGTACCAGAGGCTAGACTTTTAAAATCTGTTCAGTCCAGCAACTACTCCAAGGATACAGAAAGGATGAAGTTTTCTCTATAATCTTCTCTTTGATTCTTACTTGCCAAAACCAAAATATCTTGGAATTATAACA
Source organism: Acomys minous (assembly GCF_964271855.1). NCBI lineage: Eukaryota > Metazoa > Chordata > Mammalia > Rodentia > Muridae > Acomys > Acomys minous. Next base: position 111,890,233 of record NC_140494.1, read on the forward strand.
GGCAATCCCTCTAGTTTGCGAGTCTATTGTAATGTAATAATGGCCAGGTTGATCAGAGTCTGGGTAGAGGAAACTCTTGGAGCCCGGAGTTTCACAGTGACTCATTTCCAATGTGTACTGCCATTACTTTCAATAGCAACATGTTTCTATTGAGGTTAGCCTCCTTATTTGTGGTCCTTCTTTTCAGAGGAGGAGAAACATCTCCCTTCTCCCCCATTATAGGAAACTAATCACCACCATCAAACCTCATCCCCAACTCCCATCCACAGTCAGCATGACTCTACCCTGCTACAGCCAACATGGGCAGGCAACCTACTCAGCTCCTACAAAGTTTCTGATGCACTAGGGAACTGCTTTTCCTGCCCTGCACCGAAGCTTCTGGATCTGCTGACCTGCCTGTTGCACAACTTAATACCTTATCTTCAGCTGCTAACAGAATCTCTTGTGTCTGTATGATTGCATTGCATGTCCATTAAAAAAAAATCTATGGCCTGTAGCTGAAGCAGGAAATAGAAGGTGGGACATCTGGTTGGCAGAAAGAATTATGGGATAGAGCCAAGCACAGAAGGGTCATCCAGCAAGATCTGAGGAGGACTGATACATGGTACCTGAGCAGAGGTAACCAGCCATATGGAAGAATGTAGATTAGAATAAATAGGTTATTTTATGTTATGAGCTAGTCAGAAAAGAGCCTAGCTATATGTATTTGTAAATATATATTTTGAATCTCATGAGTCATTCTAGGAGCTTGGGGCCAGGAGGAAAAACCTACAGATGGCTGATGAACTTTGTTCAGACCTGCCCAGTGTCCAGTAGTATTGCACCATTTTCAGGATAATAAAACTGGGGCATCTCTCTGTGAGATCCTTTGAACTTGTCCTTCCTTTACTTCCTGGGTCAGATCCTTTTCCCAATAGGAAGGGTGTTGAAAGTGGCCTATATTCAGTACTGAGAATTTGCTACAGTGTTTTACTTTTCTTATTTCGCCTACTTGAGAAGGATTTTAAACAGACCCATCATTTCTTTAAATTTCTAAAAGTGATAGAGAATTTGGCATAAATTATAAATTTTGCATTTCTGTTTTAAGACTCAGAAACACAGTGGACCCTTGAAAAACTTCCTTTGCCAATCCCCTTCTACTTCACTGTACATATGGTTCAGCTTGTTAAGCTCGCTCCGGATTTACACAGCCATGCCTTGGCTCCCCCTCCCAAGATAAAGGTTTTCCTTTTGTAAACCCACCTGTCCTGCTGTTCTAGCCACAGCAGCTCTTCGTGGAGGGTGACAAACCTGAAGGAGAAGTGAGCCACTGCAATGGGCAGAACATGTGCCTGTGCCCTGGCCTTGATCGCAGGCCTCCGGCCACACCGCTTGCCTTTACTCTCTTAAAGACTCAATTTCTCCTGCAGATTGTCAGAAAGTTTTCTCTCTATGGCTTTTCTGTGTCCTTGAGGGTATTATTTGGTATTTCTCTCCATCTGTCATGTGATAAGTAGCCACTAGAAGCAAATAGATGTCCAGTATCATTGGAAAAGGAAACCTATTGTGAATACAAAGGCAAAGGTTAAGGACTCTTGGGAGACTCTTGCTGCTGTCATTCTTAGGGAGGGTGATGGCCCCAACACTGTTGACTCCTGGTGCACAACATCTGTAATTCCTTAAACGCTACTCCGTAGGGCTCTCACTAAAATCATCTCATGCACATATGGGGGGGGGGTTACATTTCAGTTGCTTTCAACATGGCACCTCAGCTGCCTTCCTGAGTATCAGCCCCAAATCATCCCACCAAGAAAGGTTCAGATCCTGAACATTGTCGACTTGCGTCATCTTTTGAAAGCAGGTGATGTTGTTCATTGCTTTAATGTGTATGTGTGTGCTTGTGTGAGTTTGTATGTACCATGTACATGAGGTGCCTGTGGAGGGCAGAAGAGGGCATCTGATCCCCTGGGAGCTAGAGTTACAGTCGGATGTGAGATGCCACCTGGGAACTGGACCTAGGAACTCAGCAAGAGTAGTCAGCACTCTTCGCTGCTGAGCCAATTCACCAGCCCTAGAAAGTAGCCCCCCTCCCCTCCATGCCCCCAATAAAACTATGCATTCTAATTTACCCTGTAAGGAGTCGGAATGCTACCTTTATTTGGAATATTTCCGTTTCTTCCGACATTTAGTATTCTGTTAGAGAAAACTGATGCGTGTATCCCCGCTGTCTTTTACATCAGTTATTTAGTGACTCGAACAAGAATACATTAAACCTATTTTTAGAATGTTCTTTCTTATAAGCGCATTGTGCACGTCATAGAGCCGTAGCAGTCTCACTAATGTGGGAAGTGGATTTGTCAGATATCAGTTCCTTCGCAGGGTCAGGCTTAATTGAAACGCTGAGATGGAGATAGGGAACCACTAAAGAAAACGCCAAGTGATTCAAGAAGTGGTATTTATAAACCTGAGTCAGCAGTGAGTCAGCTCTGGAGCACAGGCTCGGGGGGACTGCTGGGTAAAAGCAACAATAGTGCGGAATTTAAGCCGAGACCACCTGGGTTCTTGTTTGACATCCTGGGTTTCCTCTGGAACAGCCCACTCCTTAAAAAATTTGAAGAGCAGGCGCCCCCGGCCCCAGTTGTTTTTCTCAGTGTTAAAAGCAGAAAGAAAGAAAGAAAAAAAAAACACCCACCAACAGTAAGTTTATTTAAAATTAAAATTTAGTGTGTGCTTGAGACTTTTTTTTTTTTTTTTTTTTTTTGGTCTTGAGGCAAAGTCTCACTTAGTCCTGTGAGGTCAAACTCTTTATGCTGCTGAGGATGACCTCGGACTCCTGATCCTCCTTGAGAGACCAAGAGCTACAAAGGAACACTGTGCATGTCACACAAGCACTCGGCTAACTGAGCTACATCCTCTGCTTAGATTCCTGAAAAAAAAATTACAAAAACAAGATTAGGACTTTTTAGAACGTTATACCTGACACGTTTTAACAGACAGTGCTTGTTCTTACAAAGTCTATTTTACAAGAAGTGAATCTGAGGCTTAGAGGTGTGGAAAGGCTGCTGCAAAGAGCACAGCTTGAAACGGTGTTCTAGTTCGGATGATCCTCGCCAGACAGACCCAGGTTTCCTGCCCCATGTTCAAGTGGAAGCAATAGACTGCAGGTCTTACCCAAGCCAGTTTGGTTTACAACAGACTCACTAACATTCCTTAGACGATAGAGATAATGTCAGAAATCATTGTAAATTTTGGAGGCTCAAGGCATGATGTACCCAAAGATGGACCCTGTTTTCCTACGATCTGATACTGGTAAAATTATAACCTCCAATTTTCCTTCTTTCTTCTTTCTTTTTTTCTTTTTTTCTCTCTTCTGTTTTTAATCTTACTTTTGAAGACATATTCCAGTCCCGTTGTTACCTTTGTGATGGCTGTTAAGCATATATCTGAGAATCTTACTTTTAAAATGACATTGGATTAAAAGGTTTCTCACTATAAACCTTGGAGGACCAAGAACTCAGGCACGTGTGACCAGTTGGCGGCATGGGCATAGAGTTCACAGGTGTCTGGACAGGGTTAGGAAGCATCAGGCCTAGTAATACTTGGCCAGATAGTGTCTGTCCAGTGTCCTACTGTAGGATGTGCAGTGCAGCCCTGACCCTCCCTCCACAGTACATCTGGCTCCTTGGATGACTTGACCACTGACTGGTATTGCTGGCCAGAGTCCATTTGTAAAGGGAAAGAGGTGTGGCAGAGATGGCATTGCATCCTGTTAATTTAGGTAGTCTTTAGAACTTGAGAAAGAAAAATCTACGTTCACAGATTTTTATATACATTGCCTTATTTGGGAGTTATAGGGTTATGAGGGCTTAATTTTCTCAGGAAGAATATTTAAAAAATAAAAACTTGGGGCTAGAGCGATGGCTTAGTAGTTAATAGGGCACACTACTTAAAAGGGGCGGGGGGAGAGAGAGAGAGAGAGAGAGAGAGAGAGAGAGAGAGAAAGAGAGAGAGAGAGAGAGAGTTTAGTTCCCAATACTTGATGGCTCACAAATGCCTGTAGCCCTAACTCCAGGGTATCTTCTGGTCTTCACAGGCACCAGCATTCACATGCGCATACCCACAGGCACACAAACAAATATAGGTATAATAACAATAATTAACGATATAGTAATAATAAAAAATTAAAAATATAGCTAATTTACCCTTATGACCAAAAGATATATTTTAAAGCTACCAAGTGAGAGGAGATAACATGAATGAAAAATAACCTTTAAAAACTCACTCTACTGCATGTATCTCTAGTTTTTCTCTCAGCTGGATGGGACTCTGCTTTGGGTCAGCCTATACAATCTTGGCGGACATGCCTGGATCTGTAGCACTCTGGGGCCAACCTAGTACCTTGGTTCACTCTCTGACCTAAGGGAAATCTTGGAAAAGCAGTCATCTAAAGCAGAGCATGTAGATATTTCTCAAAACCTCAGAACATTGTAGAGATGGGTATACACACGCTAATTCTAGGGCGTGCCATTGGAGGACATGGAGTTTGCCTAGGTCTTCCTCCAGAAACCAGAAGCTCTTATCTTCTTGCTGTGTAGCTTTAGACAAAAGGACAGATGTCCTCGAGGCCTACATCACAGTAAAAACCTGACAAACTGTACTGAATCCAGCTGTAAATCAAACCGTGAAATACTATGCAAGTGATTATTCAAATAGCTCACTATACAACCAAGGCTTTTGGGTTAACTTCTGAAAAGGTCTCTGATGGGGTTTTGATTTTTGTGCTTAGCTTTTAAGCGTTTGGTGCAGCGAACTCACAACTGTTATATCTCACTCACGCCATGTCTTTATGTTTTATTAACCTTCTGTTTGCCTTCTTTAATACACCCAGTCTTCAGTGCTGTGCTGACTAATTATGGAAACTCTGACCCTTCTTTCCTGTACGGTTCTTCTCCTTCTCCTTCTCCTTCTCCTTCTCCTTCTCCTTCTCCTTCTCCTTCTCCTCCTCCTCCTCCTCCTCCTCCTCCTCCTCCTCCTCCTCCTCCTTCTCCTTCTCCTTCTTCTTCTTCTTCTTCTTCTTCTTCTTCTTCTTCTTCTGGATTTTCCTGCTACCTATTTGTCTTTTTTTTTTTTCAACATCGAGAGAAGCTCTTTAAATGGTGTTTTGAAAAACAAGACCTACCTGATTTTAAAGTCTAATCTGAACATTAGTGGGATGGTAGGGGGGAGGGGAGGGTACATGGGGAGACAATGACCCGTGGAAACTACTACTGTAGCAGCTTCGTTACACACACACACACACAGGAATGCAGTAAGACCCTACCGCTGAAGATATCACACACATGAGCCACAGAACGTGGAAGAGTCAAGCCGGTAATAACCCGGAACTCCGTCCCTACTGGTTAGCATTCATAGAGCTGGAAGGTGTTATTCATGCATGCTTTGCTACGGTGTGATAGGAGGTCTGTTACACAGAGAAAACCTGTCTCAAAAACGAACAAACAATAAAAGCAGGCAGCAGGATAAAAGGACATATAATAAACTGCTCTCTTAGAGGTTCTTGTCTCTGTACCTTTAGATTAGACCAGCTTTCAGTCTCTTTCAGAGAAGCGTCTTTTTACAGTGAGTGGTGGTTAATGTAGAGACTCCCAGTTTGCCAGTGTTCAGAGAGTAAGTCAACATGCGGAGAATAAGAGACTGTGATGCTCTCTACTCAAAACGGGATGTGTGTATCACACCCCTCTACCCAAGGCTCAGAGTCATCATGGAAGAGAGGGCAGAAAGCTTTAAAGATTGGTGTAGTGAGTATCTGCAAGGAAACAGTATTGGTGAGATGTGGCTGGCCTGCTGCACACATTAAATCATAGCCGCTGTGACTTCAGAAGATCAAGGAAACCCCAGCAAGGATCACGGTGTGTATGGGGGAGGGAGTGGGGGTGGGGTTCAGGAAGGAGGCTGAGGAGGAGGAGGAGGAAGAGGAGGAAGAGTGATTGACAAGTGACGGTTGCTGCGGGGTAGGTTGTCAGGTTTTCTCTAGGGACGTGGCCCCTGAGAGCCTATCCATGCTTCAGTCGATGGCCTTGCATCCATGTGCACACAGCCAGCTCTAAGTGGGCACATGAAATTGGGAGGGGAAGGTGGTGGTGGGGGCTGAGAAGGAATTGTAGGGGAGGGAGTAAGGGGTGGATCTGATCAAATACATTACCAATGTATGAACATCTCCACCAGAAACAAAAAAACTTCTAAAAAAAGAAAAAGCTTTGTTTTTAAAAGATGAACCCAATCCGTTTGTATCTGAGCATCTGACTTCGACGCTTCTCCTTTCATCTTCTCTCTTTTATTTTTATACTCACTGAGGTATTGCTGTCTGTGTTTGCTTTAGTAAATGGAGATGCTCCCCCATTCTTCTAACTACCACCCATCCTGTTCACTCCTGTGAGACCACTTATTTCTGTTCCTACTCTTTACTATCAAATCGAGATAGCTGCTACATCCTTCCTTCTACCAAGGTCCTGTCCTCCTCACTGGCCCCTTCCACATTAATGATGTGTTCACTTCCTTATGCTTGTTTAGAACCTTAAGGAATTCCCACCTCCCTCAGGCTTTATGAAATGATATTTGTAGATATTTTTAGAACCTCTTTGTAAGAGAGTCTTGTTTGTATAAACGTCAGCTAGTACTTATATGTTTATAACCACACTATTATTTTAAATTTAGATTTAAATTTGTGTATGTGTATATATACCCATACATTCAATGGTCTAAGTGGAAAATTACACATAAATATAAGTACATAAATACAGCCTCTCTTCGTGGTTGTTTTCTCACTACCTTGTGGCCTTTGGGGCCTCCTTTGAGTCATGTCTTGTGGCGTATCACTTCCTGAAGTATGTCCTTGGACGAAATATGTAGGTGATGTCGTCTCGGATTCCTTTCATGTTTGGACTCCTGTCTTCCATGCCAACAAGTGCTCTGTGGTTCTGTTTGTAGGAGGCTTGTGGTTGGACTCCTGAAAGTTTGGAAGAGTGTTCATTTTTCTAGCTTGTCTATCAGCCTAATTTGTGACGGTTCTTTCTTTGTATATAGCATAGTTTTTGTGTTGGACAGCTTGAAAATATTTTCCTATTTGAATATAGGAACTCTGCCAGGCTATGCCCAAGTAATAAAAAAAAATAAATCCCCCACCTCCATAAACACTGCCTGAAACTAAAAGAGCACTTTAAAGTTGCAGAACTGAGCTCTTTAAGCCAGGGAAAATTTCGATTATTTCTCTGATGAAGGCATCACTGTATCTTCTCCTTTCCTTCTTGGGAAATCCCATTCTTCACAGTCTTGGTCCCTGCATGTCAAAAACATTCCCTCATCTTTTCCATCCCATTGTGCCTTTCTTTCTGTGCTAGGTGCTTTTGGCCTGGTCCTTCAAGTACTCAACAGGCACTGACAGGACCTTTTGACGTCTCTGTGGAATCTGTGATGTTAAAAAAAAAAAATCATACAAACAAAAATCCCCAAGTCTCTTTGAAATCCAGAGCCTGCTGTTACCATCTTGGGGCTGCACTTCCCTGAGAGCCTCTCTGTTGTTAGCTATCTCACTCAGACACCAAGCTTTCTCTTGTCATCGTTAGCAGCCTCGGTTCAGGAGCAGCTGCCTGTCTGGGTCCATCTTCTGCTTAGTCATATTCCTTTTACCTGGTTACCAGGTCTCTGGGTGCTGCTGTTACTTTCATCTCCCTGTGCAGGGCCCACCCTGTTCACAGTCTTTGAGATACAAGCCAAGTAGACAGGGATGCACCTGGGTGGCTGTGAAACCAGGCTGAAGCAAGTCTGTGTTTTCAGTACTAATGACCAGTCCTTGCTCCTGGGACACACACTGCCCAAATTGCTAATCCAAGGGCTCCTCTGGGATACCTCTGTTCCATGGATTTTCTCAAGGGGATCAATAATCTTTGGGGACATTTTCATGATCCTCTGGTCTAGTAAGTGAGATAGATCAAACATTTTTGAAGGTGAAAAGCATTATCAAAGTGGAACAGAATTGAGAGGTACTGGGGTGACTTATGGGGTCATGGGTAAGGTTTAAATAGAGTTTGTCAGAATAGTTTCATCAAAAAGGAGATATTTGTGTGTGTGTGTGTGTGTGTGTGTGTGTGTGTGTGTGTGTGTAGCATTAAGGAGAGTTGAAAGATGAAGATATTGAAAGCAGGATCACTCTAGGAGAAGACACTGCCGTGAAAGGACACGTAGAGTGTCTAAGCAGTAGCCAGTGGCAGCTATGGCTGGTTTATTAGTTACTTTTCTGTTGCTGTGATAAAACAACATGACTAAGGTTTCTCACTGAAGGAAGGGCTTATTTGGGCGTATAGTTCAGATGGATAAGAGCCCACCACCATCATGGCATCCAGCAGTCCCAGGAGCTGAAGAGAGAGAGTGAGAGAGTAAGTGAGAGAGAGAGAGAGAGAGAGAGAGAGAGAGAGAGAGAGAGAGAGAAAGTGAGAGAGAATTATTATTATTATGTATTTTATCATAAGTACAAAACAGAGCCAACAACTGAACATGGCATAACTTTCTAAACTCTCAAAGCCCAGCTGCAGACATACTTCCTCCAGCAAGATCACACCTCTAAAACCTCCACAGGCAGCTCCACCAACTGGGGACTAAGGGTTTAAGTGCCTGAGATGATGGGGGAAGGGCAATTCGCATTCAAACCGTTATAGCAGGGACTGAGTGGACGTGAATGGGGGTACTCCAAGATGATGTCAGAAGAACATGAAGACCTGCCCAGCTAAGGGGTTACTGTGGTAACCAGACAAGACATAGTGGTGGTTGCTACACTACAGTAGAGGGAGTGGTGGAAAGTAAGGTATTTTGAAGGCAAAGCCTTCCAGAAAGAGTTTCCTAATGTATTGAGAGACACCTGAAGATAAGGCAGAGGTTTAAGTGCTTTAACATCCATGTGGCACTTACCTAGAACAGTTGCTATTCTTCACACTTGAAAAACACCATTAATCCTTGTGCCACCCATAAGGGGATTATTAGCTCATCGTACAGATTAGGAAAAGGAAGCTCAGGAAAACTAGATCTGTCTTCCCAAAGTCACACAGTGATGTTACATCTACGGCTAGGCAAGTTTGTTCTTTTAAGTTAGCGTCTTATTATATTTTATTACACGGACTTTCATGTTAGTTGTTAAGAATGCTGATTCAATAGAGGTCTAAAATAGCTATGAAGACACATCACATGGTAGGTTTAAGGACACACTATGAGCTTCAGACCACACTGCTATTATCCTCTGACTTCCATAAATCCCCACGTGGCCTCTTAGGCCACAGTGATGTTTTGGGTTCTCAGGAACATGTGTCAGTTTAAACCTAGTCTTCAGGAATTTCAGAAAAGTTTTGGGTATTTCCATTTCTGTAGAGTAGACACCCTGGTCAGGGGCTGCATTCTGTTTAGGGAAAAGTAGGAGGAAGAATATTCATAGTACTCCACGGCATGAGGTCTGTGACCTGTGGCTAGGATCCGTTTATACAGGAGGGAAAAAAATCCCTCCAACTTGGAGGATGTTAAACACCATGCCTGGGATTCTTGGCTTGAGCCTGTTGAAGGATGGATGTGTGGAAGGTTTGATGCTGAGAGTGGCCAGAGGGTCAGGAGCTCAGTGCGGACTACACTACCTTTGAGACACCCGTTGGACATCTCTTCAGTGCTGCTTAGTAGATGACATAAGCCAAGATTTCAAGACATATAAACCTGGCAGGGCCACTTTTTTTTTTTTTTACAATGTATGTCAAATCCTCAGGTCTCAGAAGAGTATATAGAAGTGAGGTGTTTCAGGGGGAAAGCCCTGGGCTTGAAGAAGAAGAAAACACAGTAGTCAGTGTGCTATCATGAATGCCAGATGAAAAGAATGTTTGCAGAAAACAGGACCAAGTTTATCAAAAGCTGCCAATACATTGATTGGGTAGATGAGGACTGAGCAGTGGGGAATTCTGTCATATGGATATTATTGATGGGCTTAAAAGACAGTACTCAGGAGTGGTGGTAAAAACCTGATTAGATTGTGGTAACAAAAAATTGGGATGAGATTGGAGACAGTGAATAGTGAAAACTTTCAAGAGGTTTTGTGCGAAATATGCATGCAGGGGCATATTATGTATTGCCAGGAAGACTCCATCCACCAATAGATGCCAGAAGACATGGGAGAAAGGAGTGAACATTCCTGGAGTCACTTCTGGCCTGTTTAATAACTGCAAGTATGAATCAGCCTAGGCAGCAGAGATGGACTAATTCATCACTCTTCTGCTTACTTTTTTTTTGTTGTTGTTGTTGCCTTTGTGGTCAACTTGGGCATCATTACTCTCCCACCCCCACCCCCGTGTGTGTGTGTGTGTGTGTGTGTGTGTGTGTGTGTGTGTATGCAAGCGCACATCTGTATATATGTGTTGAATTGTATGTGTTGTATACATGTGTGTGTACTCAGTGTGTGGTTGGGCTTATTCCTCTGTCGCTCTCTACCTTACCCCCTTGAGACAGGGTCTCTTACTGAACCTGGAGTTTAATAAGCCCCAGAAACCCTCCTGCCTCTATACAGGCATGACCATGCCTTCCTTTTTACAAGGGTGAAAGCTTACCTACTGAGCCATCTCCCCAGACACTAATGCCAGGCTTTGTAAGAATCCTTACCAGCCGTCTTGAAGAGGGACTTCCATTTTTGGTCTTACATTCATATCAATGCAAACCCACTTCATGCTGTAATGCCACAAAAAGTCCCCCAAGGATGCTCTCTAACAGGAAGAGTTAGGCTAGGAGAGAGACACTGCTAAATCTTAGGAGCTAGAGGATGTTTGCTTCCATTATCCACAGACATCAGCAGCCTCGCACAGGCCTGTATGCACTTGCCTTGTCCCTTGAGCCCTGGCATTTCATGAGGAGAGGCCAGGCTTTCTGTCTTTTGTTTAAGCCTCTGGAAGCTCACACCTGTCCCTCTCAATAGTCACTTGCTTTCCCAGACTTGTGATGTTTACTCATTTTCTATTTTTGACGGTCAACTTATTGATTAACTTATTTCAAATATTATAACATCACTGACGGAACAATACCCCAGCTACTTATTTCACTTAGGATCGGGACCCTGATGTACCATTTTTAATTTAAAGAGATTATCAAGGGGGAGCTCATTAAACACTAATAGCTACAAGGCTTAATTCTTTTATATCTTTACTTATTAGAACACAGACATATTGCAGTATTGCCTGTAACATTCCAAGACAGAGTCCCAGCAGACATAAATTGAAATATGCAAATTTGGCATAATCAGCCCAGAGTCCAGTTACCTGAGATCTAATGAGGGAAAGAATATTGAACAATGAAAACTATTTTCAGCACTGGGCTCTTATGCATTGGATTTCTGATTTATTCTTTGTATGGATCTAATTTATAATTTTGTAGCTTTGACACCCTAACTAGCATGCATTATGTGCCTGGTGCCAAAAAAAAATGTAGCTGGAGGTAGCACCCCCAGGTTTAGCTGTGGCTGAGAGGAGTGGTGATCCAGTCACGCCCTCACCTCACCAGGCCTGTCCGATTGCCGCTACTCAACACTGTAGTGCTACAGCTTGCCGCCATGATGTTTTCTGCCTCCATCCAAAGTCCTTCTCAGAGGAGGAGTCATACTTGTGCCTCAAACACCTGTGAAAACAAACACCTGTGTGTATGGATGCACATTAGATTTCACAAGCAAACTCAGCATTGCCACACATGTGCACTGGGATAAAGTGAACAGCAGGCAAGGCCATTTCTGTTCTCAGTGATGCAAAGAACCAGTTGAATGACAGAGTGTGTGTGCCACACTGGCTGACTTGGCCTCAAGTTTGTATCCTCCTGCCTCTGTCTTCTAAGTGCTGAGATTGCATAAATCTACTATAATACTCATCTATGAAGATTAAAAATACATTTGCCACTTACCGGGAAAGTGGGATAGATGTGAGGACATCCTATTGGGACTCTAGGTGAGAGAAGCATGGGAGAATGGGGAAACAGAAGGATCCAGAGGGTCCTAGAAACCTACAAGAAGAACATTATGATGGGCAGATCTGGGCCCAGGGGTCCTGCTCCAACTATGGCACCAGCCAAGGACAATTACATGCAGTAAACTTCGAACCCCTACCCAGATCTAGCCAATGGACAGGGTATTCTCCACAGTTGAGTGGAGAGTGGGGACTGACTTTCATAAGAACTCTGGTGCCCCATATTTGACCACGTCCCCTTGATGGGGAGGCCTAGCAGCACTCAGAGGAAGGATAGCAGGCTACCAAGAAGAGACTTGATACCCTATGAGCATATACAGGGGGAGGAGGTCCTCCTCAGTCAGAGTCATAGGGGAGGAGAGTAGGGGGAAAGCGGGAGGGAGGGAGGAATGGGAGGATACGAGGGATGGGATAACAGTTGAGATGTAATATGAATAAATTATATATATATGTATATATATATGTATATGTATACACACACACATTTGCACTGTTCTTTCGTCATGCTTCTTAAAACTAGGCCGAGATTACAATGTGAGATGTCAACAAGTGAGTCGCTTTTAAGGCAGACTCTCACGACTTTACAGATACTATAAAATGGGAACAAAAGAAGTTGAGTTGCATGCTGAATTTCATGTCTGAATAGTCTCAAACATAAAATTCTGTATTTCTTTGTGAAGTGAGATGGATTGTTCATGTCAGTGGGCTGTAATAATACAGTGGACATGAAGGGAAAACGGCCAGCAGGAGGTGGGAGGGTAAACATGAGATTTGCTTACACCGTGGAAGTGATCTCTAGTGGAAAACTGGGAAGGGGGGGGGGAGACTCTCACCTGCCTCCCCTCCACCCCTGTATTCTTAACTTATAACAAGGAGGTCACAGGTTCACGGACATGTTGCCATCAGTTTTCTGCTCAGGTATTTGAAAACTCACCCTCATCAGCATTCGCTCCAAGAAGAGATGTGTATTCTACTGTTTAGCCTTTTGCTGTTTGCCTGCATGAAAAGAATTACTCTTTCCAAAATGTTCAAAACAAAACTGTTCAGGGTGACCAGGCACATGATTGGGAAATCAGTCTCCAGACTCCTGCAGACAGGGACCTTGCACCTATTAAACAATGTCTCCCTGTCCCCCTGTCCGTCCCGCCCCAGCACCATTCTGTATGGCTGGGTTGGTCTTAGTATATCAGACCAGGAGACTCCAAGTGCTTATCTTTCTATGAATGGCCTGTCTTCATGTATGTCCATGCTGTGCCATGTGTCCACATGTATGTAGTACATTTTGTTCCTCCATTCATCAATTGATGGACTTCTGGTTACTTCTACGTATTGGCTTCTGTGAATGAGATGATTAATATTGGCATGCAGGCATCTCTCAAAACACGGCTTTTGACTCTTTTGCCTCTATGCACAGAGATGAGATGGGTAGGTCATGCAGTCCTTATGTGATGAAGTTTTGAGGAGTCACATGATGTCTCACATCGTGACTACAATTTCACGGTACTACCAACAGTCAGGCGATTAAAAAAAAAATCTCCTTATTTCACTGGCTCTTTCTCTCACACATACCTTTCTAATGCTCTTGATCCTTTCCAACATTTCTCTTTCCCAGAAGGAATACTCCACACTTGCTTTGTTTTTGCTCATCTCTTTGTGATAAAACCAAATTTTCTGGGTCCTTCTGGCTACTCTTCCGTCATCTACTACCAGATTTTGACCTCCTTGCAGTATTACTTTTGCTAGCCCATCGTCATGCTCCCGGCACCACTCTTAGCTCCAGGAATAACTTAGTCACACTCTGAAGTCATTCACCCCTTTCTTGAATTTTATGGTGCCACGCTATCTTTTTAAAAGAATGCATTTGCATTTGTTCAGCGTGTAGAAGCACATTCTTGGTCACCCTTCTCTTTTTCAGTGTTGCCTTCTTCCTAATGCCTCACTCTGCCGCAGGACCTTAGACATCCACAGTGGTAATCTCCAAATGCTTATCTCCACCTCTGATCCCTCCGTGGAATGTCAGTTATGTGTGTTTACTCTCGGGGATTTTTCACCATGGCTCTTTGCCTGGATTCTTTTCCCTTCAGTCACAGAGCTCCAGATTTTACAGAGATATCTTCCTAAGCATGCAGTTCGAAGTCCACTGAATGCATTCTCTACCAGCTCATGGGATGTTTTCCATGATACTTGGTATTTGTATCTGATTTTTTTTTTCTTTTTTATCTCCTCACTTGTCTGGCTAATGTCCATTGGGCCCTCATAAAATGTACCTTGAGAGTAGACTTACGCCTGGGGTTCACTGCTGTATTGTCGGAGCTTAAAAGAGCATTAAGTATTCACAGGGCACTTTTAAATACTATGACAGATGAGTAACATGCTTCTAGGTCCTGAAGTTTTTTTAAAAATTATTATTATATTTTTTATTATTTAAAACAGTTTTAAACTGAAATAGATTTTGATCATATTCTTATATTCTTCTCCTTCCTCAAGTCCTTCCATATCCTCCCTGCCTTCCCACCCATCCAAGTTCTTAAAAACAAAACAAAACAAAAAACCTAATACAACAGCAAAACCAACAAAACAACACCCAAATAGAAAACAAAACAAAAAAACAAACAAAAAACCAACCCACCAAACTGTAATCAAATAAAAGCACATTTAAAAAAGACAGAGTCCATTATATGTTGGTCAACTATTCCTGAACATGAGGCCTGCCCTGGAGAAGTTGATATACCCAGTGTCTCTCCACTGGAGAAGACTGATTTTTCCCTCTTCCAGAAGGTGTGAGTGACAGTTCTGTGGTTACCCTTTACCCTAGTGACTAGGTTTTCATTCATTCATTTGTTCAACCATTCATCTAAAATTTATATAACAAAATAAAATATAATAAGGTAAAACAAGAACTGTTACATCAAAGTCAGACAAGACAAACCACCAGAAGGAAAAGACCCCAAGAGAAAGCACAAGAATCCGAGACACATTGCTCCCCACACCCGTGAACCGCATAAAGACTCTAAAGTGGAAGCCCTCATGTGTACCCTGGAGGATCAGGTCCCAAAGTTTATCACCCAAGATCTGAGCAGCATCTCATCAAATCACTGTGCATTTAAGGAAACTTCTAGAGCCTACGTAGAAAGAGAATATAATGGAAATTGCTTAGCGCAGCACACAATCCTCCACCGTTTGACCCATGCTTGTCTCTCAAGCCTCACTTCCGGCTCTCCCTTCCAAGCCTAATGACCTGCACGTGTCTAATGATCAACCGTCTAAGGCACCTGATGTTTCCTGCCTCTGAGCCAGTGTTATGGCTTTGATTGGCCCGGAACTCACCAGATACCGAGGCTGGCTGCCAGTCAGACTTAGAAATCTGCCTGTCTCCACTTCTTCTCCATGCTGGGATTAAACACTCCTACTGTGTGGGTCCTAGGCTTCTAATGCAGGTCCTGTTATTAGGTGACAGCCGCTTTACCAACTGAGCTATCTGCCCATATCCCCAAAGGCTCACATGTTAAAGGCTCAAAAAGCAGCTTGGAGCTACAAAGAAGTGATAGAGACTTTAAGAGATGTGGCTCAGTAGAACGTTTTAGGTCATCATGGGCATGACCTTTAAAGGAGACAGTGAGGCCATGGTGTCTTCCCTCTCTGCTCTCTTGTGTGCTGATCACATGGTTAAGCTTTGTTCTGTATGCTACCCACCACGATGTAGAACTTCACCATAGGCCCTACAGCGTAAACTAAAACCATCGTTTGTGCCAAGATAAACCTTTGCTCTTTATAAGTCTTTCGTTACAGTAATGGAGATGACTAACATAGCCTTCAATCAACTTTCACCCTCACACCTGTGTTGCTTTGCCGCCCTGGTATTCCCCCTACCTCCGGCATCCTTATTTGCTCAGGCTTAAGCATATAGTTAGGAAACCATTCTGAGTCCCCTACTCCCAAACTCTAAAGTTCTCCTTGGTCAATTACGTACGCTGCTGCTGTCTTAGAGATCATAATTCCTTATGGCTTCTATTTGCTTTCATGCTTGTTCCTCTGCCTGGACTATAAACTCCATGAAAGTGAGCACAGCGTGTGTTATATGTCATTTTATTGCCAGATGTAACTCATGGCTGGCACTCACGCAAGTGGTAACTGACTCGCTGAGTGTGTGGATCAATTCATTCTGGTTGGCATTCGCACAAGCGATGACTGACTCGCTGAGTGTGTGGATCAATTTACTCTACTTGTCACAAAAAATGCACAGGGGCTTGAGAATTCTTGACATCTTTTGCCATTAAGGGTGACAGATGCTACTCATTATTCTGTGTTTACTGTGGCTTGGGCTTCACTGTGTGATAAGTCAGATTAATGTAGACAAATGTTTGCAAGAAGAGTATGCTTCTAGAGAACGCAGTCAACACGTCACCTGAAACCAACTCTCAGACCATCATGGAGGGAACAAATGGGTCTGTCAACAATTTGAGATACTTAAGAAAAGCTGATTAAAGAAGGCTTTCTGAATGATGAATTTCAAAATGCAATATCAACAGGAGAGAGTTTAACTGGCATTTAAATAAATCTCAACACCACAAGTTGTAATTAAGCATTGGCCACAGCAAACCAAGTGTGGTCATCTTGTCCGTCCTGAGGAAGAGTTCTGCACAGATGGCAGGTGTTGGTGACCTGTCGGAGTCACTCATCAGCATCTTGCATTCTGGGACATTTTGCTTTTTATCATGATTATTCCAAACCCGACTCTGACAGGTATGTGCCCTAAATCTCCATGTTCTGGGACCCAGCCCTTTGCCTGCTTCCACCACCTGCTTTATAGCCATTTCTGCTTTCCCTGACAGTTTTCAGAAAGTTCCAAAACAACTCAATTAAAAATCCCAGGCTTCAACATAGTGGAGTTTTGGAATATTTAATGTATTGGAATAACAAACATTTCTTGATCATTCTCTATGTATCAGCATGAGGCGCTGACTGGGTTCATAGAAATAACATCACAACAACAAAAAGAAAAAGATAACCCACAAAACACAATCCAAACCAAACCAAAACAAAGAAAAAGCCAAAATAAGCAAAAAATTTGAATCTGAAAATTCAGTCAAACTAAACAACAAGAAAAGCCAGTCTTGGTTCCTGACCTTGAATACCACCTAGTCGAAAAATAGACTTTAAAATACATAAGCTCAGAGATAATAAAACACTTGCTGAGTGTGAGAAAGAAATGTATGGTGTTGTGGGAAACTTACAGAGAATGAGGTTAAAACTGAGAATCAAAGCAATCTGTTGAAGAAGGAGATTTGAGTAAAGGTAAATGGAAAAAAAAAAAAAGAGTCCAAACAGAGAAAGAAAAAGAATGAGGTTTGGAAAGCATGCTTGAGTGGACAACACAGGAAGAGCATGGGTCCTGCTTGCCAGACGGTTTCCCTTGACGAGCAGATACTGTTGTGGAATCATTAGCTACTGACAAGCTAACCAGTCAGGTACTGTGGCTAAACACGATGGTCACACCCAACAGAAAGCAGCTGTGGAGCCATGTTTTAGAGGTAAGAGACTGATTTACCAAGCGTTTCTTCATATCGACGTGGCTCGGAGTCCAAGGAGCCAGAACAAAACTGCACAATCATACTGACAAGGAACGTGGACGTTATTGCATAAATAGTTTACAGAAGAAAGAACAAAGACGTTGACTTCCTTCTCAAGACTCGGTTCTGCTAAATCCCATTCTACACATCAAAGAACATTCTTCTAGAAGCTGCTTTTCCTCCCGGATGTAAAATACACAGGTCGCTTACCCTTGATGCCTGACGCAAAGCATGGAGACTCTGCTGTCCCCACAAACGATTTTATGCATCTGTGCTGGCAACAGGAGCATCAGAGGGAAGCAGAGAGCTCCAGGAGAGAGGAAACTTCACTGTGTGGCTCGCACATGCGATTTAAGCAAAGGACAATTAGACAGACTGGGCTTCTCTGACTCGTAGGCACTTTCATTCCTTACGTAGGGTGGAGAAAGATCTTTCCTTCCCATCTATTAAAACAATGTAAGAAGGTCACGATCCCTGAGTTATGAACCCTGTTTACATGTCATCTTTAACCAGGTTTCTTTAAAACCTCCATATGCCTGGGCGACTAATCAGGAATTCTGTATTCGATGGGGGTGAAGTGGAAACAAAGATCGGGAATGCTTTGGCTGTGCAGCCAAGTTTGGGAATTTTTAAAAAATGTTTTTATTTTATTGTATGTGTATTGGTTTTTTGCCTGCATGTATGACTACATGCTATTTGCATGCAGTACCAGTGTTGGAGTCCCTGGCCTGTGTGCTAACATCCAGGTGCTGGGAATCAAACCTGGATCCTCTGGAAGAGCAGTCAGCGCTCATCACGTTGACCCATTCTTCCAGGCCCTGGGGAACATTTTATAAAACCATATTTATACTCCATCTATCTTTAAAAAGTAATCCTCTTTTCCCTTAAAATTAAATCAACACTGAAAAATTAAAGAACTCAAATCAGTGGCTTTTTGTGTGTGTAGGGAGCACAGCTGTGGTAGAGGAGAGAGGTCCGCCTCAGGGGATGCTACTTAGGCAGCATCCACTTTTGTTTTTGAGCCGGGATCTCTCACTGGGCTGACACTCATTGAGGAGTCATGGCTGACCAGCTAGCAAGCCCTGAGGGATCTGCCTGTCTCTCCCTTCCCAGCATCGGGACTACAAAGTGTGTGTGTCAAGATAGAAGGCTTTTTAAAAAAATGTAGGTTCGGTTCTGGGCGATCCCACTTGGGACCCTGTGTTTGTAAGGCATACACTTTATGACTGAGCTATAACCCTAGGCCTTAAGTCATTAGATTTTATTTATTTATTTATTTATTTTAATTTTTAAGCCAAAAGAGGTTGGGAAACTTTGACTGAAGTGCTTGTGATCTGACTGTTTTGGCCTGGTTGTTCTGCTCTTCCGGGTTGAAGGACGGGTGGGCAGCAGGCCCCTCACAGGCAAGTCTTAAGTTTCAGAATTTGGCCATTTCCTCAGTATATTGTTTTGCCATCACTTCTCCATGGCCACTGTGAGTCTACAACACATGCCTAGTGTTAGTGTTCTGTTCTGTGACAGATGACGTGGTCTAGTTGGTGTTTCTAAAAATAGGCCTCTGGGAGCCATTCATATTTCCTCCGTGTCCCTCACCTTGCTCCCAGCACGTGCTGCTTCAGAGTTATAAGCTTTCCTCTGAGACCCTGGCATCCAGATGTGTTCTGCAGCTTCAAGGTGTCTTAGGTCTTAGAAGGGTAGACTTGGCATTCATGGTCTTTTCAGCTTCCTTTATTTGGAAGTGTACGGTGTCATCAAATGTGTTTATGTTTCTACGGGAAACACAGGACTACCGCTAGAAGCAAGGTGAATAAAGCCCCCAGTTAGTTGCATGCCTATTTTCTTCAGATTTTGAAACTAAATGATATTCCTAGAAACCGCATGCATCAAGAACTCTAAAATCTCCAAGGCCATTGATATGGGGGTTGTGGACAAAGGGTGGCAGACATGATAGCAATAGAATTTAAAATTTGCCCTGCATAGCAAGCCTAACACAAACTTCAATCACAGAACAGCGAGAAGTCAAGCGGATTTCCACTGCCAGCTGCTTTCTGAATGTTAATACTTTCCATTTGGTCAGAAATGGAAACCCCAGAAAACCCTAGATTTTTTTTTCCTTTCTGTTTTTGTAAACCAAAATAGATAACCAGACACTTACAACCTATTACCTTTAAATGCTCGTGACTCAAGACCAGAAACCTAAATAGCTGACTGAAACCTTGTGGTCATTTTTGGCCTGTGGTTACCTGGCAATTCTGCTTTCATCTGCCTTCATAAAAGTTTGCCTCTGCCCCTGTAGATTAGATGATGTTTCACAGTTGTGTTGGTTGAGTATCTGTCAGGCTGGTCTTCCTCAAATCTGTAAAGATATGAGCCTGAGGGTCCCAAGGTAGGTGGGTGAGTTGAAGAGACAGCCCTGGTGAATTCCATGCTGTCCACTATGCCACAGGCCAGAGAGCTCAGGAGAAACTGGAGTTATACGTATTCATTTCCTTATTAGGTCAGCTCTTCTTTGGGTGGCAGCCCTTACAGCATGTGAACTATATGCTGTATGGCAAAAAAAAAAAAAAAAAGTGAATCTCCATTTTTGATAGTTGTTAGTAAAATTAACTTTGGGAATACATGGTCTTGAAGAAAAAAAGATCTTGAAGAGGCACTTGGAAACAACAAAAAAGAAAAATAAAGAAAAAAAATGAATCTCCATTTTTGATAGTTGTTAGTAAAATTAACTTTGGGAATACATGGTCTTGAAGAAAAAAAGATCTTGAAGAGGCACTTGGGAACAACAACAACAAAAATCCATCAAAGGATTTGGGAACCTTAGGGTAGAACAAATGAAAGGTAGAAGGACTCTGCATTTAAAACACCATTGATTATTGGGGGAGAAAAAAGAAAGGAAGAAGAATAAATGAGCAGTGTAAGAGACCTGGCAAAAGAATTCATAAAGCAGGTGGCCATTATTCACTAGTATGGTATTTATAGGTCAATAGGGTAAAACCCCATCTGGTTCATAATTTCTCTAACTTCCGCAAAATCGATTTTTTGTGTGTGTGAGTGACTTTGTGGATCGTGTTTAAAACTGAGTGAGGTGATTGAATACCAGTTAAGATCATATCGGCAATATAAAAATAATTGCAAGACGTCAAGTGGAGTCAGAAATCAGCTGAAGGAAGAGGGGTGAGGAGAACACAGACCCTGGGGAAACACATAACCATTTGGGAGAGGAAATGGGATTTTCAGCACCAAGTGGGTTGGGAGTGAGAATCAGTCTTGACCTGGATTTTAAGAAGTACAGTGAGCAGGGTGTGGTGGCGCACACCTGTAATCCCAGCACTCAGGAGGCAGAGGCAGGTGGATCGCTGTGAGTTTGAGGCCAGCTTGATCTACAAAGCAAGTCCAGGACAGCCTAAGCTACACAGAGAAACCTTGTCTCAAAAAACCAAACAAAACAAAGCAAAAACCAAAAAGCCAACCAACCAAACAGAAGGAGTGACCACAGATGTCACCTACACTAAACAGCTAACAAAATATATGTATGATTTATCAGGCACATGAGAGGTGGGAATACTTTGCAAAATAATTTAGAAATTCTTGGTTTCAGATTGGTGACATTAAATAACTCTGTGACGTGGATGACACTTCATTACTCCAAGCTGATTATTTTCTCACGCGATAAGAGGAAGCTGATCACTGGTTCTCTTATCTTGAAAATAGCCCAGATGGTAACTAATATGTGCTAGGGAGGCATCCGAATTTGGACTCTGAAATATCCGTGTGAAATGTAGGTACCAGCACTTGTGATCTGTTGCTTCACTTGCCAGCATCAGTATAACTTTTGGCTATCTGCTTAAATTTCCAATCTTTAATTTATTTACAGAGCAATAGCACCAGTACCTATGATTCTGGGGGTTTAGCAAGAATGACATGTTTTTGTCAAGGTAAAATTTCTTTGCAGCATTTGCTACATGTTAAAGCCAACTCTTACAAATCTAAAATTCAACTTCTTTGTTTAGTTTCCTTTTTCTTTTCTTTTCTTTTTCTTTTACACTTTTACAAAAGAAAAAAAATTTCCAGTTCTGTTTTAGAGAGCAGTCCAACTTCATACCAACTTGCCCCTGCTGAGAAATAGAAATAACACAAAGCAACGTTAATTCGACTTCACATTTTGACAGTTAGATGGAATCTAGCAGCATATATTCAAATCCATATGCTGCTATGGTTACTGATCATAATGTAAGTATTAACCCAAGATGGTTTATTTAAAGAACTGTATACACAGAGGTGATGATTCTGTCCCCAGTTTCCTCATTATTATGTAGTTTCCATATTGCTATACTTTGATTCTGAAACCCACCCCTAGGCTCAAGTGTGGAATGACTGGTCACCAGCTTGTGACCCTCTTTTGGAGGTGGGGTCGTTAGAAGGTGCCTGGCTTGCACAAGATGTGGCTTAGAGCAGACCTTCAGGGTTTTCTACACTCTCAGTTCCAGGCTGTTTTCCTTAGATGCTAACTTTATACCTGGTCTGGCCCGGCTACCGCATGTTCCCACTGCTACAGACAGGGGTGGTCCACCACCATGCTCCCTGCTAAGATGGGCTGAAACCCAGAAGAATGGAAGATGAAGTCGCTTCTTCCTGTCTCAAGGTGCAGAGAAGTGTGGCTGTTGCTATGATATGACAAGCAAAACCGCACGTTTCTTGGCCGTTGGAAATGGTTGGGGGGTGGAACTGGTTGGAACTGGTTTGGAGATGAAGAGTAGAGAGTCGGGCCAGCAGCCACTCACATTGCATTTAGCTGAGGGATCGGGCAACGCTTACCTGTGTTCTGAAGAGTTCTGTGACTCTGAATTTGAAGGTAAATGGATTAGTTTATTTGAGAGAGGACATTTTAAGACAGAGTAACACTCAGGGCTTGATGTGGTCATCGTCCACTGCTTTTCGATGTCCTTACAGCAAGAGTGAACAAAGCCCAGAGCAGACAGATGTATGTAGTTCATCAAAGGGATCGTGATTGCATTGACAATTACAGCCAACAAGGTATCCATCAACAGATAATGAAAGTATGATGCATATACAAACTAGGATATTATTCAGCTGTAAAGAAAAAAATTAAATCATGAATATTTCAGGAAAATAGATGGGCTTGGAAAGTAATATTAAGTGACACAAACTCAGAAAGAAAAAAAAAAGCCCCTGCATATTCTCTCACATAGGCCAATTCTAGCCTATAATAATATATATAAATTATATATGTAATATATATGTATATATGTATGTAATATACACACAAATATATGTACATACATACATGTGTATATATGTAATATATACATATACACACAATATATGTAATACATATGTAATTATATATGTACTTATATATGTAGAAAGGAGACCAAGAGAAGGTAAAAGTAGGTGATGTGGAAAGGTTAATGTAGGCAAAAGAGAATGGGCTTAAGAAAGAGGATATAGACTCCCTCCTCCCCAGCTGCCCAGTTTCAACTACCTCCTAGTTTTTTCTATTTTCACAGTGGCTAGGTGAATCAAAATGCAATTGACAGAACAAGTGTAAGACCCCGAGTGAAGCCCCGTTGCTTCAGAATGGCGGTTCGAATGAATGTGTTCTAACGTGTGGACATTGGCCGAGATGCACAGAGTTTGGGACTGTACATGTGTCTGTGGATTTTCCTTAAACCAATCATGTGACACTCTTATTTGCGCATTAATTAGAATAAGGTCATTTTAGTGTTCAAAAGTTACAGGCAAAGCGGCTGTTATTATTGTTAAAATGACTAACACCATTAAAGAGAAACCATATATGCTACATTGAACCAGTAGAAAAAGCACTTCAAGGGAACCACCCCCAGAAGGTTCCAGGGTATCAAATCAGAAATTCATCTGAAAGGAGAAAGCCTGAGTGAAGAGGGCCCATCCATACAAGCACTAACAGGAAATGTTCTCTGGGTTCAGCCTCATAGGCAGGCAGAGGCAGCTGCAGCACATGCGAGAGGGAACCCAGCTACTTTATGAGCCAAAGGGCATCATCACCTCACTGGTGCTTTTCGCGAGACACACAGCTGTAGCAAGGCTTCCGAGAAAGGCCTGTGCACCTGGGCAAAGTGCGGTTAGGGTTATGATTCCTTGAAGGTTGCTGTGGGGGACCGACACACCACACTGCCAAAGTGAGGCCTGACTTGCAGTGGAGACTCTAGGATAGTGAAGAAGCCAGGAGTCAGGAATGTCTTGAGAGGAGAGTGGCAGCTACTGAGTGGAGCAAGCCTAAGAGAAAGCCCTTGTGTGCCTCGGGCAGCAGGCCTGTAGAGGTAAGACTGGCTGAGCCCATTAGAGCTTACACTATGGTACCACACACTAGTACTAAGTGATGGAGAAGATGGACAAAATGCATCTCCGCAGGTATAATGTATAATGTATAATGGCCACGACCCTTTAGTACACAAAGGAAGGATGCTGTGGTCTAATGGGAAATGTTCTGCATAAGCCCATGTTTGGAATACTTGGCCCCAGATTGTAATGCTATTCTAAAGACTGCAGTGCCTCTTGTAGGCGGGGCCACATCTTTAGGAACTAGATCATTAGAGCCCAACCTTTGAAGTTTATATCTATCCCTGGTTCTGGCCTGACTTCTTGCCACCAATGTCTTGAAGACCCTCCACTTCATGCTCCTATTGCCACAACTGTCCCATCATGATAGAGAATGGAATTTTAGAGTAAGGAGCCGAAGTAAATCCTTTCTCCTTTAGGTTGCTCTGTCAAGTATTTGGTTACACTGATGGGAAGATCAACACCTGTGCCTAGCATAAAGAAAACACTGGCCTAATGTCAATTCTCAATACTAAGTCTGTTTGTTTGAACAGCCCTAGAAACTACAGAAGTGATACAACTCAAGGCCACTTGTTTTGGGCCTGGGAATGGTTGAAGACAGCCATTGTCTTCCACTTCACTTCCAACCCTGCTAAGACCGGGCAGCCCCACCCAGGTCTATAAGAAATGATGTCCTGCGAGCAAAGAAGGGGTGGGCTTTCCCATTCTTGCTTTGAAACAGAGTATCCTTGTGAATTCCAAGGATATCCTGAAACTTGATTGTACCCAAGGATGTCCCTGAACTCACCATCCTCCTGCCTCAGCCTTCCAAGTTCTGGAATTACAGGCATGTATATAAAGTCTCTTGTGATAATTAGAAGGCATCCTCTGTTACCTAAATAACCATGATCCTGCGTGTGTTGGGCAAGCGTCTATGACACAAAACACTACTTCTGCAGTGCCATTAGCAAACATCTTGCCTGAAAGGACAGGTCGGCTTCTGCTCTCTTTGTCTATGTTTCTTGAGTGTCTAGGCTTCCTCCTTTTCTATGGTCCCAGTTCTTTGGGATAATAAGGGAAGCTTCAGGACACACCTTAGAAGTGTAGATTGGACTGGCTTACTTGAAGTAAATCTGCCTTCATGGCACCTCCATTTCATCTACCCCATGCATGTGAGCCTTACTTGCCAAAGGAAGCCACAACAAGTCAATGAGTCTGGGAATGAGTCAAAGCATAAACCACCACAAAGGTCTACAGAACTCTCTTTTTCTCTCCTCCTCCTCTGCCTCCTCCTCCTCCTCCTCCTCCTCCTTCTTTTTCTTCTTTTGAGACAGAGTCTAATTATATATTCCAGGCTGCCCCAGCTTCCCAAATAGTAGACTTACAATCTGCAGCATCAGGTCTGGGTTACCTCCATTCTTACTCTGCTAGTTGTTCTTAATGCATTACCTTCCTGTGTGAACTCTTCTGCCTTTCTCTCCTTTCTGTCCACTCCTTAATCTCTTTACCTACTCCAGGCCTGCCATGCCTGTGATTAAAGCTCAGAACCACACAGAGAACAGCTTCTAAAAGGAAGACCCAAACACAGAACAAGATTTATTTGACTTGAAGATCTTTCACTCTCCTCTCTCTTTCTCTCAACATTACTGAAACAGAAATATATTCAATGAAGAATGTTAGTCTGTAGGCTGCTATTTCCTCTATAAAACCAATGCTTTGTAAAAGTGTAGTTCAAATTACAGCAAAAACAAGAATCATATCTTGGTAATTGTTAGCAGCATAAAGAATATATTTGACCAAAACATTTAAACTCCATCACATGTTATGTTATAATGTTATATATGTTATAACGTTAAATGCTATAATGCAGGCCAACAATGAAAGACTCTGTTCCAATTGCCATTTTAATAAGTAGTTGATAATAAGATAATAGTAACATCTAATAAAATTAGGTTCTATAGAGAGGTCATTAACAAGCGCCCTGGGGGCCAGAACTGGACTGTGCATGTTTTTGTTTTGCTCATTCAGTAATAAAATTATTTGAGGTTATATTTAAACGTTAGAAGAATGAAAACACTTGAGACTTCCGCTTGCCTCTAAGTGTGGGAGACTCTGAGAACCTGAGGTTCATTGCTCCACTTGGTGACACTTAGCTAGAGCTGAGTGGCAGGGACTGGCTTCAGGAGAGAGCAAGAGTGTCTGAATCTTGAGTGTGCACCAGGACACCTCCAGGCTTGGTCCATCAGGCTACAGATTCCTGGGCCCTGTCCCAAAGTTTCCAGTCACGTGATCTGGTATGCTTCTTCAGCTCATGTTTTCAAGTCTCCCAAGGGCTGCTGCTGCTACTGCTGCTGTTTAGGCATCTACACCTGAGGAGCAGTTAGGTTCTCACTGTGCTTTCTGTGTCCAGTTCATCTTGGCACTTCTCCACTGCCCACTCTGGGCACCACTGCCACTCATTACCAATCTCACATTATTATTACTTAGAGAGATGGTTCCCTGTAAGTCTCCTCTGAAAGCAAAAGCTAAAACAAACAAACAAACAGTGCAGAATAAATGTCTGTATCCTTGTGCAAGCAAAGAACCCATGCCTATGCATTCCTTATGTCTGTGGAGACTTCTCAGTCTGTTACTCAGTTCCATGGTGATTTTCATAGGAAAGAAGGTTAAAATTGGGTATTGGCACATTGGGCTTAAGGTATCCAGGCTTGGGTTTAGCCCTTCATCTGGAGTTTAGTAGCTCTGTGACAGGGAAAGGGATCTCACTGCCATCTGCTCCGGTGGGTCGCTGTGGAATAGCAACAACAAATGAAACGCGGGGAGCACCCACTGACTGCTTAGCCACTGTGATCTCTCAGTGTGGCCACTCACATCTGACAGTAGGTTTTGAAATGAAGCAACCATATGTCGAACAGGGAAGAAATCTAGAGACAGTTAGGAACCTGGAAATGCTGAGTGAGAGAGGGCAAAACTCAGAGCAGAGGTTTCCAGACAATACAAAGAACAGCAAAAATGTTTCCTCAAAGTCATTGTCAGGGAAAAAAAAGCCAGGACTCTCTAGTGCTTAAGGAAATCAAGAAATGTTAAGAAAAAAAAAAAAAAAGAAGGAATAACCGTAAATTGTTGGACCAGTATAATGTTTTCAGTTACAGAAGGATAAGAGACATATCTAGAGGAATCTAAGAAGCAGCCAACCAGGAGAGGGGAGGTCTCTAACTTAGTGTACCAGCCATGTTGGTATAAAATAAACAAAGGCTGCAGAGGGGAGGAAGGGCAGGTGTGGCCTCACAGTCACAAATCAGAGTCTAGGAGGAGGCACACAGTGTGAACTAGTGTCCCAGCGACACAGAGCTTCATGCTTATTCTGATTTCTAATACAATGAAGAGAATCTACTTATTTTCATGAATTTTACATTTACCCTAAGTGGACTATTAAATAGGTTGTTAACAGCACGAAGAAGGGAAAGGGCTGAACGTAAGAGGTAGGCGTTAGTTATTTAATGTGAACATTTTCAGCGTGTTCATTTTCCTTTCTGATGAGCATTATTAAGCCCAGAGGTCATGGAAATGAGTCACTCAGTCAGCAGATATATATGCATGAGTGTTCTGCTTAAGAGGGATTAGGTGAAAGCATATTACTTGTCTTCTTTCTTTCTTTCTTTTTTATTTTGTCAGAGACACAGCAATGTGATCACTCACTGTTGAATGTAGGTTAGAAGCAAGCATCTTAGTGAGAATGAGGCTGAGAGTGGGCAAGCAAGAGTCAAGAAGCAGTAACAGTTTTCACTAAAATTGAAAGCCCAAGAGTTGTTAGATGGAGTGAAAGAACTCAAGTCAGTATTTTAGAGATTTCTGATTCAACCGTGTTAATGATGTCTGTGAAGATGTCTATGGATGTAGCTTTGGAGGCTCTGGACCAGAAACAGATCCAGCAATCAGCTTTCATGGCTGTGAAAGTTCCCTCAGTGACGGAGATTTCACAGGAGGGTATGTTGAATGATGTATGATTTTTGTTTTCTTTTCTCCAGCAGTCATTAGCTACCAGGATGTATAAGAATAACAGACAGACAGACAGACAGACAGACAGACAGAATGGTCTAAAAATAAGAAGTTTGCAGAGATAGAAAGATAGAAGAATAAGAAAGAAAGAAAAACGACAGATGTTGTTAAGAAAGTAAACTTGGGCTGGAGAGATGGCTCTGAGGTTAAGAGTACTGTCTGCTCTTCCAGGGGTCCTGAGCTCAATCCCCAGAAACCACATGGTTGCTCATAACCATCTATACTAGGATCTGATGCTCTCTTCAGGGATACAGGTGTATATGCAGGTAGAACACTCATACATAAAATAAATAAAATCTTTAAAAAAGGAAAGTAAACTCATGAGTTGAAGATCATGTGATGTTGGGTGTGCAACTAAAAGATTAGCTGTGTCCGCTGAGACTCAGAAGCAGCGTAACTGAGTTGGAATAGATGGTAGGATCTAGTCAGATTAGAACGTCTACAGGGTTGCATATATTTTTCTCTGTTTTGCTAAGAAATTGTCCAAGGCCTAAGTGAGACTGTGGACAGTTTATTCGTATGAGATGGATGGACGTCTACATATCTCTAATTTCTTCTTTTCTCTTCCCCCTTAGCTG
This sequence comes from Acomys minous, assembly GCF_964271855.1. Classification (NCBI taxonomy): domain Eukaryota; kingdom Metazoa; phylum Chordata; class Mammalia; order Rodentia; family Muridae; genus Acomys; species Acomys minous. The sequence continues at coordinate 111,918,760 of NC_140494.1, forward strand.
ATCATGATATTTTAGTGAGAATACTTAATAAAGTTGTTAAGGAAGAATGACCTTAATTATTTTCCCTCTGGATATAAGACAACTACATGTAAGTGAACTGACATTTACGTGGTGAGAAATAACTTTCCGGTTTTCAAGTTGACTTTAAATTTACTAATGTTTTCACCACCGACAATAATAAAGGTGGTCTTTTGAGCACTTCTCATGAATAAGTTTTAGAAGCTTCATATACATAGTAGATCTGCAACTCTCAAGTCCATAGGCTATCCTGTGCTAGGAACTTAGCTGTCATATTTCCTTTAACTCAACTGAATGTTTAACTGGTGCCAATGGGCCAAGTTTAGCAGTCTCAGGTCACTTCTGCACCTTCCTTCCCTTGGGTTGAGACAGAGGCCCTGGAGTGGGAAACCTTCTGGTCTTTGAGTATTCCGTTTTGCCTTAGCTACCCCAGAACACTTTGGGCCCTTCATGAGTACAAGCTCAACGTATTTTCTGGCCCCCTTTCCAGATAGTAATCTTTAGAAGGTAGTTGACTCTTTAGAAGGTGTGTCTGGATTTGTAATGAAGCCATCTCTTCTTTGGGAACCTTCCAGAAAGAAAGAAGAGAACTGGGATTCTTGGGCCCAGGGTTGTGTGAGTTGTTGCCTCCTCTTCCCACTCTTTCTCTATGACCTAGAGAATTCTATTCTTGGCAAGGAGTAGAAGAAATGAATACTTTTAACCCATGTACCTCCCACACATTTGGTCTTTATGTCATCTCCCAGCCCTAAGTTCCCCATTTTAAAACACAGACACAAAAAGTGGTTGCTGACAATTTCTGCTTTCTGACCAGCTGTATTCCCTTGGTGAGGCAATGAGCTAAGGCTTGCCTATTGTACCTGTAAGTGGGGAAAGACCAGGAGAAAATGTGTCCAAGTAGCCACCCGACCACAACACGTTTAGTTCTATCTTCTTTGGCAACAGCATTTAAAAACTAGGTATGAGCTTGGAAATGTACTCTAAAGGTTCTCTTCTAGTTAAAGTTTCCATAATTCTGACACTGCTGGGCAAGAGCAAGTCTGTGCTAGAAAGATAGGAGAAGCCAGGTGGGCTCTTTCCAGGAAAATAGTAGTAACTGGTCAGGCACCAAGGGGGAAGGGCTCTGATCTGGCTTTCAGGGTACTTGGAGAGATTCTCAAGAAACAATAGTCACCTAAACTGAAAACTATTATATGACACGTACTGACTGGTCCCTTGGTTTTTGCAACCTTTAGCCACTTAGGGTGGATTTTCACTTCTCTGTCAGACTGGGCCTACCTGTTCCTCACCTCCAACTTCTTTTATGTTAGTGGATAAACAGGACTATGCTCCCTTAGGGATCCCCTCTCCTATCTTTAGGTCAGAATTACAATGCACCACAGATGCCTCTGAAATTCCACAGAAGCTCACTATTAATGAAATTCTGTTGATAGTGCTTGTTTAAAGATTTGCACTAAGGTTTCAAATATGATAAGATTCAAGGGATGTGCAATCATACTGGGCAGTTCTAATATGTGCAAAATACCCAGCATAGCAGGGCTATAGTAGTCCACGTTCCGGTATTATAAGCAAATCTCACCAGAGACAATCAACTTTTAAAGAGGAAAGGTTATTTTTGGCTCACGGTTTCAGAGCCTTCAGTCCATGACTGGTTGGCCCCTTTTCTTTTTTGGCCATGATGATGAGTCACGTCATGGTAACAGCATGCCAGCAGGCAATGTAAGATTACCTCATGGCTAAAGAGTGAAAGAGAAAGAAGAGACGAGTCTAGGGCTCCACTATCCTAATGGACAATGACCTAAAGACTTCTCACTAAATCCAACCTCTTAAAGGGTGTACTGTCTCTCAGTGGACCTTATTGGGAACTAGACAGACCTTTACTTCACGGATCTTTGGGTCGCACTTGAGATTCAGGACACGGCGATGTCACGGATACCTCTGTGCCACTGCTATAGTCTGGAGACGAAGGACATGAACCAGATCTGTCAGCTGACATACCCGGTGGCACTTGAATTACAGCTGCTTTTTGGAGCCACACCTAAAAATAGCTCTAGTGCCAATTTGCAGAAATTCTGTCCCAAAAGGATATGGCTGAGTTCAAAAAGGATGAGTTATTCTTAGGCCTTTACCAGCAACTGCGAAGGAAATCATGTCCTCGGCGACAGCAGTAATTAACACTAATGATATCTCTCCCCCCCCAGACGTATGCTTTGAAGATAAAATAAGATGGTATGGGCCAAAGAGCAAGGGCTGCCATTCAGATACGCACTGGCCTTATCTGTTGTTACCATGCACCCATGAAGTAGAGCCAGTGCCTTTACTCTCTGTGTGACTATTAAAACCAGAGTGAGGCCCCTCCCTTGCACCTACCACATTGATCCCTCTGGTATTTAAATCCGAGCCTGAAAGCCTCCTAATGCTGAAGCACCACTTCCACATTGCTACTTGAGATGAATATCCTGCCTTTCATGTTGCATTTTTTAAAAAACTGATTCAATCAGAAGAACACTTTGATATGGTAAATACCTACACATTGGTTCATCTACTTTCAAATTAATCAAAATATTTAGGCATATTCACAGAAATGTCTAATAGGTATAAAACAAGGCAATAGTTATTTACTCCCTGGTATCAGAATGTATTTTGGGAAATCTCTGTTTGACTCTTATGCAATGGATAAAAGCTGGTTTTCATGGAACTCTGTTGTCAGAATAACTCATGTTTTGAAAACACAGTGATTCAAAGTCTGTCCAATTCGGCTATTGTGTGTCTCACTGAGTATTAGCAGGAAGGGACTTTCTCCTCCATCTGTGTTCTGTCTCCTGTGGAGAGGAGCTTTTCACCTTCACTGGTATGGACAGCCAAGGGCTAAACTGTTAACAGGTCCAAAGGCAGTGTGGTGCATCGCACAGACAGCAGACTAGTTGCAGGGCAAACATCGGCCAGTGAGTCCTGAAGAGGACCAGTGCCCTTGTGATCCCGCACCTCAAATTGTCCCCACTTCCCTAGGCACCTTGGGAGTAGTGGGAAGTGGACCCAGGAGCAGAGCCCCAGCTTGACATTAAAGAAGTGGCATGTACAGTTCCCTAAGGTGAATTCATTCTAAATCATGAATTCAGACCAGGGTAGCACCAAGAATCTAAATACCGAGGCTGCGTCTCCAAGTCACATGTTACCCCTTTTTAACACATAAGCATTCCTTCCCTGTTTCATCCTCAGACTGCTTCTTCTTGAAAACATTTATTATTGTCATCAATCGTATGAGTTTATTTTTTTTTTACCATTGTCACTTTAAGTTGCAGATCTAGCCAACGGACAGAACATTCTCCACAGTTGAGTGGAGAGTCGGGTATGACTTTCACATGAACTCTGGTGCCTCATATTTGATCACGTCCCCTGGAGGGGGAGACCTGGTGGCACTCAGAGGAAGGATAGCAGGCTACCAAGAAGAGACTTGATACCCTATGAACATATACAGGGGGAGGAGGTCCCCATCAGTCACAGTCTTAGGGGAGGGGAGTAAGGGGAAAATGGGAGGGAGGGAAGAATGGAAGGATACAAGGGATGGGATAACCATTGAGATGTAACAAGAATAAGTCAATAAAAAAAAGTTGCACTTTACAGGCTAAAGTAACCCATACCTACCTCACCCTCAGTCTAGACTACAAAAACCTCAAGAATTATGAGTAAATATCTTGACATTTTGGAGTGGAGACAGCTTTTAGACAGTAGTGACTACAAGCATAACCTTTGGTTGTCGTTACTGATGTGGGCGAGAGGATTCGGGGTTGCATTGGAAGGTTTGTGGGCAGAGGCAGGGGAATCTGGAGACGCATGAAATTGCTTATGAGGCTTGTAGGCTTGTGCTCTTTCAATGGCACAATATAAAAATAACTAACTCAGTATTGCAAAAAAAAAAATCAGGTTTGGATAACAGAAATAGAATAAACAGATTATAGATGTATATTATATGTAAATATGTAAGTAGAATGTGGACATATAGATAGTGCTAGGTATCATCTTTTAAACATACACATGACATTTGGTTACCAAGAAGAGACTTGATACCCTATGAGCATATACAGGGGGAGGTAATCCCCCTCAGGAACAGTCATAGGGGAGGGGAATAAGGGGAAAATGGGAGGGAGGGAAGAATGGGAGGATGCAAGGGATGGGATAACCATTGAGATGTAACAAGAATAAATTAATAAAAAAATCAAAATCTTTTAAAATTTGATATAACATGCAGGGATTCATAATTTTGACATGCATTGTCGGGTGGGAGGACTCAGCATAGAAATGAATTAGCAGGGTGTACAATTTGGAGAATGTGATGGATCAGAGACTTGGAGGAAACATGGAATCAGGGTGGCATACATTAAAATGCAAGCCATGTTTACTTCTTTCCCAAATGCTTGCATGGTACTGTGTGTGTGTAGCTATGATTTTGGCTTCAGGTAAGCTGCCCTTGGCTGCAGATCTGGGCTCAGACATACTGTACTGTATAGACAGATGCTCCTTAACTGAAAATGAGCCATGTCCTAATAAACCCACTGTAAGCTGAAAAATGCATTTAATATACCCAACATGGTAGCATATTGCCAGTACACTATGGAGTAGTGATGTTTTCCATCATGGTTGAGTGACTGGGAGCCAGTTACAGCTTGTTGCTACAACTTAACCACTTGAGAAAGTACCTCACGGCATATTGCCAACCCAGGAAAAGGTCAAAATTCGAAGCACAGTTTCTACATTGCTTTTACACCATCCAGAGTAAAAACCATTCTAGATTTGAATCATCTTAAGTTGAGGGCTGTATTCCCTTTGCAGCTTATGTTGAGAGAACATTTGTCATCATGGGTAAGCTCCACTTCTGGCACATTAGAGGGCAAGTGTAACCCCACAAAACGTTGTAAGTATCTTCCAGGGTCTACAATTGTATTGATCAAAGCCAGTGACATGGGCCAGCCTAAAGCTTGGTGTGGTGATGTCCCTTCCCCTTACTATTAAACATTGATAAGACTGGGTTGAGTATTGCTCCAATGCATAGGGATATGGAAACAGAAACAACAATTTAATGTTCCAGTCTGGAATCCATCCTTCACATCCTAGCACATCCCTCTCTCACACTCACATCTACCCCAAGATCCTCAAACATCTGCTTCCCTGACTAGACAAGAATGCCTTGGGATCTATGACAACTCCAGATGCGATTCCTCTTCTTCTAGAAGATGGGCTTGTTAGTCACCATAAGGGAGAGTGGCTTTCTGCATCTGGCATGTTTCATTTGACATAAGCCTTCCAGTTCCACCCACATTACCGTAAATGACAGGAATCCTTTTTAGTGGTGGCTGGAATGTTTATCATACATTTATAACCTCTTTCCTCTATCCATTCAACCATTGAAGTGCATCGAAGGGCATTGCTTGTGTTACCTTTTGTGACTGAACATGGAAGTCACATCTTTTATCAGCATAAACATCCCCTTTTATTATGTACTAGCATAATTACTGGTCATGTGGCAGTTATATCAGTTACCCGAGAAATCGCCATATTGTTTTTCCTCATGACTGTAATGACATCAAAATTAACAAATGATCTCAAAGAGTTCCCTTTTCTCTACATCCTCATAGGCATTTGTTGGTTCTCTCTCTCTCTCTCTCTCTCTCTCTCTCTCTCTCTCTCTCTCTCTCTCTCTCTCTCTCTCTGTGTGTGTGTGTGTGTGTGTGTCTTTGGTGGCACTCTATCTAATTTGAGAGAAATGGTAATTCGTGTTTTGATTTGTGGTTTTTGGTGATTGGCAAGACTGAAGTTTTTTTGTTAGCCATCCCTAGTTCTCCTTTTAGCAATGCTGGTTCAGATTATGTGCTTAATTTTGTGATTAGATTATTTTTTTACTGTTCAGACTTCTTTGTTGGTTCCTTATGTGCTCTGGATACTGATATCTTATAAGATGAATAACTTGAAAATATCTCCCCATCACTTAGCTGACTTTTAATTCTTTTGATTATTCTGTTTGATGTGCCGAAAATTAATTTTCTCAATCCATTTATTTATCTTTACTTTCACCGCTTGTGTTTTGGGGATATGACCCTTAAAAACAAAACGCTGAGCCTGAGGAGACAGGTCAGCAGGTAAATCACTTGCCATACACACCAAATGACCTGAGTCTGATCCCAAGAACCCATGTAAGACGCTGGATGCAGTGGCGTGCATCTGTAGCTCAGCATTCCTACTGAGAGATGCATCTCCTTCGGGGAGATGAGGGATGGCAAACAGAGGCCAGCAGCAACAACAGTACAAGGGATCAAGATGGGGAAACAGATATAACCATTATACATGGTATATGTATATGAAATGTTAAAAAAATCTCCAGGTCCCACCTTTCTCAGAAAACATAGAGCAGGATGCTTGGGCAGCAAGTGGGCTGCACTACGTGTGCCACCCTGAGAAGTAGTCAAGAGAGGATTTGGTTTTAGTTTGGTTTGGTTTGGTTTGGGTTATGGAGACAGGGTTTCTCTGTATAGCCTTGGCTGTCCTGGACTTGCTTTGTAGACCAGGCTGGCCTCAAACTCACAGCAATCCACCTGCCTCTTCCTCCTCAGTACTGGGATTAAAGGTGGAAGTTCCCAATGAGTGATGTCAACAGCCATAGGGAGACAATGCAATAAGATTTGGGGATCTACACACAGAGAACAGTAATGAAGTTAAATCCAAGCACATTCCTTCCCCAAGGCTGGGAAGCCTGGCAACATTTACTTTCCAGGACTTTCCAGTTCCATGACTACTGTGAACATCTCATTCTTCCTATTACTGTGAGGATGTGGGCACCTTGTTTCTGTTCCACTCCCATAGCTTGAATGTGCATGTAGTAAGTGGGAACACTTACAACAGGGTGAAGGAGGGGTGAAAGAAACTTCAGTGGGGAGCCCCAGTACCCACCGAGAGATGCAGGACCAAGTGTGCCTTTTCCTTACAGTGGCAGGGTAATAACTGGCTGAGAAATAGATTTCAAAATGACAAGAAGGCAAGAGTACAAACTTCTGGATGCATAAAATGATTCATGTTTGCAGAAATGAAAATGCTTGTTTCTCTGATTTCATTTAAGTGAATTGTGACACACTGTGCACATGCATTGGGCCACCATACTGTAGCTCATAGATATGCACGGGTATTAAGTCTCATGAAAAAGCCTCCTTTTAGATTGTCGTAGGGAACACACATACACCCACAGACTCACAGACTCACAGACATGTATACACACACACACACACACATGCATACACACAATTGCACATGCACTACACACACACACACACACACACACACACACACACACACACACACACATATATAAACAAAACAAGAATGGAGAACTCATTTTACATGTTCACACCAGTGCTACCATGCCACCATATAGAAGCAGCCATACGTTTCTTCATGATTCAGAATGGATGGTAGAAACCATTCGCATAAGAGATGTTAGGATGGGCAGACAGTGAAACTGAGAGTCAAACACACTTGCTGGCCTGGCAAGCACATCCCAAGCTTACGTAACGGGCAGCATTATCTGGTCTGTGGTGGGTACTGGCTGGAGGTCTAATATGGGCTCTTCATTAAGGTAGAACAGCAAAGCTCCTAAAAAGGTATTAAAAAGAGCAGTAATTGTGGGAGAGGCCCATCAAATATGAAAGGGTGCCCCCACTGGATTAGCATCTGTGGCTGCCGGAACAAATCACCGTTCTCTGTGTCTTGCTACAATATCTCTGGAGGTGAAAAGTCTGAACTAGTGTCTCCGTGGGGCTGCCTACCTTCTGAGGGCCGTCAGGATGACTTTGTTTTCTTCCTTTCCCCCCCACTCTGGGGGTGCCTATACTCCGTTGCCTCTTGCCTTCTCCCAGGCCAGCAATGTTCCAGAGCTTATCACCCCAAGTCATTATGAAACTAGCTTTTCCTCTCTGCCTCCCTCCCGATTCCAATTTTCAGTGCCTTTGTAAATCACAGAGGGCTCACCCAAATAATCCAAGATCACCAATGAGCAATCATAATTTTTCTGCTGTCTTAAGCTCCCTGTGCCACATAAAATGGCAGGGGTTAGACAGTATCCTCTCCACCACACACTTGAAACAGAGAGTTTGTTTTGGAGCCACATAAACCTGAAAGTCCTATTTCCCTCTTAGAGCAAAGTCTCCCAAACGCCAGACACTCAGAACCCTTGGGATAAAAGAGCCTCTCACGCCGTCCAATCCGGGACCTCATGTGCTTTCCTTGCACATTGCATGGAAATGACCAAGAAAAATGTTGAGGAGATAGACAAAGGAAGAATTGGTTTCTGGCCTAAAGGAGCTGAAAACGCTTTCTATTTTTTCAATCATTAATTGGAAATTAATACTGAATTAATTAGTGTGGACGGAGTGCGTGGCAGAAAAGCGAAGAAAACATCTGCACAAACAGAGCCTCTAATTACGAGGCTTCTGCTCCATCAGGAGGCGCCAAGCACAGCTGCAGCTGGGAGCCTGGGTCTATTTTGCATTTTACCATTGACATATTGTGGCTTATGAATACTTAAAAAAAAAAACCCGGGTCTGGGTCATTTTCTTAATCTCTCTGACTCTGCTTCTCACATGTAAAAGTGAGTCAGTAGTATTCCTTTCATCTGCTACCATCACGGGGCTTTAAATAGTGCTAAGATGCTCTTTACATTAAAATGACGTTAAAAGACAGAGGACTAAAATCTGGGTGCTAGATATTGTCATGGTAACGGGGATTTCCATTACTGATGTGTTGTTGCATGCACAACTTTTTCCACAGGCTTACTGCAACAGCAACCCCTGGCTGTGCCCAATATTATCCCTATCTGCCCAATAGCCAGCGTCTTCTGTCCTTGAGCTATCTCATGTTGATGCCAATAAATATAAACTACAGAAAGCTGAGACTTGTTTTTTCTTTTCTTCTTCTTTGTAAGTCCCGAGGGGCATTTGTTCTATGTGGTGGGAGCACAACGATTGTTTACAATGAGGAGGCCGTGGAAGTGGAAAGTCTCACTTGTTCTGAGGTTATTCATGCATGCAGCAATGATGCTATTGATGTCAATCTGCTTTATGGTAATGTGTTAGAAACTATTCTAAACCCACTCAACAAAGTACAGTATAATGCTTGCGATCCTTCTCCCGCTCCCCTGGCCAAGATATTAACCTAGTTCCTTGATTATAAAAAGCCAAAGAAGACGGACTGTTTTAGAAAGGTAAAAAGAAAACACAGAGCAGTCGAAATCTTGAAATGCAACAGAGCTTGTCATTTCAGTGTGGAGAATCACAAAAGAGAAATTGTTGGTTTCTCTCCTATTCTAAGAGAATACTATTTATCTTGTACAAACGCTATCCAAGCCAGCCCCTAAATTGTGGATGTGATCCATTCAAGTTGGAGTTTGCCAAAAGCAAGCAGCTATCCCAGCTTGTCTCACATCTGGTTTTAGATTGGTGGTGGATGGTGATGGTGATTTTAACAATATATGAACCATTTATTTTACGATTTCATACATGAGTATACTGTATTTATAGTATTTTTCACTCCTACCTCCCCTCCATCTACCTCCTCCTACCTTCACAATATCCCCCTCTCAGTTCATATCTTTTTCTTTAATTTCTCTCTCTCTCTCTCTCTCACACACACACACACACACACACATATGTACACTCACACAACACACTAACTCACTCATATACACACTCACTCTCACACACACTAACTCAATGCACACTTACACACACTAACACACACATACTCACTCACATACACACACACACACTCTCTCTCTCTCTCTCTCACACACACACACATACACACACACAGAAACACATATACATACACTCACACAACACACTAACTCACTCATATACACACTCACTCACTCTCACACACACTAACTCAATGCACACTTACACACACTAACACACACATACTCACTCACATACACACACACACACTCTCTCTCTCTCTCTCATACACACACACACACACACTCACACACAATGAAAATAAGCTCAAAAGAAAATTCATTGTAGCTGAATCTCACTTTCATTTCACAAGATTCTTTTGGTTCTGACCTTGTTAAGGTTATTTTTATATAGCTGTGTTTGTTTCTCTTAGTTTCTCTCTTATCCCAGCTATCACCTGAAGAACAACACCTGCAGCTGCCTTTTGGCCTCTGCACCATGCGTATACATACGCACACGCACCTGTTCTCGCATATGCACTTGCACACACAAGAACACACACCTATAATTAAATGGAATGAAATGTAAAAGTAAGCAGAGAACCAAGAGCAAAGGAATATTGTTACAGACAAGTAAAAAGGCGATGCTTTGGGAGCAATGAACTGAGTACATAGGGTTGAAACTGAGTCTGCTTGGGAAACGAGTGAGCCTGAGTCTCGGACTGCTTATATGCCAGATTTTTTACAACCCACCTCTGTTATTTCCAGAGAGGAGAGGAATAGTGTCACCAACCACTTGAAAATATCAGATGATACAATATAGCTCTATTTTTAGGTCTGCCACGCAACCCTGAGACTTTACAACAGAATCCAAATGTGTTTTGTTAGAGATGCCTCAACCAGTCACGACTGGCTGGCACTGCAGAAATTGAATGTCACAGCAAAGTGAATTACCACAGTGAGAGAGAGGGAGAGGGAGAGGGAGAGGGAGAGGGAGAGGGAGAGGGAGAGGGAGAGGGAGAGGGAGAAGAGCTAAGGGAACAGTTGTACTGTCACTAATTGCTGCTTGTTGGTTATAAGAGATCATTGGTGGAGAGAGAGAGAGAGAGAGAGAGAGAGAGAGAGAGAGAGAGAGAGAGAGAGAGAGAGAGAGAGAGAACTGAACATTACTGTACCCAGTGACTTCTTCCATCAATTCTGATGCCTGTGCCTATTTCCTTCTATTGAGGCAATATGTATTCACTCTGCATAGGCCACCGGTGACAGACTGAAGAGATGACTCTGCCCAAGCTTAGTTTGGTGAAGCAGTGTTAAGTGTGCTGCACTTACAGGAGTATGAGTGCACTTACAGGAGTATGAGTGACTCGGCAGCTCCACTACCAGGAAGCCCCATCCCAGGACAGCCAGAGACCTCTGCGAGCCTACATTAAAAGGAAAAAAAATCTTTTTAAAAGAAAATTATTAGCTATATAGCAAATTTCAACATAAAAAAATAAGCCCTATATAAATTTCAATGACAGCAGTGTGTGTGTGTGTGGGGGGGGGATACCTCGTAAGTTAAACTAAACAATTTAAATCTTGCTACTTACTTTCTTGTGGTTCTGAATTTCATCTTCTAGTGAGATTTTCTAGCATTTAAGTCTAGCTGGCTAAAACTTCAAGCCATTTGCCAGCACTGCCTTTCCTCCCAGGAGTCCGCCATACTCCTTTGCTGTGACTCTCCTGGATACCGTCACTTAGCCCTCACAGTAACTTCTGAGAGCATGAGGAAGCTTGGCATGGAAGGAGAGATGACGGGCCTGACCTAGAGAGGCCTCCACCTCACCCCATGCCTGAATTGCCTGTCCATCACATCTTTCTGCCATGTGTCTGCTACTGCCTTTCACCATGCCATCTGACATTTAGGTTCATGTACTCTGTACGCAGTTTCTTTCTTCCTTTCTCCATTTCTTTGTAGATTTCTATTCCCTAAGCAGCAAGTAGGGACTTCTGATAGGAAAGGACAGCGAGGAGGAGCCGGGGATGATGGCGCTTTCGAAGGCACCCTTGAAATAGGTCTGCTTTGCTGTCCTTACTACCTCTGTGAATGTGCTGGGCTGGCTCAGAGCACACAGAGAACTCATTTGTTGCTGGTGTTGTTGTTTTTCCTGACCTTTCCGTGTAAAATGTCCTCTTCTGTCCTCATATCCTCAGGTCTACCCGAAGGCTTACACAGCACACACAGCATCCAAAGGGTCTCAAGCTAGAGAGAGAAGATGCTCGCTGTCTCTCACGTTGTTTCTGCCTGCCTGGTGTCTAGGAAGAATGCTCTCCGTTGTTTGTTGGGAAAACCCATCTCTATCATATCACGTGATCTTCCTATGTCCTCTAGTAAGCATTCTATACTTAAAACTCTTAGAAGTCGTAAAAGTGTTTTGTTCTTTTAAAGCAAGTATGGCACCAGCAAATTAGAGAGAAAATCCCTGGCTTTCCTTAATGCTTCCACGATGGGGAGGGACAATGGGAGGCAAAATTAACAAGAATAAAACCAGCTTTGATTGCTGTGCCAAAATGTTTCAAAATGCTCACTTGTTTCTGCTTCTGGGAAGGTGGAAAGACACATTTTCCTTATTTCTCCCACTAAAGCCAACTAAAGATCCCTGCAATGATATATGAAACAGATAAAAGAATATGCTGAAAAGTAGACAGGAGCAAAAAGATTGACCCTAGAACTAAACAAACAAACAAACAAAAAACAAAAACCAAAAAACAAACAAACAAACAAACAAACAAAACCCAACCAACCAACCAAACAACCAAACAAAAATGCTGGTGTTTTCTTTGTGTTAACATTTCCCTTTTGCCTGTATCCCCAGCTTGAAGCTGGAGGAGCCTGCATCCTGGCAGGCCATGCCAGCATGGGAGAAACAAGGTAAAAATAAACAGCCCAGTAACAAAACTTGGACTCTTTAAGCTGAGTGGAAGGCAGGTGAGAGGGAGGAGCTTTAAAATACCTCTGCTGAGCTCAGTGCCATAAATAAATTGAGACAGCTAAGGCTTGGTCATCGGCACACGCTCTTACCACTTACTGTCATCAGCGGATCCCACAGAGGGGCCCTGGCCCTGGTTTCTACCTCTCAGTAATGTGAAGTCTCTGTAGCTGTAAAAAGGAGACATACCTGTCACTCCCTGACACAGTGACATCCACAGTAGATTCTGGTGAGGCAGAACTCTGATGCTCATTGAGCAACAACCAACAGCTCTACCACAAGTAGAAAGTACGAGAAGAAATAACAGCTGGGAGCTTTACTTGGCAAAAGATGTAACAGTACAGATTAAAAAAGCTGGGAAGACCCTGAACGAGTAAATGCAAAGAAATCTATTTCAAGACACATCACAGGCAATGGCTGAAAATTAAAGAAAGTGAGCAGAATGCTTGACATCAGTGAAAGACCAACAGAGGAAGCTTGAATGGCAGAGAAGCACCTAAAGAAATGCTCAACATCATCAGTCATTGGGGAAATGAAAATCAAAACAACTCTGAGGTTCCATCTTACCCTTGTCCAAATAGCTAAGATAAAAAAACTCAAGTGACAGCACATGCTAGTGAGGATGTGGAGAAAGGGGAACACTTCTCCATTGCTGGGGGAGCGCAAACCTGTACAACCACTTTGGAAATAAATCTGGTGCTTTCTCAGAAAACTGGGAAACACCCAGGCCTGAGCATATACCCAAAAGACGATCCACCAGACAAAGGACATTTGCTCAACTATGTTCTTATCAACTTTATTCTAATAATGAGAAACTGGAAACAGCCTAGATGCCCCTCAACTGAAGAATGGATAAAGAAACTGTGGTACACTTACACAATGGGATACTATTCAGCTATTAAAAACAAGGAAATCATGAAAAAATTCAGACAAATAGATGGAACTAGAAAAGGTCATCCTGTGTGATGTAACCCACAATCAGAAAGACACACATGGTATGTACTCAGTTATAAGTGGACATTAGCCATATAATACAGGATAAACCTACTGTAAGTCACAGACCCAAAATAAAGCTAAGTAACAAGGAAGGCCCAAGGAAGGATGTTGAATCTCAGAAGGGCAAATAGAGTAATAGATAATGGAAGTGACTGAAGAGAGGGAAATGAGGATGGGGATCAGAGGTGGAGACATCAGGGGTGGGTTTGAGGATGGTAAGGGATGGGAGGTGGGAGGAGGGAGGGAGAGGGCTTGCAGAGAGAAGTGAAACGGGGAGGAGGCATCTCTGAGACAGGCTGGAGACTTCCGAGAGGATATGAGAGTGACTCTAGCTGAGATCCCTAGTAGCAGAGGTCATGGAGACCGAAGAGGCCACACTCTAACCAGACAGGACTCCTAATGGAGGGAAGGGAACATCAGCCCACCCATAAAATCTTCCACTCAAAATTGAGAAGTCTCTGTACCCTGTTTTTTTGTTTTTTTTTTTTTAAATTGGATTACTTGGTTTTGTTGGTGTTTAGTTTCTTGAGTTCTTTATATATTTTGGATATTAGGCCTTTGTCAGATGTAAGGTTGGCGAAAATCTTTTCCCAATCTGTAGGCTGCCATTTTTGTCCTATTGACAGTGTCCTTGGCCTTACAGAAGCTTTTCAGTTCCAAGAGGTCTCATTTATTAATTGTTGATTTTAGAGCCTGAGCTGTTGGCATTTTGTTCAGGTGGTTGTTGCCTATGCCAGTGAGTTCAAGGCTGATTCCCACTTTCTCTTTTAATAGATTTATTGTTTCTTGTTTTATGTTGAGGTCTTTGATCCACTTGGACTTGAGTTTTGTGCAGGGTGATAAATATGGATCTATTTGCGTTTTTCTATATGCAGACATCCAGTTAGACCAGCACCATTTGTTGAAGATACTTTCTGTTTTCCATTGTATGGTTTTGCCTTCTTTGTAAAAAATCAAATGTCTGTTGGTGTGTGGGTTCATTTCTGGGTCTTTGATTCAATTCCATTGACAAACCAGTCTGTTTCTATGTTAATATCATGCCGTTTCTTTTATTACTATTGCTCTGTAGTACAGCTTGAAGTCAGGGATGGAGATACCTCCAGAAGTTCTTTCATTGTATGGGATTGGTTTAGCTATTCTTTTTTTGTTTGTTTGCTTGTCTGTTTCCATATGAGGTTGAGAATTGTTCTTTGAAGGCCAGTAAATAATTGTGTTGATATTTTGATGGGAACTGCTTTGAATTTGGTAAGATGGCCATTTTTACTATGTTATTCTTTCTGATTCGTGAGCATGGGAGATCTTTCCATCTTTTGATATCTTCTTCAACTTCTTTTTTCAGAGACTTGTTCTTGTCATATAGGTCTTTGACTTGCTTAGTTAGAATCACACCAAAATACTTTATATTATTTGTGGCTATTGTGAAGGATGTGGTTTCCTTGATTTTTTTTCTTGGCTTGTTTGTTGTTTGTATACCGAGGGATACTGATTTTTTTGAGTTAATTTTGTATCTAGCCACTTTGCTGAAGGTGTTTATCAGCTGTAAGAGTTCTCTGGAAGACTTTTGGCAGTCACTTATGTATACTATCATATCATCTGTGAATAGGGAGACTTTAACTTCTTCCTTTCTAATTTGTATCTCCCTTGATCTCCTTTAGTTGTCGTACTGCTTTAGCTAGAATTTCAAGTACAATATTGAAGAGATGTGGAGAAAGTGGGCAACCTTGTCTTGTCCCTCATTTTAGAGAAATTACTTTAAGTTTCTCTCCATCTAATTTTATGTTGGCTAGAGGCTTTGCCTTTAGTGTGTTTGGGTATGTCCCTTGTATCTCTGATCTCTCCAAGACTTTTAATATGATGGGGTATTGGATTTCTAAAGGCTTTTTCATCGTCTAATGAGATGATCATGTGTTTTTTTTCCTTCAGTTTGTTTATATGGTGGATTATATTGACGGATTTTCCTTTATTGAACCACTCCTGCATCTCTGGGATGAAGCCTACTTGACCATGGTGGATGATGTTTTTGAGGTGTTCTTGGATTCAGTTTGTGAATATTTTATTGAGCATTTTTTTGAGTCAATGTTCATAAGGGAAATTAGTCTATAGCTCTCTTTCTTTGTTGAGTCTTTGTGTGATTTAGGTATCCGGGTGACTGTGGGTTCATAGAATAAGTTTGGCAATGTTTCTTCTGTTTTTATTTTGTGGAATAGTTTGAGGAATATTGGTATCAGCTCTTCTTTGAAAGTTTGGTAAAATCCTTGCTAAAACCTTCTGGTTCTGGCTCTAAAATTTTTTTTGGGAGACTTTGGATGATGGCTTCTATTTCCTTAGGGGTTATAAGACTGTTTAAATTGTTTACCTAATCTTGATTTAACTCTGGTAAGTGAAATCTACCAAGAAAATCATCCATTTCCTTTGGATTTCCCAATTTTGTGGAATACAGGATTTTGAAGTAAGACCTACTGATTTTTCTTTCCTTTTTTCTTTCTTTCTTTCTGTCTGTCTTTGTTCCTTTTCTTTCTTTCTTTCTTTCTTTCTTTCTTTCTTTCTTTCTTTCTTTCTTATTTACTCAGTGCATCTTGTTATGTCCTCATTTTCATTTCTGATTTTGCTAATTTGGATGCTGTCTCTCTGCTTTTTAGGTTAGTTAGTTTGGGTAAAAGTTTGTCTATCTTGTTGATTCTCTCAAAGAACCAGATCTTGTTTTCATTGGTTCTTTGTATTGTTCTCCTTGTTTCTACATTATTGATTTCAGCCCTGAGTTTAATTATTTCCTCCCATCTATTCCTCTTGGGTGTGTTTGCTTCTTTTTGTTCTAGAGCTTTTAGGTGTGCTTTTAAGTTACTAGTATGAGAACTCTTTAATTTCTTTATGAAGCCATTTAGTTCTATGATCATTCCCCTTAGCATTGCGTTTATTGTGTCCCATAAGTTTGGATATGTTGTGTGCCTTCATTTTCATTGAATTCTAGAAAATCTTTACTTTTTCTTCCATGACCCAGTTATCAATGTGTAGAGAGTTGTTCAGTTTCCATGAGTTTGTAGTTTCTGTTGTTTCTGTTGCTGTGGAAGTCCAGCTTTAATCTGTGGTAGTCTGATAAGACACACAATATTAGTTTGCTTATCTTGTATCTGTTGAGGCTTCCTTTTTAGCTGACTATATGGACTATTTTGGAGAAGGTCCCATGAGGTGCTGAGAAGAATGATTATTCTTTTGTGTTTGGGTGAAATGTTCTACAGATAGCTGTAAGGTTCATTTGATTAATAATGTATTATGTTAGTTTCATTATTTTTCCATTTAGTTTCTGTCTCAATTATCTGTTCACTGGTAAGAATGGGCTGTTGAAGTCTCTGACTATTAATGTGTGGGGTTAGATATGTGATTTAAGCTTTAGTAATGTTTCTTTGACTAATGTGTATGCCCTTTTATTTGTGCCATAGATCTTCAGAATTGTGATGCCATCATGATTGAGTTTTTCTTTGATGAGTATGGAGTGTCCTTCTTCATCTCTTTTGGTTAATTTTTGTTGAAAGTCTATTTTATTAGATACTAGAATGGCTACTTTAGCTTGCTTCTTGGGTCTGTTTGCATGGAAATACTTTTTCCAGAGCTTTACTCTGAGATAATGTTTTTCTGTTTGTTGAGGTGTGTTTCTTATATGCAGCAGAATGATAGATTCTGGTTTCACATCCATTGTGTTAGCCTGTGTCTTTTTATTGTGGAACTGAGTCCATCGATGTTGAGAGACCAGTAATTGTTAATTCCTGTTACAGTGATGTTGCTGGTGGTATAGTAAATGTGTGTGGTGTGTTATTGCTTCCCTTCTCTTGGTTTTGCTCATGTGGGGTTATTTATTTCCTGTGTTTTCCTAGTTGTAGCTAACATCCTTGGGTTGGAGTTTTCCTTCTAGCATCTTCTGTGTGACTGAATTTGTGTATAGATGTTGTTTAAATTTGTTTTTGTCATAGAATATCTTGTTTTCTCCATCTATAGTGATTAAAAGTTTTGCTGGGCATAGTAGTCAGGGGTGAAATTTGTGGTCTCTTAGTTTCTGTAAGATATCTATGCAGGCCCTTCTGGCTTTTAGAGTCTCTGTTGAGAAGTCATGTATAATTCTTTTATATGTGACTTGCCTTTTACTCTTGCACATTTTAATATTTTTTCTTTGTTCTGTACATTTAGTGTTTTGATTGTTATGTGGCAGGAGGATTTTCTTTTCTGGTCCAATCTATTTGGCATTCTATAAGCTTCTTGTATATTTATAGGCATTTTTTTTATTAGGTTTGGGAAATTTTCTTCTTTGATTTGTTGAAAGTATTTTCTGAGCCTTGGACCTTGGAGTCTTCTTCTTCTATTCCTATTATTTTTAGGTTTGGTCTTTTCATAGTGTCCCAGATTCCTTGGATGTTTTGTGTCAGAAACATTCTAGATTTAACATGTGTCTTTGATGTATCAATTTCTATAATTGTATTTCTACACTTGACATTCTCTCTTCCATTCTGTTGGGGATGCTTGTGTCTGTAGTTTTTCCTTCTCCAGGATTACCTCAGTTTGTGTCTTCTTTATTGCTTCTATTTCTATTTTCAGGTCTTGGACAGTTTTGTTCATTTCCTTGATTTGTTTAACTGTATTTTCCTATATTTCATTACAGGATTTATTCAATTCCTTCACCCGTTTGATTGAACTTTCTTGTACTTACTTAAGGAATTTATTCATATCCTCTCTTAAGGCCTCTGTTATCTTTATAAGGTTGTATTTAAGCTTGCCTTCTTTTGTTTCAGCTGTGTCAGTGTGTCCAGGGCTTGCTGTAGTAGGATAGGTGGACTCCGGTGATGCCATATTGCCCCGGCTCTTGTTGATTGTGTTCTTGTGCTGGCCTTTAGCCATCTGGTTGTCCCTGGTGTTGGCTGGATGTTCCTGATGCTGACAGAACTACTTGGGTAGGCAGGCAGAGCATCGGGCCTGATAGTGGAGCTCAGGGAACAGCAGACTGCTCACTTCTGCTGTGTGAGTGTTCCTGGGGACCTGAAGGCTTGGGTGTTCCTCTGCTGACTGTGTCCCAGATGGGCAGAAGAGAGGGTAGATGGTCTCTAATCTGGCTGTTCCTGGGGACCTGCAGGCCTGGGTGATCCTGGGGCCAGCAGGCTTCCTCCAGAGGGGATGTTATCCAGCTCTGTTGGCTGTGTCCCCAGGGAGTCAGGAGAAAGGCTTGGCAGGCTCTAACTGGCTCTTCCTAGGGCTGGCGTGCCTCCTCCAGGGGGAAGGTACAGAGCTCTACTCAAGACATTTAATTTTTCTGGGTGAACAAGAATTCTAAACATGGAAATATTTATTTGATATTTATTAAGGATTCGTTATCTTAACAGTCGCAGTGGAGAGAAGTATTCTACCTCTCTCATGATCTATAGACTTTTAGACATCTCCCCTTTCCCCTGCTTTGTTTTTGTACATGTGTTCAGGGCACTTTAAATGACTGAAGAAAGCATGCTTTCTTGAAACATCAAGTGCTTCCAGAAGCAGTTGGAAATATTTCGTTTATTAAAAATTTTTTTCTTCATGTTTTTTCTCTTCCTAACTTATTGTGGGTGCTGGTTTGACACGTTTTGTCTAGCTTGAGACATAACTGAGATCTGAATCTTAGCTGGCACAAAGTTTTAAATTACTGGACTCCTGTTTTACGTAAACTAGCACCCAATGAAATTTTTGGAAATGTACCCCCATCCCTGCCTTTGGAGGAAAGAACAGAGTCCTGTTTTTGACCTGCTTGCTGAGGGAACTACCTGTGAGGATTCAGTTTTCCACTGCTAGAGGCAATCTGTGTAGCCAGGTAGCTACAATTGTTGCAAAATCAGGTCTCTGAATGCACACTTTGGCTCACAGAACTGTTTCCAACTTCACAGCTCCAAAGACAAATACATAGTAGGCTACGACGGCAAGATTATTGGGTTAACGATCGATGTATGCTTCTAAAAGAAATGGTGCAAAATCACACTCTGTAAGTCAGTCATAAACAAATGTGGAGGTCTGGAGCCATTTCATCACAAACCTATGGAACAGCTCCCTCTAGTGGCCAGAGCTTGCCTTGCCGCATGAAGAAAAGTTAAAAAGAAACAGCCCTTTCTTAGTAGCAGCTGTAACTTGGCAATAGCATTCATAAATGTTCATAAGGTGTTTTCAGAACTGAAGGAACAGGTCAACTTCCATGGCTCCTAGAAGGAACCTGGGTAAAAAGCCATTCAGATGTCTCATGGTACAGCTTTACTTTGGTTATTCTTGATACAGTTTTTTGGTTCTTCTGAGCTTTCCTCATCACAAACTCATTAAGAACAGCCTCCAGCTTCCAGCAAGATGTGCGATCTACTAGCAGACTCACATCTTGTCCGTGTGAGATATTTCTCACTAAAATCGCGTTCTAATCCCCGGAACTCCAAACATGGCATCCAAGCCATTACAGTTCAAACTTTGAGGAGAAGTGAAAACTGTTTAGGGAAGTTTGCTTAGCAGAATTCGGCTACTCACTCATTTCTGGATTGTTCTGTGGTAAGGAGGAGCCAGTAACACTTTGCCCAGCAGCCCTCAGAGTCCCATTTCACAATGTTTTCCTCACCCAAAGCATTTGTACTTCTCTTTAGGTTGTTTTTTGCTAGTTCTCCTATGAGGAAAACATATGCAGATTACCCTACTTTTCAGGGGACTATGGCTTTGACGTTCTGCAATTCTCTCCATTGGGGTAAAGACATTTCTTTGTCCAGTAGAGCATGGAGGAGAAGGTAAGGGATAGTGGAGCTTCCTCAGCCTGCAGGTTGAGAAGTAGACATAGTCAGAGAAACCACAAATTTAAAATTCAAATTGCTTTAAGGTGACTTAAAAAAAAAGTCCATTTCAAAATATTTTAGAGTTCTATGCCATATAGGATGTAGGAGACACCAATGGTTTTGAAAAGGAACCAATCTAACAAACCAAAAACAAAACAAAACAACAACAGCAACAAACAACAAACCCCAAATCACAGAGGTGGCCTTCAGTTGATGCGCAGAGTGCAACAAAACTGGCCAGACGTCACCTGCATGGTCCTTTACTGTGTGAGCACGATGCTACTCAGTGGAAAGAAATGCCTGAGGCAGTCAACTTAGAGAAGTTGATTTGGACCCGTCCATCTTGGGGTTAGTCTCCAGGTGAGCCTCTGCTGTGCTGTGTGGGTGAGGTCCAGCACTGGGTAGCAGTTCTTTGGTGAACCCTAACTATTTATGCTATGACTGAGAGCCACAGAGAGACCAGCATGCCATAATCCCCTTGGAGAACACACTCCCAATTAATTACCTAAGACCTCCAGCCAGGCCTTTTCTCTCTTACAACTTCCACCATTTCCCAGTTTTTCTGCTCTGAGGACCCAACCTTTAGCACATATGTTCTTGGGAGCATCTAATGTTCAAGCTGAAGCAGACCTGTGCTAAGTACTTTAACACGGTAGCACGCAGGATCCTCTTGGCAATTATTTTTCTATTCTTCGCTTTACAGATGGAGAAATACAAGCAAAGAGGTCAGCCAGAGTGCCAATATGGCGGAACTGGAAGTGAGCCCAACTCAAATCTCAGGGTTAAATGGGAAGACTCAAGTTCCACTCTGGTTGTGTAATCATGGGAAGGTCACTTCTGGAATTGCCCCACTCATGAAATGGGCACAATTCCTTCTCTGTGTCCTGCACTAGGTAGCCGTGGGGACATTCATTTGAATATGTACTGAGTGTCATCCTTGGGTCAGTTGGAGACACCACCGTGAGGACGGATATGTTCTTTTCTTCACAGGTCTCATGTTCTGATGAGAAAGGAAGAAAAAAATGATGCAAAGAAATAAACTCAGGACAAATTGCACTAAGGACTGTGAAGGCAGCCATGTTGGTCTGAGTCAGGGAAACGAGGCTAAGGACAAGGAGGGTACACAGAGGCATGACTGCTGTTACTTTACACGAGGAAAGGTCTTATCGGCCAAAGCTGAGGAGGCAACATCTTGATTGGGTCCTGGAGATTGACTTAAGGGTCTCCATAGAGAAACACTGGGGACTATGGGGGACAAGACAGTCTCACAGAGGATGCCATGGGTGAATACCACATGGCAGAAAGAAAAAGAGCTACATTTGTACAAACTGAGAGAAGGCATAACCGAACATAAAAGTGAGGAAAGAGAGAGTCACTAAGAGAGTTCAGAGAGAGTGCATGGCCTTTGTTGAGGTCTTTGTTTCAGGCAACTGTGGGCATTTAATGAGGCAGCGTGGGGTGAGGGACACGGTGGCTCTGTTTTCTCCTCTTACACTAAAGCATGGTGTGTCTCCTGGTGTCATTTGCTGGTATGGCAGGATAAGCACTTAGACTTATCTTTCTGTGTTTTTCTTCTTCCTGGTTCTGCATTGGTGTGTGTGTGTGTGTGTGTGTGTGTGTGTGTGTGTGTGTGTGTGTGTGTTCTGTCTTGGGAAAACATTGCAGTTTTTTTCCCCCAGACATTAGTCCATGCGAGAAGAATGTGCCATTTTTCTTTCAACATCAGCTCTCTATTTATTTGTTATATTTCTCTTTCTCATTCACCCAAGCAATATATAATTATTGTAAAATATAGGTAAATGAAATACACATGATTAAATTCCAAGTAGCCCACCAGCAGGAATAAGCATCATCATCATGTTAATATACACCCACTCTTCTGTGCTCCCTGTCTTCTTTCTTCTTCTTTTGCTCCTCATATGTTATCTGATTTGCCACCAGGCAAAGAGAGAACACCATAACTGTAGGTGGATTGATTGAGGAAGTCGTTAGTTCTTCCTCACTTTTTATAGTTTTCAAAATTTACTAAAAGAATTTGGTTTTAACATTACCAGTACAGATTCACTTTTAAAGGATTAATTGTCAAAATGAAAAGGATTATGTGTCGTAGGAAATATATAGACCATAATGTATATATTAGATATGTAATATATTATAGTAATATATACTTTAGTCTATATATTTTCTCTGAGTATATGGATATATATGTGCATACATATACACACATACATACACACCCACATCCAAACACACACACACACCACACACACACACACATAGTCTCTCTACATAGTTCTGACTGTCCTGGAACTCACTATGTAGACCAGGCCAGTCTTGAACTCACAGATATCTGCCTGCTTCTGCCTCCTAAGTGCTGATATTAAATGCATATGATACCGTGTACTTAATATGTTTTTTAACTTCAAAACTACATTATATCATTGGTTGATTAAATAATTTCTACAAAATTTACTTCATGTGCATGAGTGTTTGCCTGTACATATACATGTGCACCACATGTGTGACTGGCTCCATGATGCATGTGCACCACATGTGTGCCTGATGCAGTCAGAGAGCAGAATATTTGGCTCTTGTTTAAAGTTAACATTGGTGGTAAATTCTTTAGAAAATTATGAAAATGTTGAGGATGCGGCTCGGCTGGCTGACTGTATGACTTCCTCCTGTGCTGGCGTTGAAGAGTCAAGTTCTTCTTATTTCCTCTTTTAAACCTTCTTCTAAAGCATTCCTTCACCAGGAAGAGTTAAAAAGGGCTGAAAGTCATCTAAAAATATTGAAGAACCTCACAAGTGTAGGGAGCATGGTAGACACTCTTTGCATGCTATTTTCTCTAAGTTTTGTTCTTCCTTCTGAACCCAGGAACACAAAAGCTACTTTATTGTTTTCTCAAACTAGGGAGAGATCTTTTGCCCCCTTCCCTCCCTGCTTCCTGCCTCTCCTGCAACATTACCATTCTACTACTTTGATTAATTAAAAACTAAAACTTATTTGCTTAGACAAATTAATTCCCCTTAATTATAATTAGATATCTATTATTTTTAACAAGCCCTCAATTGAGAAATATTTAAGCCTAACCAGTGTTGGGAATGGTACTCAGTCTGTTAGAGACAGGGACGGCCACAGGAACCATTGGACTAAGTGACCACAGCTGCGGGATTGTTGGCAAATGATCTCTGAGGCGCTTTCAGAAGTGATAGCCCTCCCAAGCCCTGCGGCTTCACACAGAATGTTGCCTTCCCAGCAGACATCAGAACGTTTTCATTAGGTTGTGTCATGCTTAATTGTCTTCTTTCTTTTGAATGCAGAGAGCAAAGATCGCATTTGCCCCAAGAGAGCTAAAGAAGCAGTATGTTGTGTTTCTCACCTTTCTGATGCCCTTGGATGAAAAAGAAAATAGGCAAACACACGAGCGTAACCCTTATGTCTGAAAAAGGCTCCTTTGCACTTCTCATTTCAAACATCTTTTTATGACACACACACACACACACACACACACACACACACACACAGAGAGAGAGAGAGAGAGAGAGAGAGAGAGAGAGAGAGAGAGAGAGAGGGAAAGGGCTCTTTGTAAAAATTGTCATTTTGTCATTTTTATTATTTAATTTTATTCTTATTTTTTTAAATTGTGTGTGTGGTACATTGCACATGTGCAGCAGGTGCATTTGTTAGTGTGGGGGTGTGCACAAGTGCTTGTGGGGTGTGTATACACATGTGGCTTTGAAGACTAGAGTGATGTCTTTACTCTGTGACAGTGTCTGTTCCCGACACTGAAGCTCATAGATTTAGCTGGCCTGCCTGCCGGTCAATGAGCTTCAGGGCTCTGCCTCCCTCCCCACCTCCTCCTAGAGCTCAGGTGCTCCCAGGCAAAAAAGCCACCATGCCAGGCTTTCTGTGTGGGCGCTGGAAATATAAACTCAGGCCCTTTTGCCAACCCACCAGGTACTTTATTGATTGAGCCAACTTCTCAAGCCAATAATTTTATTTTAAAAATATTACACTCAGAGATATTGTCTGATCTGGTTTATTCTACTTTCCGAGCATCATTTAATACCATCTCCTATCTTGGCAAAAGCTTGGTAGCAAGCTGAGGACAAAGTAGAAAAATGGCCATGACAGCCTAATAAACCAGATTGCAGCTTTCATCCACTGGGAAACAATTGTATGCAGATGAGAAAATATTGAGCATTTCTGACAGTAATTTAATGCTATCCATTTAAAAGTCATCTGACAATTTTAAAAATGGAAAATTTTGTTTCTCATCCCCATCAACAGATATTAAGCTTTCCACGGCTCCTTATGGCTATGTCAGTCTTGATGCTCATGATGCCTTTTTAAAATAAAACTCAGCAGAAAAAAAATCTCCATAGTAATCAGGAGGTTTGGGAGAAACAAAATTACTTTTTTATTACAAGTGAATAACATCTTAAATCATTAAAATGTTTCTCCATCCAACCCGTCAGTTCCTGCTGCCGGCTCAATTCTGACTGTACAAGTATTTCCGAGCTTGCCAGTTTGACGCCGGAAGGAGTTTTGTAGCATCCCCTTCATCTAGGTTTCAGCATCCATTTCTTAATGGATTTACCCACAATCCCACAGCCAGATGTGGCAGGCTGAGCCTGTCATGGTCTGAACCGATCTTTCCTGGGCTAAATTGCTCCCCGAGAGCCAGATGACTGGTGGCGTCCTCAAGTTGTCGTCTGATAGTCATTCAATACTGTGAAGGAAATTCCTGCTGAAAGGGAGTGTGCTGTGTGGGTGTCTCGACCCAAGCAGCTGTGACGGGACCTGCCTCCGGGTCCTAAGCCTCAACGTACAACTGGCTCATACAGATACAAAGAAAACCCTAATGTGCTAGCCTACTTTCAATACAGTTTAGAGGACACAGAATGTAAAAAGCTGCACTGACTGGTTGTCAGGAGGCGTGGAAGCAAGGACTCAACCACACGGAATGAGAACCCTGAATGTAACGGAATGTAACAACGCCATGACTTTCCTCTATGCTACCTTGACAATGTGAGAGGGCCTTTGGTCAGTTCTCTAAGTTAGGAGGCACTGGCTTCTTGGAACCTAATTCTAAGCAAAAGATTTAGGATGATATAAAATTTCTTAGGTGGCTATTAACTGGTTATACCTATCTCTATGTTTTGGTTTAGGAAAACAAACAAACAAACAAACAAACAAACAAACCTCAAAATGGTCAAGAGTCTGAATGGAAGGCCATGGCTGAAGACTAAAAGAAACAGTTCCCACACATAAGCCTGGTCCAGAAAGCATCCCTGAATAGCCAGAGAGCAGAATGCAGACCAATCAAAACTACCCACATCCCTGACGCCACAGAGGGAATCTTCTGACAGGAAATCCCACACACAGTGGCTCCCACTAACTGCCCCACCAGCCCCATGAGGACCGCATTCATACCCGTGGCAGGAATTTCATGCCAGGGAAAACTGCCCATGAAAATGGCTGGCCCTAACCGAGCAGAGAAATCCTTCCAAGTGCAGACCTCCACGGTCCATTACCGCACAGAATGGTTCTTCAGTTGTCACCATGCCTGCTGCTCTCTTTCAACTGTACTAAATAAACCCATTTTCTTTTTATTCTGGCCAAAAGGGGTGAAGTATTTTGCTAATCTGAAAAATCTCTCCTCACAAACGACGGTGCGTTCTTGTTGTGGAGCAAAGTCACACCCAGGAAGTGGATGCTGGGTAAGGCGCGAGCGAGCTTTCTAAGGAGAGTGACTGACCACCGCCTTATCGTCAAGAGAAAGCACCATCTCTTCTCTCAGAACAGGAGGACTGAAAAGTAGGAAAGAAAGCAATTTCAGCTTGAAGAAATTTCTAGAGGAGGGTACTTTCTGAAAGGAAATTTAGATTCAACTTAGTGAGGAAATCTTCTGCAGGGTTCAGAGCCCCTCCCTCTCCTACAAGCTGATGCCGCCAACCGGTTAGTGAGTTTGGAAGGCAGCTCTACTGTGTTAGGGAGGGAAGGGACAGGTGCCTACAGCTTCTTCCATCTCCCAGACTGCGAAGCTCAGACTGGATAATACTGACTCTCAGTTTACACCTCCCTCCTTTTTTTTTAAAATCTAAGCTCCCAGCAATTACGATGCTGCCACCTAATTCAGGCGGATCTTTCCCCACCTTAATCCTCTCTGAAACACTCTCAGAGACATACTAGGAGATTTACCTTTATCTCCTACGTGATTCTTTTTTTCTTTTCTTTTCTTTTTTTCCCCCAAAATTTCCTTGTTTGTCTGTTTTAAATAATTTATTCAGATTACATCCCAATTGTTATCCCCTCACTCGTATCTTCTTATCCCCCCCTCCCTCTTTCATCCTATTCTCCTCCCCTGGATCTGTGACAGAAGGGGACTTCCTGCCCCACCATGTAATGACAGTCTATCAGGTCTCATTGGATAGCCTGCTTCCTCTTCCTTTGAGTGCCACCAGGCCTCCCCACCAAGGGGAAGTGGTCAAATAGGGGGCACCAGAGTTCATGTCAGAGGCATGATGCTTAGGAGCTGAAGAGATGGCTCAGCTGTTGCTCTTGCAGAGGACCTGCATTCAGTTCCCAGCAACCGCATTGTAGCTTCCAACCATCTGTACCTCTAGTTTCAGGAATTCAATGTCATCTGACCTCCACAGTCTCCTGAATGCAGACACAGACACAGACACAGACACACACACACACACACACACACACACACACACAGACACACACAGACACAGACACACACACACACACACACACACACACACACACACACAGACACAGAGACAGAGAGAGACAGAGACAGAGAAAGACAGAGACACAGAGAGATACACAGAGAGAAGAAAATAAACAAATCACTTAAAAAAAGAAGGTTAATATTTAAACAAGGAGAATAACAGCCAAAATTGTTAGAGAAAATATTAACCTCAATTCATTTAGTACATGTGCTGGATGTTGGTCTGGTGCTACCCATTCAAATGCTAAATTCTGGGCCCCAAGACATGGTTACATTCTCAGGCACACCATATTGTGTAAACATTATCTTATTGGTTAATAAAAAAGGCTGGACAGACTGTAACTTGGCAGAAGAGGAGTAGGCATGGCTTCCATTGCCAGGCTTAGGGTCTCAGGTAGGATGGATTTCTCAGGCCAGGAGGAGCTGAGGAAGAAGAAGAAGAAGAAGAAGAAGAAGAAGAAGAAGAAAAAGAGAGAGAGAGAGAGAGAGAGAGAGAGAGAGAGAGAGAGAGAGAGAGAGAGAGAGGATGTGGCCTGATGGAGCAGAGTCAGCCCAGATAGGACCCATATTGGCAAGTAAGTTGGGGAGTGCAGCTGGGAGGTGACAAGACTAGCTTAAAAATCGGTTTAAATCATACCTGCCCAGTTATTGTGCTTAAAGTTTGTCTAAACAAATCAGCAGGTCTCTGTCTCAATTATTTGGGAGCTAGGCTGGTCAGAAGAGCCCTTTAGAATAGAATAAACATTCAGTGGCATACAAGTTTTTTATTGATAGCCTGTTTTGGCCCAAGTATAATAAAACAGCTTGGTATCTGACCTCAAACTTAAAATTTGGGCTTAAAGACAGATGTTGTGTAACTAATTATAAAGATGATTTGTGGTCAGGATAGCGAGAAAGAAGAACTGAATATGAGAAGGACACACGATGAGCACAGAGGAAGTGGTCAGATCACACAGGGCATTTTAGGCTATGTCTAAATGTTCACAATGTATTTTAAATATTAAGATGGCAACATTACTAATTAAAATACTCATTCTAATGCCTAGATGACTATTGGATATAATAAAATAGGAGGATACACAATAGCTGCAATTCGTATCACCTTGTATATGCTGTGTAACATGCCATGTCAACAGTAGTAGAGAAAGTATAATGGCTTAGGAGACTTTTAGGGGGTAGAACCCAGTGTGTGTGTGTGTGTGTGTGTGTGTGTGTGTGTGTGTGTATGTGTGTGTGTGTTGGGTGATGGAGACAGAAGAGAGATGATAAAGTCGAAGATGATTTCTACTTCCTAGATTTAGCAGCTGTGACTTAGAGATGGTTGGGAGCCACTGTGGCTGGGCACTTTCTCTCAAGTCCGTGAATAAATGCTAATCTGACACAGTTTCAGAAATGAATGGCTGCCAACCTCAGCTTCCCTAGTCTTTCTTTGGACCTGATGTCCCATTAGTCTTTAGAGATTATTCAAGCTTGCCCCCAAAGACCCCGGAATAGCTGAGCTTGCCAAACGTTTTCAGAAGGGATGCTCGAGCACTAAATACCATCAAGGACAGGGCCTGGTGTGCCTAGTCCTGTATGGAGGAGCGTTCATAGCCTTGCTGGTGATAAAAGAAGATGGCAGAGCAGAGAAAAAGCAGCAAGAAAGGTATCAGCTTTGCTGAAGGTCCCAGAAGGGATGTAGTCTTTGAAGAACTGAGGTTTTAGCAAGGTGCGTGTGCGTCTGGACTCACAGCCTCCTCCCTCTGTGCTCTGCAGAGCTCTTCATCATCGCAATGGAAACCTTGCTCCAGACAGTTTAAGAACCGGGTGGAGTCCCTGATACCTGATTCCCGGCAACCTACCCTATGATATCTGCTTTCGGAGCCCATATTTTGTGTCCCGTGACACTGCACGTCTTACTAACTAATGTGGTAGATTAAGCACAACAAAACACCCCTCCCCCACCACCAAAGTATATCTAGAAGTTTTAGCTTTCTGCCGCGCCCAGCGTCATGTCCCTCTAGCCCACACACTGGACTAACTATAAACTTGCTTATTTGGCTGAACACTTTATGAAAAGCACTAGATGGCAGCAGAACTTCTCCTTGGTGCCTTGGGGACCGTGCGCCTGGCACCATGCAGGGAAAGGGCTGATTTCCATCTTCCTGTGTTACCTGAGTTGATGGCAGAGATTGTGAAAAGGAGCCCCCGCTCCAACAGCTCAGCCTGCTCGGATCCGCCATGCTCACAGAGCGAGTTTCCTGAATGCGCTTGTGTGAGGAAGTAAAACCACTTACATTTTCGTTATAAGCTATAAAATTAATTTCCTTTACGTAAATTCTGTTTTTTTTTTCTCTCTGAATTTCATTATTACACAGCGGGTTAGTCCTTCAGAAATGGAAGCCTGTCCTTAGATAGTACTGCAGCCTTCTAGGAAGGCAGCAAATCTTTTAAAAATAGGCCACGAAAAGGAAAATAACAATAACTAAAAATGCAGACTTTGCTGTTGAAATATTTACAGGTAATTCTAAAATACCAGTGGCATCAAACTCTATCCCAAGTAAGGCAGAAAATAAAGCATTAGAAGGGAAAGCACAGTGTGATTAATGTTTAGGAATGAACCATTACTTTAAAAAAGACTTATTTAATTTTATTTTATGTAAATAGGTGTGAAGGTGTCAAATCCCCTGGAACTGGAGTTACAGACAGTTGTGAGCTGCCATGTGGTTGCTGGGAATTGAACCTGGGTCCTCTGGAAGGGCAGCAGCCAGTGCTCTTAATCACTGAGCCATCTCTCCAGGCCCAACCACTACTTTTTAATTTTTTTAAAAGATTTCTTTATTTATTATGTATACAATATCCTGCCTGCAAGCCAGAAGAGGACACCAGATCTCATTATAGATGGTTGTGAGCCACCATGTGGTTGCTGGGAATTGAACTCATGACCTTTGGAAGAGCAATCAGTGCTCTTAACCTCTGAGCCATCTCTCCAGCCCCAACTTTTTAATTTTTTTAAACATATACATTTATATTATTATACATACATAAAATAAACTACATAGAGCATCAACCACTACTTTTTAAAATGTTGTTTATTTCATAATATTCCTCACTGGGTTTCATTTTTCTATTGTATTATCTCCTGAATATTGAATATATTTAAAAGTTTTTCTGTGCTCAAACTTGGCTTCTTTCCAAGTATTATCTCATGCTTGAGTCTCAATCTTTTTTTTTCTCCTTTATTAATTTATTCTTGTTACATCTCAGTGGTTATCCCATCCCTTGTATCCTCCCATTCTTCCCTCCCTCCCATTTTCCCCTTATTCCCCTCCCCTATGACTGTTCCTGAGGGGGATTACCTCCCCCTGTATATGTTCATAGGGTATCAAGTCTCTTCTTGGTAACCTGCTGTCCTTCCTCTGAGTGCCACCACGTCTCCCCCTCCAGGGGACATGGTCAAAGGTGAGGCACCAGAGTATGTGAGAAAGTAATATCCCACTCTCCACTCTACTGTGGAGAGTGTTCTGTCCATTGGCTAGATCTGGGTAGGGGTTTAAGGTTTACCGCCTGTATTGTCCTTGAATCTCAATCTTATGTGATAGTGTATCTGTTTGTCAGCTGATTGGTATTTCTTACTAGGTGGTGAAGATCTGACTAAGTATTATTTGAACAATGTGTTATAGTTTACAGATTTTTTTCATACCTATTATCTCTGTCATTCTTTGTCACACTATCTTTTATTATTATTATTATTATTATTATTATTATTATTATTATTATTATGTGTATTTTACTGATGAAAAAGAGATGATCAGAAAAGCTAAGCATCTCTAGGTGAGAGAAGCATGGGAGAATGGGGAAACAGAAGGATCCAGAGGGTCCTAGGAACCTATAAGAAGAACATTAAGATGGGCAGATCTAGGCCCAGGTGTCCGGCACAAACTATGGCACCAGCCAAGGACAATACGTGCAGTAAACTTCGAGCCCCTACTCAGATCTAGCCAATGGATAAGACACTCTTCACAGGTTGAGTGGAGAGTGGGGTCTGACTTTCACACAAACTCTGGTGCCTCATATTTGACCACGTCCCCCTGGATGGGGAGGCCTGGTGGCACTCAGAGGAAGGATAGCAGGCTACCAAGAAGAGACTTGATACCCTATGAGCATATACAGGGGGAGGAGGTCCCCCTCAGTCACAGTCTTAGGGGAGGGGAGTAAAGGGAAAATGGGAGGGAGGGAGAAATGGGAGGATACAAGGGATGGGATAACAATTGACATGTAATATGAATGAATTAATAAAATATATTTAAAAAAAAAAAGAAAAGCTAAGCAACTTGTCCAAACTTCACACACATTTTAAATGTGAAAATGTTAGAATAGGCTTAGGTTCTTTTGCCTTAATGCTTTGGAACTTTTTACTACTTCTCACTTCCTCTAAAAGGTTGTTTGATTAAGAAAATTGTGTTCATTTATGTACAAAAGCATAGAGGTGTGTAAGGAAGAAAGTCAACCACCCACTGTCTGTCTTACAAGGGCAGTAGTGCTTACAGAGTAGGGAGGGGTTGAGAGTCAGCAAGAAGCAGTGTGTGTCCTTTGGCGAGGTGGCTCTGTCAATGGTTCAGGACCAAGTGGTGGCCATGGCTATCAGGAGCCGGTCAGATCTGAGAGGTATCTATGAGCTACACTGGGAAGGCCTTGGTGACTGGCTTCAAACAGACACAAAGGCAGAGGATTGTTAAGGATGAGTTTTAGGAGGAGCAACAGGCTGCTTAGAAAAGATGGTGTTTGTTGAACTTTCAGTGGAGGGAATGACTAATTACTTTTCCCAGAATATTTTTAGCCTGTGTTTTCCCAACCTGACCTATTGTCTCCAGGAAACCTCCCTGTTTTCCCAGCTTCGTTTGTTTTCCCAGCTTCATAGCTGAGTTTTCTCTGTTTGTCCAAGAGAGCCACGCTAGGCGCCCGACGCGGCTTCAGTTGCACTCTGCCTGCGATGTGGCATGTGTGTGTGGCTTTGGCTCTTGATGGGAATTAGGAAGGATAATAGTTTAGAAACCATGAAAACTGTTAGATGCCTTGAGGGAATGGAAAGAGAGCAAGATGCAATGGGGAAAATGGTTGTTTCTAGAAACAATAAATCGCCCGCTTTGTTTATGCTATAAACTAGCCAGTGGTTAATCATTTCCCGTATTATTTATTCTACAAAACACACTGACCACTGGGGGCAT
Organism: Acomys minous; assembly: GCF_964271855.1. Taxonomy (NCBI): domain Eukaryota; kingdom Metazoa; phylum Chordata; class Mammalia; order Rodentia; family Muridae; genus Acomys; species Acomys minous. Next base: position 111,951,225 of record NC_140494.1, read on the forward strand.
AAACACGGGGACGATACTGAGTCCTGAGGAGCTAGCTAGGGGAAAGTCCCTGGTGGCAATCATTTTGAGCCTGATGGAGACACACAGCACTGCAGGGCTGAGGGGAAGCGAAGGTGAATCCTGGAGTAACCATGTCAGCTGTGATTATTGCTCTACTGCTCACTGGACCGGTTCTAACTCCACCGTGAGTTGCTATTACTCCTGCAAACTTTATCTCCTGCCTGGACCTTCAGACAGACTCTGTGTAATACCGTTATAATAAAACTTTCTTCTGCAGACTCAGTCTGTCTTGTGATCATGACCCCTGACTAATACAATAAAGTCAAACGCTTAAGTGTGGCTCAGGGTAGAGGCGTGATTGTGATCTTTATGGCTCCTCTACTCTGTCAGTGTCACCACCATATGGAATAAATGATTCTTGTTGTTAGTTTTCTGCGACTTATTCTCTGCCCGTTGGAGTTGATTTCTAAGCTCTTTCTGGTGTTGTAGTGATCCTTGGGTCTGGTTCTGTTTGGTCCCAATAGCATTCTAGTTCAACTATTTTAATCTATATCCGTGAACAAGAAGTCTCTCCCATTAGTCCTTGCTTTTCACAATTGCCTCTGTGTGGTCTCAGTCTTTCTGCATACGTTTAAATTGCTGAGATTTTCATGGGTACGACATCACAATTCCAAATCAATCTTAAGAATGAACGTCTTTACATTTCAATTACTTGTATCCAATGTTTTTACATATTGAGGGCATGTTTTATATCACTTATCGCTATCTTGTTCTGGTCACGTAGGTTCCGGTTCATTTCCTGTGAGCATGCACATAATTAAAGTGACAAAGAGCATCACTTCCAAAACAGTGTCCAGCTGTTCACTTCTGGTACCTAGATGTTTATTTTAGATTAGAAATCCCCCTTGCTATAAAATGTCTATTTAATATTTATTGGACATACGTTTCTGCTGGACATCATGAGTCCTGAACCATGACTACATTTCCCCCTGAACATATATAAACCATGTGTTTTCAAAAATGTGCTTTAAAATGTCCTGCTATGTATGCTATAATGTGATTTCTTATTAAGGATTCCAGGCCAGAACCATTCTTCCTTTCTGAGTCCATCCATAATGTTTTTCTCAGGCAGATGCTCTAATTCTTTTATAACTAGATGGTGCATTTTGCTTGCCTGTGTTGCTCCTCCTATTTGATTACTGGGGAGTTCCTATTCATTATTTAAAGACCAGCTCAAATGTCACTTCCTGTCTGCATCTGGCCCTGACCACTCACTCAGACAGAATTAATTTCTCTCATGTGTATTCCCGTAGTAGTGTGCACACATCTCCGTTATAACACAAGACACATCATATAACCTTTTTGACTCACGTTTCTGTCTCCCTGGAAGAGGCTGCGGTGAGACCAGTATCCTCCTATCTCCATAAATGAGGTTGGTCCATATACCTAGGAATTTGCCTGTGCTGATGGTGGGCAGGTCGTGCTTTCTGCTTTGGATAGGAAGGACCAGAGACTGGGCATTCTTCATGCTCTGCCTGGGTGTTTGAAGTTTTCTGAATCACTCCAACAACTTGAAGATGGCCAGCAGGATTACACGACATGGTGTTAGACTCTCTCCTTTGTTCAGGAGAGGAAACTAAAGATTTAAAAGGTTAAAAAAAAACCACCATGCCTTTGGAACTAGGGGGTGATGGAGCAAGGACCTGAGGTTCTTTCTCACTCCAAAAGCCATGTGCTGTTACCGAAAGACACTCCATATTGTGTGTGTGTCACAGATGCAGACACACACACACAGACACACACACAGGCACACTCACAGGCACACACACACACACACACACACACACACACACACACACACTAGAACAGGGCTCCTTAAGAAGGGGGCAGTAGACAATGTGGGGAAGACAGGATGACACTGCCAAGGTTTGGGTCTACCCCAATCACAGCTTGCACACACAGTTGCCAGTGTGATGGTATTTGGAAATGGGGCCTTTGGGAGAGAATTAGCTCATTATGTTAGAATCCCATGATGGCATGAGTGTGCTTATAAGAGAGCCACAATAGAGGAAGTGAATAGTTCCCTCCCTGCCTCTTAGGATCCAACCAGAATCTGGCCATCAGGAAACCTGAAAGAGATACTGGACCCAGTAGCCTCTTGATCTGGAACTTTCCAGCCTCTCAAAATCTGAGAAATGAATGTGTCTAAGCCACCCAGTCAATGGTGTTTTGTTATAGCAACTTGAGCTGACTAACACACGTGGTGCAGCTTGGAACCCAGAGCAGAAGAGAAGCAATGAGTTCGATTTATGACCCAGCTGTGCTTCATGTCAGGAAGAATCCGACACCCATAGCTGTTCACTAGTGTCTCTTCTGGAAGCCCCTCCTCCTGGATCTCTCCTCCTCTCCTCTGCCTTGCTCACCTATCCCCTTCCCACTCCTCATGGACATACAAATAGCTACTGTAAGGAAATATACACGTGGGGGAGAAACTATAGGGCTCTAAAATGTCAAGGGATTGTTTTATATGTGAGGGGAGGGGTTGGAGTATGCTACTGCTTGAGTTAGCATAATGGAAGACAAAAAGAATGTGTGCAAACATTTGGAAGGCCAGTGTGTGAGACGGAAGTTAGAATTTTCCTTTACTTTTCTCACACTCTAGAAGCACAAGGTTATTGGAATGGGGTGAGATTTGCACTCTTCTTTAAAAAGACATTTATAACAGGTTGAGAATTATGTGTAAAGGAAAGGGCCAAAGACAGGTCCTTCTGGGTTCCATTCAAGGGAACTCTTCTGTAGAATCCAGGGGTCAGAAAAGCATGGCTGAGAACAAGAAGGGTTGGACAAGGGGGAGCCGAGGAGAGAGTTAGTCTTTCTGTCTTCAAACTATCTTAAATTAGAAGCCAGATATATCTAAGTTCTGATTATTTAAATAAGTAGGATGTCATTATTGAAAAACTAATGATCCAACAACTTTTGAGGCCATAACAAGTTCTGGTAGTTAGGAGGAGGGGCAGAACAAGAAGGTGGCTTTCTTCAGAGAGATGCTCTGGTGTCTTTGACATCAGTTCTCTTCTTCGGACTAAAAGTCAACAGTAAATTTCATGGAGAGCAATAATTTTTTTTTCTGAAGGAAAACTAAAAGAGCACAGAATTGATGATACTAGAAAGCCAGAAAGGGAAAAAGAGAAGTAGAATTTCTTTCTCAAGAAAAGCAAGTAGCTATAAGGCAATGATCACAATAAAATGATTAAGTCTATTTTTATAATTATTGGACATCTGTGATGTGACTGAAATATACCAAGTTTTAAAAACTCTGTTTTAGTTCATTAAAAAACATAAGCCCAGGATGTGGTATTCATATAATTGCCCATTCCATAGACAAATGTGGAGTAGCTTTTAGCAACTTATGTTGAAAATATTAAACAGGGCGTTTAAATATATTATACAGAGATCTTCAGCATCTGAGGTTCATATACAAGACTGCATAATCCAATGTTCATGTGACAAGGAGCTATTTTTTTTCATGCTATGTAATTTAGACACACAGATCCAGCAGCTCTCTCTTATCTCCCGTCTCTCTTGGCTAGAGCTGGGCTGAGCCAGACGGATCCAGTGTGGATTGACGGTGGTTCTCAGTGTTCATAAAGAACGGTTTCATGCTCATCTGCCCGCCTGCTTGGCAGCCATGCAAGTATGAAATAGAACAGCCTCTGCATATTTATTTCTGCTTCTTTGTGCCATGCAGGAACGGGGATTACATGGTCACTTAGAAGTCTGACTATCCATTTAGGAGCACATTATGACCTCAGTACAAAACAATTACAGAATAAGAACATTTGTTTTCTTCTTCAACTTCTTGCCCTTGAGAGATAAGATCACGGGCAGTCAACCATATGTGTTGAAGTTATTTTATAAAGCTGTATTTCTCTTAGCTTATTTCTTAACCCGCCTATTACATAAATAATTGAGACTTTTATATATTTGTTTATATGGTTTTACAACACAATCTTGAGCAGTTTAAGTTTGTCCTTAACCTTCTATGTTATCCTGACTCCATCTTTGCCAAAATTCCAAAGTTACTTGCTTTTTAGTTCTTTCTTTGCTCCAGTTGAATCTTCTTTACCTTTAAGGCACCTCTGCCTATGGCTGAAATCCTTTGCCTGAATCCTCTAACTCTTCCTCCCCTGGATGGCAGGAAGTCCAGCCCTATTCTCTCCCCTGCTCAGTGATTGGCTGTAAGCTGCTTTATTGGCATATGAGGGAACAATTGGGAAGCAGTATTAACACAGAAATCAGAATTTAAACTACACAATAATCTATGCCTACCATATGGGTACTGTTTGGATTGATTAAGTCCTTCTCAAACATGCTCACCTTAGTCTGTAGGTCAGTTTTCCAGAGTACCACTGTGTTGGCCAGTCTTTTTATTTGACTTTTAATTGCATATTCATGTGGATGTATGTTTCTATGTGTGGAGATCAGAGGTCAGTGTCAGACGTCTTCTTCAATTGCTTCTCTATCTTTATATATTTTTATAATTTCTCTGCCTCTGTGTCTCTGTCCATCTGAGTCTCTGTCTGTCTGTCTGTTCCCCCCCCCCTCTCTCTCTCTGTGTGTGTGTATACAGGTGTATGCATGTGTGCATGTGCCCACCATATCAGGTACGTGGAGGTAAAAAAACAACTTGTGGTGGTCAGTTTTCTTCTTTCACTATGTGGGTTCTGGGGACTGAACTCAGGTCATCAGGCATGGTGGCAAGTGCCTTTATCCACCAAGCCACCTCACTAACTCCATGTTTATTTTTTGAGACAGTGTAGCCCCATAAACCTGGAACTCACCAATTAGCTAGGTGGGCTGACCAGTGACCTCTAGGGATCTACCTGTCTCTGCCTCCCCAACTCTAGGATTACAGGTATGTGTTGCCACACTCTGCTTTTACAGAAATGGTAGGTGTAAGTCCTTTATCAACTAAGACATCCATCCAGCCCCTATTTTGTCTTATTTATTTATTTATTTATTTATTTATTTTAATCACTGTACAGCCTGATCCCAGCCCCCTTCCTTCTCTCTTCCCAGTTCCACCCTCCCCTTTTTCTCATAATGGGGGAGGCCCCCAAGGTCTACCAACCCACTGACATCTCAAGTGGCAGCAGGACTAAGTGTATCCTCTCCCACTGAGGCTTGACATGGCAGCCAAGCTAGGGGAAAGGGATCCAAAGGAAGGCAACAGAGTCAGAGACAACCCCCACTCCAATTGTTAAGGCTATTCTGTATTTCCTAATTACCCCATTGCCTTCTGTTCAGGCTTGTATCGACAAGCTAAGGGAAGAACGAAGAGAAGACATCAATTTATAGCAAGTGCTCCTGAAGTTTCAATAGATAGCCTATAAAAGTGGAGATAATAACAGACATTTATGCTCAGCCACAGGACTATAAAATATGCTTCTCTGCAATAGCTTATAGGTCATAGCATTCCCCCAGAATGTTGTTTCTATTGGCACTGAAGTCTGGGAACAACATTAATGAGCATGCATAATACTTAACGGATTTTTCAGTTTCAGCCTCTTTAAAGATCTATAGCTTCTTCTATGCCCCACATGGAGCACTGGCTAGTGTTGGACCCTGCTGACTTTCCCTTTCCCTTTAGGAAATCCTTCACCATAAGGTTATGACGACCCAAACAAAGTAGCAGGAACTGTGTGTAGAGACTGTGCTATCCTTCTAGGCAGGAACCTGACCATAGAGATCAGACATTGAGCACTGCCACACTTCTTGCTCTGTGTCTTGCTTTTACCTCTGCCTGTTCCCAAGCGGAAGCAAAGAAGTGGTTTTTGCTGTCTGGCATGAGATCTAGTTAACTCACAGATCTAAGAAATGGTAGAACTGAAAGAGACATTACCTCATCAGACAGAGCAAAACTCTTCTAACTAGAGACTAGCAAAGCCAACAGAACGGACTGTCTGCTAAATACGGCCGCTGAATCTCTAGCTCTGTTATCACTGCCAAGGGTAGTTGTGTTCTGAATTTGAATCAAAGTTAACCCCAGTGATTTGTTCAATAGTAGAAGGCAGCAGGACTATCATTCTGGTGCTTCTGAGGTCAGATCATAAGGCTTCTGTTGTTTCCTCTTGGGCCTCTTGGAGAGGCCATTGAGTGGACACTTTCTAGCAATGCAGATAAAAAGTCCTGGCCATATGGAGAAGCCTGGTATTCCTATACAGTTGACATCCAGGACTGAGCTCCTGACTGATGGCCACATGGCAGAGTCTTATTGGATCTCCAGCACAGGTGGAGAGCCTCAACTCTACAGTCCTGGACTACCTGTAGCTATATCTGCAAAAAGCCCACCAAGTAAAACCACCCGCTGGAGCCCAAAGCATATGGAAATAACACTAATATGATTTGAAGTCCTGTGTTGTTTTCTACGCAGCAGTATATATAAACATAGGTTTTTAATGTAATGTATTATAGAAATGGTAGGGGTGGAGAGATGACTTGTGTGCTATACAACAGTGACGACCTGAGCTTGAATCCCCAACAGCCACTTAAAAGCCAGACATAGTCATGTGCACGCCTGTAACCTCAGCACTGGTGGTGGAGACAGGTGGATTCTGGGAACTTGCTGGATAGTCAACCTCCCTGACATAAAAAAATGGCAATCTTTGGGCTCTGTCTCAAAAAATAAGGTAGAAAACCATAGAAAAAGACACCTAACATCTTCCTCTGGCTCCTTCATGCACATACACGGGAACACACAACCTACACATACATGTGCATATGCCATACGCACACTCACACTCTAGAAGGAAATAAAGCCTGAGTATATTTTGTCAAGATTTGCCTACTTTATGAGTATGTCTTAAGGATTTTATTTTTAAATGTGTGTGTGCACCATGGGTGCGTGTGCATGTATATGTATGTGTGTATGTGTGCTACATGTGTGTGGGTGTCCATGGAGGCCAGAAAAGGGCATTGGTATTGGATTCCTAGGAACATCTCAATAAAAATCAACAATAAAAACAAACAAAATGCAAAATCAGTAGAAGTAAAGAAATGTAAAGAGAAGACCCAAAACAGAAATGAGTGAACTGTAGACTGAATGAAAAATATGCAAGATGAACAAGATAAAATTTGATTCTTTAAAAAAAAATCAAAAGAAAACCCTACAATAGATATATAACTAAAACCCAGAGGATCATTTGTGAATATTCTAAAAATCCTTATGCTAATAAGTTCGAAAAACTACTTGAAGAAATGGAAGGTTTCTGGACACACAATAGCCCACCAACATTAAACCAAGAATAAAACCCTAAAATAGAGCAACAGCAGATAAAGACATTGAAGCAATGATAAAAGACTTTTCCAATGAGCAAGCAAGCCCAGCAACCCCCAGTAGCTGGTAGGTTAGTTGCTGACTGTTGCCAGACCAGTGAGGAAGAACTAACGCTAACGCTCCTCAAGCTCATTTCATAAAATCGAATCAGAAAGGGAAAGGGAAAGGGAAAAGGAGAGGGAGAGGGAGAGGGAGAGGGAGAGGGAGAGGGAAAGGGAAAGGGAAACGGAAACGGAAAGGCTGTTCTCGGCTCATTTAATGGAATCACCGTGATACTAGAACTTGAAAGGGGCCTGAGGAAAACTACAGGCCTGTATCCCTGAAGTGCATAGATGCAAAATTCTTCAAATAACTTCATGCCAAACTCAACAGTACATAAAAGCTCATCTGGAATCATCAAGTAGGTTTCATCCCGGGGTTGCGAATATGCTTCCGTTTGACACAAATCAACAAATGCAACATAGCCCATAAGTCAAACCAAAGATAAAATTACACGTTTTCCTAAGAGATGAGAGAAAGAGCTTGGATAAAATTTGGGATATCTTGATCGAAATCCTGAAGAAGAAGTAAGGTGTAGAAAGGTCATATACCTTAATGTAATAATACAATAAAGTTCATATGTGACAGATCTACAGCCAACATCAGATTGAATGGGGTTACAGCATTTCCCCTGAGATCAGGAGCGATTGAAGCTCTCCATTTCTGCTGTTCACATTCAGTGCACGACTAGAAACTTTAGGTATTGCAATCAGGCAAGAAAGAGTAATGTAGACTGGAAAGGGAGAGGTCAAATTACTCCTGTTCACCAAAGATATGAATCACCACAAAGAGAATCCGTAAACACCACTGAAGACTTTTGGAACTACTAAACAAACTCAGTATAGTAGCAGGATATAAAATCAATACAAAAATTAATAGGTGTTCTGTAACAAATAATGGACTTATTGATAAAAAGAAAAAGGCATGAAAGAAAGAAAGAAGAAACCAGGAAAATAATTCCATTCACAATAGCCATGAAATAAATATTCAGGGAAAAAAAAACCCTAGCTAAGTATGTAAAAGCCTTTACAATAAAATTATAAAACAACGAAGAAAGAAGCAGAAAGACACTGAATAGTGGAACGATCCTCTACGGTCATGGGTCAGCAGAATTCGTGTTCCTAAAATGCCTATGCTATTAAACATGTACAAATGCAGTGCAGTCCCCCTAAAATACCAATGAAATTCTTCACAGAAATAGAAAGAGTCCTAAAATTCATACAGAAGCACTAGGATCCCTAAAAACGGACATGAAAACAAAAAACAAACAAACCAAAACAATACTGGAGGTATCATGATACCTGATATAGAAACACATGACAGGACCATGGCAATAAAATCTCCATGGTATGGTCATTAAAAAACCCACTTATATGCAGATATAAGTGAGTATATACCATTTGAGTCTTTCTGCTTCTGGGTTAACTCACTCAAGGGGCATGTCCCACAAAAGCTTTCACTTACCAGGAAACTGAGACAGAGGGGAGGACATTCTATTGGGACTCTAGATGAGAGAAGCATGGGAGAATGGCAAAGTAGAAGGATCCAGAGGGTCCTAGAAACCTACAAGTAGAACATTATGATAGGCAGATTTGGGCCCAGGGTTCCTGCTCAAACTAAAACACCAGTCAAGGACAATACAGGCGGTAAACCTTAAACCCCTACCCAGATCTAGCCAATGGACAGAACACTCTCCACAGTAGAGTGGAGAGTGGGATATTACTTTCTCACATACTCTGGTGCCTCACCTTTGACCATGTCCCCTGGAGGGGGAGACATGGTGGCACTCAGAGGAAGGACAGCAGGTTACCAAGAAGAGACTTGATACCCTATGAGCATATACAGGGGGAGGTAATCCCCCTCAGGAACAGTCATAGGGGAGGGGAATAAGGGGAAAAGAGGAGGGAGGGAAGAATGGGAGGATACAAGGGATGGGATAACCATTGAGATGTAACAAGAATAAATTAATAAAGGAAAAAAAAACCCCACTTATAGAGCAAACACAATAGAGGATCCAGAAAAAGGCTATCTCACACTCTGCTCTCTGAATCTTAACAAAATTGTCCCAAATGGAGAACTTTTCTCACCATATTAAAAAAACAACAACAACAAAAACCCAAAACAACAACAAAACAACCAATAACTCCAAATAGGGCAAAGATATAAGACTTTGAAGCCATATAGCACAGTGGAATTTTATTCCATCATAAAGAATAAGACCCTGCCATGCTTATGGGAAAAGATATGGAATGCAATTATATCATGTTAAGTGAAATAAGCCAGCCTTAGAAAATGTTTTGCCTTCTACATGGTAACTTAAAAGAAATGAAGTGAAAGTAAAAAGACAATTGCGTCCTAGAAAGGGGTTTGAGGAAGCAGAAGGAGACATAAACACTTGGTAGATTTGATCAATGAATCATGTGTATATGGAAATGCACCAAAACCACACCAATGTGTGATAATTGTTGTACTGATGAAAAAAAGAATCAGGTCTACTTATTTTGTTTTACTATATAAAATATTATAAACTTACTGTGTACTATGTTTTGAAGTTCATGTATATTGTGGAATATAGTTAATTAACATTCATGGCATAACAGTATTCATTTTTGTCCTGTGAGCATAATACTTTCACTGTTGGCATTTTCCATGGATACAAAACTATAGCTGCAGTGCTGTACCATAGACCTTTTAAACTTATTTCTGTTATATAAGTAAAATTCTGCTCATTTGACTAAGCTTTTCCTCTACAGACAGCCTCTTGTAGCCACAGCTCTATTTTCAAGTGCTAGAAGATCAACTTTTTAGATTTTACCTATGGGTGTGGTCGTGATATATTTGTCTTTCTGCACCTGGACTATTTTGCTTAGGACTATATTCTCCAGGTTTAAGGAGATAATTACAGATGGTAGAATATTCTTTTTTTAAAAAAATATGAATACACACAAATGATTTATGAAATTTTCTTTTCCTATTGATACTTAAAAATTTTTCTATATCCTGGTTGTTTAAAATAGTGTTGCGATTGGCATGTACTTGCAAGACATCCATGCAAAACACGTCTAAAACATATAGAGAACTCCTAAAAGACACAAATAAGAAGACTATCTAATTAATACATTGGCCCAAACGTATGAGCTACCTCCCCAAAGAAGATACATGGATGGCAAGAACATAGAAAGAACCTAAACATTGTATTAGGGAAATGAAATACAGCACTTAAATACTGTTCTTCATTCTGGTAGATACATACAGCTCTTCCAAAGGCCAGCAAGAGCGTAAATGGCAGAGGCCTTCAGAGATGAAATTCAAAATGGCACAGCTATTCAAGAGGAAAGATGGGCAGCTACCTACTTATCACACAACCCAGACTCAGCCTCACATCTACCAAGAGAGGCCCAGGAGCTATGCGCACAGAAAAAACCCCACACAAATGTTTAGAGCAGATTTATTCATAGTTACCGAGATGTGGAACCCACTGAGGTGGATTTCAGAAGGCGGATGAACCATGCTTTGTACAGATAGTGAAATGCAAGTCAGTGCTGAGGGGAAAGGAGCGATAGAGCTGCGGGATAGACACGGGAGGATGTTGGGGGTATATTACTTAAAGAATGAAGAACAGTATAAAAAGCTACATACTATGATTTTAACTAATGGCAGCAAAGGCATCATAGATTGCCAGGGGCCGGAGGAAGCCGGAGAGGAACGGGTCGAACAACAAGAAGATGTCAGGGAAGGTATGCTGCTCCTTGAGGTACTGTAGTAGTGGGTACGCGTCATAATAAAGTTTCCTATCCCCAAGGAGTGCACAATAGCACGTGTAAAAGTAACTTTTGTTCTCCTGGCTCAACTGTTGTCTCAGAGGCTTACTGCTTCCTTATACTAACCTAGGCCTAGTCCTGGAAGCTTCTAGACTCCTTACAAGCTAATCTAGGCCTAGAATGTTTTAGCCTCTGAGACTTACTGCTTAATACGCTCACCCTTACTTGTTCTTTCTGAGCTCTGGGCTGACTGGTTCAACTTAGCTGTTCTGGCTCAAACTCTTCTCCCAGCATTTAATCTGGCTTCTCTCTTGTCCTGGAATTTCTCTGCTTGGCCTCAAACTAACTCAGCAACCTCCTCCAATCTTCTGGCTTCGTCTCATTTTCTGGCTTGTTCCATCTTCACCTGAGTTCTCTCTTTGCAACCCATCTCCCTATTACTGTCCTGGTTAAAAAAATCCTGCCTCCTCTCTCTGTAAAACTGCTTCTTAGGTAGTTTCCTTTTCCCCTCTTCTCTTGAGAGTTGGGCGTATCCTATTCTGTCAAGTCTTTCTCTGACTCATCACTGTTTCTGACACTCAATTAGACATCACTTTCAAACAAGAGTGCTTCCTTCTACAAACTACCTTTACCCTTGTTTGAGATTAAAGGCATGTACCACCACACCTGGATCTAAGGTTTTCTTTACCTGATACTTGCTCTATACCAGGCTGGCCTTGAACTCGTCTGTTTGCCTCTGTCTCCTGGATTAAAGGCATATTTGTATTCCAGCCTGATCACACAGACCTAGAAGATCTTTGAATGTGATTTCTTGCCAGAACAGCCATGTTCTGAATTAATGTTCCTCTACAAGAAAAAGTGACTAGAATGTACATTATGTCATTGGGTGATAATGATATACCAGCAAGGGCTTAGGTTCTTCAATAGGAACACATATACTACTGGCGGAACAGTATGTAGTCACTGGGCCAATGAAAGAAAAATAAGCGTGGTGCGTGCCTTTAATCCTAACACTTGGCAGGCAGAGGCTGGCGAATCTCTGTGAGTTTGAAGCTAGTCTGGTCTACAGAGGGAACTCCAGGACAGCCAGGGTTACACAGAGAAACCCTGTCTTGAAAAGCCAAAAAAAAGTTTGATTTGTTTTTTGAATATGCAATTACAATGGTATGAATTTGCTGTGTACTGTGTATACTGTGTTTTGAAGTTCATGTATATTGTGGGACCAGTAAATCTAGCTAACTAACACATAGTGTATAACATACTCTTCATTTTTGTGGTATGAACACATCACATGCACTGTTAGCACAGTCCATGAATACAGGGTTTTACTAACTACAGTTATGATGTATAGATACCAGGAGTGCTAGGGTTACCATGGTACACTATGTCCAAGTCTGTAGTAATCCTAAGACCCTTCCAAAACACGTCTTTTAAAAAGAAAATGGTATTGAGCTAGTCAAAAATTAAGGAACTTCTCAATAAAACAAAAACAAAACAAAAGCCAAAACATTAAGCAACTCTTTGGCTTTAACAGGAAAGGTAGGATGAGCTCCTCCAACACCCATAAATGAAACATGGGTCCTCCCTGCTGGAGAGGTCTCATCACCAGCTTCACTTGTTTGTCTAAGGACACTAACAAAGCGTGAAGGGCCGGACGCATTATTAGGGAATTTATTTATTTTTGTTCAGAGAGAACACAAGCATGGAATATTTCTGACTCATTTACGACATGAAAGCAATTTATCACCTCATCACTCTTAAGTAAAAGGTTCATTCCAAAGTGCGCTCAGCCTTGACATATCCTGTGTCTGTCTGGGAATGTTCACTGGATAGAAGTCTGGATGTGACGGTCATAGTGCACAAGGGTGATAACCAATTAATATTTCATTTAAACTTTTTATTCCAGTTGGGGAGGTGCTAGGTTATAGATGGAAAGGAATATAATCAAATTTTCTCACTTGAGAACATCAAGATCAAAAACTGTTAAGCGAGTTCTTCAGAGACCAAATAATAACTAGCACTCAATTACTTTTATTCCCATTGGGAAAAAAATGTAAAATAATATCAAACAAAGAATCTGCCCATTACCTAGCTAGTAGGTTAAATGCATCCTGGAAGAGTATTAGATATATTTAAAGGCAGTCACTGATATGTCTCTAACAGTATTTATATAAGAAACATATTCCTTCTAGAACAAACCAGGCCCTGATGAAACCATCTATTGCTTGACAGCATCTGGTCCTGAATGTTAGCTATCACTGTTCCCTGATAGTTTTAGAGGCCCCTCACTTTAAAGACAGGAGATTCTAAGATCGGGGCATCCATATTCAATTCTGGCTCTCACTCTCATTATGTCTCACCTGAACTGTTACAACAGCACCATAAATGACATCTCAGCCGCTAGACAGAGCCTCACCCCATTGGTTCAAGCACACATGGGCCTGGAGAGATATTTTTAGCTAATACAGAAAGCTGTTACATCACTTTCTGTGCCTACAGTCTACTACCCAGAGGAAAATATACATGCCACTTCACACTTTTTAATTGTGGCTTATCTTTTCAGCCTTTCTTTCTTCTAAGAGCTTCTAAATGCTCTATAATTCCCAAACCTCACCATTGCAGAGAAAAAACTGTAGAGCATCATTGACCCCTTATTTCTTCTTCCATGCTATATCCAGTAATATGTGCATCCATTAAATGCATCATATTTTCTGCTCCAAAGAATTTTTTAAATTCTTAAATGATGATCAACCATCTCCAAACAAAAACAAAAACAAAACCCCAAAACTCAGCCATTAGTAATAACTGGGAAATACATCAGTAGTGTTTCTTGAATGGCTCCCTTCTGTATCTCAGGCCCGTTTTAAGAAGTGTCTCTGATTTATATATATATATATATATATATATATATATATATATATATATATATATATATATTTGCAAGTAAAGAACTTCAAGGCAATGGTGAAAGCAAAGCGAGGACACCACCCAGGCTACACCAGCTGTCATAGCAATGGAAGAATAAGTACCAAAGTGCCTTTCGACACTAGACACAAGAGGTTCAGTTTGGTGCCTACCTTGTACATGAGTGGAGGGTGCACTGTCAGAACCAGCAAGTCACGTGAGGGAAATGTAGGAGGCTGGTGGTGGAGGGTCAGCTGCTGTCAGGACATCCCCCTGGCCAGAACTGTTGGTTATGAGTAGCTTTGGATTTGACAGGAGTGGTTGCTCCTGCTGGCTGATCTGTAGACAAGTGTGTAGGCCAGAAAGTAAAAACAGATACACAAGGGTCTCACTTTAAAGTATTTCCCTAAAATCTGCACATACAACTGCTCTTATTTACTTAACAAGTATAAGACAAAAAATACATGAGTTGTCATTTAAAGTGATTGATTATGGAAGCCATAATCTGGAGTAAGGAAAAGGAGTTGAAGCAAATCATTTAATCAAATGGCACAGGGAGAGATGCACTTTTCACTGAGTATTATTATTATTATTATTATTATTATTATTATTATTATTATTATTATTTAGTTTGCTTGTTTTTTGAGAAAGAGTTTCTTTGTGTAGCCTTGGCTATCCTGGAACTTGTTTTGTAGACCAGGCTGGCCTCAAACTCATAGAGATCCTCTTGCCTCTGCCTCCCAAGTGCTGGGATTAAAAGCATGTGCCACTATGCCCAGCTTGTATTTATATTATATGTTAAATAAAACAATATAATATTATAGTAAATATATTAACTATATAAAAGTAATTATTAAAGAAGTTGTCATGACAGGGTCTTCAATGGGGGAGCCGAAAAGTTGGTAAAATCCTATAGGTGTCTGTCTGCCAAGGAACAGCCTTGAGCAAGAAACAAGAAATTTAAACTTTGGTTGGAAGAATTCCAAATATTTGTCTATATTTTGTTATCAAAGCAAATTTCATTTCTTTTTGAAAATTTCCCCACCTCCTATTTGACTATGTCATATTCTTGCTTAAGGGGCTCTGCTGACTCTCACATGCCTTTTGGAGAAAATTCATATTTTCCCTGTGGTCCAGACAGCCCAGAATAAACAACTCTGCCCTCTGTGACTCCAAGCATCAGCACCTTGCTGCTTCCTGAATTCACTGCAAGACTGCTTCCAGGTAATTGCCTTTGCTCACTTTCATCCTGTCTGGAAAAACCTTACTTTTGTACCCGGAAGCATTCTTCCATCTATCAACTTAGGGGTTGAAGGGGGCAGCGGTGGGGTGAGGGTAGGGATTGGGGTCTGGGGTAGAGGCTAACCCTTTCTGAAATCTTGCCTATATTTCTAGATGGACTTATATTTTCCTGTGTATGGTAGGAGGTAATAGGATCATCTTGATGAACATTATTACAGTGTACGATGGTTTATTGTAGCTGACCTTTGCTACTTGGTGGGTTCTTCTTCTGCCTGCCCTTTGCTGGGGTGATCTTCTTGTGAGCTGCGTAAAGACTGTATCGTTCAAATGCCAACTTCTGTCCTGGCAGAGATCTGACTCCTGGCTGGACTTTGGTACTGTTATTCTTCAGATGCGTCATATTTTGTAAGCGCTTCAACACCTTCTGATTGGTTTCATAAAAAAGCTGAATAGCCTATAGCAAGGGTGAGAAAGGAAGGTGGGACTTCCAGCAGAGATGGGAGCTCTGGGAAGGGGTCTGAGGTTAGAGGATTTACCAGCTGGATGTGAGGCCTCAACAGGGTGCTGGGACTGAGAGACTGAGGAAAGGTAACAAGCCACATAGCAGGGTGTAGATGAATGTAAAGGAGTTAGTTTAAGATAAGAGCTAATTGGGAACAAGCTGAAGCTAAGGCCAAGCTTTAATAAATATAAAAGGTCTCTGTGTCACTATTGGGAGCTGACAGTCTAGGAAATCCAGATACAATTGGCATCCAACATTCATACCCTTTATCCCCCCTAGTTTCACCCAGCTATAGAGAGGAGAAAATTAGGAAAATCCTGAACCTACATTTCTTGTAGCTGACCTTAGCTACTTTGTGGGTTCTTTTTCCTAGTTATTAGCCCCCTGGTTCCACCCCCTATCAGATAAGAGAGAAAGAAGAATCGAGGGAAGAGAGAAATAGAGAGATTCACAAATTTTTTTCTTTCGTTTTTTTTTCTTTGACTACTACCAAACCTCAACCACCCATTTGAAGGAACAACAACCACTGAGTCTGCTCCGGGATTTATATACCCTCTAACTAGTTCCCAGAATTACAAAGGTCACACAGTCGCAGAAATTAATCTGCAGTCCGCAAAACCGTGCTTCTGATAGAGCATGAGACAAATCATGGTCAGCTGCTATGGACTTTCTGACGCTGCCCCATATCCCCACACCTGGGATTAAAATGAAAACACATTCTTATAATAGTTCTGTGTTTTAAAACATAAATAAAAACATTCTAGAATTCTCACTACACTTTTCTAATTATAACAGATGGCGTCTTGTTTCTTTTTATTCTTATTGAAATTAGTTGTCAATATTGTTGCCCTAGGACCAGGTTGCCTGTAGAAATGTTTTTTTGTTTTGTTTTGTTTTTTTACAAATTGTGCCACTTACTTTTTTCCCTTGTTGCTTTGTTGATTGATCAATAGGGAATGTGAGTGCTTCCAACTTCGCATCAATGTCGGTTTAAAGAGGAAAGCATCCATATATTAAAAGTATATTTTTAGTTAACGTGAAGCATAGTGGTTTGCTCTGCAACATTTTCACATGCATATGTATCATTGTATGTTTCTATTTTTCACCCTAATCCTCTCTTCTTCCCTCATAACTATCGGGTCTTTTTTCTTCTCCATTAAAGACCCCCCCCCCCTTCAGAGCTGGAGACATGGCTCATTGGCTATTCTTCCAGAGAGCTGCGGTTCAAGTTCCAACACCCACGTGATGGCTCATACTCTCTGTAACTCCGCTTGACCTCTTCTGACCTCTGTGGGCACCAGGCACTCAAATGCTATGTAGTCACCCCCACAGGCAAAACACCCCCCCATACAAAATAATCAACAGCAACAACCCCTGAAGGTCAATCTTCTGCAGTCACGTTACATATGTGTGTGTAACGTGTGTATGTGCTTATATCTACATGGCTAAAATCTGGCTTCAGCATGTAAAGAAAGTGGCTTGTATTTTGTCTTTCTTTCCACTCGTTACCATTTTTTTTTCACCATGCTGCTTTTAGATTTTTTTTTCCTCTCAAAGTTTTCCTTCTACTTCCATATTATATAAATACATAAAAGTAGTTGCTTCTAAATGTCATTTCCTAGGGTACCATGGCATGATGGTTTACTGGCACTTTAAACGTATCACCTAGATGCAATCTCTATGTTGCCAAGAACTCATTTAAGGTTAGGGGTACAGTGAGTGCTGGCATGAGGGAGTGCTGGGAGGTGGGTACTGAGAACTGGAGCAGTTTCACGAATTCCACTGTGCAGGCCTAGACAGTTTTGGATGCACATTTGTGTCACCGAGGTACTGGTCTATTGGGTTCCATGCAAAATAAATAAAAGATAGTCTTACGTAGACATAGTCTAGTGAAATGGTAAAAAAAAACCAAGTAGAGAAGAACAAAACTCTTGGGGGCAGACAGAAGTAGCTTTCTTGGAAAAGAACAATAAAATATGATATGCTTTAAGGGGGAAAAAAATGGACATTCATGTATAAAAGAAAAACAAGCAAACAAACAAAATAACCAAACACCAAATCTTGGAATGTAACAAGCACATCTGAAGTTCCTGTTAGACATTGGTATGTTCTACATGCAAATTCAGAGAAAGCACACAACCCAATCATTTTGCATAAAGAAATTACTTGACGTTATTTATAACATTGAAAAAACGTGTACCTAGTGAAAGCAGCTTAAATTAATAAAACTACAGCCAGGAAATGGTGGCACACGCCTTTAATCCCAGTGCTCTTGAGGCAGATGCAGGCTGATCTCTTGAATTCAAGGCTAGCCTGGCCAACACAGTGAGTTCCAGAACAGCCAGAGCTATACAAAGGAACACACATTTTAGTTTTCTGTTTTACTTTCTGAGGGATTTTTTTTTGTTGTTTTGTTTTGTTTCAAGACAGGGGTTCTCTGTGCAGCCTTGGCTGTCCTGGCACTCTGTAAGACCAGCCTAGCTTTGAACTCATGGAGATCCTCCTGCCTCTGCCTCCCTAGTGTTGGAATTAAAGGTATGTGCCACCATTCCTGGCTCTGAGATATTTTCTTAATATTATATTGAAGTTTCTGTACCTTTCATTTTAGTTATTGTATTATTTTAATGTCAGAATAAGTTCCTTGAGGATTTTTAATTATTTTTTTTCTTTTGCTCTGTTTTCTTCAACAAATAAATACCCTTATAGATATTCTGTAGGTATTGATGGCCTTTGACTGTCACCTTTGAGGGAGGCACACAGAGCTGTGGCTCTCTGAGGGGTGGGCTACATCTGTCTGCATCTGTAGGATGCTTTCCTCTGGACTGGCTGGATAGAATTCTTCCCTTTTCCATGGAGAGTATCACTCTATCTGGCTCTGCATTCTGAGAGCAGATAGTGTATTCTGCTTCCCTCTGGACCTGTTATCCCTACGATCCCCAGCCTTGTTTTGGTTTCTGGTTTCCAGAGAGAACATGCAACCTGCCTTCTGTTCTAGTGGAGGAGGGATGCTCTGACTTAATCACCTGAAGTTGGACTAATTTATACTTTTTTTTATCCAGAGTTTTAACCATCCTTCCTATTTCTGGCCCCAATTTCTGCCTCCTTGAGCCCTTCAGGACTGTACCGTACCCTCTATAAACCCTTGGGTTTCACATTTTCTTGGTTTTCTGTCAGTTACTGTTCGTTCTATGATTCTAGTGTCTCAAAATTTTGCAAGGTTTGAGATCTCTTTTTTTCTGTGCTTTTAAGGGTATGAATGAAAATATATTCCTTATACAGAAGGGAAATAAAATGATACAAATGGATTCTACCTATTGCATTTGTGTGACAGATGCAAGCCTGCCATACTTTAAGAGCACAATATTAAAATGTGCTCATGTGATATGTTGAATTTTCTCTGTGTTTTTATGTTTGTAGACAGAACTCTTATATAGTACACATCAGAACCTAGCAGAATCTATTGTCAAAAATTTGAATCACTATGTATAACAAAATCAAAATCATTAGTTATATATTGAACAGAATATAAATGCCAATGCATTTATATCTGTTAGAATTTTTCATTTTTAACAGTAAGTTGTGAAATGAATACTATAGAAAATTGAATAATATCTTTTCAAAGCCAGAAAAGATGTTCAAGGTGCCAAATAAGTGATGCATTCTATGCAAATATGCCAGGGGTCAGGTGGATGGCTGGCACATTAAATACTAAAATTCATATGGCTTGCAAAGGACTGTGGGTGCAGGATGGAAAAAATAAGAGAGAAACTCAATGTCCTGTCAGGAATCAGACCTTTAGTTTTATAGGTTTTTGGCTTAAAGCCTTTGTTTTTAAATTTGTGTCTGGTGTTTTCCTTTTGACCCAGATAAACATCCTGCTTATACACTTATATATGGAGCCCAAGGTGAAAGCCCTCAATGGGTTTCCACAGAATTTATTTATGTACCTGGTTAGAATAATAGGTGGGATGGAAACCCCATCCTTTAACCAAGAACTGCTCACCATTTTTTACAGCAACCATAAGTCATTTTTAAAGAGGTCATTAAAAAAAAAACATAGCTATATGCAGTACTACAAAATTGAATAATATCTTTATGAATACATTTTTCTAAACCCACCAATTAGTATATTATTAATGCAACCGCTCTGGAATCCACTTTTGTAAGAATGAATGCAAAATTGGCTTAAAATACAATTTTATCCATTTTTTTAAACACCAGGCTTGTATAGAATGCATCACTTATTATTTTCATCCCCCGGTGAATATGTTGCCTTTCAAAGACTTAATAGGAGGAACCTGAGAGCTAAAGCTGCTATTAAAGTGCTTGGTTTTCATCTGTCCAGGAAAACAGTGAAAGCCGACAACTTTTGTGGTTTTTGCTTCCTTAGAGTTGTCATACTCCATACTTTTGTGGTTTTTGCTTCCTTAGAGTTGTCATACTCTACACTTTTTGATGTCTGTACCATCCTGATGCTTACATCTTTTATATCCCTTGTCTTCATACAAATTACTATCTGTCATAGTTAACATTTTTCCTGCACTACTTCTTTTTATCAACACATGTTTCATATTTTAAAAGCACCGCTTCCTCTGCATTTTTCTGTACTGCAACCTGAATCATTCCGAAAACCTTTAATTGCTCTAAGAACCCCTTTTTGTTAGTTGCTACTCTTTATAGAAAGTGGTCTCTCAGCTGAAGGTTTAAAAAATATCCTTTACTGATTTTGTCAATAGATGAATAATTTGTTTGCCTACAGTGACAGTGATATTATTGTCTTCTTTGGTTTTTCATGGTAAGTCTGCGGGATGGGGGGTCGGGGTAGAACACTTATAGCATCTGAAAAAATATTGTTTGGACCTAGACTATCTTTAAGTTTTATTTCAGAAAAAAGACAATGAGTCCCCACGGCCTAGCACTATATTGTGGATTTGGTATTGAGTCACCCAGCCACCATTCATACCAGAGTGGTTCATTTGGCTTCCGTGTCTGGGTTACTATTCTCATCTCCTGATCTTTCCTTCATATTCTTGAATTATGGTAACTAGTGTATTCTTCATCCTTAAGACATACTTTAAGTATCCTAAGATAGACTTCTAGAATTCTTTTTAAAAATTTATTATTTAATTTATTTATTCGGAATACAACTCAATTGTTATCCCATCACTTGTACCCTCTATTCCTCCCTCCTTCCCGCTTTCACCCTCTTCCCCTCCCCTAGGTCTAACTGAGGGGGACCTCCTCCCCCACTATATGGTCATAGGCTATCAAATCTCATCTTGGTGACCTGCTTATTCTTTCTTTGCGTGCCATCAGGCCTCCCCACCAAGGGGAGGTGGTCAAATATGGGGAACCAGAGTTCATGTCAGAGTCAGTTCCCGCTCTCCACAGAACTGTGGAGAATGTTCTGTCCACTGGGTAGATCAGAGTAGGAGTTCAATGTTTACTGTTTGTATTGTCCTTGGTTAGTGCAATAGTCTGAGCACAACCTCCTGGGCCCCGATCCATCCATCACGATGTTCTTCTTGTAGGTTTCTAGGACCCTCTGGGTCCTTCTATTTCCCCATCTCCTATATTTGTCTTACCTAAAATCCCAGTAGGATGTCCTAACATCTATCCCAATCTCCTGGTAAGTGAAGACTTTTGTGGGACATGCCTTTTGGGCTAGTGCCCAATTATAAGTGAATATATACCATGTGAGTCTTTCTGCTTCTGGGTTAACTCACTCAGTATGATTATTTTTAGTTCCTTCCATTTGTCCACAAATTTCAGGATTTCCTTGTATTTAATAGCTGAGTAGTATTCCATAGTGTAAATGTACCACAGTTTCTTTATCCATTCTCCAACTGAGGGATATTTAGGCTGTTTCCAGGTTCTGGCTATTATGAATAAGGCTGCTAGGAACATGGTTGAGCATGTGTCCTTGTGCGGTGGACAATTTTCTGGGTATATTCCAAGGAGTGGAATAACTGGGTCTTGAGGAAGCCCTATTCCCACTTTTCTGAGGAATTGCCAGATAGATGTCCAAAGCGGTTGTACCAGTTTGCATTCCCTCCAGCAATGAAGGAGTGTTCCTCTTTCTCCACATCCTCGCCAGCATGTGGTGTCACTTGAAGTTTTGATCTTAGCCATTCTGATGGGTATAAGATGGAATCTCAGAGTTGTTTTGATTTGCATTTCTCTGATGACTAAAGACGTTGAGCATGTCTTTAAGTGTTTCTCAGCCATTCTGTATTCCTCTGTTGAGAATTCACTGTTTAATTCTGAGCCCCATTTCTCAGTTGGGTTATTTGGTTTGGTGGTGTTTAATTTCTCGAGTTCTTCATATATTTTGGATATTAGGCCTTTGTCAGATGTAAGGTTGGTGAAAATCTTTTCCCATTCTGTGGGCTGTTGCTTTGTTTTGTTGACAATGTCTCCTGCCTTACAGAAACTTCTCAGCCTCATAAAGTCCTATTTATTAATTGTTGACCTTAAGACCTGGGATGTTGGTGTTCTGTTCAGGAAGTTGTCTCCTGTGCCAATGTATTCCAGGCTCTTCCCCACTTTTTCTTCTAACCAATTTAGTGTCTCTGGTTTTATGTTGAGGTGTTTAATTCATCTGGACTTGAGTTTTGTGCATGGTAACAAATATGGGTCTAATTGCATTTTTCTACATGTAGACATCCAGTTAGACCACCACCATTTCTTGAAGATACTATCCTTTTTCCATTGAATTGATTTGGCTTCTTTGTCAAAAATCAAGTGACCATATTTAGATTTCTAGAATTCTATTCTCATTTTTGTCTATAAGATGTGAATTTTCCAGAAGTAGGCATTGTCTTGTTTTCTACTGTGATCTCAGTATTGGGAGCTCATTTCTGCATATTCCTTGGCAGCTGAGCTCAGTTCTACTCTTTCTCAAGGCAAATGCCATCACTCACCAAGACATTTGGTTTCTCTATTCCAATAAATCTCTGGAAACTCTTACTCCATTGAAAATATTTCCTTCTCTGGACTGAAATAAAGTTCCCATTCTCTTGACTACTGTACATAGCTCAGGAAAGGAAGGAAGAGAAGTGGAGATGAAAGTTTATTATGCACTGTCTCAGTTTCTTGTCCTGGCGCTGTCTTATGCATTCTTTCATTGGTCAATGAGCTTTCTTATTCCCAGATTAATTCTGTGAAAATCACTATTGTTTCTACCTCACAGAAAAAAAGAAATGAAAAATAAAAGAAAAATCTAAATGAGTGAAACAACAGCAATAGCACCCTCAAAACTTGACAGTTTGATTCAGGCTGTAAGAAGCCAAATCAGACACTAAATAAATAATTGTTTTCGATCCTCTGGAGTCTTCTCAGTGTATCACACTGAAGCTTGCGAAGTTGGGAGATTTTGGTTTTATAGCATGTTTATTTCTACTTCTCTGTTCTATGTTTCTTTATACTCATTATTAAAGCAAGTAAAAACAGTTAACATACAATTTAGTTAATAATTGACAAAATCAAAAGCTAGTCTCATGATTTTATTGCACAACTCTACTGAATTTTTTTTTTATTTTGATGATGGTAAAACAAAAACATACAAAAGTTGCCAAGAAGTGACAAAATCAGAGCATTGTCTCATAAAATTAAAAAGTGGGGAGACATTTTTAATTGCTTGGCATGAGTGGCCAGGAAATCACTTTAATTATGGCATCAGTTTCTAAGAAAATTATTTCCTTTGGGATGCTTTGTAAGGTACACGTCAAACATCATTAGTGGACTCAAGAAGAACAGTTGTTGACTAGCATTTGTTTTAAGTAAAAGAGAGTATAATTGCAAGTCTCTGGCCATTATCAGCAGCTTTAATATACACAACTCCTATATTTATGGTAGCTTGTATTAGTGTTTTTTTCTATTTATTCATTTAAAGAGACACTGAGAGAATCTAGTTACAGGACTTCCAAATAAGAAGCCCTGGGAAGTCATGGAATCCGTGTCCATGAAAACAAGGCCCTTCCAATATCTGACAACTGGAAGTGAGATGGACAGTCACTGAATTCTGCCCTGCAGAATTCTAGAATGGTCTAGAATGGTCCAAGGATGTGAGAGATCTGGGATCTTTATCATATCTTGTCAAAATCATCAGCACCTCACCTCTTAATGAGGAAACTAATTAATTCAGCGAGCAACAAAATACTCAGTGGAAGCCAAATTTAATGCCATCTTGTTGGGAAACATTTTTCAGATGAAAGCAGTTACTTTGCTGTTTGATGTTTTGCCTAAGAGATTTTAGATGCCAGGCATATATCTGGAACTACAATAATGTCTAAGAACCCTTAAAACTGGGCCCTGCACATGCAATAATCTTTTATTCTAGCAATCAGAGGGTGGGCATGCAAATGTGTTTTGAATGACTAAAAGCTTTAAGGGTCAAAGAACGTTATTGTGGTGGGTTTTCCTCTCAACCCTAAGCTCCTGGAATAAAGTCTCATGGGACTCAAAGTATGTTTACAAACACCTAGGCCATATAGTTAGGCTCTTCTCTGACTAGCTCATAACTTAAAGCAATGCATTTATACTAATCTACATTCTGCCACATGGCTGGCTACCTCTGCTCAGGTGCCATGCATCTGTCTTCCCCATATCTTCTCAGAAAAATCTCCCACGGCTGGCACCATCCCAGAATTATTTCTTCCTGCTGGATGCCCCACCTTCTATTCTACATATCCTATAGGCCATAGGGTTTTAATTGACAAGCGATGCATCCGTACAATACACAAGATATTCTCTCAACATTTCCCCTTTAAATCCAATAAAAGGATCCTTTTTACTCATTAATAAATTACGTACAATAATAACAATTATGAAACAATTATGGACACTATTAGGTGAAAATTAAATTCTCAAAGTCCAGTCCAATGTATTTGGTAACCTTAGAAAAATATTCTGTTATCTATCCTATCTTTGTGTGTTCAAAGTTCTATATTTAAATTCTTTTCTTCCCTTCCTTGCATTACCAATCTAAAAACATCTTCTAAGTCTTAAACAACTAAGCTTAATTGTAAGAGTATAACTATCTAGTCTTCAAACCTGTTAGAGACTTGATAAAGAATAAACATTACCTAAGAATATAGGAAGCACAGGCAAGTAGCTTCCAATACTAGGAATTGACAAACAGCTGGCTGCCCGGACACTCACCGCAAATTTCTCTATAGTGTTGGATCATCATCTTCAGCCTCTGATCCAGATGAAACAGGAACTGAAGCAGTCTGAGGTTGGGCCAAGCAGGATGCTGGAATAAACGTACTTCATCATCCTTCTCAGTATCCTCGTGGATGAGTCCCACCAAGGTCATCTTCATCCGGTTGGTGTATGTTCCCTTTGCTCTGTGAACATAAACTTTCACAAGTGATATATAATTCTGTAATGGCATAAGTCTTGAATGTACAGTGTGCACAGATCAGTGAAGGATGATTCGTTGCTTTTCGTTTAATCAGGTAAAAGCCATCTGTCTTTCCTTAAGCCAGTTTGGATTGTATACCAGACTATAATACCAATTTTTATCTATGCCATTTAAATGAATGGCATAATAAATCCTGAAGATTTCATAGTCAACAAGATATATTGGCTATGCACAGACATTCATATCTCAGCCATTTTAAGAGCTGGCCCCATAGAGGAACCAGCATATGCGCCACCTGCTTTGGTCTGGATTGTTTCTTCTTGCGTGTAGCCAAGATATTTGGGTATAAACATAAAGTCTCTTTTCCAATACAGCATAAATTTTGTGCTCCATTTTGAAATCAGGTATAGGCTGATTTAATTTAGCAGTCTCTTTTCTATGTAGGTCTATTCCCATTTTGATATCTCACAGAGGATGCCTAAAACTATCGTTATCACTGAGCATGTTGATGATCACAACAAAACTGCATGGGGTCCAGTCCTCCTCCTCTACAATGCTTTTTGTTTTGTTTTTAACATGGAAGATATTTATTTATTTATTTATTTATTTATTTATAATAGCTCTATAAGTTTCTCTATGGAAATTTATTATTTAAACTTTGTATTTTTGGCTGTGTTGAGTTTGTTTGTTTGTTTACATCTATTATGTATCCTTAAAAACATTTTAACCTACTTGTCTTTCCCTTTCCTTTCTTTGGATATTTATTTTCTATGTGTGTTTATTTCTCTCTCTTTGCCATCTTTTAAATAAATATCTTCTTTTTTGTATTTAACTTTATCTAAACTCTTTCCCATCTTTATATGACTTGTTCCTTTCACTCTCTTTAATTCTGTCTTTAAGGATTTTATTTTATCAAATTTAAACTATTTGTATCTACTTACGATGATGCACATTTATAGTCTATTTCCCCCTCTAACATTAAAACATGAGTTTAAATGTTTTTTACCTGGTTGATTGAATTTGAATTGTGTGTGTGTGTGTCTTTTTGTGTCTGCATTTGGTTCCTGCTTCCTGCCCTATGCTGTGATTACCACCTCCCATCCTGCCTCCACCCCTGCCCTGTGCCTTAAAGGGCTAAGTTTTCTCAGTAGTAGGTATCCACTAGCTGCTGCTGCGGTGGCTGGCTCAGAAAACTCTGGTCTCTACTCATCACAAGTTCCTGGACTTCCTTTCTGGCCTTTCTAGAACCATACATCACTTGGCCGAATCATTGCTAATGTTTGTGCAAAGCGAAATTTTAAAGAATTGCTCTTTTTTCCCTCTGCCTCTGTTCTTAAAGAGCCAGAGCTTTGAAGCTGATTTGTTTAGGGCAGGATTTGTGCCTCTACCTGGGACTCTGGTTAACTGGAGTCTATGCTCCACATATGGTATGGGATTATTTAGTGCTCTAGATGTCACGACAAAATGTTACATTCTTAGTGGTTTCAATAATGGAATTATTTTCTTATACCACTGGAGAGTGAAAGGGCAAGCTCAGCCAGCATACCAACATGACTGGGTTTGGGAAGGTCCTTCTCCTGACTTGATATCCAAGAACTGTCTTAGAGTTCCCATTGCTATGATGAAGCATCATGGCCATAACCATCGTGGGGGAGGAAAGGGTTTATTTCACTTACTTTAAAGGGTTTATTTTACTTCCATTTCACAGTCCACCATCAAAAGAAGTCAGGCAGGAACTCAAACAGGGCGCGAACCCGGAGGCGGGAGCTGACGCAGCAGAGGCTATGGAGGGGTGCCGCTTACTGGTTTGTTCCTTGAAGTCTTGTTTCCCAATACAGTTATGGTGGGAGTCAGGCCTTGAACAGTTCTCCACAGCACATGCACTGATCCGCTCTTCTGTCTTTTCCACCTCTCCATCACACATTAGTTCATTGTAGTGATGCCCTGCACACAAGGCAGGGGATGGCGAGTCAATAGAAAACTTTCTTAATAGTATCCAGTGTACCTAAATTGATTTTCATAGAGAGACTCACTGTATATAAGAATTCCTTGTAAATTGTACAATTCTGTGTAAAATGGAAGATATTGATTGTTAAGGACAGTAACGTTGAAGGAACACACAATAAGTAGAAGAGAGTTTTCAAACTTCTGGGCTATGTTAAGACATCTGAAGAAGCTAATTCCTATCTCAACAGATTAGGACAACAACTGCTATTAGAAAATGCTAAGCTAGACTGCTATTGCTTAAAATATGTAATGATTTTAATGGATCATGCAATATTTGATTCTATAAGCAGTTAGCTTTAGGATACTCAGTAACCATATCCTATACCACTTAAAAATTGTGGTTTACACATGAACACTGAATTTACTATCATAATAGCTTTTAAACATCACTAATAGCCCTCACCAACACATCTGAAACACTTTCAGGGCAGAGATATACTTGCAATAAATGTCAGATTTATGTGGTGAGACTGAACAATTAAAAGCTTTGCCACCCTGGTCTCTTTAATTTCCATTCACTACTTTTGCACATGGGCAATGTATCCATTATAGAACTAAATAAAACCTTGCACTGGCATGAAGATTCCCAATTCAATCGTAAGATTTAATAAATCATGTTAATGAACACAGTTGTGAAAAAATGATCCTCAGATATGCTGCCTTTGATTTCTTGGGATGACAGCTATTTGTAGAGCAGTGCTGCTCTTGTCACTAGTGACCATGAAGGACATGGGTTAATGCAAAGACTATTCTCTGATTGACACTCTTCCTGTCTCTGTGTTGATCTGTGTGACAACTGAGAAAAGACATGATTCTCAGAGGGCACATCTTTCTTCCTCTGGAACCCAACCCCTTTCCCAGTCGCGGGGCAGTTTCATCTTTCTACAGAGGCAATACCCAAGTGAGCCCAACACTTCAGTGTAGGCTGGTAAGCAGTGGGGTGGCACTGGGAACTGAGTCAGAGCATGCCAGCTGCAGCTACTCCCAAGGGTGGTACAGTTCCAGAGATCAGGTACACTATGGAAAAGCCTACAGTCACCTCTGGGTAGAGAGTGGCACCAACCTGAGTGGCGAGGAGCCAGCAGCCAGCTGGAGGAGCTCGCTGAATGGTTGGAGCAGGACCAATTAATGGCAACATGAGGGACAAACTGAGAAGCCCCAAGCATCTGAACTGACAAACAATAAATCAATAAAAGAGAAGAGAAGCTAAGTATTAAAAAAAGAATAGGAAGAAATGTTTGGTTTAAATATTAAAAAAATAAAGTCTTTAGGGAGAGGTTTTGAACAACATATTTCTCTATGTTAAAAAGGGAAGAAAATACAATGATACAATATATTTGTATCCAAAATGATTTTGTTTTGTTAGTTGGCATACAAATGTTTGCTTTTTCAGTAACAATTACAGTTTTGTATATCCTCTTTAGGGGGGATCAAAATAAGACAGACTTATGTAAAGAAAGGACTGTAAAAGGGATTACTAGATTAAAGGCTATAAAACAAAGAAGTTGCTCTGCATGAGAGAAATCCACAGGGACTTGAGAATATTGCAGAATAGCAGCCCATTTAGATGCTAGATTGAAGGGCTTCAGCTATAGCCAACATGGCCAGTCTGGGAATTATATATGTATCATCAAGTTTCAATTACTCGATGAAAGTTTGTACGCTAAATTAGAAATACAAATCCTGTTTGGTGTTGCTATGGATCAAGGTCATACAATGGCTTATATTTTTCATTTTACAGACTTTGAAGAACCACGCACTATGCCACAGGTTCATCTTCAGAATTCCAATGGGCTTTTGACTTTAATTTGGGGGAAATATGATTCTGAGATTGCACATTTGCTTGAAGTGATGGCTGTCTTTGAAATGACTTTGCAGTTAAGAGCCGATGATTCCTCCACATGTGTATCCATGAGAATGCAACAACATTTTAGACAATATGGCATAAAAATGTTGCAGACATAACTTACAGAATGGACACTTGTAAGGAAATCCAGCAGGACTTTAAATAAAATGCTCAGAGAACAAAACGATCATATAGTATATCCTGGAAATAGATTAAATAATGATGTATTAACTTAAAATTTTAAAGCATGGATTGGACAGGTAGCACAGCTGCTGAAATCAATGGGTTATAGAAAGGGCTGATGAATTAGATCACCATATACACGTGATAACCTCAGAATGGAAGAAAGGAAAATATGTTGTGTTGGAGAGGAGATTTTGCATTTATTTCCACAGGAAAAGAGAAGCTATGTATCCTATCCAATGTGTTGGAAATTGGATTTGGCTGAAGGAGATCCTCTGAAGTTCTTGGCTGCTGACAGACTAACAAGATAGGTAGAGTATGTGCTGATCCCTCTACATGGGAACAACTCCGAGGCAGGCTGAGACTTGAATCTCATTGCGTAGCAAATAAATCTTGTTGGTTACAGAATACTCATGAATTTTTAGTACTTCTTCAATAGCATGGACGGAGATTTACATTGCAGTTTGGTTACAGTCCAAGCTAGCAATAACTGAAGAAGTTGCTTTTTACCTACTTAAACAAAGAGCAAAGAGTTATCTTTAACTGACTTGTGCACACTGCACATTCCATATGTGTGTGTTTGTGAAAAAATATATACTACTTGTGAGAGTTCATGTGTTTACAGGACAAAGGGACCAAACACTAGTGCTACAGAGGTGGTCTTGATGAGGTTTACCATCTAGGATGCTGAGATGCTGAGACATGTTTATTCCAGCATCCTGATTGATCCAAACCCAGACTGCCTCGATTGCTGCTTCATCGCAGCTTGCTTCCAGGACAGCTTCAGAAAAAGCTGCTGTTCCCAATTGGTCCAGGCCTTCAGATTGTTCCAGGCAAGACCTCATTTAAGCCTGAATTTTCACTGCATTGAAAGACTGTACAATTTACAGCTAGATATTGTAAGATGACCTTTTTTTTTTCAATTTTCTTGTCCCCCCACAAAGGAATAATATATCCCAAATCAGGAAGAACCAGTTTTTGCGAGCAACACCCCATTTCCCAAAACATGGGGTGAGTGGTTTTTGTTTTTGTTTTTGTTTTTTTGTCATTCGGTGTGTTATAGATATTTGTCATTTAGAGGAATTGGTTATAAGTGCTATTGATCCTGGTCAAGGAGTAAAAAGTGTATAGGAGGTTAAATTCAGGGACTTCCCTTTCTTTTTCTTTTATCTATCCTTTCTTTCTTAAGTAAGATGAGAAATATTAAAAGGGAAAAAGAGGGACATAGGAACACAGGGATAAAAGGGTAGATTATTGTATCTACTCTCAAACTATAGAGTATAAACAAGCTAAAACCTCTATATTGATATAGATTTTTGTAAATGTACAAAATTAAGATTATTTTTGTTATAACATAATGCATATTATGTTTCAATTCTAGTATGAGGTATTGGACCTATGTAATTCATTTAAGATGAAATGTTTAGTTTTATTCCTTTTGAAGGCTGCTATTACAAACATTGAGATGATTAAGTAATATGAATTAATATTTAGTCAATAAAACCCCATGGTCATGTCATATACTAGTCTAGTTTATTATAGAAATATGTCTCCAAGGTTGAATAGTAAATAGCTAAAAATAAGCAATATTTGCCTATGAGCATTTGAAGAATCTCCTATGGAGTTTGCTTCAATATGGCAAGCTAGCCATTGGGGAAAAAAGCTGTCCTTGATTTAGCTGCTGACAGTATGCTGTCTAAGATGGATGAACATGGATAGAGGAAGTAGACTGCCAAGCTTTGCAAGGACATAATTCCTGCTTTACAAAAAGGTATGACAGTTATTCTGGGCCAGAAGACTGAAAATGTTATAGAGGAATCTTGGATGACTGTCAGGTAGCCAGCTGCCTCTTCCATCTAGCTAATTTTGGAAGCTGCTTGCTCTGTGCTTCCTACAAACTCAGGAAATATTTATTCCTTCTGAAGTCTCTGATGGGGTTGAAGACTAGACAGTTATAGCCTTACAATTAAGCATAAGTTGTTTAATATTTATGAAGATTTTTTTAGATCTAAGAAGTTGTTTTTAGTTTGGGAACGCAAGTTATAATAGAAAATGATTTAGGTACAGAATTCTAAACTCATCAAGATAGGATAGATAGTAGAGTACTTTCTTCACGGTTACTAAATACATATGGGCTGGACATTGTGAATATAAATATTACCTAACAGTTTTTACTGTTGTTTCATAATTGTCATTAATGTATCTAGTTTATTATTGTAAGAGAAAGAGCCTTTTATTGGACTAAAAGGGGGAAATGTAGAAGGAATCTCTTGTGTCTGTATAGAAAGATCACCTGTCAATAAAAAGCTAATGGCCTGTTAGTTGAAGCAGGAAGTAAGGAGGCGGGAGTTCCAGAGAGAAGAAGAAGCTCTCTGGAAGACAGTAAGAGCCAGGAATTTCCCCAAGGATTCTGAATAGGATGGACATATGAAACTGAGCAGAGATGACCAGCCGTATGGCGGAACTAAGAATAGAATTAATAGCATATTAGCTGTAAACAAGTCAGGGAACATGCCTAGCTATGTTGCACAGATTTTTGTAAATACATCTAAGCCTCAGGGTTGTTATTTTAGAAGGTGGCGTGTGGGAGGAAAACAAGCATTTATAGTCTCTTTTGCCTGCTTTTGGGTCCCTTTTCCACCTACCAGGTTGCCTCATCCAGCCTTAATATGAGGGTTTATGCCTAGTCTTACTGCAGCTTGATGTGCCATGTTTGGTTGATACCCGTGGCAAGGTTGCTCTTTTCTGAAGGGAAATGGAGAAAGTGGACTGGTGGCAGAGAGGAGTGGGGAGGGGCTAGGAGGAGAGGAGTGAGGCAAAACTGCAGTAGGGATGTATTTCTTGAGAGAAGAATAAACAGAAAAAAAAAGCTTAGCTTACCTTTATATATAAGGAACTATTCATGCTGTGAAAAACACAAAAATGAGCAAGACTTGTGTTAAGAGTCATATAGTCTTGCAGCATGGTTAAGGAAGTTGTGCAAACAACAACAAAACAAGACATACGGTGACAAACCAAACCAAAACAACAACAACAACAACAAAAATAATACCAAAAGAAACCTCCATGGAGGGAATTGTATTTTAATGGTAAATAGGATTTCAGTGGCTGTAGCATGGTAGCAGCAGAGGAAAACACTGAGTGCACTCAAAATGCCAGGTATACTCAGAGCATCTCAAAACACTAAGTGGAACCATAAAGTATCTAAAACACCAAGTGTACCCATAGAATATCCAAAATACTGGTTTGCCCATAGATTGAGTGCCCATAGTGTATTTAAAGCACTTAGTTTACCGAAAGAATATCTAAAACACAAATGTTCCCATAGAGTATCTCAAAACATGAATGCCATTAAAAAAGATAGAAAATCCAGAAAAATACCATAACCATGGTCCTGGTCAGAAAAGAACAGAATCTAAAGTAGTTATTATTTCCCTGAGAAAGAAAACCAGTGGAGATGTTTGGTGTATGCAGGCTCCAGAGTTAGACTGTCAGGAAAGTGCAAGATGGAAGAGAGAGACTATGACAAGTACAGCGTGTTGTGTCCTTTCCTCTAAAAGGATGAGCTGCTTCTAGCATCTACTGATGTTCATCCTGTCACTGCAGTTATGATGGAGGGTCTCTTGATGCTTGGAATGCAAGGGGACATCGATTTTGATTTTCTATTAAAGAGGTGGGAAGGATAAATGCACAAGGGGACACTGGGGTAGTAGAGAGGTCAGGGAGATGAGAGGGAAGGAGAATCTACAGAAATACTTTGTTTGGCACCCTCCATGATATATATGTCACCGTGCGCTAATTTAAACATAAAATATCATTAAAAATAAATAATTTGGCTGCAGGAAAAGTAGATAGAAAAGTAAAAGAAAACACAAACCTGCCCAGTGTGGATCTTCTTTATCTAGTGTTCAGACCATAATGGCCATTAAATGCATGGGAGGGACTAAGGAACATCAATGCAAGCTTGTTATTCATCTCAAGATGGTGAGAGTTAAAATTCAGGGAGAATATTTTAGAGAAGAAAGAGGAAGAAGAATTACAGGTTGGGTATGGGACAGAAGAAAGAAGAAGAAGGAGGAGGAGAAGAAGAGGAGGAGGAGAGGGAGGAAGAAGAGGAAGAAGAGGAAGAAGAGGAGGAGAAGTTATAGGTAATAGCAGGATAGAGAGAAGGTGAAAGGTCATGGAGACAAATGTAAGAAAGAAGTGGTTACTAACAGTGCACAGTGTTGAGGGAGACCAATGCACATGTGAATCCAACACAAGCTGTCAGGATCTGAGAATTAAACTTCACTCGAAATCTCTGAGAAAGTAATTTTTTATAGAAGGTGACATGTAAACCACACTTAAAGAAATTGAGAAAGAGGTACAGACTGAGGATCCATTACCCTTCAAAAGGATCTAGTGGTGAAATAAAGGCAACTGCTCTCTTCAGTGGGAGGAAGTATGAACTCAGAAGAGAACTCAGGCATCTCCTGGGGACTGACTATAAACCAGGAGTTAAGAACACACTGCACAAGTCTTCCCAATGAGCTGTGATCGAAGGCCTGGATATCTGCCCGGAGAAAGAAACCAGACTACACATAAATGCCACCTATGACGAAGGTCCCTGGGAGCATTGCAATGGACACTGATGTTCTCAGGGCAGAATTCACAAGGAAAGGAACAAGTGGAAACACAAACACACAGTTTTTTCACTGGACTGTGAACATTCTTGATAGCAAAGGAAAGATCATCAAGAGACAGCAAACACAAAGGGAGAAAATATTTGTAAATATTATACAGTTGATGAGGAGTTAATATGCAGAAGATAGATGGAACTCAAAAAAAAAAAAAGAAAAAAGAAAAAAAGAAACCAATAACAAAGAAGCAGGAAGAGGAGGAGGGAAGGGAGGAAGGGAGGAAGGGTGCCCACAATGGTGCTGAGAGATATTTGCATACTTTTGCATAGTCATCTTGTTATTGGTGGGAATGTGAATTAATGAAATCGTTATGGAAAACGTTCTCAAAAGAGCTTCAAAAAAATCTGCCACGTGACTCATCAACCCCCCTACTGCCTCATGTGACTTGGTGCTGTGTCTGCAGCACGGCTGTGCATTTGCAGATGGGTAACGCAGAGGTCAGATGTGTACACGTTGATGTCAGGACGCACAACAGGCTGAGCACTGCTGTTCTGGTGGGAACTTGTAAGCTAGGCTTTTCAAGTACTTTCCTTGGGACCCTGAATTTCTGGGCACCTGAGATTAGGAAGTAGTGATTAAAATACACTTTCCTCCCATCTGCTACCAAGAAGAACTTAGTCCAAAATATTTAAAATGAAGGAAATGATACTAAGAATCCTGATGCACACTTAATGTGGCACAGAAACTGGCTTCTTGGTTAAGACACTATACCCCTTGTTGAAAGTCTAAATAAATATGCATGATGATCTTCACACAAGGTCAGTTATATAGAAAATTTTAAATTCTGCCTCTGTTTTGAGCAGGGCCCCAGCACACCTGCTGTGTCTCTCAAAGACTGAGCAAACACCCAGATACTTCCTGCAGGTTGAGCAACTCTGTATTGCTTTGTTTTGTTTTTACTAGGAAATAAATGGTTTCTCTTTGTTCCAAACCTTGCTCTTATAACCTATGTTTTGCTGCTTTAAATTTTCTGCTAAAGAGAAAAACCGTATCAGGAGGGAAAAACCTTTGACGGCAGAGAAGTTAATGCCTAGTTTTTGGAGAAAAAGCTTATTCCTCAGAGACGCATAATTGCCGTCAAAGGTCACTAATCTTGGCACCAAATATTAAAAGAATAACAAAAGTTAATTAAGAACAAAAACAAATTTCTTGCCTTCATCCAAAGTGTATACACATCATCTGGTAAATCTTAAAAAGAGCCATGGGCCCTGTAACAGAAAGGACAAAATAATTAATTTTATTTCCTTTGAGACTTTCATATTAAAAAGAAACCTTTTCTTTAAAAAAAAAAAAAAGAATGCAGCCAATTTTAACCTTTTAAATTTTAATGTTTTGATTTTCTGAAAAATATCACAGATTCTCTGTCCATCTCTCTTCCAACTTCATGTTCTCCTTTGGTATTGTTGCTATTAGCAACTCTGCGAGTCTAGTGTGCTGCCCTATGCACACAGATGTGGGGCCATCCATCTGGGCCGTGGGTAACCTGCGGTCAGACAGATCTTCAAAGGAGTGTAACCTTCCCTCCCTCAGCAACCGTCAGCTGCCCGTAGCTCGGATGCCAAGGGTGGAGCTTTCAGGGTGGCCTTTCATCTATCTGTGCTGGAATTCTTCCTAGTCTGGTCCTTGTGCAGGTAACTACAGCTGTGAGTTGTTGTGTACAACAGCCAAGAGCTGTCTAGCAGCCCCTGACATTTCACAACACTCCTCCCAATCAGTCCTCCAGCACTTACATTCATCCGGTTCTCTCCTTCCTTGATATGCCCTGGTCCTTGGGTGGGGCAGGTGGAAGCGGAACACCCATCCAAAGCTGAGCAGCCACTGTTACTTACACTTGGTACTGAGACCAGTTACGAGTCTGCACTAACCAGTGCTCACTGCACTAGGAAGCTTCCTTGACCAAAGTTGAAAGCAATACAAATTTATGGACATAGACATAAATATTTAGAAGGCAAAAGACAGCATGACCAAAAGTTGCAGCCGTTTTAATCACTACAGTTTGATAGGTTTTGACTGGCATATAAACCCAACTAGATGTCTAGTTAAGGAGCATTTTCATCCCACTAAAAGGGCCGTGGTCTATTTGCATGAAATTCTCCATCCATTTTTTTCCCAAGCCAACTTGTTTTTAATGTACTTTACAGTCTAGATTGGAGTTAGCTGCTCGAGAATTTCATAGAAATGGAGTCAAGCAGGATGTAGCCTTTTGGTTCCGGCTTTTTCCCCCTCAGCACTATGCTATCACGTTCACCCATAATTCCCTCCTTCCTAACTCCTAAGGCTTGCTCTATTTCAGCGACCAAACTCTTGCTTACTCACCGGCCCATTTGATAGGCATATGAGCTTTTTGCAGCTCAGGCCTGTTGTGAATAATACGAAGTCTTTTGGTTTCGTTTCCGTTGGATAGTAACTGAGGGCATTTGGAAGGCTGCATGGTAAGCGCATATTTAACACCATAGCAAAAGCCCAAGGAGTTCTCCAGAGTTGCACCATGTCAGATTCCAGTCAGCAGCGCATGGAAGTCCCAGCTGTCCGCAGCTGCTCACGATGCTAATGGTGCTTTCCATGCGTTGTGGTTTTTATCAAGATAAATTCAAATCTTGAAGTATTAGCTATAGGATCTCTGTCTGTCTGTCTGTCTGTCTGTCTGTCCGTCCGTCCGTGTCTCTCTCTCTCTCTCTCTCTCTCTCTCTCTCTCTCTCTCTCTCTCTGTGTATGTGTGTGTGTGTGTGTGTGTGTGTGTGTGGTATGTAACAATTTTGAGACATAGTTTTTCTATATAACCCAGATAGGTTTCAAATTTGTCATCTCCCTGTCTCAGTCTCCCACCACGTCCAGTAAAAGAAATTGACACATGATAGGAGAAAGGGATTCTCCAAAGAGGATCTGCCTGTTCCTTTTCTTTTTCGGCAGCATGAGCCCGTGTGTGTGTGTGTGTGTGTGTGTGTGTGTGTGTGTGTGTGTGTATGTGTGTGTGTGTGTGTGTGGTGTGTGTGTATGTGTGTGTGTGTGTGTGTGTGTGTGTGTGTGTGTGTGTGTGTACAGGGAGTCCTTGCATCAGATATTGCCAAGTGCTCCAATTTTTATTATTGTTGTTTGTAAGCTTCTGAATTTCTGATTTATTTCAGATATTTTCTCCTTGTACCAATTTCCCCATCGCGTTCTCACCCTCAATCACCTCAAGTAATGAGTCTTTATTACTTACAACCAAGAGAACCAAAAGCAAAGCAAAGCACAACCAAACTGCTTCTGATACAACAGACACTTGTAGAGCTCTGGAGGTGCGACCTGACTTTGTCGACACAACGCAGGGCTCCTCACGCTGCCTCTAACTAGTAGAAATAGTTCTCTTCTGTTCCTAGGAGTCGCTGAGAACACTACGTTGATGCAAACCCTAGCATGTGCCTCAAAACTTGGTACCATTTTTCTCCAAGTGGGTGACTTGGGCATTAATCAGGTCTTCAACCAGAGAAACTGACAGAAATGTGTAGATTGAATATGGGAAATCCATGTGGCAGTCCATGAGAAGAGCTGCAGTGGAAATTTGGGCTAACTCCAACCTCCACTAATAGTTTCTAGACTCTGGTTATCTCAGAGCTGGAATTGCTTCTTTCTCCAAAAAATAAACAAAGCTCTGTATTTTACAGAGCGCCCACTTCTACTGCTTGGCCAGAGTTACATTCTTACACTTGGCAAGCCTTTCATCAGTTGGATTTCAGGTGTGTCTCTAGTTCCCAAGGTGTACGGTGCTAATTTAGAACACAATCTTATTTTCTCAGGAATGTGGTGCCAGTTTCAGTCAGTTGGCTTATTGATTAGCACCTATATTGTTTTTCCTAGTCAGAGAATAGTTCAAAGGCTTCTCACATTGGAAAGGTGGCACTTTTTTTCTGCTGATTAACTAATAAGAGGTCAGGGTTTATAAGCACTTTTTGGTAGCTGCAGGTTTGTTGGCACCAAGTTCAGACTTACAAATTTGGTCATAAACACTTGAGGTTCTTTGCTTCCCAAGAGGTCATGACACCACCTGGCCAGAAGGGCATGCTTCTCCCGCAGAAAGGTCCAAGGTCCGTTGGCTTCTGGTGGCAAAGAGTGAAGCATGATGTCAAAGGCTCCACCTTTCTCAGGAACACTGGTCACAGAACCGAGATCTGTGCCAGGAGATCTCCAGTTCAGGCAGGGGTGTGGGAGAAAATATTTCTCTACAGTAAGTGTTACGATTGCTCTTTTAGCTGGGCTGCCAGCACCAGGCCAGGTGGCATGCAAAGCTCAGGGCTCTGAAGCCCGAGCCAGGCAATGAGGGCCTGGCCTGACTCAGGCAAGTCAATGGCTGGTAATGGAGGCTCAGAGCTCCCAAACTGAGAGGCAGTGGTGGGAGCTCAGTTTAGTTCGGGTGGACAGAACGGCTGCTTTGAGAACATCCAGCTGCTTGCCTCCGCACATAGGCACTGCGTTGGGCTGAGTCGCTCAATAAAGATGGTGGCAGCAAGGCCGGTCTCTGTGCTGAGAAGGTTGGGAATGGGTGAAGCTTGCAATTGCTAATAGCACCTGGCTGCCTGACCAACAGTGAACCCTGGGGGTCCAACTGTGAATTTTTTTGGGGAGGAGGGGAGCCCTGCTTTCCCGAGAGTAGATGATTAATCTCAGATGAACTTTGATGAAATAGATACAGCCGGCCCATTGGCTGGGACTAGGATGCTGGCAATGCTGTATTTGCTTGGGGGAACGACCAGGAGACAAGCTCATGTGCCTGTAACCTTGAGTGACCACCTGTAACCTAGGGGACAGTGTCACATGCTGCTCCTGAGATAGGCACAGAAAACAAGGAGAGAGCTTTGTTCCACACCTTCCATTTAAATACCAAGTTTGACATATCCAGGGTTTAAACACGCTCCAATCTCGCTAGTCCTGTGCCAACGTCCCTGGAGGCATGGTTGGTCCACGAGCTCCACAAACAGGTTTCATGTTCTTAAAGCCAGTGGGATTGCCAGTGAGCAGTAGTGTGGTACATGTGGCACATCTGTCCTGTGTTTATGGAAGTGAATTTAAGATAAATCAAGATGAAATTAGAGATAATATTTTCTGACACTACTATGCCCTAAGTAGAGTCATACAGTGGGTGTATTTAACTTTGAGAAAACTGGAGTAACATGACATAGGGCATGTTTAGGTTTACAGGAAAATTAGAAAGCGGAGAACACATGGATTGCATTTGTGTTCTGGTACCGCACAGCATGATCTCTCGTATGGGCAACATTCTACTTCAGAGTGGTTCATTTGCTGGAACTGATGGACCTACCAGGAGGCCCTATTGCATGCCATTTTCAGATTATGCACTAGGGCACAATCCTGGTGTTTTCAAGTTGTGGGTGTGTCAGTGTTGAATGACTTCACCTTAGTTGTGTTCACAGTATTTTCACTGCCCTGTAAACCATGTTTTCCTTGGCCTAGATATTTCTTCTCTCCTCTTAGCCTCTGACACCCCCTGTCTTCTTAGTTTTGCCTTTTCTGTGATGTCATATTGTTGACATGATATAGTACACAGCTTTCCCCAGGTTGCCTTCTTTCATTTGGCCACATTCATTTAAAGTTTTTTCCATGTCTTTTTGGGCTTTGCAGTTCTTATCCTAGTGTTGAGTAGTATTCCATTTCGTGAATGTAACATAGTTTATCTAGGGAATAATTTGTTAAATGCCACTCTTTGGAGATGGTTAGGAAACGATTGTGCACAAACCACTCAAAGTAGAAGTAGGAAATAAAAGACCTGAGATACTTTGTGTGTGGAGTGGAATGATTAGGTAATTTCATAGCGATACAATAAATGTTTGTTGCTTTTAGGAATTAGACTTATGTGCAGATAGCAAAAGAAACGTAGACACAATCTGTCATGTAGTTATTATGTCATCTATCAGAAGGTAGATGACTTTGAGTGCCAATTCTCAGGGTTTAATCTTAGATTATTAAATTGGATACTCGTTGCTTTAGGGCAATACAAATACTTGGAAGGCAGTCACTTTTTATATTGCAATGAGTGAAAATTTTTAATTCTAAAAAGCAATCATAGGTGAGCATAATCATTTATGATATTTTTCTGATTTTGTAATGTAAAATATTAAGCTATAGCTTCTCTTTCTTCTTTTTTCTTTTTCTTTTTCTTTTCTTTTCTTTTTTTTTTTTTTTTTTTGCAGCTACTCCTCAGATGTCTCCTGGTAAAAATACCCAGCCTCCCTGAACTGTTTCCAAAGTTCTGAGTACCCTAAGCAGGGAAAAGAGGGAGATTCTCTCTCTGTGAAGCCCTGAGGACAGGATATGGTTTTAACGGTTGTTTCTGCTTGCCCAGAGATGAGGTGACCTGCCCCTCTGAGGTGGCCACTAAATGGAAAACAAGTCTAATTAAAAGTTTTCATTGTTTTATTCGAGGCCTAAGGATTGGGCATTCTCCATTTGCAAAAATAATTCTGACAAAGTAGTAAACATTTTACTTTTTATGATATAGTGACATCTGTTTTTGCCATTTTGGTAAATTACATAAAAGGTTTTGGGATGATAGTGACCCAAACTAGCATTTTTAGCTATATGTCACTAAATAATTAATTTATTAGTTCAAGTAATACCTACT
Organism: Acomys minous; assembly: GCF_964271855.1. Classification (NCBI taxonomy): domain Eukaryota; kingdom Metazoa; phylum Chordata; class Mammalia; order Rodentia; family Muridae; genus Acomys; species Acomys minous. Next base: position 111,991,707 of record NC_140494.1, read on the forward strand.
AAGTAACTAGTACATTTTCAATGATGCTCTGAGTCTGGAGAATGCAACAGTGAGGCAGGCAGACAGGGGAATGGTAACCATGGAGGATGAAGCTGTGACGTCATAGATAAATTATACAGTTTATGAGCAGTGATAACGAGCAAGGATCCAGGACTGCTGAAGGAACAGAGCCCTAGGGCACTGCTGCGCAGTGTCTAAGCTGTATAAGGCGGCTACGGGAAGATGTTACAGCATTGGAGAGCAACACTGAACAAATTTTCATTAAAACTTTGGACTGTGGGAAAGATTAAGCTTTGTCACAGGTGGAAGCAGTCTTGGCGGGCTTTACCCTTGGGGCACACCATGAATACCTTGTGAGAGACTGTTTGGAGCCTTCCTGGGCTTGGAATTCAGGAAGCCTACCTAGGAACCCCACCGTGGCTATTGTTTTCCTAATTGACCCTCGAAGGGAGAAGGGACCGCCCTTTGCATATGACTGGGAAGGTGGGGGAGAGAAAAACAAGAGGTAGAAGGAAGAAGAAGAAGGCGCGGAGAGAGAGGAAGGGACCGGACCAGCTCGTGGGACTGAGACACCTAAGGACCCGTCCTGCCGAACGGATTCCAGGAGGTTTTAATCTTCTGTCCCTTTAACCTTTTTTTCCTTCTTGTATATGCTAGTTGGGTTGTATAATAAAGTTTAATTGTTAATAAACTGAGCCAACATTGGACTTTTCAGAGAGATGAGGGGTGCCACCGTGGATAGCCATCCTTCATGTTGCCTGTTAGGGAGTCTTTCTGCTCACTACCCAAGGTGAATCTTGAAGCAACAAACATATCCATGTTCACGATGGCCTTTCTTCCCTGTGTTTTACCTTGAAATGACAAAGTACGTATTTATGATATACAATGTGATGTTTTATATGCATATTCACCGTGAAATGATTATGACAGCCAAGCCAATCACCATCCCTGTCAACTCATGTGATTATTAGTTTTGGGGCATGAGAACACTTAAGTTTTCTCTGTACCGTTTAACGCATTGTTATTAGCTGTTGTCACCAGGCCGTGCAGTGCTTCTAGAACTTATGCATCCTGAAACCTGGACCAGCATTTCATCTTCTGCCCACTTCAAGCCACCAGCAGCCACCCTTTCACTCTCTGCTTTGTAAGCTAAACTTGGGTCCCCCACATAAGTGAGATCAGATAGCATTTGTCTGTCTGTGCTTAACTTAGTCACTTAGCATGCTGTCTCCCTGGTTCCTCTGTTGCCTCAGGTGACATGACTGGCATCGTTTGAAAGGCTGAATATAATTCTATCCTTTACATCTATTGATTGGCTGTTCCACAGTATAATTTATTTCGTATCTTGCTGCTGATGAACAGTGTTTCAATAAACACGGGCATGCAAATATCTCTTTGACAGGTTGATTGCATCTGCTTGGATCCTACCCCATGGTTGGGCTGCTAGATTACATAATAAGAGGTCTCTGTATGGTTTGTAAGTAAATGTTATAATGGTTTCTTACATGGCTGTACAATTTATATTCTCACAAACTAACAAAGGTTCCTTTACTGCTACATCTTTACAGCCCTTTTTATATCTCTGGTTTGTTTACTGAGTTTATTGACAGCAGTCCTCCTAACAGGTAAGGGAGTAGCCCCCATTTCATTGTGGTTTTGATATAGTTCTCACATCATTAGTAACATGGGGCTTTGGTTTCTTTTCAGGTAACTGTCTGTCGTTTGTATTTATTCTTTGAAGAAGTGTCTTTGAAGATCTTTTGTTTATTTTTAGGTCAAGTTTTCTTCTTCCTATTAACTTACAAGAATTCTTTATATTGATGGTACATTAACCCGTCTATGGGCTGTCTCTTTACTCTGTTGATTGTTTCCCTTGTTACATAAAGTAGTTTAGTTTGCTATAGACTTATTTGTCTGTTTTTTGTTTTTATAACCTGAGCTCATGAGAGGTTATATCGCTGGTCTATGACCTCAGTTATAAAGATTTTTCTCCACTTTTTACTAGTTCTATATTAACTCATGTGGCACTGATTTTTGTATATGGTATAAGACAAGTATCCAATTTCATCCCACGCAGAGGTATTCAGTTTTCCCAAAACCATCTTTCTTTCTTTCTTTCTTTTTTTTTTTAAAGATTTGTGTGTTCTTATTTTCTGTTTGTGAGTCTTTGCCTCCATGCATGTAGGTGCATAACATGTATTCAGGCCAGGAAAGGGCATCGGATCCAAGGGAGCTGGAGTTTCAGAAGGCTGTGAGCTCCCGCATGGGTGCTGAGAACCCACTGTGAGTCTCCTGTAGGAGCAGTAAATGCTCTTAACTGCCATCTTCTCAGTCCCCCAGAAACCGTTTCTTAAGGACCATTCTCTCCTGGTTATATGCTTCTGGCCTTGTTTCTGAAGATCCATGGAATGTCAATGTGTGGATTGGCTCTGGGGTTGCTGTTCTAGTCCATGTGTCTGTTCTGTGCTGGGACTGCGCTGCTTTGATTCCTGCAATTTCAGCAAGCTAGTGTTCTGCCTTCTAAGTTGTTCTTTTTCAATGGAGAGTTGACCATTCAGGGTCTTTTTGTAGCTTCATGTGAATGTTAGAATTGTTTATTATATTTCTATTAAAAATTCCATTGTGCCAAGGGAGTTCTTAGGAGTTGCATTGATTTTGTGGATCATTTTGTGTAATAAGATTATTTTAATAGTCCTATTCTGCATATATATTTCTGTTTTATTTGTCTAATTTATTTCATCCATATTTTATAGATTTCAATATATAGATCTTTCACATTCTTAAATTATTCTTCAGTATTTTACCTTTTGTAAATGGGAACATTTCTTGATTTTTCTTTTATTTTTAATTAATTAATTAATTAAAGTATCTCCAATATTACATCCTGATGGCAGTTTTCCCCTCCCAGCACTTCCCCTGACATGCCCTCTCCCCCATATCCACTCCTCCTCTGTTTCCCTTTTAAAAAGAGCAGCCCTCCCAGGGTTCTCAACCAAACATGGGATAATAAGTTACAGTGAGACTAGGCACATACCTTCATATCGAGGCTGAATGAGGCAACCCAGTAGAAAGAAAAAAGTGTCAAATGCTGGCAAAATAGGAGTTTCGCAAGAGCACCAAGCTACACAGCCATAGCATATATGCAGAGGACCTAGGTCAGACCCATGCAGGTTCCCTCATTGTTGGTTCAGTACATGAGCTTTGCTTAGTTGATTCTGTGGGCCACACTCTTGTTCGCTTTTTAATTGTTCATTGTTATTCAATACAGCTGCCACCTGATCATTGTATTTTGATTTTGCATTCTGCAAATTAACTGATTTTGCCTTTGAGTTCTGACAATATTTTTTGTGGATTCTTTAAAGTTCTATGTCTAAAATTTTTGTCACATTATAATAAAGACAGTATTATTTCTCTTCAAATTTGAATGCCTTTTATTTATTGTTTTGATTAGGCTTTTAGCACTATTTTGATCGGAAATGGTGAGAGTGTACATTCTTGTCTTATTCCTGATCCATGAGGAAACACTTTTAGCTTTTTATCAGTGAGTTTTGTTATCTGTGGACTTGTCCTCTATAATTTTTATTATGCAGAGCTGCACTCCTTTGTGTCTGATTTGTTGAGAGGTTTTTAATCACAAAACATCTTACTTCTTGTATAGTAATAGATTGACAATAGTCCTGAGATACTTAGCAATACAAAAAGCATATAATATGGGACTCCCCCCGCCAGCTCCCTACAGAAGAAAACCACAGTCTGAAGTCACTAACCTGAGAGGAATTAGAGTTAATTTGAAAAGACATGAAAACTTCACACAAACAAATGTGGAATCTAAATTAGTGAACAGGTATTTGTGCAGCATGCTGAGAATATAGTTGTTTTCCTATAGAGGAACAGAAATGCAGACAGCTCAGCAAGCAGGGTACTAAAGTAGGGGTCTGAAAACTCCGGCAACTTTAGTTGAGTGACCAAGGCACAGAATGCAAAGTAGGAAGATAAGGCTGCTAGAAATTTCAAGAAAAGCCAGATAGTCAACCAAACAAACAGCCAACCAACCAGCCAACAAGTCAGCCAGCCAACCAAGGTGCAGCCAACCAGCTAAACAACTAACCAAACCACTACCCAACCACCCAACCACCCAACTACCCAGCCACCCAGGCCAACAAACTAATCAGAGAACCACCCAGCCACCCAGCCACCCAACCAACCAACCACCCAACCAACCAATCAAACAGCCAGCCAACCAGCCAAGCAACTAACCAAACAACCACCCAAATGCCCAACCACCAACCTCTCAACTACCCAGCCACCCAGCCAACCAACCAACCAACCAATCAACCAACCAAAGCAATCAGGATCCCAAACTGTAGCTAAGTAACAGTGATTGTTAGCACCTGGTGAATAGGAAACATCATATCTTTCATTGAACTAAAAAGTCGGGTTGATTTTCAAGTGTCAGAGTCCATAGCATTAAAATCTCAGAGAAGGAGGAATAGCTACAGAGTGCCAAGGGTCTCGGCACATAGTGTTACCCTTAGGAACATAACAAAGTTCACTGGTGATGAACATGTGGAGTAACCTTGTAAAGAAACTACAGATGCTTCCACCAGTCTAACTGCCACTAGCTTGAGACACAAAAATGCAAAGCCAAAGCTGACAGAAGCAAAGGAAAGGGACAGGAGGGTGAAGGGAAGAGGCTTCTTTCATCCATAGCTACACAGAGAGGGGGGGGGGGCAGGCAGGCAGGCAGGAGAAATGGTTTGGAACCGTCTCAAGAAGAAATAAGTAAGAGGTAAACACCCTAGGTCTTTGAGATGAGTGGCGTGAGGAACCGAGAACAGTGGTGTAACTGTACTGAGCGGCAGAGGGTAAATAAGGTGGGGGGTGCCACCAATGTGTTATTCATCACTTACAGCAGAAAGTCATAACACTGAGTAAAAATGTTACAACAGAAAACAGCAGTTACTACTGTTTAGAGGCTTGCAGATGACTTCCACCATGTATCAGCGGGCCTGCTTCCTCAAGGGAGAAAGATCACAGATGAGGAGAGATTAACTGATAACTGATGTTTTCCATTATAAGCCTATGACACTAAATAATTTATGTATATGTGAATTTTATATCTGGGGGAAGCTGTTGAACCATATTCCCCGCCTCCCCCCACCTGAGTCTATAAAGAGGTGCACTAATACCCACCAGGGCGTAGGGATCTTTTCCGTATCATGATACATATTCTTTACTAATTCAGTTTTTGGAAGTTTGGGGGGAGGGAAACCCCTGTGAATTGAAGTAGAAAGGAAAACTCCACCCCAGTTCTTTAGCCAGCCTACTTTTCAAACTATTTTTATTGTTGTTGCAACTATATAAAACAAAAAGTTCACCATCTCAATCATCTTTGATGTGGAAACTTTATTGCCACTCGCAATAGCACTGATTAGTTTTGTTTTCTCTCTCTCTCTCTTTTTTTTTGTGATTCCAAACAAACACTCCACACTATTAAATAACTCTCTATACTGCGTCTAAACAGCCACTGATACCATTTATCATGTCTCCCACTATTAACTTACCTATTTAGCTCAGGCGTATGACTCGTGATGCCCTCTAGTTGCTATCTTCTTTCATATGTCTTCATGCTGTCTTTCAACGGTTTTCTGAGACCCTTTTAGGCTAAAGACAAGACTTCAAAGGGTGTAGAAATGAAAGTTGAAGTATTTACTCCATATAAAACATTGATTGTACCAGGAAAAACCTCAGTCTACAAGTCCATAAGGAACAAGGGTGAAGTGTCCTCACTGCATTAAGAAAACACTTTTGTTAGAGAAGAAAGTTGTGTAGAATCTGATGCTTTCTATATTTTGCTGAGTTAAGACCTCTAACCCAGACGAGGTATTGGGAAATTCATTTTATATACAATCCAAATAACCTGGTTATTTATTTCTTTCATTATCAAAGTGGATAACATTATACATGTGGTTGCTGTATGCACAATTTAACAACTTGTCTAAACCTTACTCTATACCACATAGTCTGACTGAGAGGGATAAAGCCATTTGGGTTTGGCCAGTAGAATTCCTGTTTTTTAACCATATGCTGGCATTTTCTTCACGCTCTGCACTTCTTTGCAGACTATTTAACACATCTCCATATATGTTTGTAAAGAATGCCTGTGCACGTGGTTATGTGAGTTATAACATCCCTAAAGAGATTAAACCATCTCTTTTTATTTGTATTGATTTTCTATTGTCAGCTAAAGTTAGTTTCAAGGGTATAGCAATTTGTAGGAAAACTTGGGACAGGATAGACAGCAGGCAGATTATTTTCCATGCTTTCCTAAATAGCTGTCACTCCTGACAGACACCCTAGGATGTAGCCATGCAAGGGATTGCTAAAACCCCAGCATTTCATTAAAAGCAAACCGCTGCTGGAGATAATGGGTTGACTACTTAGCATACCCCAAAGCACAGCAAACACCAATATATTTGCAAGAAATGCCCCAGGAGAGCCCATGTGCAAAGCTTCTCAGATTGATTTACCTTCTGTAAGCACACTACAGGGAGAACCATAAAGTTCTCATAGGTGACCATTCCTATGTGGAAACTGAGATTATAATGTAGATGTTGACGTGACTTATTCAGTGAGACCTCTGGTTTCCCAAGCTAATAACATGAAGGATATGCTGCCTGAGGGAAGCTTTATTCCAAGGGAATTTAAAGCAATTTAATTAATTCCTTGAGAATTTCATACCATATATTTCAATCACATTCATCCCCGCCTCCTTCCCCGCTCATTCCAGGTCTTTCCCCCAACTCTCTATCGCCCACAAGTTCCATGTCCTTTCTCTCTTTTTAAGAATAACTCAGCTTGTGCTGGCAATATACTTCTGAGTATGGAGATATACATTAGAGCATAGTTGACCTGCCAGGAGCCACATCCTTAGAGGAATCGGGCTCTCAGAAGGAGAGAAAGAAAATAGAAGCCATCAGCTGTCCACAGTTCCTTAGTTAGGGACGTGGCCTCATAAACACCTTGTTACACCAAGGAGAATCTTTAAGGGAGATATGCTATACAGAATGCTGTTGAAGTGTCACCAATAACGACACCATACAAAGAATGTTGCTGTTGAGCTTAAAAGAATAAGAAAATGTCCATTAACATCAACAACAGTGGAAAGATAGAAACAAAGATGCCAATGGGCTTTCTGAAGTATGGGGAAAGAAGCCGAATTTGTATCAGACGTCTGAACTGTACTGGTCAGTTCACTTTTGGGAAGATGAGAAGGTAGAACTAGGCTTGGGGAGGCTCCCTAATACAAACACACTCAGAATGGCTTGTCTGAGGCATACAGTACAGGACAGGGTTCTCGAGGATGCCTTCTGAAAAGGCTCATGTCAAGTAGAACCTATCAGTTACTTGTGACTGAAGAGCGAGCAAGACACTGTTCGTTAGAAAAGGAATCAGTGTGGCAGGTCTTGGGTCCAAAAGAAGCTATATAAACTGCTGGAGGGAAAAAGTGTCATCAGTGTTCTCAACCAGCCGTGGACCCCACAGACTACAAGAATGTCCTGCCAGACAAGATAATTGATGGATAGTGGCAAGATTGTCATGAGGGCCACCAGCTGCTTTCTGTTTTGAGATTAGGTCTTGAAGAGGGGAGGGGGGAGTCATGTCTAGTACTGAAAAGCTGACCAAGAATCTATGGCTTGGGAGGTCATAGGCCCTCAATGAGACACTGTCGTTTTGCTAAATGGCAGGGCCAAACTGTCTTCTAAATAGTTAAGCAGACAGCCTTGGATTAGTGCTGCTCTTAGCCTTCATTAGAGAAACCTAATTATGTTTGGATTCTGTTTAACATACAGACACACAAAGTGCAGAGAACAAATGATGGTGGGGTGCTCAACCCTAACAGGACAGTCATACCGTTCATCTACTTCCAAGGCTCAGAGAACATCTGAAAGAAGGGGCAGCGGGGTTGGGAAGGGTTGCTGTACAACACTGTTTTCTGGACACAGTGGAAAGCGATTGCATTTGTGAACTCACTGTATGTATGGCTACCTGCACAAGATTGGGTCCAGTGCCATTTCAGTATGTGTATGTGTGTGTGTGTGTGTGTGTGTGTGTGTGTGTGTGTGTGTATGTGTGGTGTGTGTGTTTGGGTGTGTGTGTGTGTGTGTGTGTGTGTGTGTGTGTGTGTGTGTGAGAGAGAGAGAGAGAGAGAGAGAGAGAGAGAGAGAGAGAGAGAGAGAGAGAGGACCTTAATATGCGACCCTACAACTCTTGGGTCTTGCCTCATATTCTTCTTTCCCATCTTGATACTTGGCCAGTCACATTCCCCATTCAGACCTACTGTGTTCTGTCCTATCTACCTTGGCTCCCTCTGTTCCCTCTTTCTGAGATGCTCTTTATCCAAAAGTCTATATGACTCACTTTCCCCCCCACTTCTTCAAGTCTTTGCTTCTCAGGAATCCCTCCCTGGCATCGTATTTGAAATCTATTCCCACCCCAATCCTACCTTATCTTGTTTCCCCGTTTTATTATTTTTCATTGCATTAATCACCTTTTGTTAAATATTTTCTTATTGTATTTATTATCTATTTTCTTTGAGGGTAAACTACTGGGGGGGGGGAATGGGGAGAAGTGTGTCCTTTTGCCTGCATGCCTTATGCCTAATGTCAGCCAGCATATGGTAAGGCTTCATACATATTTTCAGAGTGGGTGAATGAAAGGATGTCGTTAATACCTTTTTACTGGGACAAGGACCTGGCCCTGCAATAATGTATGCTTTTGACTCAGACTTTATCTGAGGTCTTTAGCTAAATAGTTTAAATGACCCTGGTCCTTATTTCCTTGCAAATGTTTCCCTTCTGTCCCATGTAACATTGAGGTTAATTCTGGAGCCCCAGTCTTATAAATTTAGGGATGTGCCCTCTTATTTGCATTTTTCTTAGAGGGCCCCCTGCTGTCTGCTTGCTAGCTGCATTTCTGAAAATGACATAATTTATTTCTTCTTTGTGGATAAATAAATCTCTACTGTTTTTAATCCACTCATGTCTTAATTAACACCTAGACTGGTCTCATAATCTGTGAATAGAGCTACAGTTAAGTAGGAACGTGTAAGTATCTCTTGTATGCCAACTTAAAATTCCTTCAAGTATACAGCCATGAGTGGTGTAATTAGATCATGTGGTCATTCTCTTAGTGTTTTAAGGACCTTTTGTGTAGTGGCTACAGTAATTTATGTTCCTACCAACAATATCTAGGCACATGCAAATGAATGTAAATAGATCTTATCTCTCACCCTGTACAACAACAACAACAACACAGTTGAAAAACAGATCTGAGGCGATAATATAAGACCTTGAGCTCTGAAACTACCCAATGAGAACATTTTACAGGCAAGAATGTTCTCCAGGACTCTGATAGCAAAGGGAATAGTAACAAGCATTGATACACAGGGTTGCACAAAGTTACAAAGCTCCTGCACAGCAGAGGGAATGTTTGAGCTAAGAGCCAGCCTACAGGATGGGAGTAAACTCCACTGCTTAGTCATTGGGTGGAGGGTTTGTATGCGGTATATATAAAGAACACAATAAACTGAGCAGCCAAACTCAAACTACCCAGTCAGTAGTGGACAACAAATAAACAAACAATCTAAAACTGAGCACACAGCTCTCAAATGATGGAGTACTAATGGCCCATAAACATTAATAAAAATTCAGCATCTTCGTCCTCCAGGAAAGTGAAGATGAATGCTACACTGAGATTCTGTCTGATCCCAGTCAGAATGGCTATTATTGAGCAAACCAAAAATAACAAATGCTGGCAAGAATGAGAAGCGTGGGAAAATTCCTGAACACTCAATGACTTTCTGCAGTAATCTAGAATAAATCTCTCCTCCACACCCCAAATTATGATGCAGAGAGTACAGGAAGCCATAATGCCTTCTCCACCGAGCACCCCAGGAAGACTGCCATTTATTTTAGAGAGTAACCTTTTTACTACACATACAGTGAGGCTCAGATCCAGGAAGTGGTCTTACCTAGTTGGATATACATGCCTTTGGCTTGCCCAACACATCCTGCATGATTGTATTTTATATGTCATTTGTTCCTGCCTAAGTCATAGAGTACAACAGAGCTTAGCTTGGATGGAAAGGAACCCAGGCTTTTAAACCTAAGTCCAGTGCTGTAATGGGCAACAAAGAAAGAGAAAGGAATTCTTATAGAACATTCATTTAGTCACTGACAACACAAATGGCCATGACCACGTTGCTATTCGTCACTTAACTAATGTGTCCCTGGGGTTTTGGTTGTGTGATCTCATTTAGTTCTGGACTAATCCCAAAGGCAGATCTCATCAATAGGAATGTAGGAACAAAACCATCTGAGGTGCCCCGAAGTAAAGTAATTCAAAGCATACACAGTGGAGCAAGACTTAGACATGAGTCCTTGGGATAATAAAGCTTGAAATCTATGCTTAATCCTTCCCTACTGAGTAATTAGTCAGATCTTCAGGGTCTTATCTGTGGTGGTTCTCAGCCTCCTGAGTGCCACTGAATTAATTATGCCCTGGACTAAGTGCTCTCACCATTTGGGGGTCTAGGATATGTTTATGTTGGCTTTCATTTTTCCATTACAACATTCTTTTTTCTTTCCTTCCTTTCTTTCTTTCCTTCCTTCTTTTTTTTCTTTTCTTCTTTTTAAAGAGTACCTTCCACCTTTATATTTCAGATGAAGGAAACGAGGAGGAGGCTAATGACCTGGAAAACCCACTGAGGTAGCATGGAGTCAGGCCATTGTCCTCTTTGTCAGATCTTGCCTGTGTCTCCAGTAAGGATGCAAGTTATTTTGACAAAAACAAAAAAACAAAACAAAAACCCTCTATTTTGAAGTTTGTTCAAAGCTCTGTTTTAGGTTTACTTAACAAGGTGCAATTTTTCTTTCTATCTCCTCAGGGTTCAAATGGCTCCTGTAATTGATAGACATGATAGTCACAAGATGATCTGAAGTAGAAAAGATGAAAGGTCACCTCCTTGGAAAATAGTGAGTCTCTCTTGTGGCATTGCTGTCTCACACTTGATAACTTTGAAAATGTTCGGACTATCACCCTGCAGCAGTTTCCATATGACTCAGAAAAAGTCCCCAGGCTCTTGCTACCCAACTTGTGGTCATTAAAATGCTTGAGTGAACTTCCTTCCTCTTATTTGCTGAGCAGAGATGTCACCGGACTAAAGGGAGAGAGAAATTTAGGTGGGCCTGGGGTTTGGGTCAGACATCTTCAAGGCCAAACCTCAAGACTGCGGTGATTTCAAATGGACATAAGGACTCCCAGTTGGTTTTATGTTTTAATGTAGCTTTTCCTTTGCCTTTACTATTTACATGGAGGATGCATTTGTTTCATGTTTGTGGTTCTTATATCTTACAGTGTAACCTCAGAGAATTCCACAAATCCCTAAATTAGTGAACTAAACCAGATTCCTAATCCTTTAAGCCAGAACACTTTACAAAGGTTTTTGTTTTGCTTTCTAAAATAGAAATAGGAGGGAAAATGACCAATTTGAACGTGCTTAATCTTGAAAACATCTTTCACAAAGGTTCCCTTTACCCAAGCCCCAAGGTTGCAGAGCTACAGCTCACACAGACAGGGCCCCTAAAGTTAGGACAATGATGGACTGCTGTGATTGAGTCTATTTCTCTTCTGGACTCTATCAGCTCACATGTTTTGCTTTTTGAGAATAATGGTGTGGAACTAAAACCATTTTTCACTTACTAAACGAAATTTAGCTAAAATTTGTACCCCATTAATTTTTCCAATAATGTATAAGTCATACTATTAATTGCTGAATGCCATGGGACATGTTGATTTAATGATAAACTGATCATAACATTTTTTTTCTTTCATATGCTTGAGTGTGTGAGTATGCACGCATGTATGTGTGTATGTCCTTGCATGCCAGGAGTCCAGAGTAAGACCCTGGGTGTCCTGCCTTATTTCCTTGACAATGGGTCTTTTATTGAATTTCTAATTAAGCCAGAAGCCAGCAAATTCCAAAAAATTCTGTCTTGGCTCCTTTGAGGTTACAGACACTTATGGCCACACCCAGCTTTTTATGTAGGGCCTAGGGATTGAAACTCAGGTCCTCACATCTTCACAGCAAGTACTCTCACCCACAAACAGAGACATCTTTTTAGCCTCATGCGTCAGACATATGTTGTCATTTCTCTTTTTTTTTTTTTATTTTTTATTTTTGTTTTTGTTTTGTCTAGGCAAGGTTTTACTGTGTAGCCTTGGGTGTCTTGGACTCGCTTTGTAGACCAGGCTGGCCTTGAACTCACAGCAATCCACGATCTGTCTGCCTCTGCCTCCCGAGTGCTGGGATTACAGGCATGCGCCACCAGACTGGGCTTTGTTGTCATTTCTGAAGGGTTCTTTTATATCTTTTCATTATACCTCAGCACGACTTTGATTCTCGGATACGCTGGAAGGTCGAGGAAAGCAGTTTGGGCAATAAGAATTAGAATTTAGCCACATAGTCTAAAGTCTACTTTGTACAGTAAAACTGGTGGAACAGAGTATCTCAGTAAAACAAATTACAACTGTCAGCACCCCATTTTCTGGCTAAAATTGAAACGACTAACACATTTCAAAGAGAAGTCTATTGCAAAGTAATAGAAATAAATCTTCTCTCTAAAGAATAAGAGCACCAGGCTTTGCATGCTTGCTGGAGCCCTGGGGTGTATGGACATGAGTAGACCAGTGACCACAAACTCAGGTTTTCAAGGGCCAGGTCAGTAATAATACCTTAGACTTGTGACGACGGAGGTGAACTTGGGCCTCTCACACACTCTCGAGGGTGCAGCTGTTTGTCAGCTCATGTGAGCTGCTATCATTTGGAACTGGACCCGGCCTTGTCAGCATGTTTATCTCTTTAACGGAGGCTGCGATCCAGGGATGTATGAGGATGGTCCTCTGCCCTTGGCCTGTGCTTTCCCAGGTGCTGTTTTATTTCATTTTAGACAGTGTCTCTGCATCTCAAATAGCTGTAGCCAGGAGAGTAATTGAGCCAGGCTTCAGCTCTGAGTGTCAGTGACTCAAGCTTTCCCTCGGTAGCTGACAGGGAGGGACTAGCACGGTACCCATTCAATGGCTTCTGGTGCAAGGCAAACTGTTCACAAGAGTTTAACTCAAGGACCAGTGAACATAACTGCATAGTAAAACAGTACTTGAACCAGCTACCAGCTAATTGCTAATCTCTGATTAACATATAGAACGGTTGTATGTGAGACAACACCCAACTGATCTACACTTCATTTCCTGTCTCTGTCACTAATAACCATTCTGGGGTTGCCGTGACCTTGAGCTTATCACAGACATTGAAGGCGCACTAATACATTGCAGCCTGTGATTTGGTACTTTTGGGCTCAAAGATCTCTTGGTTTTGAAAGACTAGACTTGTGTTTCTGATTCCCTGGTAGTGGGATAGACCTGCCTTCACAATTTTGTCATTGAAGTGAAAGCTCATAGAAATTCAGTAAAGCCCATTTGTATGTGTTTCTCATTAACCTCCTCTACATTCTCCGAATTCCTAACATAACCTTCATCAAGTCTGAGCCCTAACACGTGGGGTGCTGGCATATAGATTTCCAAAGCTCCTGCTGGCATTTTGGCCAGTGAACTGTGCTCTTTGGGTTTCAGGTCCAAGCAGTGATTTTCTTGCAGTTCAACTATTTTTCCCTTTTCCTCCATTTTCCCAATGAATAGCTTACCCATGTTTACCTTGAAGATAAAGGATGTATAAATGTGTGTGTGTGTGTTTGTGTAGATATGATACATGCATGTAACTGTAAAATTTTTTAAAAATGAGGAATGTATATTGTATTTACCTACCCAAAGCATTTTTAGCATATAAGAAACATGCAACAAATGAACAAATTCTTAAACTTATCTTTCTGATTTTTAGCAAATTACGGTTTTGAATCTGCATAGCTTTAGAGCATATTTAATACTGCTTAATTCAGAAGTGGGTTTCTTTGAAGTGTAGAATAAATTATTTCAGAAAAAAAATTGAGCTGTGGTGACTGATAGTTTGGTTCTGAACATGGCTTCCGCTCTACACAACTACAATATGCATGCATATCTTTGTACACATACATCTGTCTATGCACCAGTATTGAGTTCATACATATTTTCTGATGGCTCATAACATTGAATAAGGCAAAAATACATAGTTTTTCTGAGATAGGGTTTCTCTGCATAGTTCTGGCTGTCATGGAACTCATTCTGTAGACCAGGCTGTCCTTGAACTCAAAGATCCACCTGCCCCTACCTCCCAAGTGCTGGCGTTAAAGGCACACGTTACCACCTATGGTCCCAGATCCATAGTTCTAGCAGTCTCTGTGATTGGGTACAGGCACATATGTCATGGGGAGCAGCCCTCTCTTTGCATGCCATGCTAGTACCCTAGTTTCCTGCTTGGGACCACCATATGAGTACAGAACGTGGGAGGTTGTGTTTACTGTCTCTGGAAGTTAAGGTAAGTCCATTTGGGCACTGTTGGCAGCTTCGTGAACAGGTGAAGGAGGCTCATGTTTGCCTCCTTTGGAGATGTTAATAATGAGAAGAAACCACAGTTACTCCAAACATCACCAACAGTATGCTTAGAGATTCCTCAGCCAGAAAACTTACCCAACAGGAGCATTTGTGCTACAGCATTCATGTGATTTAGCTTGATGTGTTTAACAAGTAAATAAATAAATAAATAAATATATGTAAACAGTATATTCAGGCTTCTAAGGAAAGAGCCTGAAGATACAAGCAATATGCATGACATAGCTTTGCACACTGCCGAGGAGAAAAGCTTCCGTGGACTTATAGTGGTTTGGCTTGTGGCCAGATGGGGATCTCAGAACATGAAGTCTCTTCCAAGAAAATCTGGATTCAGACCTAGAATCTGATTGTGCCTGTCTGTTTCTGTTAACCTGTTGCCTGTGTTTATCACTTTCAATATGACGAGAAGAGCCTGGAGCTGCTGCTCGTCACTTCTTCAGGGACTGTGTCTTTGCCAGGAAGTAGGTCATTTACACTACTGGTTGGAGGATATATCCAAGACTACAACACTCAGAAGTAGGCAGCGCAGCAGCTTTGGCCTTAATGAGCACTAGTAATTCCATATAGGCAGTCTGTCCACTCTACAGGGGACAATATTTTAAAAAGTCATTTTAATCATGCTATGGTCCATGTTTTAGCATGTAGCCTCGATGCATGCTAGTGTAGCCACCATCTCAAACATCTCTTATTTCTATATGATGAGAACATTCAAAATCCTGTGCTTGAGCTGTTTTGAAACATACAGTAAATTACTGTTAACTGTGATTACTCTGAAACTACTGCTCATTCCTTTTATTCATAGTTCTTGCTGTCTTTGCTGTCAATCACCAACCTCTATACTCTCCCGCATCTCAGTAACTGGCAGCCACTATTCTCTCTGCCTCTACGAAATCAATTACTTAGCTTCTGTGTCTAAGTGGGAGCACAGAGCGTTCATCTCCCCGTGTCTGACTTATTTCTCCCAACATCACATTATTCATGTACCAGCAGAAAGGGTTGCTCTGTTCATGACATGTACCCACTGAGCTGATCAGCTTACTCTCCTCAGAGAGCAACTGGCATCCACCTTCTAACTCTTTCTCAACAGCACTGGAAAATTCCACCTAGGTTGTTGTTGTTGTTGTTGTTGTTGTTGTTTTTATGTGCAACAAGCTTTGGAAGGTGTAGAATTTCTTGCAGTTTGGGGCTTAAAGGTTTTTCCTGGTGCAGCCACTGAAAAGAGATGAGGCCAAAGGTAAAAAAAAAAAAAAACCAGTCAAGGGCAGAGTCTGGAACTCAGCTTTTTGAAGAGCACAGGCTACACTTGAGGCCAGATGACTGGAGGCTCCCCTGGACAGCTTAGTATAACCTCTCGGCATCACGGACAAGGCAATGCTGCGGCTTTCCTCTATTGTATGCTAGAAATTGGTCTGTAAAATGACTAATGGGACATAAAGATGAATGGCTAATAAATGTCCCCTGCAAAACATCAAACTCTGCTATAATTTGCATTTAAATAAACATGTCTTCTGCACCCTCCAACAAACTGTGCTTTGGTGATTCAGTAGAATTTAAAATTCAGATATTCGAAGGATAGAGTCCTTTACCTTTGAGGTCTTCTGTCTATGAAGATGACCTCATAGGCACAGAGAGCCATTAGCATTAACTTATTATCAGAGATGCGCTCAGTCATGTCTGTGAACCCCTGCCTTAGTGTAAAGGATTCTGGCCATCAAGGGCACCATCATGGCTTTGGTCACGACCACTATTTATTCCATAGTGAGTCAGCTTCCACTTAGATTTAGGGATGGGCCATTTTCTCTGAGAAGTTAAGTGACTTCTTCCTGGGTCTTCCAGGCTCATTAATTGTCGTTTGAGCAGGACCCCCGGGCCCAAATCCACCCATCATAATGTTCTTCTGGTAGATTTTTAGGGCCCTCTGGATCCTTCTATTTCCCCATTCTCCCATGCTTCTCTCACCTTAAGTCCAAATAGGATGTCCTCCCCTCTGCCCCACTTTCCTGGTAAGTGAAGACTTTCATGGGACATGACCCTTGGACTTGTGTCCAGATATAAGTGAGTATATACCATTTGACTCTTTCTGCTTCTGGGTTAACCCATTCATTATGGTCATTTCTAGTTCAATCCATTTGTCCACAAATTTTGGGAATTCCTTGTTTTTAATAACTGAGTAGTATTCCATAGTATGATACCAGCCAAGGGCAATACGTGCAGTAAACTTCGAACCCCTACCCAGATCTAACCAATGGACAGGACATTCTCCACAGTTGAGTGGAAAGTGGGACTGACTTTCACATGAACTCTGGTGCCCCATATTTGAACATGTCCTCTGGAAGGGGAGACCTGGTAGCACCCAGAGAAAGGATAGCAGGCTACCAAGAAGACACTTGATACCCTATGAGCATATACGGGGGGAGGAGGTTCCCCTCAGACACAGTCATAGGGGAAGGGAGTAGGAGAAAAGTGGAGGGTGGGAGAATGGAAGGATACAAGGGATGGGATAACAATTTAGATGTAATATGAATAAATTAATAAAATATTAAAAAATTATCTAGCCAAAGTTAGCTACAAAAGTTAAAATCCAATCATTTTTTAAAATAAAAGGTCTATGAAGAGAAACATTACTTTGAAAAGCCATAAGGACCAAGAGACTGTAATGGTCTCTTTTAAACATTTAAACTAATGCCCTCTCTGTGGGCTTCCAAGTGTCTGTCTCAGTCCCAGGTGTCTACACTTGTCTTTCCATCTCTCTGCTGTTCTCTGTGTGCCACCTGGACTGCACCCTCCTGAATTTGCTCTTCCCTTTTGAGACCCAGTGTTTGCTGTCATCCATAAAATATATACAGAATTCACATGCCTCCTCTCTTTCAATGGGCTCTCTTTATTGATTAAGAATGATCAGAACCATCTCCTTAGATGCAGAAAAAACATTTGATAAAATCCAACATCCATTCATGTTTAAAGTCTTGGAGAGATCCTGAATACAAGGCACACACCTCAACATAATAAAGGCTACATACAGTAAGCCAATAGCCAACATCAAATTAAATGGAGAGATACTCAAGGGAATTCCTCTAAAATTGGAGACCAGGCAAGGCTACCAACTCTCTCCATATTTCTTCAATATAGTACTTGAAGTTTTAGCCAGAGTAGTTGAAAGGGAAAATTTTTAATTAGCATTAAAGCAACCAGAACAGCAGAGCTCTCTAACTCATAAGTGCAGGTCGACAGGTATGCTAGCCCAAGGTCCCAGATGATAAGTCACAAAGAATGCGGAGATAGGAGACAAAGGCCTACTGAGTGCTCCAGGGACCAGCTGGCCATAAAAGATAGGGAGAATACACAAGGACAAATTCCTGAGAGAAACAGGTACCGGACATGGTCGAGTGAGTAATGAGCCAAGACCCCTCATCTGATCTTATGGTGTCTGCTTAATCCCCCCCTTGAGGCCCGCACACAATGTTCCAGATTTGAGTTTAACCAGATGTGTCGTTAGCTCAGATAAACATCTACCCTCGGGTTCCAAGAAAGACAGGAACCAAGGACTGTACCCATGTGATTAAGTCTGAGCTTACCCCAGATCTGCCTATGCAATTTGCTGATGTTCAAATGTTTGAAACAACCAATCGTGTGTGGCCGCGCCAAAACTTCCCACTCTCCCCGACCCTTGCCCATATAAACCCCTAACCCCTGGGCTTCTGGGTCGACTCCTCTGTCTCCTGCGTGAGATACGTGTCGACCCGGAGCTCCGCCAATAAACTGCCTCATGTGTTTACAGCAAGACGTTCGTTTGTGTGTCTTTGGGTGTGCGCCATCCCGAGGCTTGAGTGAGGGTCTCCCTTCGGGGGTCTTTCACAGTAAGACAACAAAAGGAGATCAAGAGGATCCAAATGGGAAAGGAGGAAGTCCAATTATCCCTATTTGCAGATGATATGATAGTGTACATAAGTGACCCCCAAAATTCCACCAGAAAACTCTTACAGTTGATAAAAACCTTCAGCAAAATGGCTGGATACAAAATTAACTCAAAAAAGTCAGTAGCTCTCCTGTATACAAAGGACAATTGTACAGAGGAAGAAATTAGGGAAGCTACACCCTTCACAACAGCTGCAAGCAATATAAAATATCCAGGAGTAACTCTAACCAAGCAAGTAAAGGACTTGTTTGAAAAAACTTCACATCTCTGAAGAAAAATATTGAAGCTGACATCAGAAGATGGAAATATCTCTCTTGTTTGTGGATCAGAAGAATTAACATAGTAAAAATGGCCATCTTACCAAAAGCAATTTACAGATTCAATGCTATCCCTACCAAAATACCTGCACAATATTTTAAAGACATTGAAAGATCAATTCTCAACTTCATATGGAAAAACAACAACAACAAAAAGCAGAATACCTAAAACAATCCTATACAATAAAAGATTGTGGGAAAGACTAGGCTTTATCACAGGTGGAAGCAGTCTTGGCGGGCTTTACCCTTGGGCACCCCATGAATACCTTGTGACAGACTGAGTGGAGCCATCCTGGGCCTGGAATTCAGGAAGCAGACTTGGGGACCCCACCTGGACTACTGTTTTTTTAATTCTCAACGGGAGAAGGAGACTGCCTTTCGCATGTGACTCAGGCAGGCAGGGAGGAAAGAGCTGCAGCAGGTTTAGACTGGGCTTGAGTGCACATAGATCAGTGAACAGCCTGGACCAGCACACAGGCCAGAGACACCTAAGGACTCATCCCGTGCAACAGATACTGGAAGGTTCACTTTTTTTTCCCTTTAACCTTTTTTCCTAAAAGATCTTCCAGAGGAATTTCCATACCCGATCTCAAGCTGTACTATAGATCAACAGTAATTAAAACAGCATGGTACTAACACAGCTATAGGCTGGTTGATCAATGGAATCGAATCAAAGACCCAGAAATGAATCTACACACATATGGTTACTTGGTTTTTGACAAAGAAGCCAAATCTATTCAATGGAAAAAGGATAGCATCTTCAACAAATGGTGCTGGTCTAACTGGATGTCTACATGTAGGAAATTGCAATTAGATCCATATTTGTCACCATGCACAAAACTCAAGTCCAGATGAATTAAACACCTCAACATAAAACCAGAGACACTAAATCCGTTAGAAGAAAAAGTGGGTAATAGCCTGGAATATATTGGCACAGGAGACAACTTCCTAAACAGAACACCAACAGCCCAGGCCTTAATATCAACAATAAGTAAATGGGACCTTATGAGGCTGAGAAGCTTCTATAAGGCAGAAGACACTGTCAAGAGAACAAAGTGACAGCCCACAGACTGGGAAAAGATCTTCACCAACTCTACATCTGACAAAGGCCTAATATCCAAAATATATAAAGAACTCAAGAAATTAAACACCTCCAAACCAAATAACCCAATTGAGAAATGGGACTCAGAACTAAACAGAGAATTCTCAACAGAGGATTATCAAATGGTTGAGAAACACATAAAGAAATGCTCAATGTCTTTACTCTCAGAGAAATGCAAATCAAAACAACTCTGAGATTCTATCTTATACCCATCAGAATGGCTAAGATCGAAAACTCAAGTGACAGCACATGCTGGCGAGGATGTGGAGAAAGGGGAACACTCCTTCATTGCTGGTGGGAATGCAAACTAGTACAACCACTTTGGTAATCTATCTGGCACTATCTCAGAAAACTGAGAATAGGGCTACCTCAAGACCCAGCTATTCTACTCCTTGGAATATGCCCAGAAGATGCTCCTCCACACAAGGACATATGCTTAACCATGTTCATAGTGGCCTTATTTATAATAGCCAGAGCCTGGAAACAACCTAAATGTCCCTCAGTCGAAGAATGGATAAAGAAACTGTGGTACATTTACACTTTGGAATACTACTCAGCTATAAAAAAAAAAAAACAAGGACATCCAGAAATTTGTGGACAAATGGACAGAACTAGAAATGATCATAGTGAGTTAACCTAGAAGCAGAAAGACTCACATGGTATATATTCATTTATAATTGGACACTAGCCCAAGGGGCATGTCACATGATAGTCTTCACTTACCAGGAGATTGGGATAGTTCTGAGAACTTCCTATTGGGACTCTAGGTGAGAGAAGTATGGGAGAATGCAGAAACAGAAGGATCCAGAGTGCCCTAGAAACCTACAAGAAGAACATCATGACGGGCCGATTTGGGCCCAGGAGTTCTGTTCAAACTACTGTACCAAGCAAGGACAATACTTGCAGTAAACATTGAACCTCTATTCAGATCTAGGCAATGGACAAGACATTCTCCACAGTTGAGTGGAGAGTGGGGACTGACTCGGAAGTGAACTCTGGTGCCCCATATTTGACCATTTCTTCGTGTTGGGGAGGCCTCGTGGCACTCAGAGAAAGAATAAGCAGGCTACCAAGATGAGACTTGATAGCCTATGACCATTTAGCGGAGGAGGGGGGTCCCCCTTGGTCACAGATATAAGGCAGGGCAATAGGGTAAAAGCTGGAGGGAGGGAGGGAGGGAGGAACGGGAGGATACAAGGGATGAGATAACAATGAAGATGTAATCTGAATAAATTAATAAAATAAAATAAAAAGAATGATCAGAACTAAATTAAAATCCCAGTTTCATTTCTTACTAGGTGTTGGTTTGTTTTGACCAGTTTTTAGAAGTTGTAGTTCTTGGATAAAAATAAAATGTACTTAAATATATTATGCTTCCAGAGCCTGAGAAAAATCAAGTACAAGAATGATTTTCTGGTAAGCTTTTAAAACTACTCCAAGTTTCAGTTTCCTCGCCCATATTAAGGCGTCTGATGGTTATTATAAAGATTCACTCAGATAAAAAATTCTGTACTCAAGAATGTGTCTGGCAGATAAGCTTGCACAGCATTGCTTGAAAAAGAGCCCATGTTTTTTACTGAGCTTTAAAAGCTTTACTCATGAATATTTTTCTAATGCTCTACTGACATTTTGGTACTGTCTCATTAGCTGCGGTTCTCAGCTCCTATGTGACATTGGTGTCGCACAGGTGTCTTTGGCACAGTGAAAGAGCCTTGGATTAAGACTCTGTGGTGTGGGATGGAGTTCAGGCCCTGTAATGTGCTCGCTGCACTCCTGAGTCGGTAGCTTGAGCTCTCTGAGCCCCAGCTTCCTCATAGCAGGAAGGTCATTCAGACAGATGCCTTAGTCTGTGCTATGTCCTGTCCTAAGTTGCTTATGTGCACTCAGCTCACGCAATACCCTTTAGAGACACAGTCTGAGGAGGATACTGCTATCTCTCCTGTGTGGATGACGACACAGTGGCTCAGAAAAGATCTGCTTGCACTGTGGAGGTAGACCTGAAACTCAAGCCTGTGCCTGTGACAGCCACTCATGGAAGGGCTTTCTGTTCTCAGCCTATGAGGGGGCGTGACTCCTACTATCTGTGGAGCGGGGTGGAGAGGTTTATTCTGTTTGTTTCAGTCCCCTGTGATAATGTAAACTTCCTCACAGCATATGGCATGCTTCTGGTTTTCATCTCTCCTCCTTTTCCTAGTACCAATTTGCAATTACAATGTGCATTTAATACATTTCCTCTTGATTTAAGTGTGTGCTCTCTCTCTCTCCCCTGTGGGCTTTCTTACATCCTGTTACACGAGAGCTAGACCATGATGCATAGTCACAAACAGTCACCATGCCACAACACTAATAACAACCGTAAAATCAAAGGCTGCTGTGCACGCATGCGCAGTAGCAAGCCGAGCCTGTGGCCCGTCTCCTCCTTTAGGGGTTTGGCCATCCTAGAAACTGGAAGAAGTAGGGGGCAGAAAATGAATTACAGAGTACACGTAACCTGTCTTATATTATACGAGGAAATTACGTGCTGGGACAATTGTGTAACTGTCTTAATGTCACAGGACTAACAAGAGGTGATGCTTAGAAGCCATGGTCAGAAATGCTAGCGCATTCGAGTCTCCATCCTCCCCAATTAAACACAGACCCGAGAAGAGCACAACCAACGTTTTTTTCTAAGTTGTTGTTTTACGATAGCTCCCTGCCAAAATTCTTCTTGTAAGTGCGTTTTAATTTGCGGTAAAAAGCCACCATTTTTAGCCATCTTAAGTGTACCATTGAAGTTCACCAAAACATCACCACTATGCATCTCCAGAACCTTCTCATCTTCCCACAGTGAAAACCTACACTCATTTGACACTAACTTCCCATTCTCCCCTTCATCCCAGGATGTTAACTACGTTCTCTTCCAAGATACGAACAAGACCGTTGAAACTCTTGAGGGCTGTCCGACTGAGAACTTTGGTCACAGAGGCCCTAGCAAAGTCTGTTACCAGTCTGGCTGGTTAATACCTGACTCACTGTGGTCTCAGGCTTTGAGACTTTTCATAGCCTTTTACTTCCTAGGTGAAAGCAGCAGCCTGGTGCAGAGAGAGCTCTGAGGACAGGCTGCGTATCCTACCCGAATCAGGCTGGAAAGACCTTTCCTGTCTTTAAGGCTTGCTCAGTTTTCCTCCCGTGCAGCCACATGCCCATGGCGCTGGCCCAGAATTTATGAGTCATGTGCCTTATTTACTTCAGAGAGAATTACAATGGCGAAAGTAAATGGCCGAATTTATTTATTTCACATGGATCTACTGACTCTGAGGGCGAAGAAAGAGAATCCTTTATCTTCCAGGCAGAAAAACCTCCAGTCTGTCAGTAATGGATGGGGCTGAGATGAAGCATTCAGGCTGTAAATACTAGGCACGTTATCCATCTGTGTTCAGAAAGAGGACACAGAGGACAGTTGGCCGACCTGGACCTCTACTCTCACTGCCCCTTCCCAGATGTCCCTCTGAGCATGGATAGTGGGGAAACTGTTCGTCTGTTTAGTCCGGGTTATGAATAAGCACAGATTTCAGACCAGACCCCACAGATACTTAGTGCTGCATCCTGTTTCTTATGGTCTCCCCTCAGGGTTGGTCATCCCTTGACATGCGCGTTCCCCATTTTCTACCCACTTGCCCTGTTGTCTTCTTTTACATGCACTATACATCCTTTGCTTTCCTGAGTAACTTCTTTCATTTCCCACTGTGTCTTTAGACAATTATGTGCTTCTATGAAGCCTTCTGTGACAAACAAAAAGGAGTTAATCACGGTTTCTTTAATTTCTCTCATGTCTGTTTTTATTGATACACAGTTCTAATCGCACCTCATTTAAAGCACTCGTTGACAGGCTTTGACTAAGAGCCCCTTAGCAGCTTCCTGCTTCTCCTTGGAACATACAGACTCGAGGCAGAGATCAAGGACAAGCATGGTGACCCCTAGAAGCAGAGACAGATATTGCTTAGTTTGGAATGTCAACTGTGCAGAATAAATTGGTTTTGTTTTAAGCGTTCTTTTCCCGTGGTTTATAATTGGGATCCAAGTCAGACAACAGTCACATGTCATGGTCATTTACATATTTTGTACATATCCCTTTTCATCTCTTTTATTGGAAGGATTTTAAAAAGAGACTGTGATCAATCACACATACTTTCTTGAAATCTAATTTTGCTGATTTCATATTTGAATGCTCTTTTTTCTTTCTTTTTATTATTCTTATTTACTTATTTTCTGTGTTTGTATACACATGGTCTGCATGTATGCATACTCGTGTGTGTGTGTGTGTGTGTGTGTGTGTGTGTGTGTACAAATGTGTGCCTGTGCATGTGTGTGTGCATGCCTGTGCCTGTGTGCATGTGTGTGTGTGTGTGTGTGTGTGTGTGTGTGTGTGTTTTATGGGTATGTGCACATGCCTGTGGAAGTTGGAGTTAATATATTGGGACTCTTACTAGACAGATAATTCTCCACCTTAAAAACCAAAGCAAGGTCTCCCAGTAGAACCCAGAGCTCAGCAATGCAGACTGGCATCCCTTGCTCTTGAAATGCTGTGCATTTCAAATACTGGTGGACTGTTGTGCCCCCTGGCAATTTCCACAGGTGCTGAGGATTTAGCCCCCTGTCCTCAAATGCCTAGGAGACAAGTGGTTTCATCATGTCTCCATTCCCACATTTCCTTAGGCATGGACCTCTCTCTAGCATTCCGTACAAAATGATCCTTAAGTGCTTGCTTCCTGCGTAGGGATGTCAAAGTGGGGCAAGCTTAAGTCATTTGACCAAGTCCTCTAGGAAAGTGACTGACACAGCTCAAGTTAGATGTGAGGTCTCCTATGGTGCAATCCATTGCCCTTTGTACTATCAAACTGTAGTTTCCATCAGTAACTCACACATGCTTTCCTTAACTACTGACTCAGGCAACTAACTCTAGTGTCTGTGTGCCTTCCATTTGTCATGTGTGGACCGTGCACTTTTTATGGTGCATAATATTACCGATGAGCACAGTCATTTTATATGAGAATGTATCACACATATTTACATATAATAAAGATTAGACTTATGACTGGGAGAGAGTATTTGCATGTACGAGGTAGTGGGGAGAAAGCGAGTCTCAGAGCTTGAAGATGAGGACTATCTTTTTACCTGTGTTCCCTTTGGCTCTGTGACAATAGGCAGGCAGCAGTGATGACTTTAGGGGTCTTGATTAAATTATATCCACAATTTAAAAACATTTCCCCCTAAGATATAGCCTGCTAGACTAAAATGCTCAGAGATACAACAGCTGAGTCAGAATGTGCTAAGTTCTGAAACAAGAGCACTCTTAAAGCTCTCCAGCTAATCCGATTTTTTTTTTCTGTTTTAAAAACAAAAATATATACACTTTCTTGTATAAAGTTGGAAAAACAGACAATGAAAACAGAAAAACAAATGAAAATTATTACCCACAAAAGCATGGAACACACTGGCCGGGAGGAAATGGAGGTGGAGAAATTAGGGTTATCTAATAAGTCTTTGAAATTTTGTGAATATTTTATAAAACCAAACAAAAAAGATGGAAATCTCCAAAGGGAAGAATGAAATGAAACAAACCTAAATGGTTTGTGACAGTGGGCTTTAATGGCAGTCACTCCAATCTGATATAAAGGACTTCTCTGATTGGCCAGTGGCTTCTAGTGTTTCCTAGAGCTACATTATCTTCAAAATATAATCCCAGTGTAATTGTGCTTAGCTCCATCCAACTGGGTTAAAAAGAGAGGATAGAGCATATGGACATTTTTTAAAATGGACTTACTCTGAGCTATTGAATCTTGCTTCAGCTCATGAAGACACATGGCCGCAGGCGAAGGTAGAGAGGTTGGATCTGAGAGACAGATGGCCCATGTCTGCTGCCACAGGGTAGAATATAACACAACCATTTCTTCTGATTTCATAAATACCACATGTTAATATACTTGTAGGATTTAAACTTCTTAGATGACAAAAGCCACAAGAAACATAATTGGATGACAGAGATAGACTTTCAGAAGACATTTAGTGACTCTGCTGTTCAATTCTTCTTAAAAGAAACACTAAATGTGCTGGGTAGTTTTATATCAACTTGACAGGAACTGTAGTCATCTAAGAAGGGAAACCTCAACTGAGAAAATATCTTTGTGAGATCAGGCTGTAGGCAAGCCTGCCGAGCATTTTCTTAATTAGTGATTGATGGCATCAGCCCAACCAACCTACTATGGATGGTGCCGTTCCTAGGCTGGCGGTTCTGGCTTCTACAAAAAAGTGGCATGAATAAGCCATGAGGAGCAAGCCAGGAAGCAGCCCCTCACCCCAGCCCATGGCTTCTGCATCAGCTCCCGGTTCCAGGTTTTCCTGCCCTGCTTGAGCTTTTGTCCTTAACTTCCATCAGTGGTGAACAGGGATGTGGAAGTGTGAGCCAAACAAACCGTTTTCGCCCCAAGTTGCTTTGGCCGTGGTGTTTTATCACAGCAATAGTAACTGTAACTAGGACACTAAGGCAGATCCGCTCGCTGGTCAGACTCTGGTCATGCCTAACTTTAAGCCATCAGATAACAGAACCAGGCCTCCTGGGGGCAGTGCAACCCTAGCTATTTAGGAAATCACAAGTTCAAAGCTTGCGTGGGTCAAAGTTAGCCTAGGCAATTTAGTGGCCTGAAGAAAGGCCTGAGGACATAGTTCTGAGGTACAACAATTTCTGAGCATGCACGAGGCCCTATTTTCATTGACCTGAACAGCAAATGAACAAACAAAGCCCTTTCCTCATAACTGGGGTGTAGGTTTCTATGTTATTTCAGGCTCATTATTCTAAATCTTTCAGACTATTGTCTATTTTGTTACAAAGCTTTTTGGTAGCCACATACTTGGTCACAATTTCTCCTTTTCTCTTTGGCAGAGACAGTGTCTATGAGGAAAGTTACAACATGTATTATATAATAAGTTGCTATTGTGGGTTGTATAGTTTCTATGTTTATATTTTTGGGGGTCATGTTAGATTCTTCATATACACTGATCCTTTAAGTATTCCAGGTTAATCTATTCAAGTAGGTGCCATCATCGCCCCTGCAAAGATGAAGACATTGAGACCTATAGAGGATAAATGATTTGCTAAGGCCCACGGTCTGAGGACTAGGCGCTGTCAGATTCAAACCTAAGTGCGTCTCACTTCAAAGACGAATTGTAAGTTGTTCTTTTAAGTCATTAAATTTACACAGGCAGTGTTGTTTATGAAAGGCAGGGATAGAAGGCACATTTGGATAGAAAGAGAAGATTTGCTATAACCCCAAATAAAAGGCAGGATTTGAGCAATAGGTGGGAGCACAAAGGGTGAGAAATATTTACATACCACATTGTCTCTGAGGAAAACCAACTCTTTGGTAAACAACAATATCCCAAGATGTAGCAGACAAGTGGTAAAATGAAGACTCAGGATGTAGAAAATTAGTTCTAGCTTGAATTCACGGTTGTGATGTCTAAGTGGCCAAACCTGCTTATGATATTATTAGACTTGTTTTTCTGTTGATGTACACTGCCCTTGTTCCATTTGAGGAGAAATTAATATTCATAATTGAGCTTAGGAAATACTCACACAGTATTCATGTGCCATGTGGAGGGGTTGGGGATAGAGCTCAGGTGGGAGTGTGCTTGCCTAACATGCCTATGTCCTAGTTTGATCCCAGGAGCATATAAGACCCAGGTTCCTAACTCCTGCACTCAGGAAGTAGAGGCAGGGGGATCAGAACTTCGTGGTCATTCTCAGCTACATGAGGAGTTTGAGGCCATCCTGGGACACTTAAGACTCTGCCTCAAACACAAATAAAAAGGAGCAAGGATGAAGTTCCTGGCAATCTGCTGGTTTCTAGGGCCAGGTCTCTCTGCCTTACGGTAGGTAAAGGGACTACCATAAATTATGAAGGTCACTTATATAGACTAACGATTGCACCTGCTTTAAAATCATTCTGCTAATTACGGGAAACAAGGAAAAAATATCATCACCAATGCCACGCCCATAGTTTATCTTTCCTTATTGTAGTGAATTACTTAAGATCTATTGATTTCTTTCTATAGACAAATACATTGTGTTCCTGCATTGATTGGAAAGCATCATGCTGTTTTATTTAAGGTTTGTTGCACTTCCCCCCACAAAAAAATATTGCCTTATTTGCTAGTGTGTATTTAATAAAAAAAAAAAACTCGCATAAATGTTGGTGACATCAATATGAGGGAAGAGGGATATGGAAGGAGAAATAAACTTGAGAAATTTCAAAACTTTTCTATGGACACAGACCATAATTCATCTGCTGAAAAACACAATACTATCGATTACGCTTTAAGTTTTCATTTACTTCATATACATTCATCTTTTGTAGCTTTCATGAATAATTTTCTGCTAATCCCTGGTAAAGAGATTGGATTAACATATCACCAGCCTCTTGGTTTAGATACAGATGCAAGGATTTATGTGTCTCAGAATATCAGTGGGCTTTTGGGTATAAGCTGTAGTTGGAAACAGCACACAGGATTGTTACCATGCTACTTATTAATAATAGCATCAAAAATAAATTAAGTGCGTGAGAAAGGTTTTGTCTGCAACTGGGAATGGGAAAATGAAGAATCAAACTGGAGTAGGTTTAAAAATAATTTGTTAGGCAGTCCTGGTAGGGAAGCTAACAATCGAAAATATTCCAAGCATCCTAGGTTTGGCAAGGGCCTTAAACACATAATATTCTTTGAAAACACAGGTACTATTTTCCAGGTTTACAGTGAGGTCTGTTAGTTGGAGGTTCTCTTCAAAACTTGTGTAGAAACTGCGCAGACCATTCAGCCATAGTCTCAATGTTCAAGAATTCAGTGGGCCACTGAAGTGAGTTTTAAGAGTCCAGACCAGAAGGTCTGATACTTGAGGGCAAGGGGAGATGAATACCCTTGGTAAACATGGGAGAGAAATTTGACTTTGTCTCAATCTTTTATCCTGCCTGCCTGCAAGGGACTGGATGTGTTCACTGATCTTAACTCAGACCTATCGATTCAAACACTAAGCTGTTCCAGAAACATCTTCAGAGACACATATC
The DNA here is from genome assembly GCF_964271855.1 of Acomys minous. Lineage (NCBI taxonomy): Eukaryota > Metazoa > Chordata > Mammalia > Rodentia > Muridae > Acomys > Acomys minous. The sequence continues at coordinate 112,020,738 of NC_140494.1, forward strand.
AAAAGAATGCTTTACTCATCCTCTGGGCATCTTCTAATCAGCCAAACTGACACATGATTCATCACACATCTTTCATTTTGGCAAGTGGAGAAGATACTTAACAAAGACGAGACCACGTGCATATCTGGTGTTAACATGCTGTGTCTCCTATTTGTGCTTTGTTAGTTTCTAAATTCCTTTATGGCCCCTATTTCATTTGTGGCTCACAGCAATGCCAATAGGACTTATACTGATCTTATTTTATTTCTTGCATGAGAGAAGAATAATCCTGGAGTGATTGTTTTGCCCAACACCAATGATTCCCTTTGGATGTGTGATTTCTGTAACCCCAAAAGGAAGAGTAATTGTCACATCAGTAATTTTCTTTCCAGTTACATCACTCAAATGTCATCACGGTTTTACTACGCTAGACACAGAGCAGGAAGACAATACAAGACTCCTGATAATTCTTGGTCTTCAACCCCAAAGGCCTTATAGAGAAACTCATCATCTACCTCAATACTCACTCTGTCCTGAATAGCCACTTTTAAACAATGACAGTGAAACAGTGATACCCTCAAGATATGGGCATTAAGCTATGTGAAAAAGATAATTTTATATTTTTATAGAAGGGGGATGGAGAGTTGCCTTAGAGGTTAAGAGCACTGTCAGTTCTTTCAAAGGTCTGAGTTCAATTCCCAGCAACCACATGGTGGCTCACAATCATCTATAATGAGATCTGGTGCCCTTCTCTGGTGTGTAGGCTCACATTAGTTTCCTATGTTTTTCAGTTTCCATTGTATGTTCAAAGACTATCAGTCAGATTATTTAAGGATGCTATCAATACTAAAGGAAAGACATGGCACAATGGAGCAAACAACCTTTCCTCTAGCCAAGCGTGAGGCTCACAGTATGTTAATCTTTCCTAATTATTTCTTTTGTTAAAAAATATCAACCCAGTATGGCTGGAAACATAGCTGAGTTGACACAGTGCTTGCCTAGGGTGCATGAAGTGCCGGGTTCCATTCTCAACACTACATAAACTGGGAGGAGAGGTTAGTGGCAGTGATCCCAGGACTGCAGAGGTGGAGGCAGAGAAAGCAGAGGTTCAAGGTCACTATCGGCTGTATAGTGAGTTCAAGGCCAGCCTTAAGACTGAGTTTGTGGGAAAGGGAATCTGGTAATAGCTAGTTCAGGGGGATTTGTGAAGAATATATAACTATGTGTGCATAACTTTGGGAAGTACATCATACACAGCAGGTACTCAGCAAACATGGATAGAGAACAAACATTTTCTATGTTTTTTTTAAGGGATTACACATTAAAGACCCACAGAACTCCATTAAGAATATTAATAGAAAAGCCATTTAAGCATCTTATTTGTAGCGATACACACATATAACACAATGGTATGTTTTACTTTGCAAAGAAAACATGGCATTTAATGTTTGCCTTAATGCTAAGAAAATTAAGTTTGGAGGCAGAAGGAGTCTCTGTGACACAGAACAAAATGTCAAAATTCTCTGAAATTCTGTATTCTCACCAATAAGATAAGATGATTGTCCCCTTGTTAATACCTTCCTATATGGTCAGGAAAACACATTTATTCCTAAACTTATTTCTAAACTTTCTATACATTCTGATATAAACGTGCAGCATTATTCCCTGGGTGCCAGGTCAAGGCAATGGAATCTCAGACCCAGGAGAGGAATGTCTGCTTGGTACCTCCTGTTAAGGTAAACAAGGCTGGCTAGTTTGAAGCCGTTGCTTTTCTCCTTTGAGGGCCTTTTGCTGTGACGATCAGTCCAATGGAATCTGCTGCAGCTGGAAGTGCTGGTGGAGGATGACCAGACAGGCTCTGGATGTTCTGCCTTTCTGTGGCAGTTTCTGACACTCCTATTCTTTGAGCAGGCTTGTGTTCCTGAGATGTCCAGGTCAATCTTTCAGTCTCAGAAGAGGACAGTCTAGATTGAATTAGCCTTGGTTCTCCCATCACTAATTAGATGGTGCAGCAGGCCTGCCTTGGGGCACAGAGACACTGTTTCAGCTTCTGTAATAAGTCTAATGAAGTGCCTTCTCCATGTTCCAGGATGCCAACACTCTAAAAATGGCCCTGAAATGTAAAGCTTAGGAAACATGAGAACTGGGCAATCAATTTACAGACACAGGAAGCAAGAACACTCTATTTTCAAAGGATCTGCTTACATATCCCCCCCAACTCTGGCATGGAAAGGGACCTTGCTAGGGCAGGTGATTATCCATCAGAGTCTGCAGCAGATTGGAATGGAATTACCCTAAAAGTCAGAGTCTGTTTTGCATTTCTAAATCCTGGCAGTGCCACCATTGCTTGCAAGCACATACAGCTTCTTAACAACTTTCACAACCCTCATTACTATGAAATACGACTTTTATTCATAATTGAATATCACTTCTTTGCTGAATCTTGTCTCCGTGCGAGGAGCTTCCATAATAAGGTGACAAGCAGATATAGAAAAATGAAAGAAAATGAATGGAGTGCTATAAAATCCTCCACATAAACTTGTATTTTATATGGCTCTATATATTTTGTAAGGCGTTTTCATACCTCAGTTCAGGGACCTGGAACAATAGGCCAAAGGAAAACTATTAGGGACAGATGAGGTGCAGATTCACAGCATCTCAGAATTGAAAGAAATCTAAATTTCATCAACTCTGTCATTTTTCCCCATTGGAAACTTTTTTTTTCTGCATGTCCAACTGGTCACTTACCAGCTCCTACTTATTTGCATTGAGGCAGGGACATGTCTGAGGTGACCAGGAGGCTTGCCCCTGACTAAACAGTTTCGCCTGACAGGACCTGCTTTGCTATACTGAGTTCAAATCTTCCTCTTGTCACTCTTCCAGTTTTACATTTGCCTTCAGTGACAGGGATCCCAGTGTTGTTGCAATGGGGGCAGCTACTCCTGAGTTGAAGGAAGAGTAATATGCGTCCACCTAGCAAGTCTCCTCCATGCTAACTAGTCCAGTTTTTTTTTTCACCAAGGATAAGCCTGGACTCTTGGGGGTCACAAGACCTTGCAGTGGAGCCTTAAAATCGGCACTAGTTCCCCTCTAAAGCTCCTTGAGTGCTTCCAATATTGGCATGACCTTGGAGCTGGCTGGACACGCCCATTGTCAAGCCCTGGTGTATATGAATGATAAGGGTTGAACTGCTCTGGCCTCCTTTCTTGGATGATGTCTTAAAATACAGCAAGGAAGGCTGCACAAATCTTGCCAGTGCAGTCCCATGGTTCAATAGTGTTGTTTACCTTGTGCCGTGAATTCCGTTGAGCACTTGGGTGTAAACCTCCTAGTGCGTTGCTGATTTTTATGCATTTAGGCTTCAGCCAATGCACGAATTGCCATGAGTTTATGAAAAAGAATAATACCTAGATGTTTTCACAGCAACTATTACTACTCAATTTTGCTGCCTTTCACTCATGTCTTTATTATTCCACATGAGAACTGGCAGGCATCGTTGCTGAGCATTATCCTGCTAGGTGGAGCCACTCTTTTTACTTTGTTGGAATAATTTTGAAGCAGTATTTTGGCTTCTGTTGTTAGTCGTGTCCCTTGGCTTGTATCTTCTTAAATGTTGGATAAGTGTGTCTCTCTTTAAGACACTGGCAATTGTTACAATGAAGCAGAGTTAGGGGCATAATCTGAGAATATACTCTTAGTAAAGGCCTCCCCTGACCCGCATCCTCAACCCCAAAGCCAAGATCCTAAACTGAGCTTAAAGTCTCAGGAAGCCAACTATTCGAGAACTGCAGAAGAAAGGCATCTGACTGCATCCCCCACTCCCAGAGATTGCACAGACCTGACTTCAAGCCCCGACACCCAGTGGTTACAAAAGGAGACAACAGATGAAGTAGTTTTAAAAATGGCTTACTAGTAAAAACAGCTTACTTTCTCATTCTGTCCCTCAACAAAATCCCTTACCTGACTCCCCACCCTTAGCTACAAAACCCTCAGCTTGAAGCATATAATCTGCATTCTCTCTGCCTTTGCTGCTTACTGTGTTGGTGGGCCCTGTACCCCAATCACAGTGGAGCTGGATCTTGAGATGTCACCTCTCAGGTCAAATAAAGCCTGCTCTATTTGTCAAGGTCGCCTAAATTCTCATCATTTCTTTCTACAGACTTAATTCTTACATGCATGAAAACTCCCTTTGTAAAAAGAACATTCAATTTTGAAAATATTTTCTGGATAACAACATTTACTGGAACTCATCTTGTTGTTACATTAGGAATATAAATGAAATCAGAAAAAATGAGGTGGTCTTACCTTGCCAGTTTGTAAAGTGAGCTTCTGGGCATTGACGCCAGGGCTGTGTGTAAGCTGGACAATAACGTTTGTCTACCAAGTTACTTGCCTAGGCAGATTTTTCAGGGTCTTATGTCACCCAGGTTGATGAGTTTGGACTCAATATGCAGCTGAGGATGACCTTGCACTTCTGATTCTCCTGCCTCTACCTCTTAGTCCGAGATTACAAACACGCGCCACTAAGCTTGTTTATGTCATGTTGGAGAACAGACCCAGGTCCCATGGAGAGTTCTAGGCCAGCCCTCTACCCATTGAGACACCCTCCGCAGCCCACCTTGCTGCTCTTGAGAGAAGCTCACTGTCCAGTGATATTCTGGATCCCAAGACCGTGCAAGGACATCTCCTGCCAGGGCCACCCTCCCTCCTCAGAGTAATTAGGGGTGCGGAGTTGGAGTCTATGCCTGAGAGCCTGAGGCAAGTCTGCTTTGCCATCTAATTAGTAATGAAAGAACCACGGCTAATTCAATCCGGCCTGTCATTCTCTAGACTGAGGAATTATCCCAGACGTGGTGAGAACATGAGCTTTGTCTTGGCATTATCAGAAGGGACAGCTGATGCTGCAAGAATTTTATTCTGTCTCGAGGAGCTGGTTGAGTCAGTGCAGATTGAACTCCTAAAACATACACACAGGAAAGGGATAAACAGATCATCAGATGTAAAACAGTGATACCTCAGGGTGAGGACATGTGTGGTCCCAAACAAACAAACAAACAAACAAACCAAAACAAACAAACAAAAAAACCCCAACCTTGACCTCTGTTAATGAATTGATACTTTAGAACCAATCCAATGCCAATTTAAACATTTAATTTATAAATTCAAGAATGCCAGCTTACAGCCTATTCAAGACCCAATGCAAATATAAACATTTTATACATTTGTGTAGAAGGAAACTCTGAACAGCACACCTTAAAAATATGGTCTAGTGAAATAGTTGATCCCCCCTTCAATGTCCATTGTGACCTTGTATGTCCCACGGGCCCTTCTGCCAACCTAGCATATTTAGTTAATTCAGTGGCACAGTCTTGTTCTTTCTTTGAGTCTTAGCATTCTATGAAAGCGTTAGTCAGCAAATATTTATTAGATGGCATTTATTAAATAGGCTTTAAAACGAACAAACAAACAAACAACAAACAAGCAACTTGAACAATCACATGGATAAACAAAACCAAAGAAATACATCAACAAGTAAAATAATTTTGGTTACCGATAAATGAAATAAATGAACGCCACAAAGGAAATGAAACGTGGAAGGCTAAAATGTGACCACCATCTTTTTATCCCGCACGAAAGCCAGAGATGGCCAACTTTGAGACGACTAGAGAAGCAGTCAGTGTGGATCAGGACCTAGGCTCAGGCTGTGCTCTCTGAGCAAGGAAATGACAGCAAGAACTGGCAAAAGGGGAGCGCAAAGACGAGTTGGCACGGTAAAGATTTCTGCAGACACATAGGCATGTCATAACGATGCCTCTTATTTTGTAGAATTAAAACAGTTTAAAGGCAAAATAACAAAATAAGCATAGAAAGTTAAGTAATAACAACAAAAAGAAACAACAGCAAACAACACATGGGGTGTGGGAGCATGTATCTTCATACTGGAGTAAGAATGCTCCGTTGCTGTCAGTCCTTGCATAGGAAAGGGACTCTCATTCTTTTGTACCTATTATTTGCCTGTCTGTCTGTCTGTCTGTCTGTCTGTCTTTATCTCTTTCCCTGTCCCTCCCTTCCTCTTCCTCCTTTTTCCCCCTCCCCCCTCTCTGTATATCACCCAGATGCAGATACCAGCAGAGGGCATTGGCATCCTTGGGGCTGGAGTGCAGATGACGATGACTCCCCTCTGTGGGTGCCGGAATTGAACTTCAATCCTCTGGAAGAGCAGCAGGTGCCTTTAACTGCTGCGCTATCTCTCTATCCCTCATGTGTCGATGGTCTCTCACATTCAATGACTCCCTTAGCCCTTGCACTTGCTCTGTGAAGTTTATTCACATTATTTGTGGGTTCTCTTGCTCAGACTTTGTGGGTTGATTTAAGGTCTCCTTTAAAACTCTTACTTTCAGCTGGGGAGATAGCTCTGAGGGTGAAAACTCTCCCTCTGAAGGCAAGAGAACTCATTCCTAGCATAAATGTAAAAAGGTCAGGCAAGCACAAGGGTGCTTGTACCCAGCATTAACAAAGCAGAGCCAGGCAGAGTCTAAGAGCTTGCTGGCCAGACAGCCTTGCTGAGACAGTGAGCTTCAGGTTCAATGAGATAATCTGTCTCCAAAAATAAGGTGGAAACACTAAAGACACCTGTCCTCCTCTAGTCTCTGCCTTCATGCACCTAGACACAACATTACACTACACTACACTACACACCACACACACACACACACACACACACACACACACACACATACACACACCCCTTTCTCCTCCATGCCTGGTCCCCTAATTCAAGTGATCCGCAACCTTCTAATGCTGTGACCCTTTAATAAAATTCCTCATGTCAAGGTGACCCTCAACCATTAAATTATTTTTGTTGCTACTTCATAACTGTAATGAATCATTACATAAGTATCTGATATGTTCAGATAGCTGACATGTGACCCCAAGGGGGTTGCGACCCACAGGTTTCGAACCACTGCTCTAATTGGCGCCTAAAAGCTTTTACTATGTTTTCTCAGAAGTCTGTGCCTCCCTTCTTTCTTGTAGAGCTCATGGTGCTTGCTTGTCATTTACTGATTGTTAGCATCTCTTAGTAGCAAGTCCCCTGAAGGCACAGACTGAATGCTCAGCTGGCACTTCCCGCGCATCCTTTGTGATGCTGCTCTACACTTGGCCCTAGCCCTAGTGATGACATAGTGAGTTCCTAAGTACTTTTGGGCTCAAGTCTCTCTTTCATTTGGCTGAGTTTAATGCCAGGCATTTTAAACACATATTTCCTGGTGGTATCAACTACCAAGAATGATTTCTTGTGACTGCTTATATTTTTACTGTATTTGAAGTCATTTCACATTTTTCAGTTTATACGTAATTCAAGTCTATTTCAAATTGCTTTGGGCAACTGACTGCTTTTAAGGACAATACACAATTTATGCATCTTTGTAGAACAGATCTATATGTTTCTATTTCACTTCTAGTGGATATTTTGCTCTATTTTCTTGCCAGTAAAGACTCAGTATTCAAAGTAGGAAAAAACCCTTTAAGTTGATTTAATATTAATGTTTCATTTTCTCTATCATTTGGTGTATCTATGTTAATTATCCATGATTTTCTAGAAAAAAAAACCAGTGTGAAAAGGAAAATTTAAGATTGGTGTACGACTTAGAAATATGATATTCACATTTAAATACTGTGGTTTAGGCAAGGAGAGAGAGGCCCCTTGTTTCTCCCCCAAAAGATCTTCTAGCCAAGGAGGCTGTTTAATAAAACTTCACATAGACAGTTTTTCTTGTTAAAATGTAAATTCCCTTAGGCAGAATTAGATATTAAGCCTTGTTCACACTGGCATTAAAATGGATGGTATCAGATTTTTTTTCCTCTCAAAAAAATATGAATAGTTTGTTATGCTCTGGAGGATAGATGTAAGGAGTAAGGAAAAAAAAAACCCACAGAGCAAAGTAGAACATATCAGAGAGAGAAAAGTGGGAGCCTGACTTTGCCGATTTCGCAGTGTCTTTAGGTGGTTCATCTCCCAGTCGGGGGTCTCAGGCTCGGAACATGGTGCTCCACCCTGCTTCTGTTGTCCTTGATAGTTTTTGTCCAGACCTTGCTTTCCCAAATCCTTAATAATCTCCTGACTGTGCAGAATAAAATGGGAGGAAGCAAATCCCTCTCCTATTTCAGAATTCAGAGTGAGATTATTCTCAGGCTCTTGATTTCCAGTATGCCGTCCATCCTGGCTTGTCACTCATTAGTAATAGGCAAAAATGACTTTAAATATTCAATCTTTGTGCAGGGCCCAACTGTGTATTTACAAATGTCTTCATAAGAATTGGCAAGGGTAATTTTATATTTATCTATTCGAGCTCTGGCCAGTGTTGGGTTTAGCATTAAATTACTCAAGGGAAATTTTTATCTGAAAGCCAGATTAGGATTCCAAATACTATATGTTTGTCAAATACTAAATGATTCAGGCGGTTCAAGCCAGTTCTCACTGCAGATGCTGGGGTGGTCAACAGCATGCACACAAAAGAAAGGTAGTGCACACTCCTCCTGGTGGACAAAGAGTAAGAGGTAAACAAACAGCTGCAAATGGTTAAGAAGAAAGCAAACAGTGAGTTAGAATTGGTCATCCCAATTTCAGTGGAAAAGTTAATTGGAAGTGATGACTGGAGGGAGGGCTGCAAAGCCATAAGAGTGGTTTAAAAATATTTAAATTCTGGGCATGGTGCTAAGCGCTTAACACATACGATCTTGTTGAATGTTGAGAATTCCTTAGGAAACAGGTCCCACCTAAATCCTGCTGTGCAAATAAACTTGTTGGTGAGAAGTGTGGAGAAGCATGGCCATTCACAGAGCTGGAGAGGTGGGTCATGTGACCTGTAGGGTGATGATGGGGATCTGCTGTGTGACCTCATAGCTGAAATGGATGCTATTGCGTGCAGAGACAGGGATGAAGATTAGGACAAGGGCCAGACAATGACTTGCTTGTCATCACCACGTGAGATTGTCTTTCTTATAATACTATATGAAAAACACACAGTGCTCCATTTTCTTTCACGTAGCATAAACATCTTGAGGCTCCTGGGGTGTGAATGCCAGCAGTTCAGTGAATCAGGGAGATGGTTCAGTGGGTAAATGTGGCCACCACAAAGCCCTGATGGCCTGAGTTTGATCTCTAGGACCCACATGGTGGAAGGCTCCTTTTTACGAATGGTCCTCTGACTTCCACACATGCTGTGGAAGTTAGGTTGTCTCCCAACCATATGTGACATAAAAGCAAGAAAAATATCAGTAATTCATTCCTTTTTATTATGAAGTTGTTTCCATGCATGTAAGTCTATGTTTCTCTCTTGTGGTGCACCTGTTATGCAGTGCACCAAGTGGACCTGTGTTGCTCTATTGTGCTGTGTGGTGTCAGTGTCGGCATCAACCCTGAGGTACTTTCCCAAGCTTTTCAGCAGTCCAGGCCCTTTGCTATCTGACTGAGTTTTCCAATAAGTTTATAATGTAAAAAAAATAAGATTTTATTTTTAAGTTATGTGCACATGTATGTGTCTGTGTATATTTTCTATGTGCAAATGTATGTGTATGTCTATAAATTCTCTCTTCTGTGTGTATGGGTTTGTGCACATACATTCAGGTGCCCAAGGACCCAGAAGAGGATGTCTGAGTCCCTAGAGCTAGTTATAGAAAGATGTGACTTTCCAAGGAGGATGCTGGGAACTGAATGCATTTCTTCTGTAAAAGGAGTATGTGCTCTTAACTACGAGCACACTCTCTTTGGAACTTTTGAAGAAAAAAAGCCTACTAAAGTTTGGAATATGATTATACTGAATTACAGTTTTGTGGAAGAATTCACATTTAGCAACTGTTTGCTCCAGCCCATGAACCCAGTATATATCTCTTCCTTTATTTAAGATTTCTTTACTTTGAGCAATGCATTGTAATTTTACAAACATTTTTTGTATGTTACATTTTTGATTATGTGTATTATTTTTAATTTCTTATTTTGACACTATCAAGTGTAGTTTTAATCATTTGTTTCTACTCTTTGTAGCTTATTTTTAGATTACAATGGATTTTCTAGACAGGCTAGTATGTTCTTTGTGAATAAAGTGTTAAAATGCCACTTGTTTTCTGATTTGAATCCTTCTCTTTCTTCGTCCCTCCTTCACTGCCTCCCTCCCTATGCCACCTTCCTTGCTCTTTATTTTTCTTTTTTTCTATCCTGTCTTTTTTATTTATTTATTTATTTATTTTGGTGTGTCCCATTCACTCTCTCCCCTTTCTTGTCTTTTTCTTTTTTTCCTGAAATGGGGCTTCGTTATGTAACACTGCTGGCCTTGAACTAGTGGCAATCCTCCTGCCTTGCTTGGCTTCCTCAACCCTGGATTTGATTTTTACCTTATTGTATTGGTTATAACCTACAGCACATTGGTAACCAGAAGTAAGGTGGTGCTTTTCTCTAGTCAGTGGCTGTTTCTCAAGCCTCAGCTATTTTCTTCTCAGGCACACGGTAACTGGCACCCTCTCGGTGCACCTTGCCAGAGACACAGTTGCTCTCTGGTGAGACTCCACTCTAACACTACCTGTGCCTCAAAGCTTCTAGATTGTACTGAGAGTTCTGTCTTGCAGTGCTATTAACATCCATTTGTAAGGTGGTAAGCTAGATGACACTGGAGTCCACGTGTCTTCCTAATCGCTCAAGGGGTTGCTGCCTTTCACCGCCTGGTGTAGTGTCTTACCTGGGGCTCTGTATGTTTTCTCTTACTTCTGCTGCTTCACGCAAGAGGGGGTTATCTTCTTCCTTCTAATTTGTAAGCACTCACATGATCTCAATTAGTAAGATAAGGATGCAGTGTCTGCAATAAAAAGTCACAATTACTACCCTCCACATTCCCAGGACTTGTCCCTAAAATCAGTTATTCTAAGAATCTTGGGATGATATGGGGGGTGCTTAAATAAATACATACATATATACATGTGTGTGTGTGTGTGTGTGTGTGTGTGTGTGTGTGTGTGTGTGTGTGTGTGTGTTTCATATGAACCTACTGGTCCTTCTTTCTTTTCATTTTCTCTTTAACATTTGGCTTCCTACTCTTCATTCTTCCCCTGATATATTCCTATATACTTTCCTCCTCACCCCCCAACTTCCAATTTAAGTAGGTCATCATTTGAGGTTAGATAATAAATAGTTTTAAAATTAATTAATTTATTTCTTCACTTTACATCTGATTGTAGCCCCTCCGTCCTCTCCTCCCAGACCCATCCTCCCTCCCCTATTTCTTAGAAAAAGGTAGACCCCCACCCCAGCTTATCAAGTCCTATCTGGACTTCTTCCCCTATGGCCTGGTGAGGCATTCCCACCAAGGGGGAGTGATCAAAAAGCAGGCAACAGAGTCCATGTCAGAGACAGCCCCTGCTCCCCTTACTAAGGGACCCACATGAAGCCTGAGCTGCCCATCAGCTACACCTGTGTAAGAGGCCTTGGTCCAGTCCACGCATGGCCCATGGTTGGTGCTTCAGCCTCTGCAATCCTCTCTGGGCCTTGGTTAGTTGGCTCTGTTAGTCTTCTTGTGGAGCTCCCATCACTTCCAAGTCCTTCTGCTGTTCCTCCTCAGCTGTCCACAAGACTCCCTACACTTTGCCCAATGTTTGACTGTGAGTCTCAGCATCTATTCTGATTTGGTGCTGGGTGGAATGTCTCAGAGGACAGCTATGCTAGGCTCCTGTCTGTGAGGATAGCAGAATATTGTTGATAGTGTCAGGGGTTGTCTCTCTCCCATGGGGTGGGTCTCAGAGTGGGTCAGGCATTGGTTGAACATTTTCTCAATCTCTGCTCTATCTATACTTAAAAGATGCTCTACCACATGACAAGGACATTTGCTCAACTATGTTCGTAGCAGCTTTATTCATAGAAGCTAGAGTCTGGAAACAGCCTAGGTGGCCCTCAACTGAAGAATGGACAAAGAAACTGTGGTACATTTATACAATGGAATACCACTCTTTATTAAAAACAAGGAAATCATGAAATTTGCAGGCAAATGGATGGAACTAGAAATGATCATCCTGAATGAGGTAACCCAGACCCAGAAACACACACATGGTATGTACTCACTTATAAGCAGATTTTAGCCATATAGTGCAAGGCGAGCATACTACAATGCACAGACCCAAAGAAGATAAGTACCAAGGAGGACTTAAAGGAGGATGCTTAAATCTCACTCAGAAGGGGAAATAGAATAGACAGCGGATGTGGTTGAAGAGAGGGAACAAGTTAGAGAGGGAGCACAGAAAGAAATGAGGGTGGGGACCAGACCTGGGGAGAGTGGGGGTTGGGAGGACAGAGGGAATACAGAGAGAAGAGAAACCGTGGGTGAGGGCATCTCTGTGACAAGCTGGAGGCCTAAGACAAGGTAGGCACTGGAGATTGGTCTGATATGTTTTTATGCTAATTACTGCTTGCTGTTTTTGTGCCACCAGATTGCTATAGAACCTTCCCTAAGAACTTATTTCTATTTGGCCAATAAAAAGCCAACACACCTGGGCAGGCAAATGGGATAGGCGTGGCTAAGGTTCCAGGGCTTAGGGAGACTGAGAGAATCTTGGGAAAGAGAAGGAGCTGGGAGGAAGAGCAAGGGGGAGAATTGCCATGGAACAGAATAGAGCCACGTGGCCCAGCGAGGGGGACGCTGAAGTTCCTCATGGAAACAGATAGCCAACATGAACAACAGCAGCATTTTGGGATTATGGATGGGAAGTAGCACAGATAGAAATTGTTAGAAGCAGATGGCATGGGATTTGGGCATGGAGGCATAGACGGTAGTTCAGAGCGTTAAATTCTGCCCTGCCCAGGTCAACCAAGGCTGTTTTTAAAATATAACAGGTGTCTGTGTTTCATTGATTGCTAGCGGGTTAGAAAATACCACCGTAATAATAATTATAGGGCTAATAACTATTAGGCCCTACTTCTAAAATAACCACAACAGATAGGCGTCTGGGAGAATATGGGGGTGACGTCAGCTAAGACTCCTAGTAGCAGGGGTCATGGAGACTGACGAGGGCACCCTGTAACTAGACAGGGTTCTCAGTGGAGGAAGGGGAACACCAACCCACCCACAAAACTTCGACCCCAAATTTACCCTGCTTACATGATGTGCAGGGATCAAGATAGAGTAGATAGTAAATTTTTTTTACATTAATATAGCTATATATGTTCTCCTTATTGTCAATGCACAGAATGCAAGGAGATTAAATTTTCTTTCTAAAATATTTTTTTTCCTTGAAGTTTAAAGTCCAGCCTGCTCAGTAGACTGGGATTAAAACTCAATGCTAGAGTGTCTGTCGGCGTGTGTGACAACCTGAAAGAGAAATGTCCTTTCAATACACGCTCCTCAGCTGGTGGTGTTTGGGTAGGGTTGTGGGACCTCTAGAGGTGTGGTTGGGAGAAGCATGCCGCTAGGGCAGGCTTTAGCAGCTTAAAGCCCCTTACCCGACTCCCAGTTCTCTGCTTGCTGTTTATAGTTGACTGTGTGGTCTGTCAGCCTCCTGCTCCTGCCCCTAGCTGCCATGTCTCCTCCACTGCTATGGACTCCCCAGCTGGAACTGTGGATCGCTTTGGGTCATTGTGTATTATCACAGCAGCAGAAAGGTAACTAATGAAGCCATGTATTAGGCTGTGTGTTCAACCCCCAAGATTCAAGCAAACACACAAACCAGCAACAGCGAGTGTGAGATCATGCACAAGGCTTCCTAACAATATGCGCTTTGTGTGTCTAGCTTAGATCTACTAAACTTTAATTTCTAGGCTGGATCCTTAGGGAACATATTTTTTTAAATGTTCTATATGTCCCTGCCGTTCGGCAGATTTCTATGGTTCAGTAGCAGTTGCTCCAAGCACATCGTGTTTAAGAAGCTGCATATAGATACTGTAGCCATAGCAGCCTCCTCATTATTGCCCTGTCGGGTTGCACTAGAGATTTGCTCATCTGCTTTCTCTCTGACATTACACATCAGCTGCCGTTGCTGTGATCACACCAACCCACCTGCACCAAGCCACTGAGCTGAGCACTGTTAGCCACTGAGCTGAGCACTGTTAGCAACGCCACTATAATTGGACCTGAACTAGGGACCTCTGGGGTGAAATATATCTTCCTAGGGTCACTGAACTAAAACAAGGGTCAACAATCTCTTTTGAGAAGTCAACCACATCTATCTGACTCAATCGATTAGGTGCATCTGTTTTACCGTGGCATTACCTTATAAAATACATGTTTTAATCTAAGGGCAGGCTTGAACACAATGTGTTGTTTGCATCATCACAGTGACACTTTCTTCCCATTAGTGCTGTAGCCTAATTAGATTTATACCACACCAGGGAATAGTCAATGCATGCAAATGGCAAGGCTTCACCATTTATAATTGTCCACTGGGAACCAGGGTATTACAAAGTGAGTTCATCCTCTGCCCTTAAAAAGCTAGGAGCTATTTTTAGGCAATAGATATTAAATTAGAAATATAGAAACCCCAGGTCCTTCCTGGAATATACTTCAAATTCTTCCAATAGTCATCACAAGGGCTAACGCCTGATGCATTATTCACGATGTGTGTGTACATGCTGGGGACCTAAGAACAGTGAATTTAGGCTTAAGGACCAGACAGCCTCCCATATATATGAGAGTCACTGAACAGCTGTGCTACATAATTCACCTTTGCCTTACAGATCTGAGAATGAACATCTTTGTCTTTTAAGCTGCCTTAGCCATGAAGTGATTCCAGGCCTCCTATGCATTTCCTTCCTTACAGGAGGATTACCACACTTAGTTAGTGGGAACAGGCCTATGGCATTTGATTCCAGGCCTCCTATGCATTTCCTTCCTTACAGGAGGATTACCATACTTAGTTAGTGGGAACAGGCCTATGGCATTTGATTCCAGGCCTCCTATGCATTTCCTTCCTTACAGGAGGATTACCATACTTAGTGGGAACAGGCCTATGGCATTTGATTCCAGGCCTCCTATGCATTTCCTTCCTTGCAGGAGGATTACCACACTTAGTTAGTGGGAACAGGCCTATGGCATTTGATTCCAGGCCTCCTATGCATTTCCTTCCTTGCACGAGGATTACCACACTTAGTTAGTGGGAACAGGCCTATGGCATTTGATTTGCTGCCATGTAATAAAGACTTGCATATTCTAGTCATCATGTTCTTCTCAAGAACATTTGGGATTTGATCCTGAAAGAAAATTTGCCTTCTAGAAACTGTTAGGTACTTTAAGGAGTGTTAGTTAAATTTCGGAGTTCTGTAGAACAAAGCAAATTGGCCATTCCTTATTAATACATACATTTATGCAATCACTCATTCATTCAAGAACTCTTTGCAGAGTCCCTTCCACAGAATGGATGCTCTTCACTGAGAAGCACTACAAAGGAAAAGAAAACAGTGGCAGGAAAACGGGAACTGAGAAGCCGGGTGGGGTGTGTGTGTTATGGAAAAACAAGAAGTCCCTTAGGTGAGGCATCCTTACAGCAGAGAGCTGAACGGTGTGAAGAAGTATTTCATAGAAACATGGACAGAAAGAGTGGATGCAAATGTCCTGGTGGCCGAAGCCTGTTGGAATGGAAGAGAAATAGCCAAGAAGACAGGACAATGAAGAGGGTGGGAGATGGGATCAGAGAGACAGGAAGTGGGCCAAAGCATTGCTATGGAGAATAACTCAAATGCCGTTTAGAAACCCAAAATAAATCTCCTGGAGGTCTCAAGCAGAAGACTGGCATGGCTGACACAGGCCCCTAGAGGATTGCTGTGCTCGAGGAGTGGAGACTTGGAGGGGCCAAGAAGAGAGGAGGCTCAGGGGAAGAGCAGAGGCGAGAATTTGTCACGGCTGGAGGCCTTATGGCAGTACAGGAAATACAACGATAAAACAAGGACAACAGGGTTTCAAAGACAGCTTATATGGTATGGATTTAGAGCCACAGCAGTGATAGCCTCGCACGCCCTCTGCGTTGCTATAACTCAGTTGTACCGAATTCAGTAAGTACTGATGTAAACCACATTCTAAAACACCCTCATCCTTCTATAAGAAATAGGAAGACGAATGTAATGAACCCCTCCCCCCCCCAACACACACACACTTCTTCTGTACCCTGGGAATAAATGACATAATGTTTCTTGTAAGGCAGAGTGATGGTAAGTAGAACCCCAAGATTCGATTTTATAAGAGATCTTCAGGGAAAATTTTTTGGAAGAAAGAAAACCATTCTGCTGAAAATACAATAATTATTAAGCACACATTTTTTTCCCTAACATTAAGCTTCATGGAGCTATAAGCACCTGCTTCAGAATGCAGATTCAGGATCTCAATACTCAGAGGTATGAAGTCATACATTTAGAATGAGGCTCAAGATTGTCTATTTTGAGCTGATGCACAGAAGGGAATGCTCCTCACGTACTTCACATAGCTGCCTCTGAGAAGTTCTCAGAAGCTAAGCACTTCCTAGAAGTTTGATACGACGTGGGACGTGGATATGGTCTTATTCTCAGCACTGTGTGTAGGGTCTGTTCAGGCTGCATGCTTTTGGAAACTATAGTCTCTTCTCTCTTGAGTCATGTGGTTACCGAGGTCATCCATTCCCTGCACTGGAATCTTACTCCTGCCTCCCTTTCCCATGTCTAGCCACTGTGGATTGGTCCACAGGTGATGACTCGACTCCAGCCAGTCAGAGATGATTCCTAAGCCAGACGTTTAAGCCTCTTGGCTAGGACTACAAGACAGAAAAATGTAAGATTTTTTAGAGTAAATGGGGGAATTCTTGCCATTGGTAATAGCCAAGAATCATGGGTACCACAGAGGAATGCAGAGACAGTATGAAAAGGATCTCTGTAATACTTACCTGGTGTCAGTATTCCTGAGACTCAGTTACATCCCTACCCTATGGCTCAACATATGCACTGATCAGCAATTTCCGTGTAACAAATTACTCCATAGATTTTTCACAGTAGGGTGATTATATTTAATTGTACATTTCAACATTTCTAAATAATCATCTCTTAACTGCTTTATGTTTTGGAAGAGTATAGTGGGTTTAGGGGTAGATAAATTAAAAAATGGCTACGAATAAGCCATGTGTGACTGTCGTAGTTTGTAAGCTTATTAGATAAATCTTATCACAAAAACATGAGAGATCAAGCATTATTAATTTCTCAACACAGTTCACAGACCCACCTTATTATATGACACCCCTTTCTCTACCTTTTGTCTGCTAAGTGAAGAAGAGCCTCCAGTACACACACACACACACACACACACACACACACACACACACACACACACACACACAGTCATACTACTCTGCCCAAGCACATGGGCAAGCAACCACAGACTGAAAACGTAAGTCAGTGTAAATCCTCCCAGTTTTTTCTGTCTGGTATTTTGGTTGCAGCAGCACAAGCACACGTGGGAATTCTCATTTTTAACTGAACAAATAAACAAACTTTGATTGGTTTGTAGACATTATCTAGGGGAAAAAGTGCAGTTACTTTCAATCTCAAGATTAAAAAAAATGCTTATTGAAGATCACTTCTCAGGTATCACAGGTTACAAAGCATTTCAGCTTTGATACTCTGCATGGCTGAGCTAAACACGCCTAAGAAACTATGCGCTCTGAAATGCTTCACAGATATTATTATTGTGTCAATAAGGTATAGAAAGAAAATTGGACTTAGTTGAGGCAGCATCAAGAGGAAGATTCTCATAGTTCCATGAAGGTGACTGGCTTTTTTTCTCCTTCCTGGGTTGCAAAGTGGCTATAAGGATCAAATGAGATCATAGTTTGGAAGACCGTTCAAGTAAATCTTTGGAGTTAGAAAAATGTGAAATTGAATCCTGGCTTTGCTACATTTTAGATGTGTGACTGTGGGAATTTAATTAAACTTGCTAGCCAAACACTTAACTTTTCCTTTTCATGTGGGTACAACGCCGATGCCTATTTCACAGGTTTCCTGCAAGAATAAAATAGGTTATCGTGGGTTGTACAGCTAGTTGGCTTTTGAGCCACACAAGAAAGTAAATACAGCTGGACCTCAAGGACACTCTAGGAGAGGAGAAGGAAGGAAAGGAGAATATTTATCTAGTGCTCTAGCGTTCTCTCATCTGATCCCTGGGTTCTCATGGAGTACCACAGAACCCCAGTGGAGACAGAGGGGATGAGTCAGAAGAGAATTGCTGTAATATTAGAACTGTATTAGCTCATTTTCCAATCACTTGATAGGTGTCCGGTGATGTCTCCTGAAGTGTCACACATGGAGTGTGGCCCTGAGTAGGTCCTGGAGCAGTTGTATGACTAATTCTTAGAACAGTTGTGAATATGTGACTTCCTTATAGGCCATGTTCTTAATAGATACTTTAGCCATGTGGCATGCATCGGGATCCAAGTTATCTATGCCTTCCTTCTATCTTATTTTCAGTCAACAAAGCTGTCAGGTGGTTTTATTTTCAATAGACACTGAAATCAGGGAATCGGATCATATAATAACACCCAAATTTAGATTAGTGAACCAGTGAATTTATTGTGGCTACTTACAGGAGCACGGGTGATTCAAAGGTAGGTATGACATCAAACAGTCCACCCCAGTTTTGGTGACAACTCATAACAGTTGCATTTCTGAAGCTTCTAGCATCACTTGCAGCCATCTGGCTGGTCAGAGAGCTTTCTCCCTCCAGCAAATATTATTGCCTATATACTCTTGGTGAGGAGCCTTCTGAGTCTTGTAAGTTTCAGGGAGGTGTCTGATCCTTTTAAGTTTCGTTTACTTCCTGAGTTGTATACAGGCTCTCTCCAGAAGGGAATGCTTCTCAATGAATTGCATGGATTTGAGTGATTGATATGCCCCATCTTTGAATTTCCCTATCAGCCTCCTATTTTTTGTGTCAAGAAATGACACAGAAATGTGTGGCATTCTTACTTCAACTTAATTTTGCAGCAGAAGCAATGGCCTTAAGTTCCCAGTGACAGCTAAAGCTTCTCTGCCTATAGGGTATGAACATTGCTGTGTGCAACAGCACATGTAGACCACTTGCCTGCAGGATGTTGTATCTGTCAGTCATGTCTTTGACAGAAACTGGAGACCAATCAGTCATGGTTACGTCTCAGGTGAAGATAAGAGCTTTGGTATTCTGTTTGGCTGCTTGAAAGGAAACCCTCATTTGCTGGTTATTTTCACCTTATTAGGAGTAACATTGGGAGATAAAACACATCGTCTCTACAGAGGAGGACATTTTCCTTCTTGTTTGCCAAGGCAAAATAGTGTGGATCTAGTTAATCCAAGAAATACATAGAGATATTCAGGTGTTTGGAAATGAAGAATAATATATTCTATGAAAATCAAGCTGGCAATGTTCATGCATTATAAATAGAATCAGTCATCTGAAAGAGAAACCACTAGAGGCACAAAGACTCCAGGGTTACAAATAATAAGTAGAACCCCAATAGAACATGTTACATCTTATCCAGAGAAAGATTATGAAAAGATAGAGACATGTAGATACATACACACGTACACACATAAATACTTCATCTAGTTGGTTAATGGGCCCATTCTTAGTGAGCCAACAAACTGTAGATTCACCAAACTATTGGTAAGTGATATTTTAGGAGAATTTTGACCAGAGACAATGACTTTTATTTTGGTAATCATTTATGACACATGCAATGATTAAGATTTTAATGATATTAAAAAATGAAGGTATTAGAATAAATTAGGACTGAAATATAGTAAATTAGACATTTTAAGACACATGTATTACGATTTTGAAAGAGTTCTTAGAATTGAATGCTCCTGCCAGATTTTTTTAATATGCAAGATTTATATTTACACTTAGCTAGTACCCTGGGAACCTGTGTACTTCTGATGCAGGATGTGTTATGGGGAGAAAAGGGCTTCAATGAAGAATCAGACTGGGTAGACTTTTGATGGAGGTTCTGGAGTTGAATGAACTTATTGATACCTTAGTCCATAGAAGATGTTGTACTTGAAAATCAGAAAGAACACATTCAAAAAAGAATTAAGCCTACTATTTAAAAATAAGACTAGCAAAATCATCCACTTTGGAATTTCACCATGACTCATAGTTGGAAGCACAGCATACTGGATAAAGGTAGGAGTGGTAAGTCTTAAGATAAACTTTTCAGAGCTGTGAGAAAAGACTCTTTGATGCATCAATGGAAATAAATATTAACTATTGTAAAGAAAAGTATATTTACATACATTAATAATAGACTCCTCAAGTTTGAGGCTTGTCACCAAGATGTGCTATGCTTTCTCAAGAAGTCCAAAAAAAAAAAAGATAAATTCAGGATTTGTTCCTCTATATCTTGCTTGAGATGCAATATCAAACTAAACATATAGTGATGTTTCTGTTTGGAGGTTGATGTGTGTGTGTGTATGTCTGTGTCTGTGTGTCTGTGTGTGCTTGTGTGCAAGTTCCACACGTTCAAGGGTACACAGGGTGACCAGAAGAGCATATTAGATCCGTGGATCTGGAGTTACAGATGGTCATGAGCCATACGATATGCATGCTGGGAACCAAACTTGGGTCATCTGGAAGAGCAGCTAGTACACTTACTGGTAAACCCTCTCTCTTTTGCCCAAAATAGTACATTATTGAAGACATTATTTAATTATTTTGACCAAATGCAACTGATTGATTAAGCCAATGCCCCCTTACTCCCAAAGTCAAAACATTATAAGCATTATGGGATTTACCCACTTCCCTACCTGCTTAAGTAACAAACTGGTAAACTTGGATATAACAGTCAATATTGACATTGATAATCAGCCTTCACTGGATTGGGTGTTAAGACAACTGTCACTTGTATTTCTCTTGCCTTTGCTTAGGTATCAAGAAAACTGTCCATTCTTGCTTAACTTAAGCCGTTATCATTTTGCACAATAGTCTAACCCTGAGTAGTGAATTCTTTTATTTTTTAATTAATTAATTAATTAACTTATTCTACATCCCAATCATAGTCTCCTCCCTCCATTCCTCCTGGTCTCACCCTCCCTCCCTCCCTCTTCCCCTATTCCCTTTCCCTTCCCCTCAGAAAAAGGGAGCCCCCCCCACTAGCAATCCACCTCAGCACATCAAGTCACATCAGGACTAAGTGCATCGTCTTCCACAGTGGCCTGGCAAGGCAGCCCTACTAGGAGGATGTGATCGAAAAGCAGGCAACAGAATCCATGTCAGAGACAGGCCCCACCCCTCTTATTAGTGGACCCACATGAAGACCAAGCTTTACACCAGACACATATGTGTAGTGGGCCTAGGTCCAGTCCATGCATGGATGGTCCTTGGGTGGTGCTTCAGCCTCCACAAGGCCCCCCATATCCCCCCCCCGAGGGCTCAGGTTAGTTGGTTCTGTTGGTCTTCTTGTGGAACTCTTGTCCCCTCTGGCTCCTTTTTTCATTCCTAACTCTTCCACAAGGCTCTTCATACTCTGCCTAATGTTTGGCTGTGAGTCTCAGCATCTGTTTTGATCCAGTGCTGGGTGGAGCCTGTGGGGGGAGCTAGTTGTGCTAGGCTCCCATCTGTAAGCACAGAAGAGTGTCATTAATAGTGTGAGAGTTGGTGCTCTCTCATGAGATGGGTCTCAGTTTGGACCAGGCATTGGCTAGAAATTCTCTCAATCTCTACCCTTTCTTTATCCCTGCACATTTTGCAGCCAGGGTAAATTTTGGGTCAAAGTTTTTGCGTGTGGGCTCGTGTTCCCCTCCCTCCAGTAAGAGTCCTGTCTGCATAGAATGTGGCCTCTTCAGTCTCCATGAGCCCTGCTTATAGAATTCTCAGCTAGAGTCACCCCCACATGACTTTGATGTGTTTGCTGAAAGTAGCAGAATCCCATTAAAAAACTTTCATATTGAACTCAGACCTGACCTTAAACTGTTCCACAATGCCACACTTGAATCAGCCACTATCAACTGATTATCTTTTTTATATTAGATCGAACTTAGCTACAATTTCTGCCGAGCACAAAATATCCTTGCATTTTTATTTAAGACATGTTCCCTCAAATATTTAATTATTTATTGTATAATTGAGAGCAGATGGCAGCCTACAAATTATCCACTCGTTTTGTGTAAGAGGAAGCAAGATCTTGCAAATCTCCCCTCCTGGGACAATCAATGCCCAGATCCTATCCATTTTTCGGTTTTATGAATGACTTTTGCAGAATGCCAATGTGGTGCTTATATGTTGGAGGAGAACATCAAATAAACAAAAAGCCAAGGCAATTTGTAAAGAGATACTAATTTGCAATCATTTTAGGGACTTCTGAGAAATCAACTTAAATAGCAACTTTAATAGCAAAGGCACTAGCAAAACTGCTGCCTTTTTTTTCCTGTTGAAATAATAAAATCTGAGCATTGCATCAAAAATAGCTTCAGGAAGGCCAGGGGTTTGCAAGAGGGTTTCGAAAAATGATGAGTGGCCAGATAGACACTGAGTTTTATAGTGCTTTATTTCTCCTCCAAAGTTTGAAATATGAAAACCAACGTTCCCACCCCCCGGCCCCCAGTATACCCCCCCCCCAAAAACCTTTTGGTCAATGCTGGCATTGAAGCAGAAGCCAAGGTTTCATTCCTGATTGGTTTCTATACTAGAGAAATGATCTCTGGGCAATAGAGTGATGTGCAGATAGCTTATGTCTGTTTATTGGCATTAGTTGCCTTCAATAAATGTAAAAATATTACAGGCAAAGCAGCATGTTAGAAATCAGTAACAGTAAACATGTCTGGCCAGCTCCCACAAAAAGAAGAACGATGAGAGCCGTGATTGGAGCAGGTTCTATGAAGAATGCATGGTAAACTGTTGATCATGTGCAAATCTCCCCCCCCCCCCACTCCCTGTTGCCAACATTTGATCACTGAAACATAGCATTGTATTTGGAAGGGTACCACATCTGTAATGACTCTGCTTCCAACTGCTGAACAGATGTTGCTCTAGAAATACAGACAGTAGAGAAGCAAGACCCTTAACCCCAGTCAAAACCACGAGTTAACAAGAGCAATGCTTATGATGCAATCTAGATGTGGATCCAAATATGAGAATCACTCCAATTTTACCAAAAATTTCACTCAGCGCTGGTACACTGTGCCTAACACGATGCTTTGCATTAGGATGAGCTAGTGTTTACATTTAAGAAGAATGTAACTTGCCAGATGTAGGTCTATTCTTGTGTGTCAATTATCCAGATTCTTTATGTTTCTGGAAAAAGTCACAGTAAGCAACTCCAGACTTTAAGAAGTATCGTTTAATTCACTAACTTGTCTGAAAACAAACTCAAAACTTCTTTTACCATTGGAAAACTTTTCTGTATACAGTAGGGAAATTTACATAAAATCTTACTTAATTTGGTTAGCTTCCAGGGTTGGAGGATCACCTCTTAATGTAGTGTTTCACTCCTTAATCTGGAGAGTTTTAGTCTTTCTGTCTTCGTGCAGGCTACTACTCTTAATGCAAGTGTCCTTTCTCATTGGTGCGTAGAAGATGCTTTGAACACCAGTCTTTGGGTTGTAAGCTGTTGGTTTAGCTATATGGTGAAATTGGCTTTTCTACTCTTCGATCTCTGTTAATATCACCATCTCAGACCCCGACTTCTGCTTCAGCAGCAGTTGTATTTGAGTGAATACTGCAAACAGAATACTCTTCAGGAGATGACAGTGAGGAGAGTGCATCAGAGATAGAGGTAGAAACCGCTGCTAAATAATTAGGGCGCTAAGTACAGAGGTCAAAGCTCATCTCGGTTTCGGTTGCCAGAAAAGGATCTTACAGTATTACACATATGTGTGCACACACAAACATGCTCATACAAATATAAACCTGACAATTTCACTTTCTGCAAAATGACAAAACTTGAGCTGCCAGCTGTCACAGCAAGAACTTTCATTACGATTATTCCATTAATTTTACATGACGCACAACACCAAGTTCATTTGTGTACTGGTAAGTATTTTTGTAATTAAAACTCCATCACAGTTGTCAGAATAAATGAATAGAGCTCATTCTCCCTTATGTAACATTCTTTGTTTTTAATCTTGTTGTTTTTTTTTTATTGTTGTTCATTATCCATTCATTAAGATACAACTTCATAACCCACACTGAACACAGCTCAGCTTAGTTTGTGGCCCCCAATTTGCACACGATGAATGTTGGCTGAATTCAAATTTAAATGATAAACAAAGTGAATCAGAACAAAACCAACCTCCAAGGAGTCTGATACTTCACAGAGGCTTCTGGCTTAGAGCCGACTTTGTGTGCCACATTCACTCTCTGTTTCCTAGTAGAGGTCTCCTGATGTCAATTACAAACTGCAGGAGGAAGCTGGGGAGGTAGGCTTTTAAACTAATGTAAGTGCCATAATGGAAAGGGATGGCAAAAAAAAAAAAAAAAAAAAAAGCAGAATAACTAACCAAAAATTGTCAACTTCCTGGAGGACTCAAGTGCTGGGAAATTATAATAGGCAAAGAGGCCTGAGTCTACTGCCAAGTTTGGCTGAGGTCATCTCCACCATTAGACTGCAAAATACTACTGTTAAAAGTTAGTGACCCTTGCTCGATAAGCCTTGTATGTTTCCTCCCTTAATTATATTTATGCTTTCAAAGCATGTTCTTTGAAAAGTGGCTTGTGTTTTACTACTGGAGTCTACTTTGGGCAATATAATTATCACAAAACCATTTAGTCTCTTCTTTTTTTTTTTTTTTACTCACTATTATAGAAAACTGGAACAAAAACAATACCAATGTCATTTCTAAAGAGTGATGGTCAAGAAAAAAGAAATGCAAGCCTGAGTCCCATCCCTTTATTGTTTTTTATCAGCTAGACACACTTGGCAAGAGGCTTTTTCTTAGTCCCTTGCTTCTTTCCCATCATAGAATATATTTTGATTATTATTTGCCTCAAACAAAAATCAGTCTTTCCATCTCCATCTGGTCATTGCTATATGCCCAGTTATTTCCCATCTGCATTAACAAAACAGAGCAACAAAAGAAACCCAGCAGTGCCTTCAGAGCTCTCTAATTAATACCCCTGACAAGCCACGTTACTAAAAAAAGAGTCCATATAATTTCCTTTCCCTTCTTTTCTATCCAACAGCTGACTTTATCACACCACTACAGGACTACAGGGAATGGCACAACTATCTTTATGTGTCCCAATATATATGTATGGGGGTGGGGGCGGGGGAGGCAGGGTTGCTTTCTAGACCCAAGGCTGTTTGGAAGGGGCTCTCCCAGATCCATGCCCTCTGTCTTCCTCAGATGCACAGGCTAAGCTCTGTCAGTTTCTTTCATTAGATTCTCCCTCTGCCTGAGCGTTCTCCTCAGATAATCCCATTTCACTTGCGTGCAGTGTAAGCACCTCTTACATAATGGCCTCGGAACCCCAGGTTGGGGCACTTGATCCTCATGATGGGTGACAAGCATAGCTACTTTTTGTCATTGCCATTACTAAACTGGAAAATTAAGTTTGTTCTTTGCCTAGAAGGGCGGCATTGTTTCTGTTTCACCCAGACTGCCTACAGTACAAATGCCCCAGGAAAGAGTCAGGAGTGAGAGGATGGTTCCCTCATGGAACATGAAGGCAAGGAAGAAACCTACAGGGAACTTTACTCAACAGCACGATTGTTAGAAAATCCGTGCTATCTCCTCCACTGGAAACTTCCTGTTCCCCAGGAAGAACTCATTCTTCCTTGGTGTTCCTCTGTTCATCTCCCAGATTCCTGCTCTTAAATCCATCCTGGCATCCAGATGAGGAGTGAGACAGTTGCTGCTTGGTGGGTATGGAGTTATTTGTAATAAGAAACGCTATGAGTGCCATGACTGGGAAGATTTCTTTTAAGGAGATGATGAAAACCTCCTTATTCAAGAGGAGTACGTAGAGAGACACGAGGCTTATTAAGAAATAAGCATCTGATGTTCAATATATCAAAAATGGAGAGGTTGTTGGCTCAGTGTTATATTTCAAAGAAAAAAATCTGTTTTCATCTCCAGACTGTAATGTTAAATGCTACATTTAACCTCCAAGGCATTGAGAATTCTGCATAGAGACATACTATTCCCTAGGTTCAATTTTATTCTGCTTAAAATAGATATAGAACACAGCTCCTTTTTTTTCTTCTTTTTTTAAAAAAATCCTCTTTAGAACTGTCAGAAAATTCTTCAAGAGTCTAAGAAACTGTGTCCCTGGGGGGATGAGGAGGTGGAGAGCAGCACCTATACATAGATGTGTATTGGTCCACGCTTGCGATTTGCTTTGGGATCCACTGAGGTGACAGGTGTTACAGAAACGCAAGCTGATCTGATGACACAAAGCTGAGCTATATCATTTTGCATTAAGCATTTGGCATCAAGAGAGTTTGATCTGATCTGAAGTGTGGATAAGTTTGCTGAAGGAGTGTTAGGTACTCAGTCTGGCTTTATATGCTGACAAATTGTGCCTTAGGAGAAAGGGAGTTTAGGTTATAACTGAAGATTTAGTTCGCGGCTCCTATTAGCAGTCACAGTTAAGGCAAAGGATGATATTTGCTGATGGGAGTAAAAGAACAGTTACATCCAGCGGAGAAGATCCAGGTAGGAAGAGAAAAGAACAAACAGGAGTTGGTATTGTACAGTGATCAGAGCCTAGAGCCAGGAAAACAGAATATAATTGGTGGACGCTGTAGATCTATTTACTGACAGTATAATCTTAGAGAAATTACATAGATTATATATATAATATACATACACATATATATGTGTGTTTATGTGTATCTGTCATGAAACTATATGTATATATATAATATAGTGTATATATATATATATATATATATATATATATATATATATATATATATATTAGACTTATGATGACTAAAAGAATTAACACAAGTACACGGCTTAGCCCAGTATTGACATAGCCAACGATGAATAATTTGCTGTAATGCATATGTATTTGTCCCAAAGATTGTCATCTGTTTATCTAATGGTTTACTATAAATTGATTAAAAAATGTTTTTCTTTAATTTTTAGCATAAAACTCTTAGTCTTATTTTTTTTTTCTAGGATTCTCCAGAAGTCTGAAGTTTTCCTATCCTGCTTTCTGGTTATGTTTAAATAAAACTATGCATTAAGTACATTTTGGACATGCCACTGTTTAAGGTACGTTCTCCATCAATGGCAAGCATAGTAGGAGTTACAAATTTCCATCTAGTTCACAACTTTCCCTCTTCACCCAGAGTAGATTCATTCACTGGATTCTTCCCCGCACATAGCAGAGTCTACATTGCTCTTCTGGTTTTCTCAAAGGCTTAAGCAGACTGGGTCTCATGCCTGATTCTGAGACTCCTGAGGGATTAAGCACCTTCCACATTCGTGCATGCATCCCTTTGCCTGCTCGTTGCTTCTCTGAGACAGTGAGTGAGTGCACTGAGCCCTTCCATGGGACTAGGAACTGGGCATCACTGTGAATGCCCTCTAGAGTTCTTGGCATTGAACCTTGGGGAACTGAGCTGACACTCAGCTATCAGTTTTTGGACCTGACTGCTCTGCTTGCTTCTGAGAACCATAGCTCTGAAAGTAGCACTGGGAATCAAATTAGATCTAAACCCAGGAGGAGAAGACATGGTGACAGGCTTTTATTATGATGCCAATCACATTTGGCAAAGGAACAAAATGCACCCAGAGAGAAAAGCATCCCATGTATGGTTATAATTTTTGTTACAAAACAGATACCAGCATGTACACACAGGAAACTACTCTTCAGACACTGGTTGGGCTTCTGTAGTGGGAGCCGATCCAGAAGGGTTTACTTCAACCCTTACGCTTATGCAACTGCTGGCTAAAGTGCAAAGTTACAGTCTCTTTGAATATTTATTCATTTTTATTTTATGTATATGAGTGTTTTTGCTTGCATGCAAGGAAGTGAACCCTGTGTATGTCTGGTACCTATGAAAAGGTCAGAAATAGGCATTGGATGACTGGAAATGGAGTCATAGATAGTTGTGAGCTGCCAAGTGAGTATTGGGAATTTGTGGAAGGATGGTAGGCATTATCCCAGGTGAAGGAAGTCTTGGTGGGTTTTGCCTTGGGCTCCATTGCTTGGGAACACCATGGCTACGCCACTGAGACTGACATTGTGATAGACTGAATGGAGCCATCCTGGGTCCAGAATTCAGGAAACAGACCAGGGACTCTGATAAGACTATTGTGTTTCTTTTTTTCCTTCTTTTTTTCCTTCTTTCTTTCTTTCTTTCATAATTTTATTGTATGTCTATGATTTACATGTCATGCACCAAAATCCCTCTCCTCCCTCTAGTAAAATAAAGCAAACAGACAAACAAAAAGTTTTGTCATAGAAGCTGTAGTGTATCACACAGTATAGCCTTTTGTCCACATGTGTAGCTCACGCATAGTATGGTGGCGCACACCTTTAATCCCTGCACTCGGGAGGTAGAGGCACATGGATCTCTGTGAGTTCAAGGCCAGCCTAGTCTACAGAGTGAGTTCAGGGCCGCTATTGTGTTTCTAATTGAACATCAATGGGAGGAGGGATCCGAAGGCAAGACTAGCAATTGTGTCCTGGAGAGAGGCAGGCAGAGAGGAAAGGAGAAGGCTGCAGGTTTGGAGCTGAAGCGCATGTGCAGTGGGGAAAGGACCAGCGTGCAGGCCAGAGACACAGATACCAGAAGGTTTATTCTTGTTTCCCTTTAACATTTTTTCCCCTCTTGTATAGAATAGTTGGGTTGTATAATAAAGTCTAATTGTTAAGAAACAGAGCCAACAGGAATTGAATCCCTCTCCTCTGCAAGAACAGCAAGTCCTCTGAACCACTGAGTAGTAACCTCTCCAGTTCCCAATGTGGGGTTTGAAAGAACAGTAAGTGAGCACATCTTTTACAACCATTCATATCACATCCCCTTGACAAGGCTCTGAAATACAGGGTGCATACAACTCAGACTAAGACAGAAAAATACCAAGGAGAGGAAGACGCACTCTCAGCATCTGGGAAAGACTGGAGAGGGAAGGGAAGCTGTGGGAGAGGGGAGGGAAGAAGTGTGTGGGAGGAAAAACAGAGACAGAGAAACACACCCACAGAAGGTGACCTAGGAGCAGGAGCAGGAAAAGGAGGAGCAGGAAGAGGAGGAGCAGGAAGAGGAAAAGCAGGAGCAGGAGGAAGATCAGGAGGAGGAGGAGGAGCAGGAGAAGGAGGAGCAGGAGGAGGAGGAGCAGGAGAAGGAGGAACAGCAGCAGGAGGAGGAGGAGCAGGAAGAGGAGGAGGAGCAGCAGTAGCAGGAGGAGGAGGAGCAGGAAGAGGAGGAGCAGCAGTAGCAGCAGGAGGAGGAGCAGGAGGAGGAGGAGCAGGAGGAGGAGCACGAGGAGGAGGAGGAGCAGGAGCAGGCGGAGAAGGAAGAGAAGAGAATCTTGAAAAGGTAGGGGGGCAGGAGCTGAGGTCACAGTATTAGATATTTCATTCGTGATTCCAAAAGTACTTTTTCCGTGTGTGTGTGTGCGTGTGTGTGTGTGTCTCACAGATACCAAATATAAGAGTGAAAGTAGAGTTCAAATTTAATTTAACAAGAGAGAAGAAACACAGGATAAAGGAAAGGTTAGTGGGAGCTGTAGGAGTTTCTGCGTTCAAACCAACCTTCATGTTTATGCATGTGCGCAGTTATTTCCAATCTTCTCAGAAAACATATGCAGGAAACTTCCCATACCATGCTTCTGTAGATGGTGCCTTTCTTCTGTATGCGTCTCCTCCATCCTCCTTACTTGTTAATTGTGCTTACACAAAGCGCGCTCTAATTTCTGCCTGGGGCAGCACGATTCTCTGTCTCATGTGTATTTTGAAGAGTATAGACCAGTGACGGGGATGGGAAGATATGGAGCCGACCTTCAAATGCCTACCAACACATTCCCTTCACAAACTAGCTGGCCACCACCTAACGAGAAAGCCACCAGGGACAAGAGAGCTCAGTGGGACATCCGGTCCTGCTATCCCGTGAGGCTCCTGTCCCGAAGAGAGTGAAGTGTACAAGTTAAAATGTAAGGCTTCTCAGTATGATGCTTTTGATTTAGGTAGGGCTCAAACTTCTGCAGACTAAGGAAGTGAAGCAAGCATTCACTTTGCCATGGGCCGATTCTTGCTTTCCATACAATCTTCTGCTCCTCAGAGTAATATTGCAGGACCAGCAGATGAGAAAAATGGATACTCAATTTTATGACTTCAGGCAACTTGTCCTGACGGAGTAAGTCGCAGAAGGAAATTGAGAATCAGCTGGACCTGAGCCTCAGATTGTATATTCCACTTCCAAACCCGCTCTGGTTATAAAGAAATATGGGGAAGGAATCAAAACGGCAAGGTCCAGAAATCACTGCTGACTTTCTTTGCCCTAAAGAGTCAGTCAGAATGAAGATGAAAACGAATAACAACAACAAAAATGCATCCACCCGAGGCATTTGTAACCTGTAATTTTGAGAAAGTCCTGAATGAAGCTGTCTGGGTCTGAAAAAGCTGTTTGCTGTTTCTTTTGCTAATGACACATTGCTGCTGAAACTAAGATAGACAATTGGAAAATATAATACACACACACACACACACACACACACACACACACACACACTTGGCATGAAAAAAAAATCTTACCCTGAGTAGGGTTTATTTGAGTCAGCAAAGCTGAAATACTAGGGTCAAAACTATGTCCAATCATTTGCTTAGTGCTCCTCATCCCAGCCCAGCCCTCATCAGCCCCGTGCGTGTGAGCTTAGTACCACTCCTGTATGCCGCTGAAACTTAGTGGCGGTTGATTATGGAAAACACCTCAGTGATGACTGGTGGCTGGTGACTAGAAACCCAGGCAGCAGATGTTGAGCATGCAGAGCTTCCAGGGCAAGCTGGGCCCCTCCTTGCACGTTGCAGCATTGATCATCTGACCCTTCTGGGTGAGTAACGGCTCCAGGTGTCAGTAGACGAAGGAGATGAACTTATTAAACTTTTCACCCTATTTGTGCCATTTTGGGTCTCACATCTTTTTTCCATTTTCACTTTCTCTTTGTTCTAGACCTCAGTCCCAGCCCAGTGCAAGAGGCTAATGGGCTATAGAACGGCTTTTGGCTTTGAAAATGTCAGACTATAATGAGAAAGGGAAAATGATTATTAACAGAGCCAGTCACAGATGCCCACGGGGTACCATACTTTTACCCCCTGCCTTGCACATGTGACATCATCAACAGAGCCCAAATGGAAAATACGACTGCAGTGGAGAAGCTTTGGTAGTTTCGTAAATGCTTGCTAAAACCCGCACAATTACTAAAAGTTACAGCAATAATGAGGACCACGTAGGTCTTGAACTGTCATAGAAAAATTCCAGTCACTCTAGCTAATTTAGGGACTTCTCATGGCCTCATTTTAGGGGCAAAAGATTTTTGGCATTTTAAACATTTTATTACAGTGTAAAATAATTATTGCTGTATTTTTATTGTATAAGGTAGTGAGTTTTATAATGATGTCTTCATTTCTGTGTATTGTTTACTTTGACTATATTCATCTCCTATTATTTTTTCCTGTTCCACCTTCTTTGTTCTTGTTTTAAGAAAAAAATCCTCACTTCTCCTTGTACTATCACATGATACTATGTGATGTGATATGATGTGATGTGTGTGTGTGTGTGTGTGTGTGTGTGTGTGTGTGTGTGTGTGTGTGTGTTTCTCTGAAGTTTAGAGAAAAGCTACAATATTTATCATTTTCTTCTGGTTTACTTTGCTCGTTGTGATCCGTGTTTCGGAGTTCACAGCAGCAGCGGGACCTGAGCCTTGACCTTTAAGCTTCAACAAAGTCTCAGGGTTTTAGGTGCAGCGAGTCTCACCGTGGATGAGAGACCTTTAGTTTTGCCTCTTCTCATAGGTGCAGAGTCAGGAAGGCTATGATCCCGTCGTGGCCCCGTGCCATCTCAGGGAGTTCCAGGGCAGACCTCAGCACCAGATGTTCCAGCTAGCCTTCACTTAAGGCTTTCTTTGGAGACCTTTAAAAATCCTGTCGCCATGGTTCTTCTCTACACGAGCTGACGGTGTTTGCTTTCCCCAGGCCCCGCTCCAGGCTGCTAAGCGTGTTGTTTTGGCCTGCTGAAGGTTGCCTTGCTCTTCTGAGGACTGTAACTATTCCTGCTAGTCACTGTACATCAGCGCTCAAACCCGAGTGGGGAAATTCATCCTTGACCTCTGTTCTAGCAACTTTATGGTTCCTTATGTTTCAGGGGCCTGACTCACTAAGCTCTGCCTAGTACAGAGTCCATCTGTTCCTTGCAGGTGTCTGTGTCTCAGCACAGGGGACCATCCCTTTCAGCAAGTTTAACAAATGCCGTGTTTTATTTACTAAGACTCCTTGACAGCCTGCTTTAGAGACGCCACAATTCCATCATCTCTAGGGTGAGTGTACTGAACCCGCTGCTTCCTTTGGAGGGTCCTATCCACACAGAGAAAATGCAGAGTGGACCTTAGGAGACAAGGAACAAACATAAAATCACAAGTTTTAGTTGAGCTGCTCAGTGCGGCTCTGTGATGGGGAGGCAACATGGACCTGTGAACAGATGCTGGTGAAGCTGCAAATCAAGTGTGTTCTTGAGAAATTTGCTGTATTCGAAAACATTATTGCACCTGCAATAATATCAAATTATATAAGAAAGAATGTAATTAAGTGCTAAGTGTGGGGAAAAGTCTATAAAAAGAGACTTTCTAATTCTCTAGCGCCGTGTCCTCTTTCCTGTGTTGTGAAGAAACAAATCAAAACAAATCAACACTCCAGACACACTCCCCCCTCAAAATGGAGAACTGGATGGCATTGATCCATTTACTAAGGTTCTGCCCCCTTACTGTATCAGAGTTAATTTTACTATCTTTCCCTCTTTCCTGCCTTCTCATCCTTCTTCTCTCCCTCCTTTCTTTACCTTAAAAAAAAAAAAACAAAAAACAAAAAACAAAAAACAAAAAAAAACAAAAAAACAAAAACAAAAACAAAAACCCACACAGCAGTTAAGCATAACAAATGCAGAAGAGCTAAACAGGAAAGTGGGCAAGCTGCTCCCCTTATTTCAGAGCGTGACAAGATGTGTTAGCTTTTGCATTTTGGGCTCTGTGGGATGTCAGGCACTCAGAGCAGGGGTGGCATCTATCTTTATGGTGCTGGCTGCACAGACATCCTAGTGGAATGAAATCATCCTTTGTTTCTCTTTTTAAAAAATTATTTAGAGTTTGTCAAGGTCTTCAAAATTCCTTTAAGAAGGCAGCAGTCCTCTGGCTTCCTTTGGCAAATTTGGGCAGGGCAGGACGCTGCTGACTGCCGAGGGGCCGTGTGTGTGTGTGTGTGTGTGTGTGTGTGTGTGTGTGTGTGTGAGAGAGAGAGAGAGAGAGAGAGAGAGAGAGAGAGAGAGAGAGAGAGAGAGGGAGAGCTTGTGTGCATCCAGGCTTCACCGTGTGCCTTCAAAGAGCTCATCACAGCCTTTCCTCAGGCTGCCCAGGGACTCAGCTGTGGGTGATCATGTGCCTCCTGGTCCCAGGCCACTTGTCATCAGCATCAGATGTTCTGCCACGACCATTTCTGAGAGCCAGTAACAATCTTGCTTACCTGTGGGATCATGTATGGGAAGCATTAAAAAAAAAAAAAAGTACTGAGACCCAGCCCAAGATTTTGCTTTAATGGCAGAATGGCACAGATTGAACATTGACCTCTAGAGATTTCTGTATGGTTCTAGCATGCAGCGGAGTCTGAGTGATGTGGGGAGGAGGAGGAGAAGGAGGCTTGAGACAATTGTGGGAGTTCAAATGCAGGTAAGTTTAAAATAGGAGCACTTTAAAAAGAATCATGTGCAGGATCCACACACTGGAAGAAGTTTCTCACTCCGGAATTGTCATGAGGACCTTCTCCTACCCTTTTGAACCTCTATATGGGACCAAACTCTACGCCATAGGTTTCAGATGAGCTTTGACCATAGAGAAGTGACGGGGTTAAAGTTTCTCCACGCTATTGTTTTTATCCTGGCACTAAGAATGTGTGTGAAATGATGAGCTTTTCCTCCCTCTCCATTCTCCACTCAGCTCTAGAATTATCTTTAAAAATGCAAGTCAGGTTACATCATTTTCTTCGTCCATCACCTCAGTCATATCCCATGGGACTGCAGTACAAACTCATTTCCTTTTAGGGTACTAGAGGCCAGATCCAGGGTCTCGTGCATGCTGGCAAAGTCATGAGATACAATCCAAGCTCCTTATATTTTAAATTCTTAAAAAAATTTTTTTTGCTATAGGATATCTTTAATATGTAGTCATATTGTTCTAGAACTTTCTGTGTAGAGTAGACTGGCTTCAAACTTACAGAGATCTACCTGCCACTGCCGCTGAAGTGCTGAAATTAAAAATGTGAGCTACCGTGCCTGGATGAATGATAAACTCTTATCAGTATCTTTGGCTTCCATGTCCACCCAGTGAGATGACATCATCCCATCATGCTCACAGCATCTTCTACTCTTCTCTGTTGCAACACACAAGAGCATGCAGGCATCCTTCTGATTCCCTCAACTCACTAAATATATTTCCCACTTCAGTACCTTTGAATTTCTCATTATCTTTGGAAAACTCATTCCCTCAAATACCACAATGTCCTTCTTTTTATTCAGCTCTCAATGTAAATGCCAACTCTTCAGAGATACCTTCCCTTCCCACCCTACCTGTGCCACTCACCCTCTCTCATGTCCCACCTATTCATTTCACAACACCCGCTGCTCTCTGAATTAATGTGCTTGCTGTTATATGCATTGCTTATCTCTTTCCCATCATGAAGGTGAGATTCCGGAGAGAGGGACCCTGGTTGGTGATGCTCACCTTCATAGCCCCAGCAGCTGGAATAGTGACTTTCTAGTACTGTCTAGGTACACAGTAATTGATGCTGGAAATTACTGAGGAGAAAAAGCCAAGCTGAGGGGAGAGAAGGTAATGAACCATTCATAATCTCTTTCCATTCCCAGAATTCCAAGTATGCATTCGGTATCCAGCATCATATGTGGTCCCCTTGGTTCTTTTCCAAATCAGTAGGATCTGGTTGAGATGGAAAAGCAAGCCAGTATATCCACAGTCTTAATTGCTCCTTCCCTAATGTTAATACTCGGCAATTTTAGTGTCAGTTTGAGCTCGCAGCCTTTATGAGTAGGAGCCAGGATCTCAATGAGAACCCGGGGGAGCAGTAATCATCCGCAAGCTTTAGTCAAATTTAAATATAGATCTGGCAGCAGAGATCCAGTAATGAGGCACGCAGGTATTTCAGTAGCACATGAAGTAGGTTGTTGGGCCTCTATATGTCTAAAATGTATGCAAGTTTTTATATAAGAACTTAGGGTAAACAAGACTTCTATATGTTACACAAATACATGATGCTGGTTCTTATTTATCCAATGCATAAACGCATGCCAGTACTCAGCGGGCTTTCTAATATAGTATCTGAGACTTAACTCCAATGGGGACGGAGTTGGGAAAAGAATCTGTTCAGTCTGAGCTGCACAGCCAAGGGAAGACTGTGATCTCCCACAGACAGTGCTCTGAACCACACAGACAGATTAGAAGCATCTATAAAAGAAGCTGGTCAATGAAAGAGTCCAAAGGCCACCCAAGCACAGCGATGGTTGTACATTCAGTACCTTTGTGTCTATCTTGTTCCTAAAGTTTGTGGTTCACTGAGGCATTAAGACCAGAGTAGAAAAAAAAGGCAAGCTTGCTTAGTACTGCGCAAAAAGCAATATGGTCATGGTAGCAACAGACCTCTTCTGTAAGGTGATGGGGCTGTGTTGGTCTCCAATTCGGAGGAGTCCTTGTGTGGTTAGCGTTAGACACTACGCATGCGCTAGCTAAACAAGGGCAGTCCTGGAGTCTATGAAAGAGGCTGAGCTTGCAAAATAGCAGCTCTCTCATTGGCTAAGCTCGGTTACATCCTTTTACCTTTCCCAGAGCCAAGGTTTTCTGTTTGGGCCCAGGCTTACATGTGGACCCACTCCCACTCTGACCCTTTTGTCCACAGTTTGTCTAGACCTGCCAAAACACTAGAGATCATGCCGTCCTCTCTGAGCTCAAGCAAAGGTTGTCACCTGGATCTTCCAGTTGTAAAGCTCTAGACTTCAAGTCTCAAAAGCAGACTCTAAAGAAATATAATCCTCCCAAGGAACTGTGGTACATTTACTCTATGAAATACTACTCAGCTGTTAAAAACAAGGAATTCCTGAAATTTGTGGACAAATGGATTGAACTAGAAATG
The DNA here is from genome assembly GCF_964271855.1 of Acomys minous. Classification (NCBI taxonomy): domain Eukaryota; kingdom Metazoa; phylum Chordata; class Mammalia; order Rodentia; family Muridae; genus Acomys; species Acomys minous. Next base: position 112,057,025 of record NC_140494.1, read on the forward strand.
ATCATAATGAGTGAGCTATCCCAGAAGCAGAAAGACTCAAATGGTATATACTCACTTATATCTGCATACTAGCCCAAGGAGCATATCCCATGAAAGCCTTCACTTGCCAGGAAACTGGGACAGAGGAGAGGACATCCTATTGGGACTCTAGATGAGAGAAGCATGGGAGAATGGCAAAGTAGAAGGATCCAGAGGGTCCTAGAAACCTACAAGAAGAACAGTATGATAGGCAGATTTGGGCCCAGGGGTCCCGCTCAAACTGTGGCTCCAGCCAAGGACAATACAGGCCGTAAACTTCAAACCCCTACCCAGATCTAGCCAATGGACAGGACATTCTCCACAGTTGAGTTGAGAGTGGGGTCTGACTTTCACACGTACTCTGGTGCCTCATATTTGACCACATCCCCTGGATGGGGAGGCCTGGTGGCACTCAGAGGAAGGACAGCAGGTTACCCAGAAGAGACTTGATACCCTATGAGCATATACAGGGGGGGGGGAGTCCCCCTCAGTCACAGTCATAGGGGAGGGGAGTAAGGGGGAAATGGGAGGGAGGGAGGGAAGGAGGAATGAGAGGATACAAGGAATGGGATAACCATTGAGATGTAATAAGAGTAAATTAATAAAATAAAAAATAAAAAAATAAAAAGGAATTATAATCCAACAGCCAGAGTCCCTGGTGCATGCCAGAGTCTACTTCTCAAATCCTGAAATTTATGAATATTTGCGTGGTTTAATTTCTTCCCATAGATACCTAGTTCTACCTGAGAATCTTCACATACAGATGGTCAAGTCATTCTTGCAGTGATTTTTTTTTTTAAATCTTCCTGCTTTGCCTGGAGAACAGGACAGTACTGTACACCAGGTGGGAACAATGAACTATCAGGCTTTCTATATCTGAGGAATCATCTGCCCTAAAATGCCTCACCACCCCCTCAGTCCCTTCCTCCTCCTGGAAGAGGGGGTGGAATAGGGATGGAGCCACGTTTTATATTCCTCTTGCTGCCTTCTGTTCTCCTCATCTCTGCGTTTGCATATGCCAACGTGGAGGGTTGCAAACGCACACGGGAAAGGGCTTAACGTGATGTGGGTGCCCTGGGAAGGACAGCATGCCAGGCACAGATGCCACCAGCCTGCTTGCTGTGGATGCCTGCGTTGCCACCGCTGGTTACTACTGTACCTTTGGGTTCGTTCGTGATTTAATTTAGTGGAACAAGTTAAAACCGGCATGAAGGAAATAGAACCATTGAGCGGAGAAGAGAGTGGGGGGGGGGATTTCAGAGAGAAGAGAAGAGAGTGAGGGGGATTTTGAAGGGCAACCCCAAAGCACAACCTCAGTGCTTGAGGTTGAGTAGAAAAAAGGCTGAGGTTGAGGACCAGAAAGGAAGAGAGGGGAGGTTAGGTCCCAGGACTGTGTGATGTCATCAGAGATGGTCCTTTTCTCTCAGAGGGGACTGTGCCCTTTTCACTCACGGAGGATTGTATTCTTTTCCTTCAGGGAAGAACTGTATCTTTTTATCTCAGGGAAGACCACAGCCTTTTCCCTCCAGGAGGACTACAGCCTTTTCCTTTATGGAGAATGACATCCTTTTCCTTAGGGAGGATTGCATCCCTTTTCTCTCAGGGAGGCCAGGGAGGATCATACCCTTTTCCCTCAGGGAGAGTGGTATCCTTTTCCTTCAGGAGAGTCACATCTTTTTCTATCAGGGAGGCTTCTCTTCCTCAGCTTGTCCATTGGGAAGTTCCAGCAAGTGCTGTCTTCTTGGTCATTACCAAACACTTCACAAGGTGATTGCCTTCCACATGTCGGTTCCATGACTGCTCATGTACTGACAAATCTCAGATCTAAGTCTCCAGTTCTGAGCTCATCCCCTCAGCGTCTGCCTCTCTTTGATGTTGCAGATACTCCTGGGACACAGCAGCAATGCCTTCCTTTGTCTGTTTTTATTCTTTTCAAACCTACCAGGGAAATCTCTTTTTATTTATTTTTATTTTCACGCTTGAGTCCCTTTTCACAGCTCCGTGAAGAGCACAGAAGGCCACACTAGTGCAGACACTATGTTCACCAGCTCTTGGAGGATTTACCCTTTCATCCTTCCTCAGGTCTCCAGGCTTCTTGCTATCACCTCCCTAGGTGCGACCTCATTATGTCCTGTCATAAATCCTGGCAATCTCGCCTTTACTCCACTTCGCCAATCCACACTACCTGCTTTCCCACATCCTCGTGGCCTTTCATGTTTTCTCATTAACTTGAAATCAACTTTCTTTAACCGAGCTCTTTCTGTTTCCTATCCCTTATCAGCACTCCTCACAATAACCCTACCATCATCTACTCAGGAAATATGTCTTACCTTTGGATCCAGGCTAGCTGATCCCCCAAAGCCTGGCTCTTTCATTGTTGTTCTTCTAGAGTATTCTTGGCACCCTATCCACCCATCCTCCTTACTAATTTAGCTGTTTGTATACCACCAACTTCTATATACTTTAAGTATTGCCGTTAGGATTCAGATTGGCCCTTTTGCATGCAAGCTCAATATGTCAGAATCTACAAGAGCTGTGTGTTTTAAGTGATAAAGCTAGACGTTAGCTTTCTTCTCTTATAATTAAAAATGATTGCCTTGTTTTATGTGCATGAGTATTTTACCTGTGTGTACGTCTGTGCACTGTATGTGGGGTGTGTGTGTGTGTGTGTGTGTGTGTGTGTGTGTGTGTGTGTGTGTGTGTGTGTGCTGTGCTGAGACTAGAAAGGGGCATCAGATCCCCTGGAACTGATGTTACAGATGACTGTGAGCTGTCGTGGGTGCTGGGAACCAAACTTGGCTCAGCTGCAAGAGCAGATAGTGCTCTTAACTGCTGAGCAATTTCTCCAGCCCCTCAAATTTTATTTTTGCAAATTTATTTACTAAATGTTTATTATATGATAATTACTGAATATATCATTGAAGCAAAAGATAAAAACTAATGTTCCTTTTTGGTGGGTAGTATCAAGAGCAGAGCCTCCAGTGTTCCTGGAGCCATTCTGACACGAATCATGGATTTGCTCATGAGCTCTCTCCAACATCCATGGAAGAGGCTGTTCTTATGAAACCATCGACATTTGACACGAAGGAAGTCATGATGGCCAGCAAATCACAAAGCTAGTAGGGAACAGAGTTAGAGATGTAGTAAATAGCCTTGAATCTTTAGCCAGTGTTTGATGCCTTCACTTCAAACACTGGGAACGAAGGCATGGTGGATGACTTTCCGGCATTCTATTTGAATGTACCATCGTATTCCTACGTTATTCTGAACCGAGCCACTGGGGCTTTCTGGGGAAACAGAGTCCTCACACAAGTTTCATTTACTGCTTCATCAGAAACTGGATCTGACTGAAATAATTCTCAAACTTAGTTTTATATTGAATTTCCCAAAGGGATTTTAGGAATACTGATGCCTGGGCCCTCCACCAGGAGATTTTTAAGTAAATTAGTCAAAGATGTGACTGGATATTAGGATTTTAAATATCTTTCCAATGAATGAATTTAATGAGCATCAAAGCCTAAGAACTACTTACCCAGGATGACAATTCTCAAGATGTGGTCCAAGGAATTAAGGATGGTCCTGCTGGGGTTGTATGATTCCCCCAAACTGTTAGTAATAACAAAGCACCATCGTATGATCCCCCCAACTGTTAGTAATAGCAAAGCACCAGGGCTGGCTTGCTCTCATGTTGTAGGGTAAGTGGTGAATAAAAACACTGGTGTTGTAACAGGAACCAAGGCAACTGTGTCCAATTCATAGAGACTTTGAAGTTTTGATTGACACACAGTAAATTAAAAAAAAAATCAGTCACACCAAGTGATTCCATCATTGAATAAAGAAGCATTAATTGAATTTAAACTTGAACTGAGTATGCATCATTTAAAAATTTTTAGATTTTTTTAAAAAAGATTTTTTGTAGGTGCATATGTTTATCACACGCATATGGTGTCTCTAGAGCTCAGAAGAGGATGCCGAGTCTCCTGGAACTGGAGTTACTGATGGCAGTGGGCCACCATGTGGGTGCTGGGCACCAAACCCAGGTCCTCTGCCAGAGCAAGTCCTCTTAACTGCCAAGCAGTCTCTTCAGCCCCGGGATTATGCAGCATTTTTAAAAATTTTACTTGAAACTGTGACTGCCACTGTAAATTATAGTTATTTAGATTTGGATATTTGGCAGGTACTTTATTTTCTGAAATGAACAAGGTAAACCTTTGTCTTAGGGAAAAATAACTGACAATTTTTGCTTTATTTGTTACCAATGCTGAACTGTTCAGTGTTTTAGTTGAAAATTAAGACTCCTATCTGCCACTAGCGTGGATCTTTTGTCCTACTTAATGATAGTTTTGAAATGATAGGTGGGAATATTTAAAGGGGGATGGCGGATAGATAATGGCATGTTGTCACCACCTGGAAGAGCTTCACATTTCAAAGATTTTTCAAATGTTCAGTCCATGATGTTTGAGAATCAGCCTGATGTGTGACCCACTCAGTGCTCAGAAGATACTTGTAATTTTAATGTAATTAAACACAGTGACCTCAGGGACACATTTTCAGATTACACACATTTAGCTTGGAAGTAACTACCATTTGATGAATTTTGAGGTAAATCAACTAAGTATGTTTAATATTATGTTCAAAAAATATTAAAATATTTTTCCCAGTAATATATTTGTAAGAACAATATTTTCTTCATACCCTTCAACTAAATGATATATGCTAATAGATTAAGCAGATTTGACTCTCTAAATGTTTTCTTTTAAGTCAAGCACAAAAGAGATTTACAAAATGTACAACATACCACTTTCCTCAACAAACTTTTTGGGGGATGTTATTGTATTTTTACTTTGTTTAAAAATGTTTTAAAATGCAGCATGTAATATATTTAACTGTTACTTTAAGTGAAGAAATAAATAGATTAAGATGATCAATTTGTTTTACTTTTCAACAAAGTCCATATTGGTAGATGTAACCCACCTGAATTTTGAGTGTTCTTCCAACACTTTCTAGCCCAGGGTCATTGGGTTCTTCCTAGAAGGGAGAATAAAGGAGAACCAAGAACAGCCTGGGGCTGTAACTAGAAATTGTTTATTTTCTACCCAGAGAGATAGGATGAATTCAGGCATCCTGCTTCACTGGCACTGGGAAGAGCTTCATGCCTCTCTGAAGCATAGATTCACCCAAGCTTGTTCAATGTCTTTCTGACCTGTATTTATGTTAGCAAGGCTTGAGTTGGTTTAGCACTGGGATGTTTTATTCTCACGTTACAGAGGATGAGGACACAGGATGGCAACATCGCTCTGCTGTGACTCATCTGGGCACCTAGGCTCAGTGCCGCTCACTGACTACTTTACTCCAGGGTCTACTGACTAACACGTGCTTCGGTGGGCAAATGTTAATTTAATCCGCCATCAAATCTTAGTTTTATATTAGACCTCCGTTTATTACACTGAACCACTGAGAAAACACAGTGTGTTGCTGTGGAAGCCTCCATCTCTAATCTACTTCTCCACGCATCGCGTTCCAGGGTGAGCAGCTCTGCAGAGCGTCATGCACTTCACAGTTTCCATCTCTGAAGACTGCTGAGTCTGCGTGTCCTTCCGTGGCTCCGCATACTCCTCTGCCCTTCCAGCTTTCTTCCCAAGGACCATTTGAGTGAAAGACACACTGCATCTTCTAGGGCCTCTTGTAGCATTCTCCCATGCCTTCTCTCTTTTCCTTAAAACCAGTTACTCTCCTGATTCTACCATACTTAAATGTGCCACTTGTTATTTTATGTTAAAACCACAAGCACTCTGGAAAGGTAAGTAGCGCACACACCAGTGAACACGCTACTCAGTGGGCAGAAGCTGTGCTGTTGACAAAGTGTCCTTGCTCCCTAGCTTTGGGTCAACTATAAAAACTCTGGGGTTGGGGGGGATGTGTCATGTATGTCAACTTCTTATAATGTGGAATTCAGTGTTCACGAAATGTTTTGTGCTCTCAAATTCCCTGTGGCCTAAAAAGGGGTAGTTTATATACGACATCAGACGTCTTATAAATAAGCTATAATTCTGCATATCTGAGAAATACGGCCATGAAGTGTAGCTGAAAAGCACCCTGAGAGCCCAGTTTTCTGGTCTCATTAATGATTGTTGGCACTGTCCACTTATGAACACTGAGTTCCTTGGTGGGACCATCACACCACCCTCTTTCTCCTTTGCAATTAAGAAGCGAAGTTTTAGTTTTTTCACCCTAAGTTAAAAGTCCTGCATAGTAGCTCATTGTAGTCATTTTGTTGAACAAGATTAGAACATCAGAGTGGACTGTCCTTTTCGCCAGTTGAATGCCCAGCTTTCATGTGTGATGGTGGTTGTGAGCTTCCAGGGCTATCTCATTAATTTTAGGTCTTTCTAGCAGAATTTCTTAGCTTTACTTCATTTTTTAGTCTTTGAGGCTCCCTTCTTTTTTTCTTATGTTAGTTATGAAAGGAAATAAATCTATTTGTATCCTTTGGATAGTAAACTTCCAAACTACAGCACCTAATAATAAATTGCATTTCCCTTTTCATAATTCCTGTATGATTCTGTACCATGTGGTGACATTAAGAATCAGTCCCATGGCCCTACAAGGAGCAAAGTGACCTGGGAAATGTAGTCCTTGGCTGGTCATCCATTCTCCACTGCTGTCCCTAGAATGTTGGAATTCCCTCAAACCCATGCATTGGAAAATAACATAATTTTTGTGATAGGATGTGTGGCTTTTTAGAAGTGGCCAAGTAATGAAAGCTCTATTCTCATAAATGGAATTGGTGCCTTACAAAACAGACTGGGAGCGACCGACTTCAGCACCGTGTGAAGAGACAGCAATAAAGTGCCATCAATAGGAAACCGAGCATCTCTGGATCCTGGATTTTGCTGTGCCTTCATCTTGTTTTGTTCTAGTCACCAGAATGCTTACCAAAAGACTCCTGTAGTGTATAAATAATTGAGTCCTGGGTATTTTGTAGTAGCAGTTGACATATATTATAACTTGTAATAGCTTGATGGGTCAGTACATCTTAAATCATGATAAAAATCCAAATAAAATGTATTGTTTTTGCCATTTGTAGGTAATATACTTCGATACAGTAAGCTGACTTACATAGGTGTGCAGCAACCACCAACATTCATCTCTGTAGCTTATTTTGTGTTCCCAAACTAGAAATCTTTACTCATTAAACAATGATCCCATATTCACCCAACCCCATGCCCTAGCGAGCACCACTCTACTCCCACATCCAGGATATATTCTAGGATAAGCATATTTAAGTTAGTCTAATGTCTTTACATTTTCTTCATATTGTAGCATGTATCAGAACCTCTGATTTTTTAGGGTAGATAATATTGAATATGTACATATATAAATAACATTACATACATGAATACACTTGACAGGGCAAGGTTTTATTACCCATTCTGTTAGTGGACACTTGGTTTGCTCTCATCTGTTGGCTTTTACAAACAATGTTATTAACAATGTAGGTGTACAAACATTTAAGTTTACATTTTATTTCATCTGGGTGTCTAGCCAGAATGTGCCTTGTTGAGCCACATGGTAACCCTATTTTTAATTTTTTGAAGAATGAAGATATTGTTTCCATAGTAGCTGTAACTTTCACACTGGGTGCCTAGTTTTTATGAACAGTTAACTATCTCTGAAACATCACCGTGCTACTAATTAGCTCTGCGGCCTTGTGCGACTTAGTTAATGTCCACAACTCTTACTTTCCTTGGTCAGAAAATAGAGTTACCTGGGCATGGTGGTGGTCTACATTGCCATCTCAAAGACAGCCAGGGATATAGATATAGTTAGAGATACAGATAGAGATAGATATTGGTAGATATAGATATAGATATAGATATAGGTAGATACAGATATAGCCTGAACCACCCTCCCCCTAAAAAAGGAAAGAAAAGAAAGAAGGAAGGATGGAGGGAAGGGAGAAGTACTGGGAGGGAGAGAGGGAAAGAAAATAGAGCTAATGCCTGCTTCACAAGCCTCTCTCATCAGGACTAAAGTAGATGACATATGCAAAGCTCTTAGCATGGTAACTGATAGAAACAGGTAGTTAATGTGCTAACTATGTGTTATTTTCCCTCATCTCCTTGCACACCCTGATCACAGCACCTTGGTCCCCTTCCACTCAGGTCTGCCTTGAGATTCAACGAGTGGAAGTTAAGGACACCTATATTAATGAAGAACACACCCCAAGCTTTCCAAACCAGGGGCTGAGCTCTGTCAGGAGCAGAACGTGGTTCTCAGATGACAGGAGTTCCTGCAGCCCCATCCCTTAATTTACGCTATGAGATACCTTCTGTGCTGGCTAGATTAATGTCTACCTGACACAAGCCAGGGTCATTTAGGAACAGGGACTCTCAGTTAGCGAAACAGCCCCCACAAGTAGCGTTCCTCCACAGCCTCTGCATCAGCTCCTGCTTCTCAGTCCCTGCCCTGACTTCTTTAGTGTTGAACTGCAGTGTGGAACTAAATGTTAAGTTGCAACAAACGAATTCTGAATCAAGTTGGTTTTGGTCATGATGTTTTAGCACAGCAATATAAACCCTAACTAAGACATCTTTTATGCTTAAGTAGGCTCTGGTTGACTACGGGAAAAAACTCCCCTATGGTCTGGAGAGATGGCTCTATGGAAAAAGCATGTGGTGCCCAAATGTGCCCAAGTTCAGACCCCCAGAACCAAGCTAAAGCCAGGCCAGTAGCACATGTGTATAGTCTCACCAGTTCTACAGCAATATGAAAGATGAAGACAGGAGAATCCCCAGAAGCTATGGACCAGCTAACCTGATGGTACACAAGAGTCCTATGCTTGTGACATCCACACGTTCCATGGCACCTGATGGCAGTTCTCACAAACACGCACTTCTACAGCATGCATACACCATACACATAAAATTATTTTAAAATCTATGACACCACTCAATGACTGAATCATTCTGCATGTGTGTGCCTCCCTCCCTTCCTCCCTCCTCCCTCCTTCCCTCCCTCTCTCCATCTCTTCTTCTCTCCCTTACCCCCCTTTCTGTTTGTGGTGTGTGTGTGTGTGTGTGTGTGTGTGTGTGTGTGTGTGTGTGTGTGCGCCTGTCCAGGGGAGCATATTGCTCACATAAGTGTATATATATGGAGGTCGTAGGACAATCGCGTTGTCCCTGAGTCCCTGTCTGCTTTGTTTCCTGAGACTGGTCCTCCCTCTGGGTCTTGTCATCTCACCAAGTTGGTTAGGCCAGTCGGTCAGCAAGCCTCGGGGATCTGCCCATGTCCACATTCTCAGTGCTAGTATTGGAAGCACAGATGTGCATCTGGGAGGTTTTTCAAGTGAGGGAAGAAATTCTAGCTCAAAATGAAAAGCTAGGAAGCCTATAAAGAGTGACCTAGGGTCTGAGGAGATTGCTTCTTTTGTTATGTGTTTGTCATACACTCATGAGGACCGGTGTTTGCCCTCACTTGAAAACCTCCTAGGTCCACATCTGTGCTTAATGTTTGTTATTTCAGGTAAGCTGTATACATCTCAACAATAAGAGGCTGCAACCGACACCATCTAAGATTGCTGACTCGCCAGTTTCCTACAACGCTGGAATGAGAAGGGACCATGGGTCAGGTACACGCGATCATTACCCCTTTAATTGGCAGTGTTCCTGCAACTTCATGCTGGCATGTTCCAGGCCCAAAGGTCGAAGATATACTTGAAATAAGGCCAGTTAACCACCAGCTGGGGTCAGAAGTTTGATTCTGGTCTTCATGCTGTCTACCTAAGAGATCAGTAGCCAGGAATATTGACTTCTCCTCCCAGCTTTAGATTTCTTCATTTGCAAACAGAAAGAGGTAAATTAGATTGGCGATGGAATGACATCATCTTTCAGGCTCCTTAGAAAGCCAAGGCGTCTACGAGCCTCTGCTTTCCTTGGCAGTTCGAGGTGTCTTGCAATGTCTTCCACACCTTTTTGTCAAAGCTAAGGAGGCATTTACCAGCAGGAAGCCACTTCTCCACACACATACTTTGCCATTACAGTGTTGGAAGAGTCTTGTGATCGTACCCAGCAACACATAATCAAACACCAGATCCTCGGCATTCAGAACCGACAGGCAGATGAACAATTCAAACACTTCTGTCTAACGCACTCTGACAGCAAAGAGTCGGATAGGTTGATGGTGTCTCAGCCTAGGACAGCCCCCCCCCCGCCCCCCCCCCCGCTGCCTAAGAGAGTGAGTATTCATGGGATGAAAGCTGGGTTTGGCATGAGCAGTGGTCTAAAGGTGGTAGTCCTGGGATGGGAGTGGCAGATCTTTGTCAGCTACAAGGCTCAGGCTCTGAACTCCTCAGCAAAATCCCTCAGTACAAACAGAAAGCATGGTTTCCAGGAGGCTTTGAAGAACTGTGACATAGTTTATTCAGTGCTTCTAAGTAGAGTTGAACAACTGAGATCAGAACTCTTAAGACAAAACAGGAAGAATTTCACAATAAATTACAAATGCTACTCTGTGTTTACAGATAAACTGAGTGTGGTAACAGCACTTTCTTTCATAGGAAAAATTATTTATTTTTTGTCACAAGATGCCAAGGAAAGAGGAATTTTCTTGATATAATATTTTATAGACAGTTTTATTGATTTTTTTTTTTTTTTTTACAAATTAGTACCTTATTTGTGTACGGGTAGCCACATTGTTGGTTGCTATTCTCATCTTTTAAAATCTCTGTCTGTCTCTGTCTCACTTTCTCTGTGTGTATGTGTGTGTGTGTGTGTGTGTGTGTGTGTGTGTGTGTGTGTGTGTGTGCAATTGTATGTATACCACAGAGAACATGTGGAGGTCAGGGGAGCACAATGGGTGCAGATTCTCACCCCCACCCTATTTGAGACAGGGCCTCTTTTTCGCTGCTACGTAGCTGGCAGGTGAACTCCTAGGGACACTCCTATCTCTGCTTTACAGCTTGCTGTAGAAATGCTGCAATCACAGATGTGTGCTGCTGTGTCTGGCTTTTACATCGGTTCTGGGGGCTCTGAACTCAGCTTTTTGTGTTTGCATAGCAAACACTTTACAATATGAAGCCATTTCCTCAGCCCTAATCTCATATTTAATTGTATTCAGTTTTTAAAAATATTTACTTTATCATCATCACTTCATGTGTGTATTTGATCACCACCACCATCATCATAATCATCACTTTGTGCGTATGAGATTTGTGCTCAAGTGCATGAGTCCGTGTGCCACTGCACACGACTGAATAGGTTCTACCAAAGACATCAGGGATGGAACTGAAGACGTCTGGCTTAAGCAGCAAATGTCTTACCTGCTGAACTATCTCACAGGTCCTCCAATGTCTTCATTTGAACTCTACCAACAAGTTAGTAAAACTGGCATACTCTAATTGGTCCACTTCTGTCTTCCTCTCTCTCACTTTTGACCACCAGAGTGCCAGGAGTGTTGGGGATGCTGGGGTCTCTCTACTAATCACCAACAGCATGCCCTTATAGTTACTGATGACGTCATGCTTACTGCCTCCAGATCTGGCATTTGAAAGGTCAGTGCTGCCAGTAGGGATAACGCCTAAGTAGGCCTGATTCTCCAGTCAGGAAATTCCAGGCAGGAGGATGCCTGTCTTTTGCTAGAAAGATAGAGAAAGGCAGATTCCTCTTGCCACATCATTTGAGTGCCTGTGTTGTCTGCTTACAATGCAGGTGTCCTGCACTATGCGCGGAGCACAATCTTTTCTGTTAAGTTTATTACTCCTTGGAGCTAGGTTCAAGCCTAAATTAGGCTGATGTTAAATGGAGCTGGCGGTTGGTTAATCATAACGTGTGTGTTACAGACTGCTCTTCTAAAAAGTGAGACCTGGTATGCGCTGTGCAGGGGTATGGCTGTGTAAACATCTCCCACTGGCTTCCGGTTTCCTGCTCATCACCTCTGGCAGAAGATTTTGCCTTCGGTTTTAATCATTTTGGGTAAGCTTGTAAATACTGAGCAACATACAGATATCAAAGCCTCAACATAATAACCGCAGGCATCTGTGGCCCCTGGAGAAATGAGCGAGGAAGGTCTGACTCACTTTATTAGAGAATAACTTTTCTGATATAAGAAATTGCTGTAATTCTACTAGTACCAGAGACAGGTGGCGGAAATTCATGGCAAGTCACCTACCCATTTTCATTTCAATTATGTGTGTGTTTGAACATTTGGGGCTTACATAATTGTTTTGAGCTGAAGACAGCAGGGGAACACGAGGGTGTCCTGTGTGTTTCAAGGCAATATGAAAATCTGATTTGGAGTGGAAAGGTCACGGCGTTTTCCACAGATGAATGGCTCTGTAGGGAGCAAGATGAAGCTAGGGGTTGAAATTGCCTCAGGGAGATGAGTGGTGTCCCTGAGTGGAGCTCCTCTAGGCACATGGAGCAAGCAGATTCTTAGTCAGTTGGGCCTCAGTTTTCTCATCCTTTAAGAGGAAGGACTCTTAAGATGAAAGAAACCATGGACAGCACATGCAGGGCCAGCACAGCGCCTGCTGGGCTATGACGTCACTGTTCTTGCTGGGCTATGACGTCACCGTTCTCCTCCTCTCTGCCCACAGCTCTTTATTCCCAGCCAGTTTCTATGCTATTGTATCAAGCCTACATCAACAGTTGTCTCAAACCTGGGCTTAGTCTAAATTCAATGTTCCTTGGAAATCTCACCAAATAATAGGTACTCTCGGCCGTCTCTTGATGTTTAATAGATGTCAAATAATGGTAATGTGCTATTATTTAAAAAGTGTTTGTTTCCTGAAGTGACTCAGGGCTGACTTATTCTCTATTCTGTATAGAGACATCTATTTGGCTGTACAATGGCACCCCAGAAAGATGTGGAGTGGTGAATAATTTAACAATTGTACAAAAAAGCATTTTGCACTTCAACAAAGGACATAAAGATGGGATAACCTTTAGTTCAAAACAAATTTTATCTTAAATCCAATTTTCCCTATTTCTCCTTACCCTCTCAAAGGTCAGAAAGAAAAGTGTCTTTTTTTTTCAATTAGCATGCTAAAAACTACAGTTTTATTAAAAATAGTCCAAATAAAATGTGCATCTCTGACCAGTTGACTCCACAGAACAAAAGCTGGAGGCTCTGTCTAGAGCTGGTGGTGAATTTCCTCATAGCCATTACTGTAATTTGTGGTCCTGCTGCCTTTGGGCATGATCATCTCAGTGACAACAGGTGAATATGGGTGACAGAGCCATCTGAGGGGGCTTTTACAAGAAGAGCTCACGTGGGTTAAACCTTGATTGTGCATATGGGTTCATATTTTGAATTGCCTGGCTTCTAGAAAATGACTTAAATTTATTGTCCTTTCCCTTAAGATAGTCTCGTCTTTTGCAATTTTTTTTTTAACTTATTCTGCATCGGACATTGTTCTTAGTGATTTTATGACTTACTTTATTCTTCCAAAATCAATGCATTGAGGCAATCACTGAGGGTCTGGGGCCTGTCTGTTAATAATGGAGTAACAGAAACCACATTACAGTCAACACTAGGAGGGGGCTTTACATATGACTATAAGAAGCCGGGCTCTGAAGCCCACGCTCCTAACAGCTACAACATATAGCGTCTATAACATCAACATCTCCATATTTGAATGCACAATATTGAAATGCAGACTTGTCTGTGAGAAGAACCAGCCCATATGGAGTACTGGAAAACACCAGTGGGCTTCTCACAAACCAAACTTTTCTCTTGGTACATCAGGCAAGACTATGAGGATTGGGAGCTTTTCGACTTTTGCGCTCCATCCTGGGCCTTGGTTCTAAATTTGCTATGCTGTCCTGCTGACTTTGAGTCCTCGGTTTCCTCAGCTATTTACAAGGGGTCAGATGGATGATGGTATGGAGCTCCCCTACCTCTAAAAGTCAGTAGCTTTTAGGTCCAGCACATGAAATGTAAAAGGTAGAGCTCCCTCTATTATATAAACTAATTTTGGCTTATTGTTACTATAGGTGATCATACTTAGTCTTCTCTCAGGGAGACTGGCTGCCTAGTCTGTTAAAAATGAAAGAGTTGGGAACTAAGAAGATGCAATACAGAGCAGCCAAGTCTGATGGTGATGAAAAGAAGCAGAGAAAACTCCATGGAGAGAGAGAGATTTGTATGCAGTCTGCCTAGGGCTTCAGGGGACAGCATGTGACTATACGCATGAGAGTACCAAGCTGTCCTTCTATGGCTCACTTCTGGGAAGACATTCCCTTTCCTTGGAGGTTTATTTCCAACAGCCAAAGTTGTCATTGTCGTCCATGTGTCCATAAGCAGTGTGTAGTCCATATATTGCTCACGGTCGCTAATCAGAATTTTCAAGGGAAATTATTTATTTTATTTTATTGTTTAAATTGTAAGTACAGGAGGGACCCTCAGCCAGCCTACTCTCCACTCTGGGAAGGAGGCTGCTTTCAAAGACCAGAGCTGCAGAGAGGACCTTGTCCTGGTAGCATCTGAGTATCTAGTTCCTTTGTTTCAGAGAGACTTAGCCTTAGTTGTATTTTCTTTCTTTCTTTCTTTCTTTCTTTCTTTCTTTTCCTTTTCCTTTTCCTTTTTCTTTCTTTCTTTCTTTCTTTTTTGTCATTGTTTCACTGTTTCCTGATTTCTTTGTTCTCAACAAAAATAAAGCAAACTTCCCTTCTATACAAAGTATCAAGAATTAGAATTTTGTAACTTGGAAACAAAAAGATTTCAAGTATAAAAAGCCATTCAATTCGCTAGTAATTGAAATAAAACCAATTAGACTCTGAACCTAGAATCTGAGCCACGTAAAGAAGGATGGAGACTTTTATTGGTGGCTGCATTGTTTTTCTGTTGTAAAGACGCATGACTCCCATCAGATTCTCAAAGGGGGGTGTGAACTAAAAAAAGGACAAGAACAGCTACAGCAGGGAGCTGTGGGCAGGGGCAAGATTCCTTCTGTGGGAGTTCAATAAACAGTCAGTCAGCGAATTCAGCACACATCAAGGGAGCTCCTGCTGAGCTTCCGATATGGCACTGGCCTCATGGGGGACACAAAGATGAACGCCACGGCCTCAAGCAGAGTGAATTTGATGGGCCAGAGACACAGCCAAAATGAAACAGAGTGGAGTAATTTCTGCCACAGAAGCACCCTATGGGACCTCTAGGAAGCAGAGGCTGATGGATAATTTTTCTAGGAGATGCAGAAGGCTAAGCAAAGTGATGTGCACATGACGCTGGAAAACTTGAGAGCCTGGGCAAGACATCGCTCACCAGTGCATAGTGGCTGGGAACTCAGGCTCTGGCTTTAGCCAATTGCATTTGTGCCCTCTTCAGTCCACTCATGGCTTTAGGACCGTGCACCTGCTATGCCCAAATCCCCATTTCAACACTTATAGAACTGAAATAATAATATTACCCACTTCGTGAGGGGAAAGTTGCCCACAGAGTTAGGATACAGTAAGGACTCACTGGCTGCTAGCCATTGGTTATCATTGCTGAAGCTGTTTGTGGTAGAGATGGTTGCTTGGTAGGTAGAGATGATTCAGGGCACAAGGAGACAAAGCTTATTTCAGAGAAAGCAAATGTGGCTTGGTTAGAGCCCCGAGTATTTGCAAAATGACTTTGGAGGGACTACCATGACCTGAACAGTTTTGGGATCAACTTGACTTGGGTGACAAGGAATGAAGAAACAACAGATGCCTACCCAGAAAAGCTGGGGCCAGGTGAGTCATGTGCTCTGGTAGAGGCGCACCAACACGGAGGAAACTCAGGGTGGGTTAATTGTATCCAGCTGAACTCTGTAGGGAAGCAGTCTCAGCCTGCAGGAATCAAGAAGAAAGATGTTGTGGTTGACACTTTCTGAAAACACTCTCAGCATTTGTACTTGGAATAGGAGAAGGCTTTGCCACTCCCCTGAGACTGGGCCAGGAGAGGCCTTGACATTCCCATGGGTCTGAGGTTGATCCTTGATATGGCTGCACTCATGTCAACATTATACGTTCACTCAGGATTGCTGCCCTCACCCGCGCCCCGGCCAAAGGCAAAGTAGAACATCTCAAAAACCAGGTCTAAGGGTTCAAAAGAAAGGAAGGATTATGACAGGGCTTTAGGTGAAGACTGTTTGCAGGACAGAGGACTAACAGCTTAGGGCAGGATGCTAGGCAGGCCAGGAAGGGGAGGGCAGAGCAGTATCAGTTTCAGAGCGAGCATAGACTCTGGATGGATTGACTCAGTTTTTGGCTCTTAGGGCTAGAAAGATGGCTCAGTTGGTAAAGTGCTTGCTGTGCAAACACAGAAACCTGACTTCAGATTCCTCAGCAACTACATAAGAGCCTCAAGTGCTGGGGAAGACAGGGACAGCGACAGGTGGCTCCCTAGAGCTTGCTGGCCACTGGGAGCCCAGTCAGTGAGCTCTAAGATTAGTGAGAGAGCTTGTCTCAGACACAAGGTACATGTAAAACCCCATGCATATGTGCATTCATGTGGACATTTACACACACACACACACACACACACACACACACTTCTTGGGTTCTGTTCTTTTGTGTTCATATCACCTTTGAATAGTTACTGAACTTTTACATAGGACATACCCTCTCTCATTTGTGGATCCTAGATTTTATGAAGATATATAAATCACGCACATAGCTGTATCATCCATATCTGGTCTAAGTAAACCTGTCTGTGGAGACAAAAGAGGTTCATGGGAGGGAAAAGGGTGAGAAAGTAGATGTTGAAAGAATGGAACTAAGAAAATATCTAACCCCTAAATGTATTTATACAAAATATTTTTTAAAATTTCTGTGTGTGGGTGTTTTCCCCTCTCTGTATGTGCACCATGTGTCCCCAGTGTCAGTGGAAGCCAGAAGAGGGCATTGGATCCCTGTGTGTGTTATACGGGTGCTAACTGAGCCTGGGTCCATCAAGTACTCTTAGCTGCTGAGTCACCCCTTCAGCCTCCCAAATGTAATTTTAATCAAAGATATTTTCACCTTTTGGTGAGAATGTCAAGGTATATACTTGGCATCCAATACTTGTACTAAGACTTTAAAGAGTAAATTAATTTTAAAAATAGCAAAACAAGGGAGATAATTGAGAGGAATAAATGTGATAGCACCCAGTAAAGTTTTGAGTTTGTTTAAATAGGACATACAGAAATATCCTCAACTTTAAGCTGTTATTGTAACTTTAGTGGACAACAAGGAAGTTATTTCTAGCAAGGATGGCGCTATCTTTCCTGTAGCCCTGCCTACTTCTCCTCGGAAGAAAGGTGACAGGACTCGAACAGTAAGACAAGCACAGAAATCTGTCTGATAAGGCTCTCTCAGCCCTACGTTTTCTTCTCTCAGCACCTAGACTCCCATGGGGCCTCCGAACTACCCTCTCCGTACTTGAGCGGACAGCAGGCTCACAGCAAATGGCTGCCTGTGCTTGAACTTAAGTAGGGCTCGGAAGTCCCCATCATCTCATCAATGGCTTTTCCCTGTTGAGCCCCCGAGCCGAGTGGCAATCATTCCTCCGCATGAACGAAGGCGAAATCCTGGAGCCTGGTGCTTGAAATAGCAAAACTGCCTTGGTTATTTGTAACATCTTCCAAAAGGAGGAAAGCATTCAGAAGGAAACTGAATTGTAAGCTGAAAAATCAGAAGTCATTTCCTCCTTTTTTGAAAATACTGGAAAGAACTGGGAAGGAAAAAAACCTAAGTGATTAAGAAAAAACAAGAAAAAAGAATATGAGTTATTTCAGAGAGGGACAGGTAAGGGCATTTATTTGATCACCTGTTACTTTTTTTTTTTTAAATCTCAATCTGAGTTTCCCTTTAATTGCTTTCTCTTTTTTAAAATTTTTATCTTAAAGATAATATTTAAAAGGCCTGTATAATCTGCTCTCCTCAGATCTCCAGTATGTTAAAAAGACACAGGGCCTCCACGGAAATAAAGTACCATTCCTGTCGCTAAGGGTTACTAATCCCTGGCCACTGACGTTGATGACAATATGTAATTTACAGAATATTCCTACTATATACTAAGGACTATCTTTTGAAACAAGGCCTTGCTATGTGCCCTTGGCTCGCCTAGAAACCAGGACACAAACCCGGCTGCCCACCCCGCCCCACCCCCACCGCTCGGCATCATGGGAGCTCCCTGCTTCAACTTCTTCAGGGGGTAGGTTTACTGATGTGAGTCCTGAGGCCTGTTACTGTCCGAAGGATTTTAAAAATTAGTCTGACCTGAAGTAATTCACAGATTAGGGAATATCACCAGTTTTACAGCTGAGGAAGCTGGTCTAATTGAGAAGGTGGGGCAACTTAGTCAAGGTTTCACATCAGCTGAGACACTTCGGTAGAATTTAAATCCAGGCAACCTGACATCTACAGTGCGGTGTGTTAATTTGTCGCCTAATTTAAGATGAATGATCAATTTGTGATACTTTTATTAAAATTTTATATCTGACATGTCACAAAGCCACTGAAGAATATTTAGTCTCTAAATGTGCACTAGAATCTCAGTTATAGAATGGAAGACCTGGGTAGGAGATGCTCCCTTGGTGTTTTGGGGCTTTTCATTTGCTCCAACGTTTAGCTAAGATATCTTTCATCCTGATTCCTCGATGACTTCTGTGCATCCTCACCTATCTGTTCTCTCAGTCCACCCTTTTGTCCTGTTGCGGAGCACTGTTTCCAACGCTTCTTGCCAGAAAAGAAATAAAGCATTCTTCTTACTATAGGAAGCATTTCCCTGCAACCGGACAGCTGTACCAAACGAATTAATAATGCACAGAACACTTCTGTTATGATTTTGCCACAGGGTAAGTAAATGTAGGAACTAATGAAATTATTAGTAGAAATTTTCTTAAGTAGGAAAACAGCCAAGGGAGGGTTCTTTTTCCTGTGGCTCTGTGTCTGAATCTTGATATTCTGCTAATTTTTTTTAATATTAAAAGGTAGCTTCAAATATCAGCTTGTTAGAGCTGCACAACAAAGTGCTGGTCTGGGTAGCATAGACGGCAAAACCTTTCCCAGGCTTTGGAGGCTGGCAGGTCGGGACCAGAGTGTCAGCAGATTAGGGCTCTTCTGAGAGGTACATGTTTCTTTTACTGACATTGTCAAAGTACATATAAGAGATATCCATGAGTATAGCTCACTCTGTATTTCTGGAAACTTCTATGCCACCAAATGTCTTGATGTGAATCTTCTCCCCCCCCCCCCCAGTAGGATAAGACTAAAACTGAGGGATTGCATTTTTGACAGAATATTTTCCACACTTAGTGGTTCTTTCATTTTCTCCATCTGGTATAAGGTCTGCCAATATGTTTTTCCTTCCTCACATGCTCCCTCACGGTGCCCCCTTTTCTGTGCTCTCTAACTTTCTGGGTTACAGTGACTATGGGTGTGTTTTTTGTTGAACTCCACCCCACTTGCCACCTTGACTTATAAAACAGTGAGAGGGAACCCTCCCCACACAGAGCTGTTGGAGGGGTTTAATTGTGAGATGGCATTTTCTTAGTTGTGCATATATTTTTCTCTCTACTTAGATTCTGGACTCCCGAGGAACAAGGAATCCATTTATGTCCTGGTATAGAAGGTCCCCAACTTAGCACATACATTCAACTAACTGACTTTATGATGGGTAAAAGAGTGCCCTCGTGGCCGTTCTGTTTTTAGTTCTATACAGTATTCGATAGAAGACACTCAGCACTTGGCTGTTCAATGGTCTTTGCCCTAGAAGACGTTTCCTGAGCACAACTAATATTTGCTGTAGTATTTATTTGAGACAGGATGTGGTAAACTCTGCTTGACAGGCTTGATAGTAAATGTTTTGTTTTAAATTTTTTATCCTAGTACCATTAAGAATTTCTCTCAAGGGGGCTGATCCAGAGCCACAGTACTGAGCTCTTTCTCTTGGGTCCTGCTGGGTCCCCTACACAAATTCTATCAAATCAAACATGTTGACATGGAACAGACTGCTCATACAAGTCGAGGCTCGCTAATTTTACCGTGTGCCCAAAGCAGATAAAACTATCCTTGCTTATAGAACAATGAGATTTATCTACAAGAACTGTTTCCATGTTTTCTACAAGTCAACAGTGCCTCTTGCCCTGTGCCACTAAGAAGGCTTTGAGAAGGATATTGTTAAAGTTCTAGGCCTAACATGTTTTAATTATCTCTACCTAGAGCTTCTAGAAGTGTCTGTCATCTGCCCCTCGAATTCTCCAGACAGAGTCTTTTTGTTGAAACAAAAGCTCACTCTTTTGGCTAAGCTGGCTAGCCAGCATATTGTTACCCCTAATGCTAGGATTACAAGTATGTGCAGCCAGCCTGTTTTTTGTTTTTTTTGTTTTTGTTTTTTTTGTTTTAAAGAGGATGTTGAGGATTTGAACTTAGGTGCTTGCACTTGCATAACGAGTTCTCTTACCCACTGAGCTGTTTTCCAGGCCTTTGAATTAATAAAGATAAGCGGCATAAAGCTAACTAGAGACGTTTAAGCTCATGCTGTTTTTGTTTAATAGGCTTCCGTGTAGTAAAGAGTTAACTCAAGAGGCTGAGGTACCTAGTCTGTGCACACTACAAAGACTGGACTGGTCCTCGCTGATAAGCTCAAAGCCCTTGGCCTGCCCTACTCCATAAGGATGTAGGTGTATTTGTAGACCTGGGAACTTTGTCTCTATCACATCATTTGTTCTAACACTATGAGTTCTGAGGCATGCCTGTTTTTGTTTTCTTGGGTTCATGAGGCCTGCTATAGTACTCTGACCTCTTGAGAATAAGCAGTTAAGGTCAGACACACACAAGGTCAAGCCTATGCACCCAGTCCCAAGTAAAAACCCAGGACCACAGGCTCATGCTAGTTTTTATGACTGAAACTATTTTTTATCTTTCATCATGCATCCTTTAGGGAAGACATAAGTTCTGTCTTATGACTGAGTGATGGAGAGAGAGTACCAGGAGAGTAATTCATGGCTTCAATGGGTTCTTCTATGTGTACCTTTCCCCTTTGCTGATTTTCAACTGTACCCTTTCATGGTAAAGAACTATCAACATGAATCAAACAAGTTGGTTTGTTTTTGTTTTTTTCAAGTTCTGTACACTCTTCAGGCAAAGCTCTGAACTCCTGGGTGGCCTTGAAGGCCTCAAGGAAGCTTCTAAGTAACAAGATGCATTTTAAGTATTTACTCAGATGAATCTTTTAAGACTGCTGACAGGAAAGGAGAAATGTTACTGGAAAGATGCTACAAATGAGACTAACAGTCCAAATGTCAACCTGACAAACCTTGAGGGCAATGAGACCAGAAGAGTCTGGAATTCAACAAAGTCCACTCTGATGTACACAGAGGTGGTAAATTGTCAGCATGATAGTTTACCACTAACACAGCTGAAGGATGTCTGGAAATTAACACCCTACACAAAGAGCTACAGCATCTCCCCCAAGTACATGTCTAAAACAGTACTTTCAATGCAAGGATATGATTTGCTTAATTTCTTTTTTTTATGATTTATTTATTATTATGTATACAGTGTTGTCTGCTTGTACACCTGCAAGCCAGAAAAGGGCATCAGGTTACATTATAGATGGTTGTGAGCCACCATGTGGTTTCTGGGAATTGAACTCAGGACCTCTGGAAGAGTAGGCGGTGCTCTTAACCACTGATCCATCTCTCCAGCCCCGATTTGCTTAATTTCTAAACCACTACCTTTCCTAACTATTGTGCTATTGTAGACCTGCTTCAGGTCATAAAACATATTTTTTAAAATATAAAATTGACATATATGTGAAAGTACACATATAAACTCTGAGTTGAAAAAATAAATAAAAAGCACTAATTACTTTAAGGAAATTTTAAAAAATGTACACTTTTCTTGACTCAGTCTTTTCCCTCTTTGGTTGGAGACTCGGTATATATATATGGACTGTTTCTCTGGTAGGAAGGACTATTTTTATTTAGATCTTAATATATTGATCTAACATGCCAAATTGTTTTACTAAGGATAAATTGTAACCTGAGAGCACACAATATTAGCCATTCTCATGGGCAGTGGGTCATGGTAGAGAGCTGTGCAGGCATCTGGATTTTTGCATTTCAGGTATTTCTTGTTGACGGTGTCATAGTGGTGTTGGAAGGAGTGCTGCTGACTGGCTGGCAATAGTTGGTTGGGGCAGACAGAAAAGCTTGAGGCTGGAAAGAAACCTGACTAGAAAGTCTGAGAGCCACAGAAGTGAGGAGAGTCAAAAGGAGAATACCGTGGCAGATCGAACACAATTCTTTCACACAGTTACTAAGAGCCTCAGTTAGGGTTTCATTGCTGTGGAGACACCATGACCACATTAACTCTTATAAAGGAAAACATTTCCTTGGGGCTGGCTTACAGTTCAGGGGTTTAGTCCGTTATCATCATGGCGGAAGCATGGCAACGTGCAGGCAGACATGGTGCTGGAGGAGCTGAGAGGTCTACATCTTACTCCACAGGCAGCAGAAGGAGGCTGTGTGCTACACTGGGTGTAGCATGAGCATAGGAGACCTCAAAGCCCGGCCCCCAAGTGACACACTTCCTTCAACAAGGCTGCACCTCCTAATAGTGGTGCCAAGCATTCAAACATTCTATGGGGGCCAAAGCTAATCAAAACACCACACTGAAAAATGTCATCTCTGGAAATATATGGCCTAAGTGGATAGTAGAGGAATATTCGATACAAAATGGGTCTATGAAAATGACTGGCAGAGTCACACAGGCATAGATTTGAATTTGAGCTTTACTAATCAGGTAATGCTGTGGCTTGGGATAAATAAGTGTCTTTCAGTATCATTTACTCGGATACAGATGAGATATCAGAAACTACTTGAAGAAATTATAACATGAGCTTCAGCAGTGTAGGGAAGGCATTAGGATAGCCCCGGATGAATAGTAAGTGCACATTACTTGTTAACACGCACCATATGATTAAAATTGGGGGTCGTTTTCCAATCAGAATCACCTGGTTGCTGTTACATCTCGAAGGATGCTTCAAAGACTTAAGAGATCAGCCAGATTCTCTTCAGGAGGAGGAAGGGAATTCAGACTCAGCCATGTTTCACTTGTTACAAAAGGAGAAGAAAAAACACACATGCTTTTCATCTCTTGGCTGTGGGAGGAAAGGGTTCTCTGAGCAGCAGCTGATGCCGCTCTATGGTCTCATGGATGACTTGACAGAGATGCCTTGAAGACATTGCTGAAAGACATCTAAATACCATTAAATCTCTAAATATTTAAGATTATATTTATTATTGTTATCATCACCATCACCACCACCACCATCATCATCATCATCATCGTGCATGTGTGTTTGCATGAGCATGAGATTGCCACAGTACATGTGTGGAGGTCAGAAGATAGCTGGTTCTCTATACCATCTTTACATGGGTACTGAGGATTAAATATTAAATTTGGGTCTGCAGGCTTGAATGACAAATGCTTTACCTCACCAATCTGTCTCACTGGTCAAAACATCATTTTTATTTCATTGGCTTGTCTATCTGCATATGTGTATACACAAATGTGTGTGAATATTTATATATACTTATATGTACACAATGACATTTGGAGAACAATCTCAGGGCCTCACTGGCATTAAGCAAGAGGTCTAACCCTTGGCTACCTTATCAGCTAGCCAGGATATTTTTTCATACATAGTAGAGGGAAGTTTGGTACATGAGTAAGTGGAGATAGTATGGGCAGAAAATCCTAACATGAGCATTTCTGTAGAAGTGAATAGATAAAGCACACCCTGTTACACAGTGTCAGAGGTAATGAGACATTTACTGTCTTTGAGGTCCTCTTACAATGGGTTTCAACACTTCATTTGACTTAGAATGATCCTAATTATTTTTCACACTTGGTCAAGCGGTCTCAGCAATTTGTAGAGGACATATGAGCCATGACATGCATTAAAAGAACCCAAAGAAAGCACCTCCAGGAAGAAACCAAGCATCTGCCTTGGTTCTTCCTTTTCAGAACTTAGTGAGAATGGCTCCTCTAACCAATGAAGAGCCGATGCTGAGTCAGAATGTCACTCAGGCAGCTAAGTGGGCATTTCCAAGACCACACTGTTCCCTGTTGCCATGGGAAAGCCTTACCATGGTGATGATGAACAGAGAGGTAGGACCTCATGCTGAGGAAGAGCTCGGAAAGTTGAGCAGATGGCCCGTTGTCTGCTTCCACTTTGGTTCTGACAGATGAGCAATGGGTCCAATTATATCACTGGAAGGAGAGAACCATATAGGACATCTGCAATCTGTAGGACAGCGGAGGTGCCTCAGAGCCGAGCCAGAAACAGCCATGGTAACTATAGACATGCTCCAAGAGGGAAAATCCTGGACTCCATATTGCCTGGAAAAGGAAGTAAGGGGATGGAAAAGGCCAGTAGTAAAGCCAGCAGGTGTGCAGATGATGTGACTATGAACCTTTTGCCTTTACCTCAAAACGTTGCATAAAAAAGGACAAACTCAAAAAAAATAACAAACAACTCCACAATCATCAGAAAAAGATCTTACTTAAGTCAGTGTTTCCTACGAACAGAAATTATTGTTTTGCATTGAAGTAACCAGTAAGCTTATGTCCCACAAAAGCCTTCCCTAGTGTCAGTTTGAAATGCCTTATAAATAGACCATGAAGGATTTCTCACCACATAAATGGGCAGTTCAATGTTGAATAGATTTTTCCTCCCTGAAGTGCTCAGCCTTTCCATTATGAAGGATGGAGATCCAAAGAGCAGAGGCTTCTTGGAGCTTATTTGACTGATGAGGTCTTTTTATCTGGCGCATTTATGCAGCGGGAGCACAGGTGTGTCTTAGAGTCCTGCTTTGCAGAGATTCCCTTAGAGAAGGCTCTGCTGGAGCCATTCAGGAATAACCTAGGGATCAGAGCTGGTGGCACACTAAATAATTTAGCACCAAGGACGCTTTGAGACTTAGCTGTCTGCTTAAGCCCACAAGAACTCAAGGCTTGTACTTTCTTCATGTGCAAAAATGAAGACAATAGCCAAGTGTTTAATCTCTTTATCCAAGCCTGCATACATGAGGCCAGCACTATCTAGACTGCCTTGTTATTTGTGAGGTTTTCCTTTATCCTTATGAGCTGGTTCATGGAAGACTGTTCCAAACGAGAAATAGTAAATGAAAGCAAAGATGATGTATTGATTGAGATATGATATACTACTTTGTATTTCAGAATGTTTAAATTCCAAAGCTATGACATTCTCAAAAAAGTTGTTGAAAATGTTAAACGCTAATAGAGTTTAAACGCTGAGTGATGATATAGTTAATATGTTCTTTTCCCAGTAATGCTTTGCAGCAAGGCACTGTGCTTCCTCAATCAGAAATGTGCCTCAGAAAGCATATCCTGAATAACATAGGATTAATAACCATGCACTTCTCCCTGCATGCACTAGGTAAATATACTCAATTACATATGTTTTCTGGCTACTAGCAATCCAATCAGCTGGAAATTCTTCTTCTTCTGTGTTTGGATTCTTGTAGCACCAACTTGAGAGTGGGCCTCTAGCTGCATGTTTAATGAATGTCCTTTGTAATCCTTTGGCAGTCACAAGAAGGAGAGAGGAGGCTGTGGTGCAGCCAGCTCCTAGCTGAAAATGAAATTGAACTTGGCAAGAAGGAAGAATGCGCTTACTCTCAGAGGCTGCTGGAAGGACACCCGTTGGGTGAGTTACAACTGAGCAAGGAGCTCTTGAGTCTGCCAGCTCCCTAATGGTCTCAGGCCTGACCCATGTGTACAAGGACCTCCAGTAGGGGACAGCGCTCCAATGGCTCACTGGAGAGATGAAGAACCCTGATCAGGTGAATGCAAGGATGCTATACAGAGGGACAATCTGGTTCGAGGAGTAAGGAACAGACACTTAAGCTCTGCTGTCATTAATCCTCCCTGTAGGGGCTGTTGCAGCGTAGAGCCGTAGTCCCTCCCTTTTCTGGCTGTAAATCACGTGCCAGGCCAACTCAGGGCCACTAGGTCCGCCCACATGCTCTCATATATTGCACCGAGAGAAGCCACTCAGATGACCTCCACAAATCTTGCGTCTCGGAGGTGAGCGCCCCAGAGAAATAAGTGCTGTATTTAGAAAGATAAATGAATCATCCAAGTTAAGTGGGAAGATTGTATTCTGTCTGTTGAGAGCAAGCGTTGTGGAAGGAAATCAGGAGGCACGGCAGAGAATATCCACATGCGGGTGACTCTGTGCTTGCTAGCCGGAGCTCTAGCTCAGTGCATCTGCTTGTTCAAGGCTGTGGCTAGCACGCCTTATTGCGGCAGCATGATAATTAAAAGCACAATTATAGTGACCACGCCTTGATTGCTTATGGTGGGCTGGGCTCTGGGATTCAAGGGTTTTTATGTTACTTTTCACAGCACACAACACTATTATAAGCCCCATTTTCCCGGGGACTCAGAAAGATTAAACCACTCTCTATAGAGCACGCAGAGTTGGCAGTAGAACTTGGCCTTGGGGTCCACCCACAGGAAGTCTTACTCACTGGTGATGACCCGTGTTACTTAAGGTGAGGAGCTAAAATAGGTTTTTAAGAAACAGAAACATTTCCTGAAGTCATGGGACTCATGGCAAGGGGGAATAAAACGTATTTCCAATTGTTTTTTATGTGCTTGTAAGAGCGATAAAGATTGGTGAGAGGTGTGTGGGGATCTTAAGGGGCCTCTCTGAGAGGCCCCTGCACAAATCTGCACCTGTTCCCTGTATCAGTCTGCTTCTGTCCACAGCTTAGGGATCAGTCTACACACACCCCATGCGCACAGCTGTTCAGGAAGTCCAGACTAATCCTTTACACTCTAAATCAGATTTTAGACTCTTCAAAATTCTGCAGAAGAAGAAACTGCAATATCACTATGTCATGTCTTGTTACTTTAGCCCACAGGATTACAGAAAGTGCCTTTCAAAATGCTGCATATTTTTGACCTTCTATGCCATCTTGAACTTCTTAGATGTTATGGGAAAACAGAGAAACTTGAGCATATGACTCACAGTCATTCCTTCCAGAATGACTCTGGCTCCCCTTTTGGGAGGTGTTGGAGGCAGAGGGAGAGGTGTGAGTCTGGCTGATATTGTTTGTGTTCTTCTGGGGGTCAAGTCTGTGGTGGGATGTCAGCTGGGGAGATTGTGCAGCCAACATGCTAGACTCCTTCCTTCTAGGACTGTTTAGGATTCTGAAAGTCCATGTGGTGTGAGGTGTGTGGTGTGTGGTGTGTGGTGTGTGGTGTGTGGTGGGAGGTGTGTGGTGTGTGGTGTGTGGTATGTGGTGGGAGGTGTGTGGTGTGTGGTGTGTGGTGTGTGGTGTGTGGTGGGAGGTGTGTGGTGGGAGGTGTGTGGTGTGTGGTGTGTGGTGGGAGGTGTGTGGTGTGTGGTGTGTGGTGTGTGGTGGGAGGTGTGTGGTGTGTGGTGTGTGGTGTGTGGTGGGAGGTGTGTGGTGTGTGGTGTGTGGTGTGTGGTGGGAGGTGTGTGGTGTGTGGTGTGTGGTGTGTGGTGGGAGGTGTGTGGTGTGTGGTGTGTGGTGTGTGGTGGGAGGTGTGTGGTGTGTGGTGTGTGGTGTGTGGTGTGTGGTGTGTGGTGGGAGGTGTGTGGTGTGTGGTGTGTGGTGTGTGGTGTGTGGTGGGAGGTGTGTGGTGTGTGGTGTGTGGTGTGTGGTGGGAGGTGTGTGGTGTGTGGTGTGTGGTGTGTGGTGGGAGGTGTGTGGTGTGTGGTGTGTGGTGTGTGGTGGGAGGTGTGTGGTGGGAGGTGTGTGGTGTGTGGTGTGTGGTGTGTGGTGTGTGGTGTGTGGTGGGAGGTGTGTGGTGTGTGGTGTGTGGTGTGTGGTGGGAGGTGTGTGGTGTGTGGTGTGTGGTGGGAGGTGTGTGGTGTGTGGTGTGTGGTGGGAGGTGTGTGGTGTGTGGTATGTGGTGGGAGGTGTGTGGTGTGTGGTGTGTGGTGTGTGGTGTGTAGTGGGAGGTGTGTGGTGTGTGGTGTGTGGTGTGTGGTGTGTGGTGGGAGGTGTGTGGTGTGTGGTGTGTGGTGTGTGGTGGGAGGTGTGTGTTGTGTGGTGGGAGGTGTGTGTTGTGTGTTGTGTGTTGTGTGGTGTGTGGTGTGTGTCTGTGATGGCAGCGCAGGGCTGCTGTGGGACAGGAAGCCATTTTCCTCAGTGGGATAGCTGCTCATGGATTCCTTGGGCTTCAGTGCATAGCTTCACAAGAATGCCTACAAGAGCAGTCCTGGTTAAACTTGGTCGCCAACAAAAAACAAAAACAAGACAAGAAAGGAAAGTGACACGGGGGGCTTGATGGTGTGTGAGAAGATAGAGAGATGAATGTGACCAGAATATAATCATGGATATGAAATTGTCAGAGAAAAAATTAATTTAAACTGTCATTGCCAGAGCTTATTTGACTAAGGGATACAACGATTTCTCCAGTACTAAAAGGGACTCAATAAGCCACCAGTAATCATGTCCCAAGGGACCAAGGCAGCACAGCCTTATTGTTTTTGTTTTGCTCCTTCAGGAACTTGTTGGGGTATATGAAGGTTGTCTAGAAACAAGTTCTTAATTGGAGACAAAGAATTTGTTAGGAAAGAGCTGATAGAAAGGCTGCTATGATTTGCATGTTTTGAGCATACCCCCAAGGGCATATCTGCAGATGTTTAGTTCCCACTGTGTGGTGGTAAGGGGTATAAATTAGCCTGACTGTAGTTTAGAGGGAGAGCCTTTGGGAAGTGGTTGTGAGTGTATGACTCACCAGGCTAGACTCCTCGTGATTTTGTGTGAGGGGAGACACTACAATAGAAACCCACATGTTTCCTGTCTCTTCCTATGAGATGTCGTGTACCGCCTGGGGATTCTATTGGCAAGATGAAGCCTCTTGACCCACACCTAAAGACCAGTAAGCCAAAAGAAGACTAATTTTCTTTGTAAGTATGAAATACCTGCCAGAGGTATTTCTTCTTCTTCTTCTTCTTCTTCTTCTTCTTCTTCTTCTTCTTCTTCTTCTTCTTCTTCTTCTTCTTCTTCTTCCTCTTCTCCTCCTCCTCCTCTATTTTTTCTTCTTCTTCACCACCACCACCACCATCATCATATGATACTGAACCAACAAAGCCATAGATCTTTTAGAGTAGGAGCCAGAGGGTTTCTATCCCTCAGTCAGTCCTTTCCTTTAAGGGAGGCTCACCTTGCGAGGGTTCCAGGCATGAGAGGTAGAGTTTGAACAATAGCGAAGGAGGTCCACAGGCTGACTTACAGGGGGTAAGGTAAGAAACTCAAGCACCCTGAAGTGCGGGGATGGAGAGCTCTGCCAAAACCCATGACGTAATCTGATTCTGCCTCTCTGCTGACAGCCACCGAGTGTGTAAACAATGAAGAGTTACAGGGTCAGTAGAGGAGCCTTCTCCACACCCCACATTTCCATTCTCAAATGGAAAGAACGTGTCCTGTCAGTGAGAGTGCCTTTTAATGGCCTGCATGGCATGCAAAACCGTTTTGAAGTTTCATCCCTTCAGGACACAATATTCTCATATATGGAGTCTGTGAAGATCTTACCCCTTAGGGAAAAAGTCTCCCCATCATCCACAGAGACAGACTAACACTTCCGCACATTTGGAACTCATTCTCACAACCAGTAGAATTAAAATTCATTGAACATTCCTGTACCTTTCCACAGCAAATGTAACAATGCAGGAGACCTTCACGATTCATTAACTTTTCTCCCTGAAACATCCAACTTCTGTCAACACAGAACTTAAATATTCACCTCAAGATCATTTGTTTATTAAAGCCTGGCCTTCTCGAAAAGCTTCACTCAATCATTCGGCTGGTGAAACTGTACACTCTCTTTGCCAGAGCCATTGGTCTTTAAGAAGTTCGCTTCAGCAAAGCCTGGGGACCCAAATGAGAAGCCAGGGAGCATCCATCTGCTGAGTCCTTGGGCCAATCTGGTGTCTACCGGAAAGTTTCAGGTCCCCTTCTGAAAGGTCATGGCCATTTTCCCATGGTGTATGTATATCTGGGAACCCTAGCTAAGACGTCACTGCTCTCAAACACCAATTAGGAATGCTCCAGTTAGTAACACTGAGACCTAGACTGTTCCAGAATCCATTCCTCCCATCGTTTCATGCTAGAGTGCACCAGATAGTCTAACATGCAAGGTAGCTGGAAGGCAACAGGAAAGGAAGCGTTTGTCAGGGTTGGAAGCTGCTGTGCCAAGAGGGCTGTGAAAACACCTCCCGGCCCATTATTCCGATTCTTTGGCTTGTCAATCAAGATTGTCCTCTATGTCGCTTGCATGCTTTGCTCAGAGAGGTGTCAGTTTGCACGGACTTCTCCACATGAAACATCCATGAACTATGCCACGCCCACTAAGCAGCCAATTTAGATCGACATGCTTGGCAGTGTTATCTAATGCTCCACCCCTCCCCCTCACTGATTAAATTGATGTAAGATTTGATTTGTACGGTGACTATCTCATTCTTAATGGTAGTTATTGTGTCCCTAGTTTCACGACAGCGACAAAGATGCCATCACAAACAGCTACAGTAGAGAAATCCGTGTAGTTCTGTGAGGCGACTGCTGTCACCTTGTCTTCACGTCAGAGGAGACAGTTTCCTTTGGTCAGGAAGAACCTGAGTGTTTCTACTTGTCATAGTTGAATGCCATCATTCACTTCATTTTCAATCATATTTTGTTTTCTTTGTTTTTTTTAAAAAAAGCTTTTCCTTTAAATAAGAGTTCTATACATATTTCTTGTAAATATTTTATTGACTCTTTTTAACAATTAGTATGCTAACAAGTATTTTGTTTTCAATTACTGAGAACATGTATTGAAATGTCCCATTTCATAAAAAAGAATGCCAGATTTTACTAAATAATTGCTTCTCCTCCTGTTTTTCATGGATCAATGGCCAGTCAATGATATGCTGTATTTTTAATGGCTGTATACAATTGGTTGCTCCTGCTCAGTTTTTTAAAAATCAAAATAGAAATCAGCACAGTGAATAAACAAGTCTGTATCAACACAACAGAGAACATGAGCGTGACTAACCTTTTATTTGCATACTTTTATTTTCCTGTGAGTCTTACTTTAACAAATCACATATGTTTTTCCACAATAGATATACATGTAAGTCTCTGATTTGTAGGCCTGCTACACATTCTAGCATGCTGAAGACTTTCTTGTCATTCTGATTAGTTAGCTCACTTGCAATTTATATTACAGGTATATGCTATATGATATTATTTGGTCACTGACTGGCTGCACTGCATATAAAATGGTGATGACAAGATTATAGGATCATATCGTGATGTCAATTATTTTAGTATGAGCACACTCTATGATATTTATACTATGATGGAATTAATCTAATACTGGATTTCTCAGAACTCACGGTAAACTTCAACCAAGATATGGTTGTAGGTTATTTGCTACTGCTCACATACAACAGGAATTTGTAATTTTGAGACATGTGAAGACACTTGTTGTGGATGCTTTTGTTTCTTTAAAAACTCAGTTATGTTATGTAAACATGGTTTTAGTTTAATCCCAAGTGTGGGATATGAGGGCTGCTCCGGTTTGTCCACAATTGATAACAGCCTTGTGAGAGGGGGCTTGATATTTGTCAACAGGAAACTGCCTTGTGTGGAGGTGTGGCCTTTGTCAGTTGAAAAATATACAACAAATATATAAAACCAAAATGAATATATATTGTAAAAGTATGCCTACAAGTGGTGCCCCATGTTGAGCACCAAAATGTTGATGCTGTTTTTAAAAACTGTGTTTGTTTCTGAATTTCTCTCTTAACTTGGCTATCACACAAATAACTGAGACTCTTTTATATTTGTTTAATAATAAACTTCACAACACGTTGACTGAGCATTTATTACTTTATTCTAACCCTCTAAGCTAACTAGTTTCTTCCCAGTGTACGTTCCAGTGGTACTTGCACTTTATAGCTTTCCTTATCTGCATCCTCTCTTCTGAAGTTTCCTGGACCTCTCAGGTGGGTAACTCTCTTACTTCCTCTTCTAACTCCTCCTGCCCTGGCTAGTAAGAAGTCCAGCCCTATTCTCCCCCCCCCCTACTCAGAGACTGGCTGTAAGATGATTTATTGTCGTGTCAGGGGACAATTGGGAAGCACTGCTTATGCAACATTGAGACAGGAGATTGTCAGAACAAGAATTGCACCCAGATAGTGAAAGGGTACAGAAATTGGCATTTTAATTACACAATAACCTTATGCACACATACACTTAAGGTAAATACTAGATATTCATAAAGATAGGGTGTTTATGTGTCAGCTTAGGAAGAAGACACAGAGTCTTTTGGATAGATCGGCCTATCATTGCTCAATCACAGCCTAAAGTGATACAGTCCATCAGGTGGGCACTATCGCCCTGCTCAAAAGCTCTGGCCTAACCTGAGCTCATAGGGATGAGTTTCAGTGAAAGCATGTATTGATAATGCCAAGATAATTTTTGAGGTACAGTGACCGAAGAGATGAAGTCTGATTTAGGTAAAGTAAAAATCAATATCTACTCTCAAGAAACCACAACTCTTTTAACATTTTATAAAAGAAGTGAATGTGTTTACTGGTACTCACTCAAACAGCTGGGCTAGATCTTCATATAATGTAGTCTGGAGGGTGGACAGAGTTTTGCTTGTCTCTAACAAATAATGACTAATACCAGTTAAGTAGGTAGGGGGGACACCTGATTTAGTTGATTTTGTCAGCACTATTTCTCCATTGGGAAATAGTAAATTAGAAGACAGAATTCTAACCCAAGTTCTAGTATTTGGATTTTTAATACTAACTAAAAGAATCCTGTTGTATATTTATGGTTGAGACTTGTGACCTGTCCTGAAGTCATTTGACTACCCATCTTACTATGGCCATCATCAAATCAAGCCATGGAGTCATTGTTAGTTACATAATCAAGGCTCATCTCTGTAAGAGCTTAGAGGTCTATTCAGTCATTTACCAAGCAAATGGCTGTTTGGTACTCAATATGTGAGAAGCTCTTTTAGGTGACAGGGATTTGATGACAAAACCACTGGATAAAGTAGCTGTTTTCTTGGAGTTGGCTTCCTAGACCTTGTTTCTTTTGGGAGACAGGGTCTTGGTATGTAGTGATGGCAGACCTTGATTGCACTATATGGGATAGGATAGGCTCAAATTTGTAGTCCCCCTACCTCTGTGTAAAATATGTAGGGACTACAGGTATAAGCCACCATGACTGGTTAATCTAGTCCTAATGCTAAATAACAAACTAGGAAACATATACAGGCATATTTTCAGGTCAGATTAAGTGATGTGAAGAAAGTAAGTTAAGTCAGAGTAAAGAAATAGCGTGTTGAGGAGGGATGTGCTATTTTCAGGAAGATTGCCAAGAAATGCCTTTTATCACCATATGACTATGTCTTCTGTACAATTATATTAAGCATGGAGATCTATATGAACTTCAATCTGTAAGAATACTCAGGAGCAGGAAGAATACACATACCAAGCACTGGGCTGGCCTTATGCTTTTCTTGAGGTTGCTGGTCTAGCGTATTCATTTTACTGGCCAGTGTTCTGAAGGGTTACTTAAATTTCCATCCATGTTGAAAGCATAACACCGAAAGCAGGAACAAAGGCAAGGTCTTAGTGCTGAAACCAGCAAGGACACTCTAGCAGGTGACCCTATAGAACTAGAATCTACTGGCTAGACAGCCTCAAAGCTGATGACCCCAGTATAAAGGCCAGATGCTAGGAAGAAGGCCAGGGACGAGACATCAGTTCAGACCAATAAGGAGAAGGAGAAGGGTGAATGTGGAACCATCCCTGTGGTGAGGCTGACACCCATTTTTAAAAATATTTCTAAGTATTGGGTGTGTGTTTTACAGTTGTTTCTGGTGCATGGGAAAGGCTGGGAGTGAAGACATTGGAGCCAGAAAGTATGAAATAAAACAACTTGCAAAATCCCAGAAGGTTTGGCTTCAGCTTGGCTTATGGTTATGGTGGTATGGCTAGGGTACGTCAAAGGCTAGGGACAAAGCTGACTATCAGATTAAAAATGGGTACCTTATTGCTTGAAGCAGGCACACAGATGATTCGATTGTCCAAACAAATTTAGCAGGATGTAAAATAATATTTTTTTTTGGCAAATACATTATTTTCTTGATTTGGCTCAGACATTTTCAGACACTGTAAACCTTGCCTATCCTACACACACACACACACACACACACACACACACACACACACACAGAGAGAGAGAGAGAGAGAGAGAGAGAGAGACAGAGAGAGAGAGAGACAGAGAGAGAGAGACAGAGAGACAGAGAGACAGAGAGAGACAGAGACAGAGACAGAGACAGAGACAGAGACAGAGACAGAGAGAGACCGAGAGAGAGAATGAGAACACAGTCTTTGAATAGCACAGCTGTTTTCACATCCGTTTATTTATTCACCTATTCACTTAAAAAACAATTGATGACACTCATTTATGGTAGTTTTGAGGATACATAAATAAGTCATTGATCCTTGGTTTTAAGAAACTCCTTCCTTATAGTTCTCAGCTGAGACACACTTCTAAAAACTCCATTTCAATTACTGAAAGAAAAGGTTCTTTCCTCAGGGATCCATGCAGTGGAACATGGCTGTGATCCTATCACTAGGGAGGCAGAGAGATGGAAGGATCGACAGAGTTTGCTCACCAGCCACTCTAGCTAAATCTGTGAACTCTTTATAAAATTACATTAACCTATACACACATATGTGAAAATGTACGCATACCCGCACACAAAATAGCTAGGAGGAGTTTGGGTGTGCTATGGAGAACACAGTACTAGAACAGACTGATAAATGTCAGTGGGGATACGGAGAGGGGAGGAGAGAAGAGAGTCCTATAGTCTGTTGGTAAGGATGCGGAGCAGTCTAGCCAGAGCAGACTTTCAAAACACTAGAAACAGAATTGCCACGCCATCTATCAGTCCTTCCAATGTGGATTCGGTGCAGAGAAATTGAAATCAGTGTGTTAAAAAGAACACGTACATTCCCATACTTACTGCAGGACGGTTTACAACAGCCAATATATGGAGTCAATCAGGATGCTCATGGACAGATGGGTGGAGGAAGAAAAAGGGTACGCATATATCATGTGGATTATTCATTCAGAAAAATAAGGAATTTATGCCATTGTAAGCAGTGTGTATGGTTATTATGCTAAGTGAAACAAGTCACATGGAAAATCAAATGGCATGCTCGCTTCCATATGGAAGCTGAAAGCTTCATCTCAGAGACATTGAGAGTCAAATGGTGATTAGCAGGGTCGGGGAAAACGGTGTGGAGACGAGATAGTACAAATAGTGAGTATGGGGAAGCAGCAGTTGGATATGAGGAATGACCTCTAATGTTCTATAGCATAGTAGATTGGCTCTATTGGCTGTCAGTCAGAAATTAGCTATTTTTAAATGGCTGGTAGTGAGGACTTCAAATGCTTCTATCATAAAGAAATAATAAGTATCTGGGTGCTACATGTTGGTGACTACCCTGATCTGTTCATTCCACTAACAGAGATGCCACACTATACTCCATGAATAGATGTGAAAATTAAGTGTCAATTAAATGTGAACATGTATTTTATGAAGAAAAGGAACATCAGTTAGAGATTCCCCAGACACACGACCCTTCTAATTTGTCTCCACTACCTCCTGAATCCTCAATCATAATTTATTTTGGGGGCATTGGGAGATTAGGATAAGAGGTGGCTGTTCACATCTCCTCTTCAGAGGATGTTTCATCTCCTGATTCTCCCTATGGGTTTGAAATGGAACAGGACAATATCTGTAAAACTAGTTGAGGGTCAGAATTAATTTTATTTAGACCTCGTTACTGTTTCTATTCTCAATCCAGACTATTTAAACATAAATTAACTGGGTAAACATGTAAAATTGAAACAGAAACATATATGCTTCTGGCTGCCAAGAAAGTAAAGGTTTTCTTTGCTTTCCTGGTGGCTCTTGGGAAGGGAAAACAAGAAGAATTAGTATTTTTATAACACATCTCACACATGTCAGATGTTTTATAAAGCTTCCTGTGTTAATGGTACAGTGATAAAGCTGGCTCGCTGAGGTCAAATCATTCCCAAACAGAGCTAACGTGAAGTGAGCTGGGACTTGAACCAGGCTCTTCATGTTCCTAGAATTGGCTTTTTATCCTACATTAGACCTTGACCTGAATCTGTACTTAACTGGTTGCATAACCTTGAGCTCACTCACTTCAGCTTGTGTGATTGGGAGACAGCTAGATCAGACACAGCTCCTGAGAGGAACCAGTGGACAGGCGTCACTGCCTTGCCCCTGTTATCCATGGCAGGCATCTATGTGCACAGTGCTCCCTAGAACTGTCCCAAACATAGGTGATTTAAAGTAGAAGCATTGCCTAAACTATGACCAGTTCCCTGCCCTTTAATTTCATCATTTGACTACATATAGCTTTAAGATCTGACCGTTTGAGGGTCAACTTTTCTTGGGTGGCGTTCGGGTGCTGTGTAAGACGCCTTTCCCACCAGTTCATCCTTCTTGCTAATTTAGAAGACTTTGCTAGTCCCTCTGAATATGAGCCTCTCCCCCTATCAAGTCAAATTAAAAAAACAATGTGAACAGCAACGTGAAATTAAACTGGCAGCCAATTTATCATAAAACGCCTCTGCTCTGCCCACTTCTCAAAAGGAACCAATAGATCAGCTGAACAAACGGATGAGAGAACCAGTGGGCAATTCAAGGGTTAATGTCGATCTCAGGAAGACTAGTTGATACACCTTTCTAATGATGTACAGCAACCAAAGCACTTTAGAAATTAATGGGGAAAATTAATGGGAAATCTACTATCGATCATTTTGGATTTCTGTGGCCAAAGGACTACATTTGTATAACTTGATTGCTCAATTGCAAAGCAACATTAGGTTTCCGACTCCAGGAAGAGGAATTATAGGAAATGAGCAATGACCTTTGTACTAATGGAAACAGAATCAGCAGCTCTGGGCACGTCTTGTTTCACATTGTTCTTAATTGGGCGGTATCACAGAGACGATGAGAAAGATGACTTGATACTGATGGAAATTGCTCTCACAGAAGGGAGGATTTTGACACCGGGATTCTAAACTTTTCTAATTTGAAAATGTCTGGGCTACATCTTCTTTTACTAAAGCATATTTTTATGTACTAATATCCAGAGGTGACAAATCCAACAAATGTCTAAAACCGATCTATAAAATTTCACTGTTCTGGGGACTCGATGACATGAAAAATTTAGGTCATCTAGCTATGCACATGAAAAAGATAATTGGTTGGGGTCCTGGAGCCCCAGTCAGAAATGTCAGACAAATTTGAGAGCTGTCAGAATCATACAGAAGACACAAATAGGGTTGTCAAAGGCCCTTCAAAAATTATTCTGTATCTACCAACTATACTGAGTTACAGGGAATAGAAAACCCTGGAAAAAAACATCCCAGAAGGATTACACAATAACTCCAACTCAGCTGCATTGGCACGAAGATGAGCAGAAGGACTTTTAGGGCTGTGACCTAACAGAAGCTGAACCAGATGATGCTGCAAGAAGCTAACCAAGAACTGTTGTCTGATACTCTGTATCCAATGTATTGTAGAAGGCCCATCATGTGGGATAAGGCTCCTGTTTTGCACCCTTACTTTCTGCATGATACAGAGAAAGGGGGAAGGACCCAAAGAGAGATTTCTATGTTAAATTTGCTATTATGATTTGCAGGTTGTCATTTTCTTGTTTTAATTTATTGTAATTTAACTGCTACATTGTTACAAAATTATGCCCCAAATGAGTTAGTTTTGGCCACTGAGTAAAATTCAGGGTGTGTCTGTTGGTGTGTATATGCATATGTATGTATGTATATGTGTGTAATGTACATGCATATGTATGTGCCTATAGGGGTATATATGTATGAAGTGTGATGTATGTGTGTATACGCACACTGTGCAGACATGTATGTGTGTGACAGTGAAAGTCAATAGTAATATTTACAAACACCAAGAACTAATTAAAAAGAAAAAGCATTAAAATTTTGATTTGATTTGTCTATGTGCTGTAACACTGATCAGTCATTTTTGTGGGCTGCCAAGCATTTGAGACTAATTTGTATGCAGTATAATAAAAATTATGCACTGCATTAAAATATGCACCTGATTAACTCTGTTACAGGCTTTGTTTGATTACAACAATAACCTCTATACCTGTATATTCAATCTTTGTAATTTGTTTCTCATGAGGTAATTTACAATAATCTGTGGAAACATTGCTGTTAAAAGGGTCAAATTAGAAAGTGTGCAGATAGGTGAAAGTACAGAGCAGAAGAAAGAGGTACAGCCAAGGAAAGCGAGGATTATTCTCACCCTGGTCAACATGACACAAGCATTTTAATAAATTTCAAATGAATTCTTCTTAGTTTTTGATAGTATAATATAGTCATACCATTTCTGTCTTCCCTCTTCTCCCTCCAAACTGTCTCATATATCCCTCCTTGCTCTCTTCCAAACTCTCTGTCTCTTTTTTCATTAATTGTTGTTACATGCATATATGTTTGTGGTGGTGGGTATAGCTCTCCCCTGGGATCAATGACTTCACTAGCTCTGAGTAATTGGCTAGGTTTCTAGTACCAGGAATGCTTTCCCTTTTGTTGAGTGGGTCTTACATGCAGTTAGAGGCTAGAGAGCTGTGGTTTCTTCCGTGGTATGAGTGCCACTATTGTACTCTTAGGATCATGGTGCCACGCTGGTGGTTGTGCTTCGTAAGTTTCATAGCTGGGTAGGACTGTTGGTTTCTTCCTTCTTGCATGGTGTCTTCTGGTACCACAAAGCTGGCCCTCGGGAAGGGCCAGCTTTTTTCCTTACAAAACGCTGTCTTGTTGTACGCTCCATTCTCTTCTGTCTTTTACTTAAACGATTGCATCATTAAATTGAATCACTGTAGGAATATTTCATCTTCCATTAGAATACCTGCAAAGCTCTCCAGCCATACACCGAAGCACCTTCAGGATCAAGAAAAAAAGACGACCTATTAGAACTGCGGGACTGGTCTGGGAGAGAGGAGGAAGGGCCTGTTGCTCATATTTTTCTGTATTGGTCATTGACATATATATTCCACAAACCATTCATGAGTGGATGAGTAGAAAGGTGGGCGAACAGACAGAATGGGAACAAAGAGAAGAAGCCAGTGACACATGAATACTTCAAGGCCCTTCCCTGTCCACGGTTCCTCAGAAGGTCAGTAACTGGGTATGCTTGCCCTATTCACATTGTTTTATCTTTTTAAAAAAGATTTATTTTTATGTTATGTGTATGAACATTTTGCTTGCAAGCTTGTGTGTGTATACTACATACCTACCTGATACCCGTAGAGTCTAGAAGAGGGTGTTGGATCCTCTGGAACTGGAGTTAATTGTTAGCTACTGCATGAGTGCTGGTAACAAGAGCTGACTACTTAGCAAGAACAGCCAGTACTCTCGCCTGCTAGGCCATTTCTGTAGGCCTTGTCCCATGTATAGTGTGATGATCTGGCAGAGATTTGCATTAAATGCCACAAGAAGCTGAAAATGAGTAAAATGATGCTAGAAATCCCAGAGGAAATGGACAATCTCCTGGAATGGGCAGGGAAGATGGGCAACTGATAATAATTTCTGTCATAGAAAGGATTCAGAACTACAGCAATAAATGCTTGAAATAATCATCTAAGTTCAAAGAGGCAGAAAAAGAAGAGCTTAGAAGTTGTGTTCAGTTCTGCTAGAGAAACTTACAGAAAAGCTGCTCCAGGAAACCAGCCTTCAAATTCTTTGTCACAGATGAGTGACAAGATAAGGGGCTCTTTCCTGAAGGCAAATCAATGTTCCGCTTACACCCAGGCACTCTTGGTATAAAGAAAATGTTAGCTGAACCAAAATATGCACAATGCCATCCTTGATGCTGCACTGAGGTTCTTATCTGGTCCTAAATGGGTAACTGAGTCCCCAGACCAGCACTAGACTTTCTAGGGTACTCTGAGTGGCTGGTGCCTTAAAAACTCCTTTGTAATGATACTGGCAGGTTTTCAAAGTCTACCAATGCCCAAACGACTTATCCAAGGACTGTGATTTAACAAGTCTGGGGTGGTGTATGATACAGCACAGCATTTCCCCAAAGATAGTCAAGGTCAAGGTCAAGTTTGGTAGAAGGACCAGGAGATGTGAATTCCTTATGTTGACCTTCGGACAAAACACTGAGCTTGAACTATACCTGATATAGGATGGAGAGACCATTTGGAAGGCATTTCACTCCTAAGGTCTTTTATTAGCTACTTACAGAAAGAACTAGACCTGTGCTCAGTTACTAAGAGACTGGTGACAAGTGTCAGGGGCAGGAACACCTACAGGCTGCTGGAAACTTTAGGCACTAAGAAAGGTGGATTTTGCACGAGGCTTCAAGGGTGGAATCCTACCACAATACACAAGGAAGAAAGACAGAGAAGGTAGGTGAAGAACAAAAAAAAATCTCTCACAATATCCTAAATTTTGTTTTTCTTTTATCTTCCTCCTCCACTGTAGTTTTCTAGAGAGAATGGAGCTGTCACTGAATATGGAAAGATAAAAGTGAGGATTTAGGGCTATAAATATGGTGGGGAAAGGCACAAGTTGAATCTGTCATCTATTTAAAATACTTAAGTTCAGAGTTGTGCCTGGAAAAATATGTATTTTAGAGTTAATGAGCGGGTAAAGTTGGCCTCTGGTTGCTTAGGCCATCCATCACACTAAGCCATACAAGTTCACAAAACCCCAACTATTATTTATCTCCTGCTCGATAGAGATGAAATTAAAAATGTAGAAATATTTGCCTTGGAGTCATAATGGACTGTCTTGGAGCTGCTGCTTAACATTATTAGTTCCTTACATCCTAGATTCCAGAAAGACTCATGATGAAGACTAAATTGATCTCCTTTGTAGACACTGCCAAGCTTTCCAAGAAGGACCATCTTATTCTTGCTCTCTGCATTTTCATGTGTAGGCTTATTAAAACTATTTGTGTGCATAATAAAATATGAAATATGCCATAAAAGAAAATATTCATGACTTCGACACTGGTCCTTCAAAATAGCTTGTAAGAAGTAGGGCAAATTAATTTACTTCCTTAAACCTTGGTTTTCCTGTGTGGTAAGGAGGTAATTCTTTCTACCTCTTTAGTTAATTTCAAAGATTAAATGTGAGCTTAATAATGTCATCTAGTAAGCAGAATTTAGTAGGCTTCAATTAGAAACATTTAAATATTTTCTTAAGATTGCCTTTTAAGAATAAGCAGGGTACCAAGATGAGACCTGATAGCCTATGACCATATAGTAGAGGAGGAGGTCCCCCTCAGTCATAGACCTAGGGGAGGGGAATAGGGTGAAAGCGGGAGGGAGGGAGGAATGGAAGATACATGTGATGGGATAACAGTTGAGTTGTAATCTGAATAAATTAATTAAATAAAAAAATAGAAGACAAAAAATGGCCTTTGAAATCTGGTCAAATAAAAAAAAATCTGGTCAAATAAAATATCCCTTTTTGTCTCTCAACAACTCAGGTTGAGTTGTCACTTGACATTTAAAAACAAATCTCATCTAGAGAATTCC
The DNA here is from genome assembly GCF_964271855.1 of Acomys minous. NCBI lineage: Eukaryota > Metazoa > Chordata > Mammalia > Rodentia > Muridae > Acomys > Acomys minous. The sequence goes on from NC_140494.1 coordinate 112,098,695, forward strand.
AGTTCAGTCCTATATAAATTCTCCAATTCCCTTTGCAGCTGTCTGCCGTCCAGATAACATTGACCACTATCAGAAGTCTGTCCTTCCCTCCTGCCACCACTCAGGTGACTTTTGGGAGTTTCAGCTCTGTGATGTGGAAAAGAAGGGAAGAGGCTAAGATCACCATCACGGCTTCAACCGACAAGCATTGCATCTCTGTGACAGAGATTCAAAAGTTGGGTATACTTTAGGGGTTATTAGGGGGACTCTTCAGGGTCCCAAAGAAGCAATAATTAGAGAAGGAAATGTGAAGCTTGTGCCGCTCCCTGAATGGCTCCTCCCTGAATGTGGACAAAGCCCCCCCCCCCCCCCCGGATGACAAGTTTTCTGTAGATGTAAAGAAAAATATTTGCCTTCTCTTTAGAGAAAAAAAAACTTGTTTTGGAGTTCAGATACTGGAAGACTATTGTTTGCACACCTGCCTTTCTGCAGCATACATTGATTTGCCTTTCTCTTGATTTAGGAAATTATGGTAAAACAAACATAATGCAAAGGTTACCATTTTAAACAGTTTTGGGGGCAAAATTAAATGTCTTGAAGTACATTCAAAATATTGTACAACCTTTTCCTCTGCTCAGATTTCCCCAGGCCGAATTCTATGTGTATTAAACATTCTCTCTCTCTCTCTCTCTCTCTCTCTCTCTCTCTCTCTCTCTCTCTCTCTCTCTCTCTCTTTCTCTCTCTGTCTCTCTCCCTCTCCCTCTCTCTCTCTCTCTCTCTCTCTCTCTCTCTCTCTCTCTCTCTCTTCTCTCTCTGTCTCTCTCCCTCTCCCTCTCCCCCCCCTCTCTCTCTCTCTCTCTCTCTCTCTCTCTCTCTGCCATAGTATTCCCTATTATTATCTTCTATAAACTTGTCTGTTTACATAAATAGAGTCATGTGATATTTATTGTTTCATGTCTGGCTTATTTCACTTAGTGCGACATCCTCACTACTAATTCAAGTCATAGCATTTACCAGGACTGCCTTCCTTTAAATGCAGAATAGGATCCCATTGAACATTCACGTCATTTTGTTTATCTCTTCATCCATAGACAGAAAAGACAGTAGCTTCCACCTTTTGAAAACTGTGACCAATGCTACTAAGAGCGTGGTATCTGTACTGCACATATGTGACATATTCTCCTTATTCATTCAGTCACCAGTTGGCATTTGTGCTGTTCTCATCTTCGTTGCCTCTTAAATGCCAGTTTAGATAAAAGCGTGTGTCATGGGCATTGATCAGTTTCTAGAGACACTTTGTCAATGATTCATTTCTCTGGTCCATCACCTTTTCCTGTGTCTGTGTGGTTGACCAGCACTGAGATAGTGGCTTCGACCTATGTTTTCTAGGAAACAGTTGTCCTTAGGAAAGTCTGTGAAAAGTCATGCTTTAATCAGGGGGAAAAAATACCCTAAACCAGATAAATTGATACTTTACCCAACTTGTCTGTCAAAACTGGCGTGCCTAGAGAGACATGGGACCTGCCAAACTGGACAGGGCACAGCTTTGTTTTCGGGTGTGGTCACCATGTAGTGGACAGACTGTGACTTGGCTTAGTTTTCCCCAAACTCACGGGCAGCTTGTGTTTCTCATTGTCCTGCTCACGTCAGGTGTTCTCTTCCCACTGTGACCAAATCCCATGAATGTCACCCATGTTTCTCTTTTCTCCGTGATTTTGTTGTTGCTATTGTTTTTATTTTTAAACTGTTTTATTCTCAGAATTAGCCTCATAGGCACCTATCAGGTTTGTTCAAGGCCATTTAGGTTGCAACCCTCAAGGCTAAAGGGACTGTGCAACCCAAGCTACACTTTTTGAAATTTAACTCACTGCTGTTCCCCACGTTGGTTCCAATCTAAACCCTGGGAGTTTAAGCTGCCTTACCTACTCAGTCATTTATAATGAAAAACACTCATGGTACTCAGGAGATGGTATACAAAGCCACAGAGCAAATGTCAACAGACTGAGCATGCTTACACTTTCTCAGCAGATTAGTAATTCCCACTTTAGGGACTGGATACATTCGCTGCTCTGAGGCGTCTAGAGAATTCATTCTCTTTGGTTGACTGAATCTCATACTTAACTGCTTCATTATTTTTGAGTTTACAGGGAATTCATCTCCCCTGTGGACCAATTGTTTAGTAGTTTATGACTTTTGTTCTTTCTTTTCTTGACTTTTTTTTTTCTTTTTAACACTCAGGAAGGGTGTGTTTAAACAAGGCTCAGCCCTAGTGGTTACTGGGCTATGCTCCTCGGCTCTCCTCTCTAAGTCAGTCATTGAACTCCACAGCTAGCTTCTGTCTCCACTCACTTCCCTGCTTCTTTGCAGTAAATAGGTCAATGTCCAGCATTGAATCCCTCGTTTCTCTTGGCTATCGCACTCTCTTTATTGGTCTATTGTAACCACGAAAGCTGGAAGCATGAAGAGTCCCTTGTCAATAATAATGATGATATCAGCACCATTTACCAAGAGCCTGTTTGTTCAGGGCCTTTCACAGGAGAACTCTTAAGCTCTGCCTGCAAGATGGGATTTTCTTAGTCTTGCGTGTAGGTGGGGAAACAGGCTCACGGAAATGGCTTAGAGGTTTGCTTAAAAGCACTGATCCAGAAAGCAATGGGGGCAGGCTTTCAAGCTTGGGGCTTCTGAGATCTCAAACGTGTAAGTGTGTAAAGTGTGATTAGTGAAAGCTGGACTTTTGAGCAACTCTGTAGAATCCCTGCAGTACAAAGCCAAAGCAGGAGGGTGGGCTCGCTGCTCATGCGGACATGCTCTAGGACTCTTGTGCTTTTCACCTCCCTCTCTGAAGGTAGACCAGATGTCCTGGATCGTCTCCACGGACACCGTACAGAACAAAAACCTTCACAGCTGTGTTCTGCATAAACCACAGTGGCCAGCATCACCCCCATGCCGTACTCCTTGCAGGCCCCCAGTTATTGCCGATATTGTCTTATAAGCTTTGGTCCCACCGTCTATCCAGATGGAAATTTAGACATCTCCCTGACAGAAAAGAACTGCTTTCAGAAAGTAATTAAGATCAGTCAATGACTGAGGTCTCACAATAGGGGGAAAATTCCCGTTCTGTTTGGAAACACACATGAGTACCTGTCAAAATTTAAAATGACTAAACTCTCATTATTGTGGAACCATAAGAGCTGACTGAAGAGAAGAGAATATGCATATATGCCATTTGCCATGAAGCTGTCCCTTACTCAGTTTTTCCAGAAAGCCAGTCATAACTCCTAATCAGTGCCTAGGGCCGTAATCTGAGTGTTTGCTTCCTCTGACTTCCTGGTGATGCATACCCTTTCACCTCCTAACTCCAACTTTCACTTAAACAACGAGAAAATGCAGCAGCAGCAGCAGCAGCAATCAGAGGCCTTCATGCTTCTTGCCCACTAAATGATGTCCCAGAACCCCAAAGCTTTCCTGGCTTTCATTTCCCACAGCATATAGGATCTGTGGAAACTTAGCCTTAGATGTCTGCTCAGAGGGACGGGCCACTGATTTCCAGGCTCTGCTCCTGAAATTCCCCATGCCCAACCTCCACCAACTTTGGAATTTCTTTGTGCCTTTCCCCTTGGTGTCCAGATTGCTATCCGCTGCTTCTGTGCTCAACCCAAAATCCAGGGGCTGGCTACATCTGCACCAGGTGTCAGGTGTCTTTCCCTAGGGTTCTGCCTTTTTCCTTTCACCCTGGACTTCACTCCAGAGCCCATGGCTCCATCTTTCACACTTTGTTACTTTGTTTAGCAACTTCTCCCAGCTATCTCAGCGAGGAAATTTTTCTCTACAGTATGACATTTTTGTTTGGCAGTATGGTCCCATAATGTCTGTCATACTTCCTTCAGTTAAAATGGATGAATCATATACATTTATGAAAGACACAATAATGTTATGATATAAATAGAGTGGAGTAACTGACTCAAGTTAGTCAACGTATTCACCATTTTAAATGCTTATTGTTCATGTCGTTTGTCTACCTTAAACTTGGACCAACATCTCCCTCATGCTCCTTGCTTCCTAGCCTTTGGTAGCCACAATTCTGCTCTGTCTCTATCAGTGCAGCTGTTCTAGATTCTACCAATTTGTGAGAACACCTGGGCTTACTTCTGCCTCACATACTTCATCTAGAATGTGCCTAGAACTTTCTCCATCAACCTTCAAGCTAATTTAACAGTCACTGATTTGAATTGGAACTGGTATTTAGGTGCATGAATATACTACTAAGTAAGGTACTACCAAAGAAGATTCTAGAAGGAAAGGGGGGAAAAGAAGAAAATGTAAATCTGCGATATAAATAAAAACTGCCACTTAAGTATTCAAGGTAGGTTAGTCATTCACATAGCATGGGAATGATTCTGGACCTGTTTGCCATTGGAGAATATGAAGATTAAGAGACACAGTGTGTGACACGGTCTCAATAAACAGTGTCAATTTCTTTTTCATTCACAGACTTTGTCTTTAGCCAGAGCACTGCATTAGTACCCATGTGAAAGAAATCTCTCCTTAATGCTGCCCTCTTTGTTTTCATTTCCAGGAGTCTTCTAGATAAGGATGGGGTTGATATTTTAATACTAGACAATGCAGGTATTAAAATATAGCAATTAAAATTTTTTTGGATTTTCTACTATTATTCCACATGATAAAGAAGGTAAGGACACTAACTTATGCTCTGGTTTTGTGCAGCCTCAAGACATATACCTAGATAGGCATGCCATTTAGCACCTTATCAAATTGTCATTCCATAAACACTGAACAGAGGTGAGGACAAGATGATTTCCTGTTAATATTAATTCCATATTGAAACACCTTAATTCACTGAATCATCACTGCTGGTAGAGTCCATAGTGGGAAAACAACTGTACAGAAATACTCTGGATGTGTGTGTTCTCTTTTCCACTGTCCTTTGCAATTCCCTGGTGCAGAAGTATCTTTCTTAGAGACGTATCAAAGGATTTGAAATATATAGACTATGACACCCCCTTTTTTTTAACATCTCGGTGTCAAGCATGGCTACATTTTTAATTTTTGCTGACTCTGAAGGTTGACCTCACAAAGCTGTCAGAGCATTCAGATCTGTAGGTGCTGTAGGCAACTCGCAAAATGGCTCCAGCAGGAACACACCACTCTGGTAAGAGATACAGTGGTTTAAATTTATTGACAATGCTGTGCAGATTAGTTGCAATAGAACCCATCTGCAGTTTCTAGTCTATGTAGGAGGTTATGTGTGAAAGCTTGAATTAATTGGCTCTCTCTCTCTCTCTCTCTCTCTCTCTCTCTCTCTCTGTGTGTGTGTGTGTGTGTGTGTGTGTGTTAGGATCCATGGTGGATCAGCTTCTTGGTGACTGCTGGGTCTACCTCCTCAGTCTCCTCAGTGCAGCTTTAGCATGAGATTTTCATCAGCACCCACCCCTCTTATGCCCTGGTACTCTATTTTTCCACTTACACTTTGTCATTCCCTCTCTACGACCCACAATGCCTCCTTAAGCTTCTTAGATACTTTAGCAATTCTGTCATATGTTCTCCTAGAAATACCCTTGTACTGTCAATCTGTTTTATGATAATATGTGCAGTCTCTGATTACAAATTGTCTCCACTCCCTCACAGCTACTTTTGAGGCCATGAGATCCTGTCTATGTCGTAAAGATTAACTGACTAGGGTAAAAAAAAAATCATAGCTTTCTCAACATATAATAATCAAAACACTAAATGTACAGAACAAATAAAGAATATTAAAATTTGCAAAGGAAAAAAGGCCAAGTAACATATAAAGGCAGAATTATCAAATTATACTGACTTTTCAATAGAGGCTCTAAAAGTTAGAAGAGCCTGGACAGATGTCTTGCAGCTTCCATGAAACCAAAGATGTGACCTAGACTATTATACCCAACAAAACTCTCAATTAGCATAGATGAGTAAAATAAGATATTCCAAGACAAAACCAAATTTAAACAATATCAATCTACAAGTTCAGCTCTACAGAAAATACTAGAAGGAAAACTCCAACCAAGGAGGTTAACTCCATCCAAGAAAACAAAGGAAATAAGTAATTCCACACCAGCAAAAACAAAAGAAGGAAACTTCACACAAACACACGCACACTAACACCACCAACATGAAAATAACAAGAATCAACAAACATTAGTCATTAATATCTCTCACAAAGACTTAACAAAGAAGGAGAATTTCAGACTAATTTCTCTCATGATCATTGTTGCAAAAATACTCAATAAAATGCTTGCAAACTAAATCCAAGTACACAACAAAAATATCATCCACCATGATCAAGTAAGCTTCATCCCAGGCATGCAGGAATGGTTCAGCATATAATACTCCATCAAAGTAACCAACCATATAAACAAGCTTAAAGAAAAAAAATCATATGATCATCTTATTGGATGCAGAAAAAGCCTTTGAGAATAACCAACACCATTCATGATAAAGGTCTGGAAGCAATCAGAGATACAAGGCCCATACCTAAGCATAACAAAGGCTATATACAGCAAGCCAATAGCCAAACTCAAATTAAACAAACAAACAAACAAACAAAACTCAAAGCAATTCCATTAAAATGAGAGACAAGACAAGGCTGCCCATCCTCCCTATATCTCTTAAATATAGCACTTAAAGTTCTAGAACAATAAGACAACTAAAGGATATCAAGGAGATACAAAAAGTTTTACTATTTGCAGATAATATGATTATATACATAAGTGACCCCAAAAAATCTTCCAACAAACTCCTACAGCTGATAAACACCTTCAGCAAAGTGGCTTGATACAAAATTAACTTTAAAAAAATCAGTATACAAGTGACAAATGGGCTGGGAAAGAAACTAGGATGACAACACTCTTCACAATAGCCACAAATAATATAAAGTATCTTGGTGTAACTCTACCCAACTAAGTGAAAGGCCTGTGTGACAGAAACTTGAAGTCTCTGAAAAAAAAATAGAAAAAGATATCAGAAGATGGAAAGATCTTCCACGCTCAAGGATCAGTAGGATTAACATAGTAAAAATGGCCATCTTACGAAAAGCAATCTACAGATTCAATGAAATTCCCATCAAAATTCCAACACAATTCTTTACAGACCTTGAAAGAAGAATGCTCAACTTTATATGGAAAAATAAATAACCACTCAGGACAGCTGAAAAATTCTTTACAATAAAAAGAGCTCTGGAAGTACGCCCATCCCTAATTTCAAGCTGTACTAGAGACCAGTAGTCATAAAACCCACATGGCATCGCCATAAAAATAGACAGGTTGATCAATGGAATTGAATCAAAGACCCAGATATAAACCCACACACCTGTGGAAAACTGACTTTTGACAAAGAAGCCAAAACCATACAATGGAAAAAAGAAAGCATCTCCAGCAAATGGTAATGGTATAACTGGATGTCTTCATGTAAAGAATACAAATAAATCCATATTTATCACCCTGTGTAAAATGCAAGTCTAAGTAGAGCAAAGACTCAAACATAAACCCAGAAGAGAAAGTGAGATATAATCTTGAACTCATTGGCACAGGAGACAACTTCCTGAACAGAATAGTAGCAGCTCACACTCTAAGATTAACAATTAATAAATGGGACCTCAAGAAACTGAAGAGCTTCTGTAAGGCAAAGGACACTGTCAATAGAACAAAATGGCATCCCACAGACTGGGAAAAGATCTTCACCAAACCTACATCCGACAGAGGGCTAATACCCAAAATATATTAAAAACTCAAGAAATTAGACAACAACAAACTAAATAACCAAATTAAAAATGAGGTGCAGAGCTAAGCAGAGAATTCTCAACAGGAATTTTGCATGATCGAGAAACACTTAAAGAAATGTTAAACACCCTTAGTCATGAGGGAAATCTAAATAAAAAAGACCCTGAAACTCCATCCCACACCCGTCAGAATGGCTAAGATAAAAAACTCAAGTGACACCACATGCTGGAGAGGATGTGGAGAAAGGGGAACACTTTTCCATTGCTGGTGGGAATGCAAACTCGTACAACCACTTTGGAAGTCAATCTGGAGGTTGTTCAGAAAAGTGGGACTAGTTCTACCTCAAGACCCAGCTATGCCACTCCTGGGCATATACCTAAAAGATACTCCACTATACCTCAAGGACCCTTGCTCAACTGTATTTATAGACATTTTATTCATAATAGGCAGAAACTAGAAACAACCTAGATTTCCCTCAACTTAAGAATGGATAAAGAAAGTGTGATACATTTACACAATGGGATACTACTCAGCTATTAAAAACAAGAATATCTTGGAATTTGCAGGCAAATGGATGGATCTAGAAAATATTATCCTGAGCCAGGTAATCCAAACAAAAAAAAGATGTACCTGCTATGAACTCAGTTATAAGTGGATATTAGCCATAAAGTACAGGATAACCATGTTACAATCCTCAGACCCAAAGAAGCAAAAGAGGTCCTAAGGGAGGATGCTTGAATCTCACTCAGAAGAGTAAATAAAATAGACATCTGAAGTAGATCGAGGGAGGAAACTGGAAGGGAGAGGGCTTGGGGAGTTTAACAGGGGTGAGGACCAGGTGTTTAGGGGGTCAGGATGAGGAGAGAGAATGGAAATTGGATGGGGAAAGCATCTCTGGGACAGGGGAGGCTCCCAAGAATCTATAGGGACGACCCAACTGAGACTCCTAGCAAAAAGTTGCCACCTCCTATAGCCAGGTAGGACTTCCAGTGGCAGGAGGGGGACATTGACCCACCCATAAAACCTTTAGTCCAAAATTAGTCTTGCCTATAATAGGTGCAGGGATAAAGAAATTGAGGGACTAGAAAATCAATGACTGGCCCAACTTGGGACCCAGCCACGGGAGATAGCAAACCCCTGTCGCTATCAATACTCTGCTATGCTTGCAGACAAGAGCCTAACATAACTGTCTTCTGAGAGGCTTCACCCAGCAGCTGATGGAAACAGATGCAGAGACCCACAGCCAAGTATTATACGGAGCTCAGGGAGTCCTATAGCAAGGTTGGGAGAAAAATTAAAGGAGCTGGAGGGGTCAAGGACTCCACAAGAAGACCTACAGAGTCAACTAACCTGGTGACTCACAGAGACTGAACCACCAACCAAAGAGCTGCATGGACTGGACCTACACTATATATATATATATATATATATATATATATATATATATATATATATATATATATATATATATATATTAGATGTGCAGCTTGGTCATCATGTGGGTCCCCTTACAATGGGAGTAGGGGCTGTCTCTGACTCTGTTGTCTGCCTTTGGATCTCTTTCCTCTAGCCGGGCTGCCGTGTCTGGCCTCCGGAGAGAGGATTCACTTAGCCCTTCTGCAACTTGAGGTGCATTCTCTGAGAAGGAGAAGGAGGAGTGGAGGAGAGAGGGCCATGAAGGTGGGATTGGGAGGAGAGGAGAGAGGGGGCTAGGACCAGTCTTTAAAGTTATTAAATAAGTAAACAAATGAAAAAATCATAGCCACCTGTTGAACTCTGTTCTCTGGGTATAACATAGGCATTAAAGTGGCTACGATCATGCACAAAAGACATGCAAGAAAAATAGACAGGTTCCCAACTAGATGCGGAAAGTGTGAGAGTCTAGAGAGAGTAAAATGTTACCTAAAGAAGGAACTCTATCTGCACAGCTAAGGGAAGCCACTACCCATGGTAGGATAAGACGTTTTAGTGATGTGACTGTTTGGGGGTTATCCATTCTCCTATAAGTAACCCCTCACTTATGTTCCTGTAAGTAAACCCAGTAAACTCATTCCTTCACCAAGCCAGCCTTTGGTGGAACTACCTTTTGGTCTATCACTCCTGTTCTGTTGGCTGTGAGTACATGTTTGTTTGCATCTTCCTTGAAGTTGGTGCAACATCACCCTCTTTAGCAGCAGTCATCTGTAGGTTGGCTGAATGAATGTGATTCCCTGTTGTGGGACTTCAGTACTGAGACAGCATGAGACAGAGCCAGCTGATGATCACAGACACTTAGGAAAGACCAGGCTGCATCTCCCAGTATTATCACCAAATGGGATATGTGGAAGCAGAAGAAACCAGTCCAAGAGAAGAGAAAGAAACCTGGAGAGAGCAGAGGACAGGACCAGAGTTACAGGAGTGTAACTCTGGGAGAAAACTTGCCTGGTGCTGGTTTGCAAGAGGCTCTGGGCTCAACCCTTACCATCCCTACAAAAAGAGGGACACTCCTGAGAAGGCGGTGAGTTTTGAATTTCAGCCTGTCCTTGTTTAGCTCAGACATACTTCAGTCCTTGTCTTCAGATGGTCCTGAAGGACCGCCCTTAAAATAGCTTCATTTTACCTATGCTGCCCTGAGGCAATTTCTGTTCCTTTCAACAAAATGTCCTTTCACCAAAGCCTCTTTCTTCTTTCTGCCACCCTGGATTCTGGGGCTCAGCCTTTTCTTCTGTACATCTCATCCCCTCTGTCAGACGCTGCCGCCTGACATGCTGGGAACAGTGTCAGTGGCTCACTTGTCTACTTTATAAATCAGGGTGATTAATGAGCGCTGCCTCAACAGGCAGCCCTCAAAGCCTCAGTAGCTAAGCCAGACAGGGTCTACTCTTCCATCACCTAAGACCCAATGGCAGGCAGGCTGCAATCCTCCATCCAGGAGCTATGTCATCTCCTATAAGTGATGTTTAGGGTCGTCAAGGCAGGAAAAGCAAGGCAGAGAGGCCACAGCGGCTTGCAGTGGCATTCAGTTGGGTGTGGCATTTGCCACTTCATCACCCATTCAGCCTCAGCATTCAGTATTGAAGTCTGAAAAAAATATAACCATAGAGAGGAACATTGAACACAGCTGACTCGTTATGTTTTTGCTGGACTCTTGTTTGCCTACTGGGCCCAATGGCTTGGCTGGCTCTGCAGATAATCGCTTATGGGGGGAGCTTCAATAGGAAAGACATATTGTAGCTTATTTAAGGGGAATTTAGACAGCATAGGTATTCAGTCGTTCACACAGTGAAGGTAGGGGTAAGCAGGGTCACAGGTCATCATGATCAAATATCTTCATCAGATTTGATGAAGCTAGATCTTTAGACACCCTCGTATACTTTCCTTGTCACTCTGGAACCAACAATCTCTCCATCATATCGTTAAAAGAGGAAACTGCAGCAAACCTACCTTCTCTGATCTGGGTTGACTTTTACTCGTTATCCTAGAATAGAAATGATTCAGAATGTACTGCTTTGTTACAAGGGCAGGTTCTAATGTCTACACGGAGAAAAGTAAGCAACATACCAGAAGCTGGAGTTCAGAAATCGCTCCATCCAAGCAAATGGCTTAGTAGTTGCTCTGGTTGAACCAGACCTGCCTGTGGTTGGATGATGTCCCGCTGATGTGATTGGCTAAGGTTCAGCTACTTGTTGTAATAGAAGACTTCTGTCTTAGTCACTGTTCTATTGCTGTAAAGAGACACTTTGACCATGACAGTTCTTATAAAAGAAAGTATTTCATGGCAGCTGGCTCAGTTTTAGAGGTTTAGCTTATTATTACGGTGGGAAGCATGGTGGCATGTGGGCAGACATGTTGCTGTGAGTTCTACAGCAGGCAGCAGGAAAAGAGAGAGACTGGGCCTGGCTTGACCTTTTGGAACCCCAAAGCCCACACCCTTTCCCCGTGTCACACTTTCTACAACAAGGCCACACCTACTCAAACAGAACCACACTTTCTAACCCCTGTCATGTAACGTCCTTCCCTAATGACCAAGCATTCAATATCTAAACTACCATGGCTACTGTACTTACACACTGAATTAAGTTGCAGCTCACTATGTATGGAGAAATGGGCAGACATAAAATATATGCAGATGCAGCTTTAGGCTAGATTTCAATCCAACATAGTTTCTCAGATCTTGTAACCTTGTATGAGCTGTGCGATAGAGGGTGACTCTTAAACTTTGAATTGTTGTTTATCAGGATGGGAGACTAAATGGTTATGAATATGGTTAAACTCTGATCCCTGAGTTGAAATCCTAGCTCTGCTGTTTGATAGGTTCTTGAGGTTTGGGGCATAAGGCATTCATCCTCTTGGCAACTCATTTTCCTCTTTTTAAGATGATGATGATGATGATGATGATGATGATGATGATGATGACGACGACGACGACGACGACGATGACGACAATGATGATGATGACGATGATGATGATGATGACGACGACGATGATGATAACAATACTCATGTCTTTGTTGTAAGGATTAAATGGATGAACCCATGTAAAATGCTTAGGGTAATGTCTGACACATGCCTTATGCCTTATTGTTATTTAAAGCTGGTGTGTTAGGAGACTGAATAATTATTCCACTTCTGCCTGGAACATAACCCAAGCCATTCTATAAAACCCAAGTCATGATCACATAAGAGCACCATTTCTCAACTTCTCAGTTGATTTGCCTGATGGTGGCGTTCACCCACCCAACACTAGCACTTCATCTGCCCTGGTCACCAGTCTAACATGTGGAGTGACATCTGCTGTGCTAGCCTGGTCCACGGTGTTCTTTTTCCCCTTACTGTGGAAGATGGGTTTGTCTAGGGTCCATTTGTCTTTCCATGTCCTTCCATACACTTTAATTTCTCAAGGACATTCTTTTTCTACTCTCCTTCATCGTTTGGGCCATTCATTTCCCAGGACAGTTTCCCCATCTATGCTTCTCTCAGCAAAAAAGTATTTTGAGACTAACTAGTTTCATAGATACGCAGTTTTCACCCCAGAGCAAACATTTCCTCTGGATATTCATTTCTTTACCCTTTGTTGTTACACTTTTCATAAAACTGTTCATATTAATTGTATCTACTTCCAAGTTAGGGACCACGTAAGATTATGTCTTGGCCACATTACACAATTGCAAAGCTCACTAGGACCCCAGTGTTTCTATTTCTGGAGCCTTTGTGGAATTCCTCTCTTCTTTCCAAATTCTGGGTGACACAGGAGTGAGTAAGGGTAAAGTCTTCAGATATTTCCTTTATCGGATCTCATCTCTCTCTCTCTCTCTCTCTCTCTCTCTCTCTCTCTCTCTCTCTCTCTCTCTCTCTCTCGCTCTCTCTCTCTCTCTCTCTCTCTCGCTCTCCCTCTCTGTTACATGTCCGCCACGTGGGATGCATATGTGTAGAGGCCAGTGGATGACAGATGTCTTTCTCCATCACTCTCTGCCTTATTGTCTTGAGACAGAATCTCTCACTGAAATGCAAGGTTGCCTTTTTCAGCTAAACTGGCTGGTGAGTGAGTGCTCAGCATTTGTTTGTCTCCACCCTCCTGCTCCAAGTATTGGGCTTAGGGGCACTAGCTAGTTCTGAGAAATCCCTTACCTCATCTTTCTGATGGCAGAGTTACAGGCAAGCTACCTGCTTTGCATTTTTGTTGGTGCTATGTCCCAGAACCCAGCTCCTCTTGCACACACAACAATTGCTTTAACCACTTAACCACCTCCTTCTCCCTAGTCAGAACATAGTTTTATCATTTATTTTTGTATTTGATGTGTGTGTATGTTTCCCTGTGTGTATTAATGGGTGTCAACCACCAGCACAAGTGCAGGGAACTGAACTCATGGCCTTTGGAAAGAGCAGTAAAAAGGCACTCTTTTTTTTTTTACTTTATTAATTTATTCTTGTTACATCTCAATGGTTATCCCATCCCTTATATCCTCCCATTCTTTCCTCCCTCCCATTTTCCCCTTATTCCCCGCCCCTATGACTGTTCCTGAGGGGGATTACCTCCCCCTGTATATGCTCATAGGGTATCAAGTCTCTTCTTGGTACCCTGCTGTCCTTCCTCTGAGTGCCACCAGGTCTCCCCCTCCAGGGGACATGGTCAAAAGTGAGGCACCAGAGTATGTGAGAAAGTCATATCCCACTCTCCACTCTACTGTGGAGAGTGTTCTGTCCATTGGCTAGATCTGGGTAGGGGTTTAAGGTTTACTGCCTGTATTGTCCTTGGCTGGTGCCTTAGTTTGAGCGGGACCCCTGGCACTCTTAACCACTGAGCCACCTTTTCAATTCCCCTCCCTACAGGGAGCAAGTGAAATCCTGTGTGAATGTATGTTGTTGATATGGGTCTCATCAAGACATGTCAAGGACCAACGGCTCAGTCCCACAGGTGGCAAAGCCTGCCCCAGGTGAGGCTCAGAGTGATGGCAAAGCTTCCCTCTGATCTGAGTGCTATTGTTGTTAGCGTGTGCAGGAAATGTCCACCATTGCTTTCTCCCTCCCTGAAAACTGTTTACTGCCTCAAGACTACTCCCCTACAAGAGACTGTGCCTTCCTAGACTGCTCACCTGTGTATAATGATCCTGCTTCCTTGGTTTTCTGTATACAATTACCCCATTCCCTTGTTCATTTGTAGATGATAAACATGGAGCCCATCCGAGACTGCTGTGGTTTCTCCATTCAAGAGTCCATCCCACCCCATCCCAGTTTGTCTGTATCTGTGTCTGTGTCTGTGTCTGTGTCTGTGTCTGTGTATCATTTGGTTCTTCTCGGATTGCTTTTAATCAGGATTCTGGGATCCATGCCATGCAAAGGATGCAACCCCACCCAGAACATCACAACGTGGAAATTCCACATGTTTAATTTCCATTAATGACTAAGTCGACACCTATGTTTTGTTCCCTTCCTTAACTCACATGTATGTTTCTTAGCACTGTCCTCCACCATTTTAACTAAAATATCTGTTGTCCCCTCACATCCCCACCAACTCTGCTTTACTATTTTTTTTATCATGACACCTATCAAAGGTTTATGTATCATTTGCCTTCTCCACATGCTCTTAGTTACTATCCATAGATGTAGAGAATTTGTCTGTTTTTGGATTTTTGTTTTGTTTTTGTTGTTATTATTTTGTTTTGATTTTGGTTTTGTGTGTGTGTGTGTGTGCCACTGCATGAGTGACATCTGCTGTGTCATCTCCCCCGGGACCTTTCCCTCTTCCAGTTCTTCTTGTTAAATCCTCCCTATTCTTAATGCCTTTAGTTATTCTTCACCTCCTTTGGGAAATCCTCTCCAGGCAAGCCCAGTCGCCATTTCTATGGGTTCACTAAAGCATCTTTTACAATCCTCAGCAGGACACACACTATCTTTCACAGCCTTTGCCTTCCAGCTGGGCAGCCCACAATCCAGGCATGAGCTTTTTGCCTGTGCTTTGCCTCTGAGCCATTTACCCAGGGTGACAACCTCATCTCTGCTGCTTGAAGACAGTGTCCCCCTCTTCCCATGGTGGCAGGATGCTAGTCCCTTTCCAGGACCTCCTGACAGAGCTCAGACATCCTGCCCCCGGAAAAGTAGAGCTCTGCTTGACAGTAGCCACCACATAAGAGACTGGAAACTGTCAGCTGCCTGGCGCTGTGCAGGGAGGAAGAGCTGCTTGGATAATAACTTGTAGCTACTGTGACTCGGATCAAAACAAAACGACACTGCAGTCATTTTTTTTTCGTCCATCAATTTTTCTATTATCCTCAAGACCGAGCGTGAAACATTCATTGGAACACATCCTCATTGATTCAACCCATGAAAATATATTGGCATTAATAACATGAAACTCCAAGGCACCGGGGATAATAAAAACAAGTGATTGCAAACATAATATGTCTCAGGATATTTTTATGCAGTAGCTCCATGCGTTTCATTGATGCTAATTACCAAGCCAGCAAGTGGGGGACCAGGGCACTGTATCATTGAGCCATAGAGTCACCTTCATTTGGTACTCATATGGTTATCCAGAGGAAATAATTTGATTGGTTACTGCTAATGCAGTTTGATTTGAGGCAAAGTAGAACAAGTCTGTTGGCAATGACCAAGTCCCACAGAGTTGAGGCTTCAGTGGTGCAGCTGTGGTCACTCAAAAGGGAGTTGCTTAGGGCTGTTCTCATGTTGAATTATTTCAGGAAGTTTCATAGAACAGCCTTCTTGAGAACTGTCAGTGTTCTAACGCAGCTTGTAATATTTCACACTTAGATTCCTTGACTAAAGTAGAAGAAAAAAAAATAACTTTTTAGTATTGATTGCATGCTGTGGCCATGTGCTTCCCTTTATCAGCAGCATTAGCCTGATGGCTTGTGTGACTCCATCACTCGGTAAAGAATAGTGCCAGCTTCTGGGTGATGGATCTCACTAGGGTGCACGGTCTCAAAAAAAAAATCACCATTTTTGAATGCATGGAATAAAGAAATTACAAACCTCACGAACATATTTAAAAGGAATAAAATCTAAATTCTATTAACCTCCAACTAACTACTATTAATCTGCCATACTGTTGTTGGGTTAGCATTTCTGAGCTTGTATAATCAGTGTCTCCAAATTCAGAATGGCAAGTGTGCTTAGAGTATTTAGGACGACACAAAAAAATTTATGTTTTGTTCCATTTTTTTTTCTCTCGTCCAGGTCTACTGCTCCTCCATTTTATTCTATTCTTTTTTATTATTCTCTTATACAATACATCCATCCAAACCACAGCCTCCCTTCGCTCCTCTCCTCCCAGTACCCCCAACTACCCTCTCCTCCATATTCACACCCCCTTTGTTTTATTCCATCCTTTTTATTATAAGCACTTTTATTTTTATATTCATGTCATCCTTATCTTACACTTTTATTTTCATCTGTAACTATTATTATTATGAGAATATCCATATCCATGCATATTCACATATTTTATTCATTACTTAGTATATTCTTGTGAATAACTTTCCTGTTAATTACATGGATGGTTACAAATTCTCATCAAGTTATTGCAAAACTTATGAGGGTTGAACCCACTTAAACCCCCTCTGTTAGTTTATTACATAGCAGTTTAAAATATTGCAAATAGAATCAAAATTTTTTCAATTAAGATATTTGTTAATATGTCATATAAAAAGACACTATGCTGTTAATACTAGTTTTTTAAGTAGTTCCAGAGACTATTTTCCCAACTGTTTACTTAGTACCCTATGTGGCTTCTCTTATTATGTTCCTTGTATTTTATTCTTTAGGTCTCGATATTTGCCTTTCCATTTCAGTAATTTGATGCAAAATTTGTTTGATGCAAAATTCTTAGAGCTTTTCTTAAAATAGTTTTCATATGTGTTGTAGTTATGTCAC
Organism: Acomys minous; assembly: GCF_964271855.1. Classification (NCBI taxonomy): domain Eukaryota; kingdom Metazoa; phylum Chordata; class Mammalia; order Rodentia; family Muridae; genus Acomys; species Acomys minous. The sequence continues at coordinate 112,115,803 of NC_140494.1, forward strand.
CTTTATTATCATACTTTGGCATTAAATATTTATGTGATTGAATCTGTTAATTCCTCATAAAATTTTCATTGTCCTCAGAAAATGGATATAACTTTATAAGACCATGCTATATTGGTTTTCTTTGATTAGAACTTCATATTTGCCTTTTTATTCGTGTGGAATTTATTTTGGCAAAAGAGCAAAATGATTATTTCACATTATGCAATCTTATTCTTACATCAATTATTAAAGAACTCAAGATCACTTTAAATGCCCTGCTGGCAGGGTTATAATTTGGAATCTCATACAATATGCATTGTTGAGACAGGTAGTTTTCAGGGAGGAGAAAATGAAAAATGGATATGGCACCATTTTGGTGGAGGGAGTCATCACTCAGGCAACCAAGGAAGGCAGGAACACTTTTAGAACAGCTACACTGGCACCTCACAATGGCCACTGAGCACTGCACTGGGAAACGTGTTCTCCTCCCTTCCCCGTTTCCTTCTTCCTCTAATCTTCCCTTTTGTTATTCTCCTTTGCTACAGTCTGCCTGTTGCACAGCAACCTCTTTCTTTCTAGTTTGCCTTTTCTCTAATGCTCCATTTCCTCTGTCTCTCTTTAGCTCTTTTCCTTTCTCTCCTTCATTTATTCTTCTTTCTCTCATCTCTCTTCTACCCATGCCTCCACTGGAAGAACAATAGCATTCATCTCTGGGGAGTCATAAATCTTTAGATCAATTGCAGAGAATAATCTCAGCACAAACTTACAAGTTCAGTAGACTTGGATTCAAATCCTGTGACTGACTTTGCATCAGCATAAGCAATTTGCAGGCGGTCTGTGTTTGGCTGGGTTCTGGCAGGCAGGGGGCTCAGTTGCCATAATCTTGCTACATAATTAAACTTCTAGCTGTATCGTCCAAATACCAGTCATCACATATATTAACTGTGAATAATTCGATAAAGCACAAATTTCACAGCCAGCTCCTCCGTCCACAAATCACCATCCAAAAAACAGATGGGAACTATGCTCAGTGACCAAGCCAATCTATTATGACTTTCAAAGACTACTGAGGTTGGCCATGGTGTGTGTTGCTCAGTTCAGTGAAGGGTATATTTATGTTGTCTCCTCATTTCCCATTAATAAATCTGAAAGACATCTTCCAAAACTGCATAATTCAGAGAGTGAATTGACCACGAAGAAAGGCGAGACAAGTAGGGTGAAATTCAAACAGTAAATAATTGAAATTCTTGTTGGCTATAGGGGTGCTGATGTTGACATCTTTCAAGAGAGATTCTGGATGTATTGAAAGACTTCATGAAGGTGAACTTGTGGACAGGATATTTAAAAAGTGGTCGTGATGGAAACTATGATGTCCCAGAAGGAGTGGAGTGAGGGCATCATTAAAAGGTACCAGGGTAACATTTGGCAGCATCAAATGATGAGATATTAAAAGACCACGAAAATACAAACAAGAGAATGACCTCTCCCATGGCACAGAACTGTTTCACAGTCTATGTTGCAAGGTACTTGATAAAAAATCATCACTCAAACTATTATCAATAACTTTTTTTTACTCTTTAATATGTTTTATATTTACTTTTCACTTTGCTCCTCGTCAAGACCCCCTCCTTTCTCTCCCCCATCCCACCTTCCCTCCCTGTTTCCCTCTTCCCTCCTCTTCTCTACTCCCCAAAGAAGGGGAACCCCAGCCACCCACCTACGTTCCACCCCCTCACACCCCCTTCCCCCATCCCCCACCCCCATATAACATATCAAGTTGAATCAGGACTGAGAGCATCCCCTTTCGCCGTGGCTCTGAGAGGCAGCCCTGCCAGGGAAAAGCAACAAAAAGAACAGGCATCAGAGTCCATGTCAGAGGCAGCCTCCACTTCCTTCACTAGGGGACCCACATGACGACCGAGCTGCCCATCGGCTACATCTGTGCAGGAGACCCAGGTCCAGTCCATGCACGGTCTCTGGCTGGAGGCCCAGTCTCCACAGGCCCGCCCTGGGTCCTGTTGGTCTTCCCGTGGAGCTCCTGTGCCCTCTGAGTCTTACGTCCTTTCCCCCACTCTTCCCCAAGACTCGACTTGCTCCACTCCATGTTTGCCTGTGGGTGTCAGCATGTGCTTCCATCAGCTGCTGGGTGAAGCCACTCAGAGGGTAGCTATGCTAGTCTCCCATCTGTAAGCAAGCATAGCGGAGTATCATCAATAGTGCCAAGGGGTGGGTGTCTCCCACAGTTGAGTCTCAGGTTGGGCCAAACATCGGTTGGACATTTTCTCGATCTCCGCTCCATCCTTGTCACTGCACATATTATAGTCAGGGCAAGTCCTGGGTCGACGTTTCCATGGGTGGGTTGGTGTTCCACTCCTTCCGTTAGGAGTCATGTCTAGTTAGAGGGTGTCCTCTTCAAGAGATGGCTTAGAGGTTAAGAGCACTGCCTGCTTTTCCAGAGGTCCTCGGTTCAATTTCCAACAACCACATGATAACTCATAACCATCTATAATTTGATCTGGTTTTCTCTTCTTGTGTGTAGACAGAACACTGTATACACAATAAATAAATCTTAAAAAAACAAGACAATCTAATCAATAACCTTTAAAAAGATTAACTTGTTTTTATTTTATATGCATGAGTATTTGCACACACGTATGGATAGGTACCACATATGTGTCTGGTGCCTGAGGAGGACAGAAGAAAACATTGGATCCCCTGCAACTGGAGTCACAGAAGGTTGTGAGGCAACATGTGGGTGCTCGGAACTGCACCCACATCCTCTGCAAGAGAAGCAAGTGTTCTTAACCACTGAGCCATTTCTCCAGAGACCCTCTTCAAATTAATCAATTTTTTAATGATAAAGAAATAAACTGATTCAATTTTTCTATCATCTATCTATCTAGCTAGCTATCAATTATTTATTAATTTATTTATTCATTTATTTATATATTTATTTATTCACTTTACATCCTGGTCGTGACCCATCCCTCCTAACCTCCCAATACCCCCTCTTTTTTCTTCCCCAGTCACCCATCTCCTATTCCTCAGAAAAGGGGAGTCCTCCTTTCCATCTACCCCAGACCATCAAGTTGCATTAGGACTGAGTGTGTCCCTCTTCCCCTGTGGCCTGGCAAGACAGTCCCACTAGGGAAAAGTGATCAAAAAGCTAGCAACAGAGTCCATGTCAGAGACATCCCCTGCTCCCCTTACTAGCGGACCCACATGAAGCCTGAGCTGCCCATTGGCTACATCTATGTAGAGGACCTAGGTTCGGTCCACACATGGCCCTTGGTTGGTGCTTCAGTCCCAACAGGCCCCTCTCTCCCTGGTTAGTTGGCTCTGTGGGTCGTCTTGTAAAGCTCCTGCTACCTCCAGGTCCTTCTATCCTTCCCCTCACTTTCCCACGAACCTCCCTATGTATCTCCTGACGTTTGGCTGTGAGTCTCAGCATCTGCTGCTGGGCGGAGCCTCTCAGTGAACAACTCTGCTAGGCTCCTGTTTGCAAGAATAGTGCCAGAGGTGGTTGGTTCTCTCTCATGGGGTGATTCAGTTTTCTTAAACTCTACTCAATAATTATTCACTTTACATTTTTTTCCCTCTCGCCTATACATTTATAACAGTCATAGAATTGTTTTAAGAAAAACATTTCCCTTTTATTTAGAAGCCTGCTTTGGATGTTTCAGTTTATTTGGCCATTATTACAGTCCATACTACCAAGTAAGGAGAGGACTGCCTATCCTAAAGTTTCCCCTGCTTTAGTTTTTCCCTGTGAGATTGATAACTTGTAAGATGGTTATGAAAGGTAAATGAGGTAATGCATGTAAAGTTCTTGGAGCAGCTGTTGCTTGGTAAACTTTAAATTAAGCATTGCTATTAATAATATTATTATTACAACCACCACCAATCAAAATCATATAGCACAATTCTGCCATGTTAAATTCAATGGAGCTTTTACTGTTTAAAGTAGAGTTAAGTAAGAACATAGGACAGTGGATTTGAACAAAGGAGAAAAAAAAAGTAAATGTTTTTCTAATCACCACTAAATGACACCAGCAAAGATGCCTCAGCCCTGATTGAAAACAGTTTTTTCGACTAAAATGAGCTGTAAACATTCACTGCTGTAGAATTATTTGGAGAAGCAGAAAAGATAAAAGATAACTACCCTTTTAATTTCAGAAAATTCAAATCTTTTAAAAATTCAAACATTTCATTTTGGTTTTCTTTCTGGACAGAGCAAGTCAGCACAAGAATGTTTTAAAATCTTCATCTCTTCAAACATTGTTAGCTTTTCCCTTCACCACAATCTTTTATAATGAAGTATATATGTTTGATTTAATTTTTAATCCTTTCTGTATTTTAGTATGAAATCTTTACACTAAAGAAATAATGTGGACATCCCGAAACAGTAAAACACCAGAGCTTTCACAAAGCCCTCTGCAGAGTCAAGCTGAGTTGGTACTGACGGTCAATGAACCACGTTCAAATTCCCAAGAGTATCATGGGGCCACCTACATTTCAACTCATTAATGCCTTTTCTGTCTTCTCAAACATACACTATTCACTTGTGATGTAATGTCCTTGACCCTGCCTTCTCTTAACCTCAAACTGGCCTCTCTCAATTAATGTTTCCTGGGAGAGGATTTTTCATTTCGTTCAGTGGTGTAGCCGTCAACATGTTGCCCACGGGTCAGGAAATACTCCCGCCCCATGTTCATGAAGGCAAGTATGTTTAAACCCACTGAGACTCCTCCCCCACTCTACACATGCACATGTGTGCGTGCGTGCGCGCGCACACACACACACACACATGGGGGGGTGTAGAAGAAAAGGGAGAGGTGGGGGAGTTACTTAGCCCATGGTTTACAGTTTTATATCAGAAGACATGCTTTCTATAGTCATTCTATATATAAAAAAAAAAACCCACCCTTTGTCTCTTCACAGGCTTCCCTGGAGACAAATCTCTCAGAGGAATATGTTAATAAGAAGCTGGAGAGCTATTACATGGCATGTCGCCTGCTCCTTTGTGTGAGTCTTCAGGGAACTCATGTTCTCTTTAGAAGGGCTTATTTGATCTCTGAACGACAATGCAAGACAGAGAAATGAACTGGTTTTTATTTTGAATTATTTTATGACATTACACAGTAAACTGAAATGTAAAATGCAATCTGTTTTTGTTCTACACAATAAAAAATAACTATCTGTAATAGTTTTCTGAATTGATTAACTACTTTTAAATCATATATATATATATACATCATAAGCAATCTACAATCAGCTAATTCAAAACAATATTAGTAGTCTAAAATTACAGTGGCAGGATGATCAGAATCACAGAACTGGAGTAAAAGTACTTCTATGTAAGATATATAAATATAAATATATATATCTTCCCCATAGATGTATGTATATATATATATACTTACACACACACTCATACACACACACACACATACACACACACACACACACACATATATACATATTTATGGGGAGAAAGATAGAGAATTTGATTTCCAATTGGTCTTGATAACAGAATGCATATGGACATAGGCAAAAACAAAATTTGTGGGAAGAAATTTCTCAAATAAGTTTGATCTTCAAGAAATAGCAACAGACAGATTTGAAAGCTCAAATCCAGGTCCCTAGAGACCAATGGGTAGAGTCAAAAAGCAAAGAGGAGAACACAGGGGCAGCACCCAGAGTGGAAGGCTCAGGGTCTGCCATGTCCAGTTTTTCAATCTGTCTCATTTTAATAGTTTTTTATTGGTTGGCATCAGCAAAGAGAGGAAAGGGGCTCTTCAGAGATTTCGTAAGCTACATTTATTTGCATTAGTACTATTGCTTTTGATGAGCCAATGAAGTAAAGCTACAGTGAGATACCCATCTTGTCATAAAGCCTGTTTTGTCCTAAAACATTTTCAATGTGTCAATCAGTCAAACCCATTTATGTGATGGCTGCCAGCTATTACGCACTCGTGCCAGCTGTGGCTGAATTACTCAGCTGTACTCAGAGTCACTGCAGGAGGGTCTCACTCCCTGTGCCTTTTTGAGTCATTATCAAGGGACCCAGCTGGTTGCTATGCCCACTGCGTGCCGGCCATGAGTCAAGCTCAGGACAGTGACTCAACAAGGAGAAACCGTTCACTGTGTTCAATCACAGTGGATTGTAGAGGCTGGGTCCCACTTAAACAGAAAGTCAATTTTGGCTTGAAAAAAGAGAAAGAAGAAGTTTGTCTTCATTTTTACAGAGTGGTTATCTGTGTGCACAGAGCAGAGACATTTCAAAAAGACATTGCTACTGTTCTAAGGCCCTTTTTGGACAGATATAACACAGATAGACTGAAAATGCCTTTTTCTTCTTTTGGGGGGAGTTTATGTACAAATCCTCTCTGATTTATGAAGCCCTTCCAGGCCCTCTGTCTATAGAACACAGACTCAGGAGATTTTTCTTTGTTAGTCTGGAGCTTGCTTCTTGAAGACAGGACCACTCTGCTGTGAAGGTCAAAATATCCCTCATCCCGCCCATGACGACACTCACGCAGGACCAAACTGGGATTGTGAGACATCCCAGCAGCTCTTGAGCTCTCACTTGGCATGCATCCTCGCTTCCACAAAGGAAATCCATCAGTGCACGGCTTATTCACACTCACTTGGTGCAGTGCAGCTCTCCAGCAAGGCCACGGCAGCACTTTGCCCATGGAGCTCTTTCCAGAGACTGATTACAATGCAGAGACCGTACTGAGTCTCTCTCTGCAGAGCATAAAAAATAGCAGCAATAACCTTTCTAATTACAAGAAAGACTAATGCGCCAAGTGTGGAAATCGCTGGAAAGAATGCCTGAGTTGTTCCTGCTCAGAACGAAAGTTGTCATACAAGACAAGTCTCTTTGCTGGTGCAATGGGGGTGTTAGGGAGCTGCTGGAAAGGAGTGCTCAGCCAGAAGGTAGGGATTTATGACGCCAGTGAAGCCACCCTTAAAGGGAATTGCATAGGGCTGAGGCCTAGCAATGCGCCGAGACTAAAGTATAGCTGGATGCCAATCCTAAGGTTGAAAGTCAGGCAGGGAGGCGCTCTGGTTCTCAGTTGATCCTCTGAGGCATAGGTGTTCATCATCGTCCTCATGTGCAAAACCGTGAGTGTGGCCAAATGAGTTAGATTTACTTCCACTGAAACTGAACGTGTTTGTATACATGTCCTTAGAACATGGAGATGGAGTTGTCCTGTAGCAACTGCAGACGATAGGTGACATTGTCGGCCATGCTCCAGCAAGCAGGTCATCCTTCAGTGTTGCTTGTATAGTCTACACTCCCAGGACTTCTGGGCACTTATTACTCACTCTTGAATGCTTTATTTTTTACTTTTATTTATTTATTTTTGCCGTGTTTATATTTTATTTTTTATCACACACATACTGTTCTTGGGTGATCTTAAGTGTACCCAGTGGTTCATTTAGCACCTAGGCATTAATGGTACATCATCACAATTTGGATACGGTGCCTTAAACTACAACCTCAGGTGACTGAGAGAAATGTCATGCTACTTATAAGGTGGAAATTCCAGTACCTACCTTGTCAAATTAGTGTAAGAACAAGGTAGTGTGAAGGAAGGAAGTACCTGCACAGAGATCACTCTAAATAAGTATCAGCAAGTATGATCATCAGTAAATATGACTCAGGAAAAAGGGAAGCCATGACCAAAGAGGATACCTTCAACAGCATTAGAGTTATATCACAATAGTTACTTGACAAATTAGGAAATGAAGCTAATTCTTAATACGATAGTTTGAAGAATTCTTGGGCAATTCTATAAATGCAATTAGCTCTAGTCCTCTGTCTGGTATTCTTATTAAAACCGTGTTCTCATAGACAACTTCATTGAGTCTTGCCTTCATAGCTCTGTGCTTTTGCAAATATTGTGTGTGAGTGTATGTGCACACGTGTGTAAAAATGCCCCATCGCCGAGTGACATAACTACTAGTGATTTGCATGTATTTTAAAGCAACTAAGATGAAAGAAAACGCAGCCTTCAGGTCTTCGGGGCCATACTCGTCACATGCAAGAGCTTGGCAGTCACATAAGTTTTCCTCCTCATAGAAATCTGACTGGGCGGCCTTCTCAAGTTCTTTCTGGTCCCTGACTTCAAGTTCCTTCAGATTCACACTCATTTTCAGGTTTCTACTCAGAGTCACACAGTTTGCAAAGCTTTACTTAATGTCTCCCAGCAATCTACCTCGTGTTGTATTTGCCTTAGATTTCTGTTATAGAACATGCGGATTCGTTTACTCTAATTTCTGTGGCTATTTTCCCCACATGGGTGTTAGAAACACAAGAAAGGGCACTATGTACTTTTATCTCTTTACATTACTGCAGCTTCTGATCGGGACAATAGTTTGGAGGAATGGATGGTTTGGGACCGCAGAGGCGCCAGACCTCACTTTCCTTACTCGTTTGAGTTGCTGAGGAGGAAAGCGAAAGGAGCCTGCAGCTTTCACAGTGTTCCACAGGAATGTAGAAGAAAGCAAAAATGCAGTTCTCTGACCTCTGCGTGACTGTGGGTTCATGAGGTACGCTGGGCCGAGGGAACCTGAATTCCTCACTGCTTGACCTTCTTCCTTGTTCATTGACAGGTGAATAAGGGGGTGGAACTGATAACGCTTGCTAATTATACCTTCAACCCACACCCTCCTAGCAATATGTCATAATTGCACCTCATCCCAAATTCCACAGTTCCACTTATACAGATTCTAAGGGAAGAGGCGCCTACGTACATGATGCCAATTAACCTCTGAAACATACCCAATTTCCTAGAAAATTTCAGAAAACACAGTTTAATTATGCGGTTCATAGGTCACAATTTATACTATCTATTGTCTAAGGCTTTTAGTTTGTATGCATCAAGAGGCCACCTTTCAAAAGTTTTTCCTATAGAGTCATCAACATCAAAACAGATTCGCAGTGCAAACGTAGCTATTTAAGAAGTTACAAGAAAGGATCGTGTATCAGTTTAACCTGATGATATGATAGGAGGTCATGAATAGAGTGTTAAAAGTTACAAAAATCCCGTTGACATGGGGCAAATCCATCTGATGAGTTTGATGGAGGTTCACTGTTCACAATGAGAGGGAAAAAATGCAATGACGCAATGATGCAGCCTGGTCCAATGAAAGAGACAGGAGCATCCGTGTTCAAATCTCCATGGATTCCCAGACTTCCCTGAGAAAAGGGGGCTAATAGGCAAAGAAACGAGCTAGTGGCATTATGTTATCATCCCTACTTAAACACAATATGTGATGGAGATTGATTTACATTAGAATTTTAGATGCACCAGGATAGGAAAGATGTCTTCTTCAAGGCTGTCAAATATAAATAGCCAAAAACACTAAGAATGTAGCATTTATATAATTTCTGATTGTGTCATGGTTCTTTTTGCTATAGGTAATATATTGTATATATGTGTAATAATATAAATGTATATGTAAAAACAAACAAACAAACAAAATTATGCATTTCTATAGAATGTACTGGAGTTAATAAGATCCAGGTGAGTTTGAATTTTAATCTGTGGATCATTCACAATGAAACTTGTTTTTTTTTTTTTACATTTTTTTCTCCTTTATTAATTTATTCTTGTTACATCTCAATGGTTATCCCATCCCTTGTATCCTCCCATTCTTCCCTCCCTCCCAATTTCCCCTTGACTGTTCCTGAGGGGGATTACCTCCCCCTCTATATGATCATAGGGTATCAAGTCTCTTCTTGGTAACTTGCTGTCCTTCCTCTGATTGCCACCAGGTCTCCCCGTCTAGGGGACATGGTCAAAGGTGAGGCACCAGAGTATGTGAGAAAGTCATATCCCACTCTCCACTCTACTGTGGAGACCACGAAAGCCTTCACTTACCAGGAAACTGAGACAGAGGAGAGGACATTCTAGTGGGACACAATGAAACTTGTAAGAACATAAATGATTTCGTTAGTTTTTTCTAGTTGCTATAACAAAGCACCAAAGCGCGAGTAGCTTAAAACAATAGAAATGTACTGTCTTGTAGTTCTGTAAGCCAGAAGTCACAATCAAGATTTGCTCAGAGCTGTTTTTTCTGTGTTGACATTCTTTTTTTTCCTCATTTTTTATTTGTTCACTTTACATCCCAATTGTAGCCCCCTCCATAGTCACCTCCCAATCCCACCTTCCCTTTCTCATAACCTTTCCCTCCCTCCCCTAGTCCTCAGAAAGGGGGAGCCCTCCTCCCATAACGTCTGACCTCAGCCCATCAAGTCTCATCTAGAGTGCCTTTATCCTCTTCCTCTGTGGCCTGGCAAGGCCACTCCGCCAGGAGGAAGTGATCAACAGGGGCCAGAGTCCATGTCAGAAGTAGTCCCTACTCCCCATATTATAGGACCCACAAGGAGACTGTGATGCCTATCTACTATATCTGAGCAGAGGAGTCTAGGTCCTCACCATGCATGGTCCTTGGTTGGGCATCAGTCTCTGCAGCACCCATCTCCTCAGCTCGGATTTGTGGGCTCCACTGGTCTGCTTATGGAGCTCCTGTCCCCTTCAGGTCCTTCTATGCCCCAACTCTTCATAAGACTCTTCACACTCCAGCCCGATGTGTGTCTGAGAATCTCAGCATCTGCTTCGATCCTCCTCTGGGTGGAGTCTTTCAGAGGACCTTTGTAATAGGCTCCCTTCCTGTTCCTTCTCTTCAACTGCTTCTGAGGTCTATTCTATTTGCTCTTTGGAATGAGAATTAAGCATTTTCCCTAGCAAATTCCTTGTTATTTAGTTTCTTTAGGTCTGTGGTTTGTAGTGGGTATGGTTATTTGGCTAATATTCACTTATAAGTGAGCATATACCATGCATGTCTTTCTGGATCTGGGTTACCTCACTCAAAGGGAAGATAGTTTCTACTTCCATCCATTTGCCTTGGTGTTGACATTCTTAAGGTTGAATGTGCATAAAGCCCATCTCTGTCATGAACATCATGAAGTGTTGTTTATCATGCATTTTTTTGGGCCATAGGCCTTTTAAAAATTGCATTAAAATGCTTCTGTTCTTCTTTTATATATATTAAAAGAGGATTTATTAGATTGTTATAGAGTGGTCTCACAGTGGGGAGCCCAACAGTCACTTGCCCTCATCCCTGGCCTAGCACATTTTTTTTTGGTTTACTTTTTAAAATATTAAGTTATTTATTTACTTTACATTCCTATCACAGTTTCTCCTCCCTTCTCTCATCCCAGTCCCTCCCCTTTCACACCTCTCCCTCCATCCCACCCCCTCCTTCCCTTCTCCTCAGAAAAAGAGAAGCCTCCCATGGATATCAACCAGGCTTGGCACACCAATTTGCAGTAAGATTAGGCACATCTTCTTCTCTTGAGGCTAAACAAGGCAGCCCAGTTAGAGAAAAGGGATCCAAAGGCAGGCAGTGTAGTCAGAGTCAGCCTCTGCTCCCACTTTAGGAGCCCCACCTGAAGACCCAGATGCACATAGTTACACATGTGCAGAGAGCCTAGGTCTATTATTTCGAGTCATAGCTCGGTGGTGGAGAACCTATGATACTTAGTCTCATTACTCAGTTTTTGGTGATCTTTTAAGTTGTGCACCCGAGGCACCCGCCTCACTTACTCCATCCCAATCCTGCCAAGCTGCTGTTTGGCATGTCAGTCCTTTGCTGTTGTCCTAGACAGTTAATGGTTCAATTAAAACCATATTGGAGAGTGTTGTGTCTGAGATGTACTTCCAGGTTTGTGTGTCTCTTAAAGGGCGCCAGTCACATTATATTAAGAATCCACCTTACCCCAGTATGACCTCTTTGTAATTGTTATTGACATTAAAAAAAAAACCTGTGTATCAAGGTGTTAATTTGAAGCTCCCTTAGAAGGTATCCAGGGTTTTGTAATCAGTCAAGACACACCAGGTGGGGCCCAAGTCTTAGACTTAGCAGTTCAATGGACCTCTGCTCACAGCCGTGTACATGTAAAGGTGATTTGCTTTCTAAGCTTACAAAAGCAGTCAGCATTGTAAATGCCTTTCCACTTGTTTTTTTTTTTTTGTCTGTTTGTTTAAAATTTTTTATTTTATCTTATTATTTTGTTTCTCATGTGCATTGGCATTTTGCCTGCATGTATGTCTGTGTGAGAATACTGGATACTCTGGAACCGGAGTTACACACAGTTGTGAGCTGCCATGTGGGTACTAGGAACTGAATTGGGTCCTTTGGGAAAGCAGTCAGAACTCTTAACCATCTCTCCAGACCCCCTCCTACTTATTTTACCCTTAAACGAAATGTAATTGAGAGCAGCCTTTGAGTCTCTTCATTTCAGTTAAGTTACTGTATTTCACAGCCCCACCAAGTAAAATTACAGAATTTCTGGATTTGGCTTTGAAACAGTCAAATTACCTTCCTTTTGTAATTGGATCCTCAGATAGCTACAAATAAGAAAGACACCAAGGTGATTATATTCCAGGTCAAGAAATCAAAGGGTGAGATGAACGGATGGAAAAAAAAAAGTCATCCTGAACATTTTGTCCCTCCTAAGGTTAGGATTTTAAAAAACAATTCAATTATTAGTTTTCCTTCTATTGGGAGGCAAACGTTGGTTCTTAGTTTCCTGATTTATTTCAATTCTACTGATCATTATTGGGCCACTTTCCTTGACAAATTAAAAAATGATTTAAAAATCATAAAGGGGTAAATATGCTGAAAATGAATAACGTAAATACAACAAAAGGGTCAGAAAATAAAACTCATTATTTCTACAAATAGGACTTTATAACTCTTTTGGTCAAATTCTAGTCTGTTAACGTATAGCTCCAAAATCATGCTCTTATTCCATTGGCTTTACCATCCTCAGGATTTCTAATGCACTCTTCTTGGAGGTGAGGGTAAAATGGGATGTTTTTTGCAGGACCTTGGGTACCACACAGTGTCAGCTGGCTCCCGTCTCCCGGAAACTCCAGTGACTGCTTCTCTCATCCTCCCACCTACTGGGCAGGTCAACCAGGACTTAAATATGGCTCTCACTCTTTCCAAGCTACCTGCGGATAATAAACAAATTGTTTAGCATAAAAATGTACTTGTGACAGTTGAAATAAATCAGGTGCATGCATGAGGAAACTATTTAGCACACAAATCTGAACACCTCAGTATATGTCTTGGATAATTATAACTAGAGTCCCTTAAATGAAAGCGAATTAAACAAGACCGAAGTCATCTTGGAACAGATATTTGTTAAGTTGTTTCAAGCAATCATCTCTTCCCACACTACTAGATGCTCTGTATGGATTGCCCCTGGCTCTTTTAATTTACTGATTGATTCCACATTCAATTTTACGAGTATTAGTGAATGTCTATGACACTAGGTGTTAGGGATACAGAGATAATCTTCCTTATACCAGGAAGCCGGTTACTCCCTCCAAAGATACATAGATACTTTATACACTACATTGTCATAACTAAAGATGCAAGATTCCTGGTAGTGGAACTCTATCCCATGGATAGCCACTAAAGTACTGGAAATATTTTTTTTATATAAAGCAAGTCAGATGTGTTTTCCAAGGGATGCTTGCTATATAAATATTAGCTGTCAGAAGACTATGAAGAGACCATAAAGTGAATGAACTGTGCTGCTACCAAGGGCAGAATCCTGTTGGAACTGAGTTGTCCTTTGGGATCTATTAACTGCGTCTGCACAGTAAATGAAAACTGATCATCCATCTTGGTGTCTCTATTTATCAACAGCATCACACACTCCACTTCCATGGCCACCCACGACTGGAATCTTACAGAGTTCCTTCTTACTCTAAAGAACACACCCGATGTTTAGAGGGCTGACCGACTATTTCTGATTTGTAACCCATGGGGAATGACTAACTCAGAGCAACGTCAGCCTGGAAGCCAGCAAGAAGAGTTCAAACCAGGATAGAACTCACATTCACGCAACAAAAAAAGAGAGAGAAAAGAACCTGGACAAACAGGAAATGCTATGGAAAAAAAAGAACGCCGGCAATCAGCAAACGCTACGGAAATGAGACACTGGTTACAAACTGGCAGAAAGATCATTTTGTATATTTCATTCTCCTTAGGTAGTATCAGACACAGAAGGTGAAATGTAGTATGCTGTTTGCTCAGAGCATGAGGTTTTTTGTTGTCTGAATGAACTCTGGTTTATCTTGTTCTTCATACAAAGATCTATCTTGGAACACATAAATTAACTAGTAGGCAACCGTGGTGGTAGAGATGGTTGGTACCCGCCATGTACCTGGTTTGCACATTTTCCTTTTCATGCCCTATATCTTTGTTTTGTTTGCCCTGCCTCCTCCACAGAAGGCAGACCGAGAGGAAGCTCCTTATCAGTGCTATCTTTCAAAGAGCTTTGCTTGTACTGAGAACTGGGACAGGAGCCGCGTACTCTGTGTAACTCTTATCTTTGGGGCCACAGCTCTGTTGCAGTTGCTGCGGGGAAGCAGAGAGAATTTTTCTCCCTGTTCTTCATACGATGACAGGGTAGAGAGCAGCCATCAAAAAGTGCCCACGGAGGCCTGGGGAGAGGGCGTGAGGAGACAAGCTTGCCGACTCCTTTATGATTATTAGCTGAGAACAAAAGGACATTATTTAATGTTAAAAAAGAGGGAGTGAAGAGAAAGAGAGCTGTACCTAATTTCAATATTGATCATAGGGAAGCCATTGTATAAAAACCCAATCCTTCCCTCCAAAACACAACAAAAAGATGGATAAAGGCAGCAAGAAAAACACTACTATAAAAATAACCCTTGGGACAAAAATACAAAATCTTCTAAAAAGGAAAAAATTTAGAAGGGAAAAATAGAACATATAATGAAATCATTGCAATAACTGGATACACATGGAAAAATAAGCTTAAATCATTTCTCACATCATTAACAAGGAAAAATTCCAAAAGGGTCCAAAATTTCACACTGGAAAAACGTGTAAGAATTATTAGAAGAAACAGGTATGAATTTCTTTATAACCCAGAAATAAGAGAAATACTCCCAGCTAAAAATTTAAATGCAGATGCATTATTATAAAAAAAAGAATGAAATTTAATTACATTAAAATTTTAGCACAGCAAGAGAGATATACCTGTAAACAAAGAAAAGGACAAATAACAAATGGGGGAAATAGCTGGAAAAAAATCACTAAGAAGTTTATAAAAATGCAAAATAAAGTCCCCTCAAAAAAGTTCTATAGAAAACTTAGAGAAATAAATGAAGTTTAAAGACAAAGAAACACAAATTTCCCTCAGCTAGATAAAAGACAACCAACTTAATGTTTCAGAAGGTGTGTACCTACTTAAGAGAGCACAGAAATGCCCCTTCCCACTCAGGGGGTGGTCCCACATTTTTGAAGTGGTTTCACAGCACAGTCTTTGAAGAGCTGTGGGTGAACAGGGCTCTCATCTATTGTAGCAGGAATGGAAGATGATGCAAAGATGATGGAGGAGATGTTGTCCATGCTACGCATAATAATAATTCCTGCCCTGGCCCTTTCGTCCAGCACTGAAGTACTTATGTTTGTGTTGTGAATAACCCAGAGGTTGACGTTCAGACTTCCAAGGTAGACGGTGTTAGAACAAGGCTCCTATGGCACAGGATCGTTAGGTCACAGGGTAGAGCCTCTGAATAAATCAGTGCCCTTGTAAAAAAGTACTGTCAACTCCTTTGCCATATTAAAAAGACAAAACAAACTTATAAGATGATGTCATGAGCTCCAAAGTGTGCCGTCACTAGATACGAACTATGTTGATTCCTCGGTCAATGCTTCCCCATTTCCAAATGTCTGTCATATATACCCGGCTCTGTATGTGTTATTTCACTATTACAACCTGAGCGGGTGAATATATACAGGTAATGACCTTCTAGAGTTTTATTCCCAGGGGGGAAAAGGCATAAAAGGATACACAACCAAGTCTAGTCACTTTGGAACAGTTTGCTATACTGATGTAACTGTCTAGGAAGAAGTAGAGGTGGGCAAATAAATTACTGTGCTGCTTGTACCTAACAAGACATAGTATATCTAGAAAGGAACTAGAGGAGCCCACACACTGCTGTACAGTGTTCGCCTGTTGTATGTTTTGGGGATGCAGAATAAAATAAATATATAGAATGTGCAATCTGATAAAAGAGAGGAAATGCACTTCATTTTTAAGGTAAGGATGAACTATAAAAAGATTATGTGCACAGAAAAAGGGGAAAGTGGAAGGAAGGAAAAGAACAGCTATATTTCCTTGTATATATTAAAAGTAGATTTGACCTCAGAACCATATTATATATAATTATGAAATTAAAATTATTGCTAAGATCTAGGATATAGCTCAGTGGTAAAGCATTGAGCAGGTGTGTTGAGCATCCATAGAGGACCAAGGTTCAACTTTAGGTATCGTGAGAAATAAATAACCCACTCCAAATGTAATGTAAATATGTACTCAGTTGCTACTGTTTGACAATATACCAAACTAGGATGAAAGATTTAAAAACCATAAAAAGCAATAGAAATATTTTAAAGGAATTGTGGACGTTAGGGATGCAGCTCAGCTGACAGAGTGGTTGCTTATATGTGTGAAACTCTGGGTTTGTTTCCAAGCAGTGCATAAACTGGTCCATGGCTGCAATCCCAGTACTGGGGAGGTAGAAGCAAGATCAGAAGTTCAAGATCAACCTCAGCTACACAGTGGAGTCCATGGCCAGCCAGAGACACTGCCAGTACCAACAACTCTAGGCTAAGGAGATGGACCAGGTGATGATGTAATTTCCTGCAAGCATGATTTCAGTCTTCAGCATCCATGTGACTAACTGGGCATGGTGGTGCATGTTTGTAATATCTGCACTGAGAAAGCAGACAAAGAAGGGTTCTTGGGGCTTACTGTCTGGCCACTCCAGTCTAACCAGCAAGTTCCAGGTCCTAGTGAGAGACTCTGTCTCAAAAATAAAGTACATGGCTCCTTAGGAATGGGACCTAAAGTTGACCTCTGTCCTCCACACATATGTGCACAGACACTAATGCATACCTGTACACATGTGCACACAGCTGCTATGAATATGCACCGGTACATACACACACGTGAACACGTGACAAATGTGACAAATAAACCACAAATGTGGTTTGGTTGTTAGTACTGTTGTTATTCCGAGGCCAGTGTTGGCAGATGAAGAGATAAAATGAATGCTTATGTGTTGTGTTCCATTCACATCTTGTTAAAGCTAGAATTATTAGCGTTAAATGAGACATAGATTTAGGGCATAAGGTGTTAAGAAAAACATCTCTACTCCTCAATTTAAATCTCAAGTATGATAATGGATTAATAACATATTTAAGTTGTACACACACAGACATGCCACACACACACACACACACACACACACACACACACACACACACACACTGTTTTGCAGTCCTGTTTACTGAAAATGTCTGGAAACTGTAACCATCCAGTAGTGACAACATTTCCACCATTCTGTGTTAAGTTTTAATAACATATTCCTAATACAAGAAATTGGATATTTTTTAAAAAATGGACTGATTCCAGGTTTGGAGCTTAAGTCCTGGAGAAGGGCTGAAAAGGACACTTGAATAGGTTCCAACTGCCCAAATATGGAGAATTTGAGTATCATGATAGTACAAGTCAATGACACATATCAATTAAATCCAAATCCACAAGTTCACAATTATAACAGGAAAATCATTCTCATTCCCTATTATGTGGGATATTAATAAGTGAAATCATTATTTGAAACAGCAAATTAAGGAAAGACTAAAATATTTATCTCCCCATTTCCATTAGATATATCTCATTACATCTTGAAAAGTTAATTAAGCAGTGTCTCTCTGTAGAAGTTTTGAGGGGAAAAAAAGAAAAAGAAATTGGTACCGTTTGCAACCTTTATTGAATTAATAGATCTAGACAGACATTGATCATCAATAGCTGTCTACAACCCAATAAAGGCATCCAAACAGCATGTGTCTAGGAGTGCTACAAAACACGACCTTTGAAACAGACTTTACCTGCTCCCTACACCCCTAATCAAACCAGAATTTGCTCACATTTATACAAGATAATACAAAACAACATACTGAAGAATAGGGCAGGAACACAAAACAGAAAAATTCAAACCAGAAAATTATTAATAAGAGCAAATGAATGGTTTCTTTAATCAAAAACAGTAAGGAATTCCAAGAGCTAGGAGGAGATCAGGCTGAAAGAGACTGAAAAAGAAGTAACTAAACTCTGTGGAGAGTATATGAAGAGAAAATTAAACCAAGGAGCTAAAGCAAACAGTTCAGTATTTATGAGCTGATTGGAAATGTGAAAATCTATGCTTCAGTGTTATTGCAGTTAATGCTGCATTTTATATGTGTTGACACGTGTGTGTGTGTGTGTGTATGTGTGTGTGTGTGTGTGTGTGTGTGTGTGTGTGTGTGTATTGGGCTTAAACATTTATGCTGAATTATTTGAAATGGGATGATGTTTAGAATTTCATTGGAAATAAAACAAGAGGTGGGTGGTGATTGAAGAGCTGAACATGGATTGGGCCCTAGCTTGGTAATTATTGGTGTTGGATAACTACTCCATGATTTTCATTCTTTCTACTTTTGTGTGCAATTAAAATTTATGATAACACAAAAATGCTCAGGATGGCCACCCACTGGCTAGATGGGCTGGCAGTGCACTCTCCTGAGCTCCCAGGGGTTCGCTCGCCTTAAAAGATCCCATCCCAAATCCACTGTCTTGCTTGAGTTTACTTCTCTTTCACCCACCAGCAACAGTCTTTTGTTCTCTGTCATGTCTGCCTCATCTAACTCTCTGTCCCCTAATTCCCTCTCCCGCTTTCCTTTCCTCTACTGTCTGCTCCTTCCCACCAAACCTCTAGACAATTATTTATGACTGTGAACTGGGTTATCCTTTTAAGTTGTGGGGAAATGGAGTAGTTTTAGGCACCCCAGAAGCTTTATTGAGGCCTAATTGGAAAATAAAAATTGTATGTGTTTAAGGCATTTAGTGTGGTGATACTGTGATACATATGCTCACTGTGGCATCATTACAATGACGGAGTTAGTTGACCCCATCCATCATCTTACACAGTTAAGATCAATGCCCGTTGTGGAAATGCTAATGCTAAGGCTTCATCCCTTTCCCTGATCTCCTTCTGCCGATAGCAACCAGAGGCATGGACACACACACACACACACACACACACACACACACACACACACACATACATACACACACACACACAGAGGAGGTTTTCTGTTATTGAGACCAGAATTGTCCTACTCAAACCCGCTTGAGAGCAGCTGCAGAGCAGCGATCCTGAATGCGCAGGGCTCTGCTCTCCTGAGACTGCCTAGAAGCACAGAGTGGGCTGGGGTGGAAAGCACATTTTTCTTTTTTTTAATGATTTTTTAAAATTGATTTTTGTTCATCACACATGGAAATGTGTTCCAATGTAACATTTCATTACGTACACACACACACACACACACACACACACACACACACACACACACACACACACAGGATTATACTTTGTTTTTATTCATCCTTTTGCCCTTCTCACTGGTATCTCTACTTTGGCTGCTTCTCAGCCAGAAACTGTAGCTTTTCCTGCTGTTATGCTTCCATGAGCCTGTTTTGTTTAACTCTTCTGTTCCCTTTAAACCTCTCCCAAATCATAGTTTCTTTTCTGCATATACACATAGATGATAAACAGATGGATAGATAGATAGATAGATAGATAGATAGATAGATAGATAGATGATAGATAGATAGATAATGGAATCTCTGGTGTTGCCCTGCAACAGCTTTGTTATTACTGCAGATAAACAGCCAAGCACTGAGCGCGTGCCTTCTTTCCTTTTTTAGTGTCTACTCATGTGAAGTCAGTTGAAAGCTTGCCCTTGATCAAAGGCTGCTGGCAAGGGTGGCAGGAGACTTCAGGGCTTTCATTATTTATTATTTATAGAGCATCACAAGTGTTACACAGCAGTTTGCAAAACATAAAACACGAGAGAGAAGATGCATGCTGTGGGGAGGTGACAATGTAAACAGAATGTAAACATCGCCATGGATAATAGCTCTTGAGAGATAGGAAGATGGATTCCTCTTTAATTTGGGGGTGATGGGGCTAAAGTAGATTTAAAAGGATGCATCTAGAAAAAAAATAAGGACCCAATCCCAACAAATATGTGTTCCCTAAAAATGTATAGTTGAAAGTTTATGAAATTAAGGCAAGAACAAAGTATTTCTCATTAATTTATCAAAATTTTGAAAATGATACTATCTTACTCTTCTAAGGTCCTGAGAGTGTCGTCATTCTTTATTTCTAGAAGCAGTATATGTTGGTAGAACACTTTAGGAAAGTGATTTAGCATTCTGTAAGGAACTGTCAGAGTTCTTATGTAAGACTTAAGCCTTTTGCAGTATATATAATACTAACATATTACAGAAGAGAGGAGCACAATCCTGTGTTAGTGTATAAAAGGGATCAGATGCGCTAGAGTTCATTATCAAGTGCATGTGGCTACACGGTAGTGGACAGCCTGTAGTTCATTATCAAGTGT
The DNA here is from genome assembly GCF_964271855.1 of Acomys minous. NCBI lineage: Eukaryota > Metazoa > Chordata > Mammalia > Rodentia > Muridae > Acomys > Acomys minous. The sequence continues at coordinate 112,136,359 of NC_140494.1, forward strand.
GTGGATACACGGTAGTGGACAGCCTGTAGTTCATTATCAAGTGTGTGTGAGTACATGGTAGTGGACAGCCTGTAGTTCATTATCAAGTGTGTGGGTACATGGTAGTGGACAGCCTGCAGTTCATTATCAAGTGTGTGTGGGTACATGGTAGTGGACAGCCTGTAGTTCATTATCAAGTGTGTGTGAGTACATGGTAGTGGACAGCCTGCAGTTCATTATCAAGTGTGTGTGGGTACATGGTAGTGGACAGCCTGCAGTTCATTATCAAGTGTGTGGGTACATGGTAGTGGACAGCTTGCAGTTCATTATCAAGTGTGTGTGGGTACATGGTAGTGGACAGCCTGCAGTTCATTATCAAATGTGTGTGGGTACATGGTAGTGGACAGCCTGCAGTTCATTATCAAGTGTGTGTGGGTACATGATAGTGGACAGCCTGCAGTTCATTATCAAGTGTGTGTGGGTACATGGTAGTGGACAGCCTGTAGTTCATTATCATGTTTACATGCCTCCATGGTAGTGGACAACTTGTAGTCCATGGTCAAGTGTATGTGCATACCCAATAGTGGGCATCCTATAGTCCATTATCAATGTGTTTTCCCCATATATTAACTTTCTATAATTTATCCCAGTCACCATCCTTAGATTTTTGCAGCAACCAACATCTCCCAAAATATCAAAGGCCACAGAATGTTTTTGTGTTTTAACACTAGCTTTAAAAGTCTGGGATCATAAATTAAAGAAATAAAATGAAAATGTGGGAAAATCTCTATAGGTGAATATATTAATAATATAAATTACAGTATAAAAACAGATGTAACCTAAGTGGTATCAAATGGAGGCTTTGATAGTTTTTATTCCCATCAATTTATATAGCATTTCTATGGTCCTTAAATAATAGTTTTGCATATTATTTAGTGATGTGTAAAGTAATTAGGCTATGCTGTAATAGATGAAAGAAAAAAAGCTAAAAATCACATCTCCAGTATTACCATAACTACGGTAAGCTGGAAAAGAAACAGGTGACAGAAATATAGAGGTAACGCACCAATCAGATAACAGTGGTGAGGGGATGAAGGTGAGTTATGAAGTAATGGTGTGGTTTCTCCATCACTCCCCCCACACACACACGGAATGGGAGGGAGCAAACACACACATATTCCAATATACTTTTGAAATAAAGAAAGCAAGGCAATAAATCGTGGCAGAGTGTAAGGAAGCTGTATATTGTGCACTTAATGAGGTGTCCCACCTGAAAGGAAGCTGGTAAATCTCTGAAACACCTCTTAAGGGTATGCTGAGACTCCTCACAGACAACCGTAAGGACTGTTTATAAAACTCTACATCACGCCGGACGCAGTAGCACAAGCCTTTAATCCCAGCACTCTGGGAGGTGGAAGCAGGCAGATCACTGTGAGTTTGAGGCTAGCCTGGTCTATCAAGTGAGTTCATGACAGCCAAGGCTACACAGAGAAACCCTGTCTTGAAAAACAAACAAACAAAGAAAAAAACCCAAAACAAACAAACAATAACAAACCTCTTTACATCATAGTAGACTTCTCTAGGGAAGAAATTGGATTTTTTTTCCTAATACTACATTTTAAAAAATAAAAATGTTTGCACCAAAATTGGAAAAATAATACAAAAAAGTACCTGTTACATAACAACCCTGTGGAGGTTTTTTTGTGTGTGTGAGTATGTGTGTGTGTGTGTGTGTGTGTGTGTGTGTGTGTGTGTGTGTGTGTGTAATCATATAACAGAGACCACAGAATACTTTAAAAATAATCCCTAAAGAGATTCTATGTTTGATGACACAATAATGGTAGGAGTAAGGAAAAGATGAAGTGGCAGAAGAAACGCCCAGAACGAGTCACGTGTCAGTGGCACTAAGTCCAAGCTTACTGCTACTGCGCAGTCAGGGCTTGAGGAGAAGCCTTCCTGGCTTAGGCAACAGGTCCTTCTGGGGAGAACTGCGTGCTCTGCTCCGGTTTGATCTTCCAGCCTTTAGCAGAAAGCAGGCAACTTTAGAACCGGCGGCATCATGCGTAGAATGCAGACTTTGGAGGCAGATACATCTCAGATCATCCCCCTCCACCGTTACTATGTGTTAGCCATGTGAGTTTGGCCAGGCCACCGCCTTTACATAGCAGAGTGGCTCACAACAGTACTAACTGAACGCAGACAGCTACAGGAACCAGAGGCAATAGCATGACTGCAATGCGCTTCCTATTGATAACGGACCCGATTCCTCCAGATGTGAAAGCACTCCTGCTCTTCTGTAGAAACAGCAAGAACCATCATGGGTGAAGATGTTGTGCACCAGAAGCTGCTTCTGTGCGTCCTGGTTAAGAGGAGCCAGTACAAAAGACAAGAAACTTCTTTTCAAAGGGAGAAAGGGGAAGAGCTTCAGACAAAAGCCATAACTGCAAGTGCATGAAGCAGAAGCCAAGCCCAACCCAGCTCTTGCCACATGACTTCCTATAGAAGCAGCAGATATCTCCAAAATGTCAGCCAGCCAAACCCAGTGAAAAGAAACCTGCAGCTCTGCCTGCGAGATTAACAAATTCATGGCCCTCCCAAACTTCAGATCTAGTCAGAGGTCTCGGCAAGACGACGATTCTCCCAGTGGACAGGTCAGCAGTGAAGTCCAGTCCTCTTTGTTATCACGCACAACTTCCAGAACAGTGGTCAGATACCTTTCTGGGAAAGCAATCTATTATTTAAAACAGAGCTACCCTGGGACCAGAGAACAAGGAGCAATCACAAGTCAAAGAGTCTAAATTTCACCTGCCTCAACAACACATGGAGACAGCCCCAGCAAGCAGTTGTGGAGTAGAGGGCTGCCAAGATGCACACGTGGCTGGAGGCTCAGCTCAGACAGTGAAGTGTACAGGAAAAAGGCAGTAAGTGGCTAGAATAGACCTCATTAACAGACCAACACTGGAAGTTGAAAGCTCCGAGCCTGAGCTTAGCAGGCGAATTTAACCTCTGGTGTCAGGAACCTGCTGATCATCACTGGTAAGGAATCTGACCACTCTGGAGCTACCGCAGACTATTGGACATTCACAGCTACACCTATGTGGCCATGGGAAACCTGAAGACATGTCCTCTGCTTGTACAGGTCCTGTACATATCAGAGTGTTGCGTTTGTTTCCCAAACTCCCAAAAGACACTCCCCAAGCTAGAAGATTAACCTACCGAGGAAGTATATTGGGAAAAAAAAAAAACTTGTGGTTTCAATTTTCATTTAAAAAAAAAATGGAAATACAAGGTCAGATCCTGATACTGTAATAGTGGTTGATTTCTATTACCTTATCTTCATTTTTGATAGGTCACGCAAACTAAAGTTCAAGAGAGTTAAATAAAGAACAACCTAAATAAACGAATCAACAGGCACCTATCGATAACCAACAGATAGGGAGCGCAGACTGTGTTCTGCATTCCATGAACTCCTCTCTAAAATCAACCACATTTTATTCCACAAAGAAAGCATTAATAAATACAAGACAGAAAAAAAAAACATCAGATCATTGTGGGGTAAAACTAGAGACCAGTTGCAGGAGACGGAAGAACACACTCTGGAATAACCATTGGGTTACTGAAGAAATCAGAGGAAAAATTTTTAGTTCTTCGAAATAAAATGAAAATGAAAGTGTGATTTGCTAGAACCTTTGGGATACAGCTTAAGGCATTTGAAGAGGAAGGTCAATAACTATGAGTGTTTAAGAAATCAGAGTCATCAACGATGCACTCAAGTGGCTTAGAAAAGCAAAAGCAAGTCACACCCCATAGTAGTACTTGCCAAGAACTAATAAAAGGTACAATAGGAATTAATAAAAAAAAAAAAGCAATCTAAAGAAAAAACACAGAATTAGTCAAACAGAAGTTGGTTCTTTGAAAAGATAACTAAGATTGGCAAACCTCTAGACCCTAAATGCTCTTATCTAGCTCCATTTATTACACTATTTCATTAGCAAATTTCCCTTCATCTACCCACATGCCACCATGAAGCATTTACAGGTCCCGTCCCTTCTCCTGGGAGCCCATCCAGCAGTTCAGCTAGTATGTGACAATAAAATATTGCCAGCGGCGTGCGTGTCTCTCCCTCAGGAAGGTGTGACAGTGATCTAACGAAGATCCTGACACCTGTGTGATAGTTATCAGCTGATTACGCGGTCCTCTCTATGCGTTCACGTCATCCAAAATCAACACCTTGTCAATCTCCTGTATTCAGTGGGTTAGAGGAGAGGTTTTGCTTAACTTTCCTGGGTTCATCATGATAACAAACACGAGCTTTTCAGGGCTTTGGAAATGGTAAGCAGTCAGCAAGCATTCACTTTCCCAATACTTCTATCTTCTTTCAAGGAAGCATTTGCCAGTTGTTGACTTCTTTATGGAAGTCACTGGTATAGCTTCTAAGACTTGATATGATCCTTACACCTTTCATCCCTCATTTTTAACACGTTTTCTGGATGACCCGAACAGAGCACACTGTAGAGTCTTAACTGTCTCTGTGAACATAAAGAGCATAAGGAAAGCTAAGGATATGTAAATGTGCATTAAACTATTGCAGTTCATATAGCTCCTCAACACCATTTCTGACTTTTAAGTTATGAGCCTTGGGTTTGAGGACAAAGGGCTTTTTAAAAGTTTTATTTTTATTCGTAATTACATATGTGAGTGAGGCAGGAGAGAAGGTATGTACACACTGTCAGTTACACCTGCTGGGAGAGGGAAAACTGGCCTTCTCCAATGGAATGATACTGGGTAGACCTCATCTTCAAGAGTAGTTGACCATCGGATAATGGGCTTCACTGTATATGTGTGTGTGTGTGTGTGTGTGTGTGTGTGTGTGTGTGTGTGTATCTGTGTGTCTGTGTGTCTGTATCTCTATGTGTGTGTGTATCTGTGTGTGTGTGTGTGTGTGTGTGTGTGTGTCTGCGTCTGTGTGTGTCACAGGAGAAAGGGATATGTATATACAAGTCTGGTTCCAGTAGGGGCCAGAAGAGGGCAGGATTTACAGGTGGTTGTGAGCTACCTCACAGGGGAGCTAGTAAGTAAACTCAAGTACTGTGGAAGAACAGCAAGTGCTCCCAACTGCTGAGCCACCCCTCTAGTAGGAAGGCTCATTTTGTAAGTGGACACCATTTGTGCCACCATGATCAAATGAATGCAGTTACTTTAAAAGGAGTGCATCAAGACTGTAAGTGATTTAAATCCATGTAATAAAATGGGTCAAGTCACAGAAGAGGTACCTGCTAGGGACCAGGGCTCAGCTCTGTAGGGGCCTTACCTGGACCACAACCACAATTCTGCCATTTCCCATGTTACTTAAGAAATTATTTAACTTATCTATTCCCTGTTTTAATCTATGTAATATAGGTAATTACAACTAAATGGTATTATTTAAATGGCTGGCAATTAAATAACACAATGCATAGGAGGTCCTTAGCACAGAGCATAGAATACTGTGTATTTTCCACAAATGTTGGCTACTATGAATTGTCAAGTCTATTTCCTTTACCCATTTAAGACAACTTGAATGGTGCTACAGTACTGTAGATTTCATGGAGCAAATAGTAGTATTTTCCAGAGCTTCTCAGGTGGATGAGCACAAACCTAGGAAGATGACCTAAGCAGTGAAGTACGTTCTCTTCCATTCTTTCTGACTTCAAGAAAAAATATCTAGAGTAGGAAATCAACACATCGTTTCTATGCTTAGGAACGAGGATGTTTTGGGGCATTTCTTTTCAAGCCTTAAATACTTTAATACCTTGGTGATTATGAACAGAGCTGCCACTGCTCCGTGTTTACTTAATGCTATGCAAAGATTTCAGCTTCCATTAGCAAATCCTCCTGTCAGAACGGCAAGAGGAAAAGCAACGCTCTGCATGTCATTCATGTATAATCACCCAGCATTTGCCCATGACAACAATACATTCTGTAATAAAATTTAGCCACCGATTACTATTCAGAAATAAAATATCAAACTTAATACCTTATTTCTGTCTTATTCTGTTCTCTTTTTAAACCAACCCCATGCCGAACACTAAACTAGAGTCTCAGGGTCCGGAAGACAAAGTCAAGTTCAGCTTCTGTGTAAGGGTATGTTTGTGTTCAAGGTGAGTCAATATTTCATATAGTTTTCATCTATAAACAAATTAATCTGTGCATGCTAAAGGTCACAGCATGGATGGCATTTTTGGTTAGTGCTAGATTCCTTAAGACAGTAATAGAGAAAGTCTCCATCAGGATGTTCATTTTATTTGCAAGGCTCTCAAAGAGCCAAGATACATCTCCAAACCTCAAGCAGAAAGCCTTTATTCTGGGGGAAATTACTTTACATCTGAATTGGCCTCTGTCTCCAGCAATCTGCTCTGGGGTGTGATAAGCCATAAATAATTGCCAATCTCACATGTTGGTGAAAGTAAAAATCCTAAAAAGCTACTCAAAGCAATTTACAACTCAGTTCAGAAAAGACTGTTTTTAATGTGGAGTAAAAAAAAAAATTCTCTTTTACTGAATTCAGACCCAGCTTAAAGGGTGTGAATGGAAGGTAGGGACCAGCCCCTGCGTTCTTCTTCCCTGGGGCTTTTAATTCAGCAGGAGCATGTGCCTCCTTTCCCAACTGCAAAAGCAGTGTTCACCTCCTTTCAAGCGTTTTCTTTTCCTTTGAAGTGTTTGATGTTTTCAGGACCATCAGGAGGTCGTTTTCCTTTGGATTCTCGCTTCTTAATTTTCCTCATTTTGGTTGACATTCTGACAAGGGTGCTGAACTGGGAAGGAAAAAAAAAGCCCCTTGAAGCTCATTGGAGGCTCTGCTTGGTCACAGGGATCATTTTCCTTTGTGGAGGCTGCAAACTATTAGCTCCCTTCAAATGCCCAGATTCCATCCTGAGCTATCTATTCATGGAGAGAGCGGACATGGCTAGACAGTGCTTCATGAGCTGCAGTGTGGATCATATATTTGCCCTGAAGGAGACATTTATTTATCTGTGGTCTCTTCTGCCTGCACTCCGGAGACCAGGCCACATTCCCAGACACTGCAGCGCCTGTCACCAGAAAGGCAAGCAACCTGCTTAGGCCAGCAATCAGTCTTTTATTCCAATCTGCTCTTGCCGCTGGCATTTCTTCCATCCTTAATTACTGCACTTGTCACCTCGGTGCTGGCAGGATGAATGGCAAGAGCCAGATCAAGCTGTGGAACCAGTCTCTCTCAAAAACCCTTTGCTGATATCAGAAATATAGAGAACGAGACAGAAGGCATAGGCCCGGAGAAGAAGAGTGAAATTTTTCAGCCCAGTGAGGCAGACTCTGCCAGTTTTTTCCTTGGGCCAATGATTCTCTCTGAGGAAGTTAGATCCTGAGCAATTTTGTTTCTGTTCAGACTTTGGTCTCCTTTTCAGCCAGCTGGAAGCATAAAAGCCTCGTTCCTGACTCCCCCAGGAATCCAGCTTTCTGTACCTGCAGTGTTTTCCTCCATCACCCGTTTTAAAGCTCTGGAGGTAAATTAAAGACATTGCTCTGCCAGATGACCAAGGACAAAATGCAAGGTCTTAGTTGCCTGCATCCGCAGGCTCTACCTAGAAGCTTGCCCTTGATATTTTTGTTTGGGGGAACATTGGTACTCGAAAGAACTAGCCTCCCTGTACAAATGTTATCAAAAGACAAATCCACAAATAGCCATAGACCCAGAACAACTGGATTTGCTCATGTAACACCTCATTGTCTGTCACTTTCCAGTTCTGGACCATTGTGTTTAGAAGTTTTTATCTCCTCCATTTCCTACTGGCTTGACCTGTTAGAAGTAACGTTATAAGGGGCTGGAGAGATGGCTCAGTGGTTAAGAGCACTGACTGCTCTTCTAAGGGTCCTGAGTTCAATTCCCAGCAACCACATGGTGGCTCGCAACCATCTATAATGTGATATAATGTGCACTGTATACATAATAAAGAAATAATAAAAAAAGAAGTAACGTTATATAGACTGATCAGGTTATATTATGTTGTGTGTGTGTGTGTGTGTGTGTGTGTGTGTGTGTGTGTGTGTATGTGTGTGTGTGCATGCAATACAGTTAATGAAAAAAGAGGTCATGGATTTGAAACCGAGCAAGGAGGACTTGGAGGGAAGAAAAGGAAGGAAAACTTGTCACTGCGTTATAAATCTCAAAACCTAATAAAAGCGTTTGGTGCTTGTTCCCCACTTTGGTTTTACATTCTCTGACTGCCAGGCTGTGTCACAGTTCTGTCCCACAGGCGTGAGCTAACATGATGCCATCAATTCAGTCCCTTCACTGTGTTTGTTCCCATAATCAGGAAATGAGCTGCCGTATAGCTAGAGGCACATCGTTAAGAGAAGAGTTAGGGCAAATTAATGCTGATTGCCACTGTCTCGAGGTTGAAAGTCTTATTTGATGATAGCATACTCCCATGAAAGTAATTTTGTAATTAAAGCATGAAATATTGAATTAGCCATTTTCTGATACTCAGGCACCATGAATTTGGAAAGTGCCAAGTTCATTCAGTAGTTGTACATACACTTAATTACCCTTTAATAAGAAGACAAACAAAATATTTAAAAATGCAATAGTATAGGACTGGGGAGTCACATCACCAGCCCTGCACAAACCAGGTAAGGTGGGACACACGTGGAGGCCCAGCACTCAGCATGAGGCAGAAGCTGGAGGCTCAGAGACACAAGGTTATTTTTGGCTACACCAAGAGTTTGAATCCACCATGGGATACAGGAGGCCTTGTCTCAAAACAAACAAATAACAAATAAATACAGTCTTATGCTGCTAAATCTCAACAATGCTTTGGTATCTCTCGCTATCTGTATTTTCAGTTTTAATGTCACTTTTATTTTGATTTTTTGAAAACAAGCATGCTACTTAATTAGTAATGCCTTTGATGAGATGAGGCCACTAACTTTTGTTAAACAGTATTTCTAGATACATATTATAAGTGTAGGCAGTTTAATATCCTCGCATCCCTAAAAATCAATCTGCGTTTGAAGTTGTTTTCATTTTCCAAATGATGAAACTTAAAGCTTACATAAGTGAAGTGAGTTTCTCAGGGTGGAAGAGGGCAAAGCCAGGGTCCTTTAGTTTTTAGCCTTTGACTGAATGCTCACGCTCATTTCCTATGCAATTAATCAGGATTAGTAGCTTATTAGGGTAAATAAACCCATTAGGATTAACTTGTAATCATATTATTTTCTGGCTTGTCGGTGTGTTTGAATAAGAGATCCTTGGGTCCAGCTTTGCTGGGAAGTCAGGGTGTTGGATGACACCCCCTCCCACCCCACCCCTGCCCTCCTGGCAGTTCAGAGGTGCTGAGGGAGGAACCTGCTAGTTCAGCAGGTGGCTTAGGTGATGTGCAGAGACAGGTGAACACAGGTCTTTCTTCTCAGAGGCATCAGAGAGCAAACAGGGTTGAGAAAAGGCTGAAGTAGTAGGTTGATAGCTTTGAGTACTCATTTGGTAATTTAGACTGGAGAGAAGGAGGGAAGGAAGGAAGGAAGGGAGGAAGGGAGGAAGGGAAGGAAGGTAGGTAGGAAGGAAAGAAGGAAGGGAGGAATGGAGGGAGGGAGGGAGGAAGGAAGGAAGGAAGGGAGGAAAAGAAAGGGAAGCGTTTCTTGGTATCTAACTATTGGGTCTTAGTCTACTTGATGGAGAATAAACCTAGAAAGAGCCATCACAAAATATTTTTAAATGACTGAAGAAGACACCAAAAGTGAAGAAAACAGCCTAAAAGGAAATATTCCCTCAAATTTCCTATAGTTGAGTTTGGAAATATGGGTACAATTTAAAGTTTGTTCTCTTCATGTGTTTTTCATCTTACATATTCTCAAATTATAGTGTAAGTTTGGCTGAAGGGGATGGGCCTTTCACTTGGGTAATAAAACAGACCGTTAAGTGGCTCGGAAACAAAGCCTCATAGTTCACAAGACACTAGCTGTGTAGCCTTAAGCCAAGTTCTGTGCCCACTTTGAACATGAGAACATTTATGTAGCTCAGCACAAGGTGACTGTTACAATGACATAATTATTATTATACACTGCACCTGCATATGAGTGCAATTTTGTTCTTCGTGGTGTTGATTAGTTTTCTGCTTTTGGAAGGCATTTTCCTCTTTTTGTGTTATTATAAATAGCTAAAAATAATTCAGAGTATGCTATTAGGTGTTTTTATATTTGTTTGTTGGCTTAAATAGGTCCATGCCTTTGGCTACATTTGCTGCTGTACTCAACCACAGCACCACGGTAGTCAATAGTAGTACGTGAGCAGAGAACTTTAAAGGAGACAGTAGGCCCTGTTAGCTAGGACATGACAAACCTTCTGCATTGGCTGTCCCATCCGGGACACTAACCAGCTGGACAGTGGAATTTAGGAGCTGACTAAAAATTAGAATCAACGGTGCTCCAAAACTGAGGTTCAACTGAGCTTATTACCTTGTGGGAGAATTATATTCTGCTTAGATTAATACTGACAATTTTCCGAGCACATGAACAGATACAAGAGCCGAATAGATTTGACTGGGTGGCACTGTACGGCTGGTTTTGCCTCTGTGAGTGTGTAATGCTGATAAACTCTTGAACTAGAGTTGTATAAAGATCAAAAAGGACAAAAGTCTGCCGCTTGATGCTAAAGAATGCAGGCTGCTAATTTGGAGTTTTACTTTGGATGAATAAAGCCTTTCCAGTCATCACTCCCAGGAGATCTGAACTGTTGGCATTGGACGCTGTTCATCTTCTGTGCTTACTGTACTGCTGCATTGGCTGGCGCTTTTTTTTTTTTTTTTAGTAGTTTAAGTATTTCATTATGGAAGAAACCTATTCCACAAGTATATACAATTCAATTATTCTGTGTTCAAATAAATGTGTGATGGAACAAACCAGACATTTCTAGACATAACAAGATTTAAGGCTGCAAAAATATCACATCAGATATATGTTTTTAAGCCACCCTTGCATCAAATCTTTCTGCCAGGTGCCATTGTAACTTGGATTTGCTTTAGATCTCTCCCTCTCCCTCTCTCTCTCCCTCTCTCTCTCCCTCTCCCTCTCCCTCTCCCTCTCCCTCTCCCTCCCTCCCTCCCTCTCTCTCTCTCTCTCTCTCTCTGTGTGTGTGTGTGTGTGTGTGTGTGTGCGTGTCTGTATAGTGTTCATATCCACAGCCTTCTTACCTACATGTAATGCATTATCCTGAAAGCTTTATAACTATAAATTTTGTTGTTGTTGAATTATTTTTCTCTCTAGTCTTAGCTAGAAGCATTGCAAGAATGGCTTTTTACACAATTCCAACCTACTCCCGGGGCCAAGCACAGTCTAGAGGGGAAAGTGTTCTCGGTATAGACTGCTAGAATAAAAAATGATTGAATTGCTTTCGGGCCCAAAGGGAACGCTGGGTTCTAATCGGGATATGAGTCAGAAGGCAGTTGAAGATTCCAGACAACTCATCCATCTCTGCGGAGTAAATACAGAACTATAAGAATTTCTGCATTGACCAATGGATTTCACCTTGCTGGGTCCAGCAGAGCAATGGTAGACTGACCTGGGTGCTCTTGGCATGCTGTTGTATGTGCAGCGTGTTCTAACTGTGGCTTTGAGCAGGACTGAGAAGGTGAATGAGACCTTCCTGCCTTCACCTCATCTGACACCAATAAGGTTAGCCTGGCTCTTCCTTCTCCCATTTTCTTTTAGAGCCAAACTACTTAGGTCTCTCTGAGTAATTCTGAGTTGTCTATTTCTTCATTGGGTGCAAGATTTTTTTTTCTTGTGTCATTTTCAGATTCCATGTCTCTTTGCCACATATTAGCGTCACAGCGTTGTTTGTATTTGTTTAATGAACTCAGATCACCTCAAAGATCTACCATCCCTCCAGAATGCTTTTCTGACTATTATCTTTTCACAAGGGTCCATCTTATTGGAGTCAGGTCTGGGGAAGTGGGGTTCATATGCACCAATTAAGTAGAGTACGCCAAAGCTGGGAGAAGCATAGGCCCTCTCTGTTATTTTTTTCCTTAAGCCTAAAATTGAACAAATAAAGACACAAAACCTGACTTGTACAATATACTTGAAAAAGTCATTTTGAAAAGACATATGCAATTTTATAGAAAAGGAACTATTTCATCACCTTACACTAGAAAACTTGGCATTTTAGCTTTCAATTAATTTTATGAGGATTTGTTATAATCCTGGAGCTGACTTCTAGCTGGGTTGTGTGTAGCCTGTGATTCAGGCATTCATGTGTCCGTAATGGAGACACTGCCTAGCTGAAGAGTAACCACTGCAGTATTTACACAGAGAACAATTCACACAGGAGCTATTATATATAGCTGATAAAGAATAATAAACAACTCAAGTATAGTAATAAAGCTGAGGAGATTTCACCTGATGAATAAGCTCTCATTAATGGGCAACAATATTAAAATATAAAGTAATAACCTGGATCAGATGGATTCAGTCCTGAGTTCTACCAGACACATAAAGATTTCGAGTGCCAACTCTTTGCAGGTTATTTAATAAAATATAAAGGGATAAAACATTACCTAACAATGCTACCCTGATACCAAACCCATGTAAGTGAACAGCAGCAGCCACAAAGAGAATTGTAGAGCAGTGTCAATGTGTTTGATCTCTCTCTCTCTCTCTCTCTCTCTCTCTCTCTCTCTCTCTCTCTCTCTCTCTCTCCCTCCTCCTCCTTCCCTCTCTTCCTTCCTCCCTCCCTGCCTCCCTCTATTTGTATATATGTATATATATATGTATATATATAATATATATTCTAATGATTTAGTAAAAAAAAAAACCCAACATACAAAAATCAGTACCTTTTCTCTACACCAGCAATGAATTTGTTGAAAAAGAATTCAGGAGGAAAATCCCATTTGTAATGGCTTCAAACAATAAAAATCTCATAATAAATCTATTAAAATAGTTTAAAATTCTTTATGACAAAAATTTTTAGACATAGAAGAAGATATTAGAAGGTGGAAAGACCTCCCATGTTCATTGCTCATAGATAGACCAAATTAATATTTTAAAAGTATCTATACTACAGAAAGCAATATAAAGATTTAATGCAATCACTATCAAAATTCCAATGGCATTCTTTGCAGAAATAGATCAATTGATCCTGAGTTTTATATGGAAGAAAAGAAGATCCCAAATAGCCAAGGTAGTCCTAAATATATAGAGCAATGTTTGGAAAAGACATTATAACCGATTTCAATTATATTACAGAAGAAACCTGTCATGGAAGTGACACAAAGCAGATAGGTAGGTCAATGCAGTAGAACAGAGTGCCCAGAGAGAAAGCCATGCAGTTGCGGGAGCCTGAATTTTGACAAAGATGCCAAAGAATGCATTGGAGTAAAGACATCTTTCAAAAAAAATAATGCTAGGAAAACTTGATATCCACATGTAGAAAAATGAAAATTGCAGGGTAAGCAAGTCCTCAATAGTTCCTGCCTCACAAAAAGGTCTGCCAGATATATTGGGCCAGAAGGCTGAAGATGATGCTCCAACATTATGGAGAGTTTTGGGTGACTGTTCAGGCAACACATTGTCTCTTTCACCTTCTCATTTTGGAGGCTACTAACGTGCACTCCCTGCATACTCAATAATTAATTTTATTCCTTCCCAAGTCTCTGATGGTGTTGACGACCAGATAGTTTAGTTTTACAATCAAGCTTTAGTTGTTTAGGGGTTAAGATGTTTTTAGGTCTAGATAGATGTTTTAAGTTGATAATGATGAGATATGATAGATAATGATTTACACTCAAAATTTTAGAAGTACTAAGATAGAAAAGATATTTTCTTCAAGGCTGCCAAATACAAATAGCCCAAACATTATAAATGTAACATTTATATAATTCCTAATTGTTTTGTAGTTCTTCTTGCTGTAGGTAGTTTATTGTATATATGTGTAATAATATAAATGTATATGTAAAAAATAAAATATGCAATGAGGAAAAAAAAGAATGAAATCCACTTCCTAATTCTTCTCCTCTATAAAAATCAGCTCCAGATATATCAAAGACCTTATTCTAAGGCCCAAACTGAACTATGAGCACTAGTCAGCCACTTTGGAAATCAATATGTAAGGTCCCTAAAACACCAAGACAGAGCTACGACATAACCCAGCTTTACCACCCCTGGCTATTACTCAAAGAAGTCAAAATCAACATATTAAAGAGATTGTGCAGGCCAATGTATATTCCTACAGTGCTCATAACAGCTGAGAATGGGAAGAAAACAGGAGTCCAACAACTTTCACAGCTTTAAAGGAGAATGTTCTTTGTTTTGTATTAAGCAAACCAATCCATTATCAGAAAGTCAATTATGTTTTCTTTCATATGTGTTTCTTATTTATACGGATATATAAAAATCATACAGACATATATGACACTAGAGTTGAAGCGGAACTGTCTAAGGGCACAAGAGAAACTAAAGGAGGCAGGAGGGGTTAAAAAAAAAATCAAGAGGTTTGGGGTTCACTGGGAGACATACTCAACATATAGCCTATAGCTGTATAAACATGTCCTTGTGGGATGCAATACCATGTAAAATGATATATACAATGAACTGTTTACTTTATAAAAAGATCAAACTGTTTCTGGGCTAGACACCAGAAAGTAAGTGTGGTGGCGAGCCAGAAATGGCTCTGGAAAATTTACATTGGTGGCCATAGTGGGTGAGAGGCTCTGGGGTTCGGTTTTTTATCATCTGCTTCATGGGGCATGATAATAATTGAACGGGCTTTCACTTACAGAGCTGTTGCATTGTCGCACATGATCAAGTGCTCCATTAAATTTTAAATTCTCTCTCTCTTTCTCTCTTTTTTTTTTTTGAAAGCTGTTAATACACAATATGCCTTGCGGTGTTCTTCTGTGCCTCTTTCGGTACGGAGCAATAATGACAGAAATTAGATGCATTAATATACGCACTTACTGTAATTTATATTGGCTTTTCTCTAGGAAAGCTTAGGAGGTTTGCTCGGGCTATAACTCATGCAGGGAAGTGGTAATCATCCTGATGACTGGGAAGGAGTCATGTTGGGAGCACTTTCCCTGAGCGCTTTAGCATCCATGGCTCACTCTATGCTCATTGTACCCAGGGTTCTGAAGACATCTCAGATGTTTACCATGAATATTTATCCTCTCTTTGCTACTTGCTTTTGGCGCTATTATTAAAATGTTAAAACATTCCATTTTTGTATTAGAAGTCTCTACTTTCTTATGGTAGGAAAAAACTAGAAAATATGAGTAAGTAAAATGAAGTATGAATTATTAAAAACCTACCCTTAGTCCTACACAGCTTTTCTGCATATTTTTAATAGTATTATACTTGATATAGGCAAAAAAATGAGGTTTCTCCACATCTGTGTGGGCAATTCTTTAATATAATGTTTGCATTGTCTTTTTTTTTTTTAAAAAAAACCAGATAGCCAGGAGATTTTTTCCCTCAGAGAATAGGCACAGCCTGACTTTTCAATACATAGGTAAATGAATAACTCTCTTACTGTATGTCATAACCAGGTCAGCAGCTTCGAATTCTCTACTACGACTAACGTCCTGTTTGTAGCACATTTAATGATTCATGGCCATTTAAAACATTCTGTAATGGGTAAATATATTCTTAAGCAAAATCCTCACGTTTTACAATTTTAAATCTTTATTTTATATGTTTGAATATCTTGCCTGCATGTGTGTATGTGTAACGTGCACATGCCTGTACTTGCATAGGCAAGAAGAGGGCGTCAGATCTACCAGAACTGGAGTTAGAGACGGTTATGAGCTGCCACGTGGATCCTGGACATTGAACCACGGTCCTCTGCAGGAACAAGTGCTCTTCGCCATTAGCCATCTTTCTAACCTCAAGTGTGTATTTAACTGTGGAAAACACCAGAGCTGTAGAGACTAGACATTTTCTATCATTTTTGGACCATGCCTTTGCAAGGTTAGAATTTAAGGGACTTTTCCCTCAAAGCACTATCCTTTTAGGCAAGCAGCAGGACTTAGGTGAGCTGTACAGTAGAAACCCCATCTGCCGGTCTAGTGAGGTAAACTGATCTTTCTTTACTGACGTTACTCTTTCTACAAGAACACTCAATTTTCAAAGCAAAGCAATCATTTACACATTGTGTGTGTGTGTGTGTGTGTGTGTGTGTGTGTGTGTGTGTGTGTATGTGGTGTGTGTGTGTGTGTGTGTGTGTGTATGTGGTGTGTGTGTGTGTGTGTGTGTGTGTGTGTGTGTGTGTGTGTGTGTGTCGGACATACACATTTATGTATTATGTAATACCACAGATGCACATACTATTGTGAGGGTAACTTTAGGGATTACAAACACCTGGGAAATTTTACATTTCATTTTCACTAAGTTTCAGTGTTTTGTTTTGTTTTAAGTCTCTAACTAATCCCCTTGACTATGTCCTAGGGTTTTGAAGGAAGCTGCTTTCCTATTTGCTTTGAGCATTTGGAGGAATGTTTCTCAAGTCTGCTGCACAAGTATCATAGCACTTTTTAAAAATCCAGGGGCTGAGATCAAAGCTTGCAGACAGAGAGCTCACTTAGCATGCGTGAAGCTCTAGGTTCCGTCCCTACTACCGGCAAGTGATAACAGATAGATAGACAGACAAACAGGCAGACAGATAGACGGGCAGACACATAAATACCTAAATAAAACTCCAAAGCTGAGCTATATACCAGAACGGCAAATCGGAATCTGTGGAAGTGAGTGTCAAGCCTGTGGGTCTCAGGCTGCTCTGATTACCATGCTGCCAGTGACTTAGCCCAACAGAGCCTTTTCCACCATGGTTCTCGGTCCTAGAACTCTGACGTCACACCGTACGGAAGACCCTGCTCTATGCACTGGCACTGGCAGACGGTCCTCCCTTCCTTCTTCTGAGCTCTGGTAGCTGGGGAGTCCTTGCCTTCCCTCCAGCCTCTACTCTGTCCCTGTGTCTCTGCTCCAAACCTCTTTTTCCTTTTCCTCCTGAAGACACAGTTGGATTAGAGACATACTCTAATTCAATGTGACCTTATCACTCATTTGGTTACATCTTCAATAAGCTTATCTCCAATTATATCACATTCACAAGTGGGGTGTGACACTAGGACTCGAGCATAATTTTGAAGTGTCAGAGGTGACACATGATAGCCCAGTATACAAGGCAGGGACAGCTAAGTCCTTAGGTGCCGAGGCAGAGAACCACATCGTTCAGAATAGTGCTTCTCAGTTTGAGTGTGTTTAAGAACCGCTCGGGGGACCTAGATAAGACGCACCATGATATTCTACCGCTGAAGTGGTCCTGAGACCCAGCATGTAACACGTGTTCAAATGGCACCAGTGCTACTGAGGCAGCCAAGCAGGCCTAGTTTGGCAAGGTGGGATTCCTACCTAGGAATGCATCACCATTCGGCAGCCTAGTTGAATGTAACAGGCTCAAGTCCCTCTCCGAATAGAGCACTAACAACCTTTTAGGAACCTAGAACCCCACCTATTTTAGATCCCATGTATAGCTGGCTGCTTTAAGCAATGCAAATAAGCTACTCCCGCTAGCAGCCTCCGGACATTGCTAGTTTCTATTTGAACACATCTTGCCACACATTTGGGAGCTATGAGCAATGGGCTAAGATTGCCTATACTAGACTGTATTCTCAAAGTAACTTGAGAAGCGTTATACCCTGCTCAGATGCCGTGCCATAGAACTGCCCAAGGAGTCGGTTACTGCTGCCTCCTAGACTGGACCATATTTTGTCACCTCTTGCCCTTCCAAAGTATTTTAGGGAGAATACCTTATTGATCATGGCTATGTACAACTGGGCAAGCGCACGGTTAAAACAAGATGCATTATGGGAAGGGACTTGCATGGCAAGCATGGTCTATGCAACCCAAGGCTGGTAGACCAAATAGGGAGCCTTCCAAACTATACCCTTTGTAAGCAAACTCTGTCATCCGAACCCCAATAAAAGGAAGTCCCAAACAGTAACTGGGGCCCTTGAGTTCCTTCATGGGGCTCACTGTCAGGCTTGGGCATGCGTCCCATTTTAATCTATATTATCACTTCACTCTAGATAAATTATTTTTGCTACCTTGGTAATCTGTGTGCACTCTGATTTCATTCTTGAATAAGATGTCAAATACTCGGAAACACCCACTCCAGACCCCCCCCCCTTATAACATCATGTTTGCATCTTGAAAGCTTTGGCAGCTGCTCCTGCACCCGCCTCTGGATGTCACTTAGGCTTGGTAGCCAGTGTCTACTTTTAGGGGAGGGAAGGGATTCATTCATCCTTCTAGCTTGTGTGGCCCAGCCCCCACTCCCTCCACCCTTACCTTCCCCAGATGAGTGTGGGTATCTAAAGATGCGACACCTTTCTCAGGCTTTCAACTCGCCATCTAATTTTTAACAGAACTTTTATCCTCAGGCTAAAAAAAAAATTTAAAACACATTTAAACAGAACAAACTGCAGTCTTACTAGAGACAGCAATTGATAAGAACCAACCCTGCTGGGATTTGTTTCTCAGGGCCTTCTAAAATAACTTGTAACGTTTCTGGCTGGGATTAAATATAACGAAGAGGCATACTGGCTGGGCACAACAAAGACAAAATAAAATAACATTTTGACAGATTTGGTTTTAAAAAAATTTTTTTTGTTGTTGTTGGATCACAGATGCCATTTTCTTTTATTTGACTCTTCTCTGAAATTTAATCAGAAACCATCCTGTGGTTTTATTTAAACAACTTTGGCCAATTAAGGAGAAAGGGTAGATGTTTCAAAAGCCTTGAAGGGTGCCGGCATTTTGTGGGTTTGTTTTGTTGTTAAGCTAAGATATGACTTAGCAAAATG
Source organism: Acomys minous (assembly GCF_964271855.1). NCBI lineage: Eukaryota > Metazoa > Chordata > Mammalia > Rodentia > Muridae > Acomys > Acomys minous. Next base: position 112,155,210 of record NC_140494.1, read on the forward strand.
AAGAGCAAAGGGTTATTTCCTTAATTTTTATTTTGCCAAATGTCAAATTTAAAGGATACCACATACACTTCAGCTAGATTCCCCAATCATCAACATTTTTCATATTTTGCCTCTGTTCTCCGTTTGTAGTTTTGACAAGCCATTCGAGTATTGTACACACCGTGGTCCTTCTCATGTGAATATTAAAATCAATTGTACCTATGAGTAAAGACATTGTCCCGACTAACCCCAGGATCATGATCGCACCCATGCAATCTAATATAAATAATACTATCCAAAAAATACAGTCCATCCCCCCAAAAAGTCTCAATTCTTCCTAAATTTTCTTAATGGTTGTGTTTCTTTTTGTTCAGGCTTCCTTTAAATTATTATTCTGATCAAGGTCAACCCCGGACTTATTAATTGAATCAGGCTGCCACCTTCTTCCTTTAATTACTTTTTAAATTTTATTTTTAAAATGTATTTTATGTATAGGACTGTTTGTTTGCATATATATATATATATATATATATATATATATATATATATATATGCACCATGTGCATACCCAGTTGCTGAGGATGTCAGATCTTCGGGAACTGGAGTTACAAATAGTTGTTAGCCACCATGTGGGTATTGGGAATAAAACTTGTATGAGCAACAAGTACTCTCAATGCTTTTGAATCATATCCGCAGCCTGCTCCCTTTATCTCTTTCCTTGTCTTAGTAATGAATTCATAACTTCATACTTTGAGACCAACGGGATTCAATACATTTGTACCAACTACTTTAAGCCTCAGTATTTGCTTTTGACACAATATTATTGGCAATTGCAGAATGCAGACTTTGTGGTTCTATCAGTTCTTCTACCAGGTTACAAGTGAGCTAGCATTCTTTTGTAAAGATGTTCCCCCAGACTTTTCTCTTATGCTTTATAGAGTCATTATACTCCTGTGACTCTTTCAATGCGCTGATCTATTACAGTCATTCTTAATTTTAGTGTTCTATCATATCTCTAATTTGGCCTGTGTGACCTAGCTTCTGCTTCTCTCATGCCTCCTAATCTTTGGAGAATGTCTTTTCTTTTTTTTTTTTTTTTTTAATGTTTTTCCTATTCCAAGCCTGGAATGGGAATCAGGAAGTCTAGAGTCGAGAAAGGTGTTGCTGCACAAAAGCAGCAAAGACCTGGCTGCTCATCCTGTTCTCACTTAAAGCCTTTAAATGGACAGAGCGTAAGAAATGTACTCAAAACAGTGACATTTACAGTTCACATCTTAATGTCTTAGTCTCCCCCTTGCTCTATGGCACATTCACGTTTCATTTCTGTGATGGTAAAAATCCTGACTCCGCAGTCACTAATATATTTAATCATTTGTTCTGTTTTATGTTATATATAAAATGATGCTTCATTTTAATTGAAATAATTGTGGCTCTGCTTTCAGTTGTAGCAAAGTATTAGACCCATTGACCTCTTGGCTCAGACTTCCTGGATGGTAGCCTCATGAAAACAAGTATTATGCTTCATCCCAGATCTAGACAGCCTACTGATACCATGGCACCTACCCTGGTTTACTCTATGTGCGTGCATGCTTCATGTATGGTCCATATGTTGAATCCTATACAGTATACTTTTACTCCTCTGGAAGATTTACTCGGGTCTGTGGGTGCTTCTTTTTAGCTATTTTCTTGGGGCTTTTATGCCTCTTCCTATCTTCCTTCCAACCCACCCGTTATCCCTGCTAACTCCTTTTAACCCTCCAACACTAGGTAGGAGAGAAAAAAAGGTTAATGGGGAGAAGAGGACAGAGTTATCTTTAGCTACTTCTGGCTGGTTAGGGTCCTGGGGTTATGCTCACATTTTGCCATTCCATGAAGTTATATCCTTCCTCAGCCCAATTCTTCCCTCTCTAGTCATGCTTCCGGGTCCAATAAGTCTCAGCGTCCACATATCATTCCTTTCTGTATTGAGAAGCACTTCAGGAATACGGGAACTAATGATACTGCTCCTCCTTAGCATGCTTTCTGTGTTTAGAATGTACCCCAATAATGATGTACAGAGTTGTTCTTTGTAAGTAGGCTATAAACCCAGCATAAAGTTAAGTCCACTTGCTTTTGCTTAAATATAGTATTTTAGTTTGTGATCTAAGTATGTTTTGACTTAAACTTATGGGAAGTTTTTTGTTATGAGACTGAAAAGTTAAAATTAGGCAAAAGAGTATACTCAGAGACGTTAAATCTCATTATTAACTCTTTGCTTCCTTGCTACCCATCTCTTACAGGCAGTACTTTTAATTAAATTATGGTTGACTTTTCCTACCTTGGCAAAAAAAAAAAAATGCTTGTCATGCACACCCATTTTAACTACTTCCTTTATTTCATTCACAAAACCGTCAGGAACTTTCGTCTGATTCATTTCTCTGCAGCCCTTGTTGCTAGCTTTAGCTAGTTCTGTTCTTAGGTGACATTTCCTCTCAGTCATTTTTCAAGTCGAAAATCAACGTGGTATTTAAGAGTTTGCTACAGAAGAAAAACAGTTCCCTCACATACTTGTAATAACTCAACAAAAAGTGGAGAACATCTTAAGAACTAATTGCACTTATTCTTTTGTTCTATTAGTCATGGCAAGAAGCAGAGGTCCTCGGTCCCCTCACTGTACGTGCCCACTTCCCCCATTCCACTCTTCTGGAATCATGTTTCTTGAAATTCAAGGTCAGTTGTCATCAATTTTTCCTCCTCATCAGAACCTCCCCTGAAAATTCCCTCACTTCTCGTTGTAACTGAGTTTGAGTCTGGTTTCTACTGTGCTCACAACCACCGAGTCTGGACAGTATATGGACCACCTTGCATTTTCCAGCGCTCTCCTATCTTCTTCCTTAAACCTACCAGGAAAGGACATTTTCTGCCTTTGTCCTTTGGTGCCTCTTTCTGATGCACTACTTTTGCTGCATTTCCACCATTCTAGCTCCCAACCCATCATTTAATCTGTTAAAGATGCAGTTTTAACAAAAACTAATAGAGATTAAATTAGTGTTTAAATATGTACTATCCTTGGGTAATGCTGTTATTGGGTTATCACTCAGGAGATGGCTGAAATAACAAGTACAACTTTCAGATTAATTTGGACATTTAAAGAGCAGAAATGGCACTCAAATTATAGTAGAGAAAACTGATGTTTATTTGAAATTTGAATCATAGCAACAAAATAGTTAATTGAGACAAGCAAAGAAAAAAATCAGAATATAAAGATCTGCCTATAGGCAAGTACTGTTTTTGTTCTTTATTGGTACTGAAATATAAAGCGAGAAATTGATGAAAGCTCAGGGGGTGAGCACAGACAAGGAAATGAAAGTTGACTTCAGTTTCTGATTATTTTTAAAAAGGTGTGTTTGAACCAAAAAGACATGCATGGTATATACTCACTTATAAGTGGATATTAGCCCAACGTAGTTGTCCTCTGAGAGACTCCACCAAGTAGGGGATTGGGACAGATGTTGAGACTCCCAGTGAGACTCTGGGCAGAGCGCTGAGAATGGTATGGAAGAGTCAGGGCATAGAAGGATCCAGAAGGTTCAGGAGCCCCACAAGGAGACCATCAAGGCTGGCAGATATAGACCCAGGGGGCCTGCACAAACTGATAAACCAACCAAGGACAATGTTTTCAGAGAACCTAGATGCCCTGTTCAGATGTGATCAATGGACAACTCATTCTCCAAGGTTGTGGGGGGAGTGGGGACTGCCTCTGAACTTTGGTGTCCATGATTTGATCATTTCCTCTTGATGGGGAGGGCTAGTGGGCACACAGAGGAAGGGGATGCAGGCTATCCTGATGAGATCTGATAGGTTGTGGTCATATGGTAGGGGAGGAGGGCCCCCCTCCCGTCACAGGTCTAGAGGAGGGAAATAGGGCTGAAGAGGGAGAGAGAGTGGGAACAAGAAGCAAGGGTATAACAATCAGGATGTAACCTGAATAAATTATAATAAATAAATACATTTTTTAATAAAGAAAGAAAGAAAATGTACAGAAATTGAAGAGGGTAAGGATGGGTGATAATTTGTACAAATCTGGTTTCATTAACGTTAACTCAGCACAGACATATTGTTAGGCACTGCACTGTCCTGCACCTGGTGTTCACTGTGATTATTTACCTGTCCTCATGGTTGAAGAGCAGCTGAATGTAGTTAAAATGAACTCAGAGTTGATTTTTTTAAAAAAGGTGTGTTTGTACATGCACTTGACATTATTGATTGGTATTCCAAAAACTATTGTGAAGGATTTTGCCATGCATTCAAAGACTAGTTTATATTTTCTAAATTCAGGAAATTTCCAGTCCTGCGAACTTTTGTTGATTGATTTAGAGAGAAAAAAAACTTTTTATTTCTTCTCTGAAGAACTGATTCAGTAATGCCCACACCAGTGAGATTTCTATAGCATATATTAGCCCACACACTTCTTCTTGATTAAGAATGACAAGGACTTAAGTCCCTACTGGATAATACAGAGAGAACTAGACTTTTTGAGATATGTAATATTCATGATTATAAATTTTATGTATTTATTCCAGAGAGTTGTAAGGTTTTTTTTTATCATATTGTATTGGGATCAGAGCTTAATCTATTTTAAATATCTGTTGAGCAAAGTAATATAAAACGTTATTAAAGACCTTCCTACTTCTCACTGAAAAACATGCACAGATTAGGGTTCCTGATTGTAGAAATCAGAGCGCACACACACAAGTTGGTGAACAAATCCTTAGTGTCTTCAAGCTCTGTAGGAAAGCTTGAGTTCCTTCCTCTCTTCCACATAAGATAGGTAGGATCAATATAAGTTAATTACTTCATTTGTTGAGCTTTATAAACAGAACTGAAAATTGACACAGCAAGTTTGCATTGCCTCACATTTCCTGCTCTGTCTAAAGGCACTGTGCTATGCACAGCACCATAGTTTCTAGCAGCCTCGTCTTTAAATGGGTACAGGCAGTTTTTAGTTCTTACATCCTTAAAAACATTGTGTGAGCTCTTAACCACTCCCTGAGATAAATATTACTACTCTGAAATTGAGATGTCTCCTTGAATTGGGGATAGAAGAACAACATGATGGGACAGCCCTGGGGGTAAACTGAGGGCTTAAGATGGCTCTCCATTTAAAATTCTTCACGTAGAATTTTGATGATCATCACTGGCATGTAACAGAACCTATTTCCAAAATAACTTGGTGACTTAAAAAATATTATCAGCTCTATGCTTGGAAGAAAACAGTGAGGTGTCTGATGTTGGGAGTGACTGGCCATAGGGGCTGAAACACTGTATGAAAACACTGGTCATGTGCAGTCCGGCTTTCCTTCCAGAGTGTGGCTTTGTTCTTGGATACATGTTTTTAAGGGAGGCACTAGGAGCTCCAGGATTATAAGATTAACAACTCCAGGAAAAACGGATTACCTTCTCTCCTTTGGTAGTATGCAAAGTACCTTCTAGCACCATGAACTCTAGGTACTAGAGGTGAAGTTTCTAGCTTGGCATTAGCTCAATTTCTCCATGTTCAATGAATTAAGTAAGCGTCGTGTTCAGCAATAAAGCTGTACTGCCAGCTTATGGAAGATAGCCAACAGCCTTGTCAATAGCCTCTGGGTTCTTTATTTTGGGGAGGAGAGGGGGGTGTTGGCTATGGGACTGCTTTGGCCAATGACTCAAAAAGCTGTAACCTACTCCTGGTACTGGAGGTTGTATCTGCTGGTACAAGATGCCTGGTTGGTGCCTTGGCCCCTTGTTACTGCAAGAAAGATGAGAATTAACACAGAGATCTACAGCTGAACAATGTGTGAAGTGAGAGATGCTGGAGCACTCAGCCCTAAATGGTACTTCTCTATCAAACCCCTCCTCTCAAGGCTCAGGGCTCTAAAAAGAACAGGAGGCAGAAAGACTGTAAGAGCCAGAGACGGTAGATGACTCCAAGGAAAGAGCATCACACCAACACAGCAGGGATGTTACACATATGAGCTCAGAAGACCCGAGACAACACAAACAAGACCTAAACAAGTCTGACCAGCACAAAGAAGATGAAGTGGACGCAAAGTCCAATTCCCATCCAAGAAACTGTTTGCAGTTGATACCTCTTGGGAAAGGTAAAATCAGTTTTCTACAATGGATTGACACTGTGTATATCAGCTCTATAGAGTACAGGCCCATGAGAACGAACAGTTGGCCTACACAAAATGGACACCATGGGTTTGTTCTGCTTTGTTTTGGTATTTTTTTTTTAATTTTATTTGTTTGTTTGTTTGTTATGACACTTTCTGGTTTTGTTAGATGTGTTTGAGATGAGATGAGAGAGAGAGAGAGAGAGAGAGAGAGAGAGAGACAGAGAGAGAGAGAGAGAGAGAGAGAGAGAGAGAGAGAGCTAACATGAAGTTGAATTTGGGTAGGTTATGGATATTAGAAGGAACTGGGGAAGAGAAAAGCATATGGTAAAATATACTGTATATAAATTATTTAGTTAAAAAAATAAATTGGATCACCTTATTAGTGTGCTCTTTTGCTCCAGAACACAGTGTCCTCACTAAAGGCTCTGGATTGTCACACTGACTAGGAAGGGGGAAAGGGGAAGGGAGAGAGGATTTTCCCCAAGGGTGCTGGGTCAACAAAATGGAATGAATAAATTATTTATTGCATTTCAGCATCAAGTGATTTGGACCTTTTCTAATACGAAGATCTTCCAGTTCATCTAACGACAAAGCACGAAATCTCATTCGCAAGAAAGTAACCTTCGGCTTGAGCAGATAGACCACATTATAATCTATAGCATTCAGAGTAGTTCCAGGACAACGGAACTAGAACTGTGGTATGTCACAGCCAAAATGACAAGGTTATTTATATGCACAAGTGACTAGATGGATATACACACATACGCACATATTTTAGTAATGCCATATAGCTTACAAAGACTGTTGAACTATATTAGCCCTAGGAAATCTCTTGACTTAAAATTGACCCTAAAATTCTCAAAAACTTTTAAAAGCCATTTGGACCTCCTAGTCTCTGCGTTCTCTTGGTGCCTGTGGAGGTTTGACTAGGAATGGCCCCCATAGATTCACATGTTTGGATACTTGGCCCATAGGGAATGGCAAGGAGATGTGGTCTTGTTGGAGTAGGTGCAGCCTTGTTGGAGAAAGTGTGTCACTGAGGAGGTGGGCCTTGAGGTCTTACATGATCAAGTTACACCCAGTGTGGAGCACAATCTCCTTCTGCTACCTGAGGATCAAGTCGTAGAACTCTCAGATCCCTCTCCAGCACCTCATCTGCCTGCATGCCACCATGTGCTCCGATGATAATGTACTGAGCCTCTGAAACAGTGAGCCAGACCCAGTGAAACGTTTTCTTTATAAAGGTTGCCGTGGTCATGGTGTCTCTTCACCATAATGGAGCCGTAACTGAGACAGTGCCTTCTGAAGCATTTTCTCTATAATCATGAAGTCTTCTGAGCTGCACTAAAGGACACTTAGTGCTTGGTGTTATCTGTGCTTTATACTTTACAAAGCCCATTCACATGCATTATTTCATTAGCTCCTCTCGTATTATAATAAAAACCATATGCTTCATACATATTTATGAGTCGTCTCAGACAACCATTAAACAAATTTCCCTGCCAACCTGGAATGATTTTCAGTTTTATGTAACTATGAAATAAATCAACTCCTATCCCCAACCATGCTGCTACTTCTTGCAAAGCTTTGTCAACAGAGTGGTTAAGCTTCTGCGCTTGTGTTTTTCATAGTTAATTACCCAAACAAAGGCAGCGTAGACTTAGGCAGCCTACCATAACTCCGTGGGGGAATCTTTCTGTTTTATGGGTGCCCTTCTCTTTGCCATCTATACTGCCAATGGCCGTCCATTATTTTCTAGTTGCTTCCAAAGTTTCTTTTTGTTCTGAGTATGATTTCCTAGGTCAACAGGAGGTGCCTTTTGGCCAAGATTATTTCACTAAGATAGGAGAAGATTAAAAGCAGCATAGTCCCTTAGAGAGTAAGATTACTTGCATGAAGAGGGAGAATATACTTCCCCCATTATTACTGAGATGGAGTCAGTGTGCAACTGAGAAGACATTTTGCTAGAAATCTAACAAGGCTAAAACTTCAGTCATCCCAGAGCTTTCCCTCTCAAAACAAACCCCAAGGGGAGCATATAAAGAGGGTCGCAGATTATGCACAGTGAGGTGATCATGGGAATCACTGAGCATCTCGACAGCTTTGTTGGATGGAGACGAAATCTGCAAACTATATACATTTTAACACGTAGACAACTAGAGAAGCACCACTGTAAAGCAAGGCCAGAAGCAGATCCATCAACTCAATAATTTTACCTCACTTCCTGTTAGTGGAAACCTCTCTAATAAACATAATATCTCTCTACGTTTTGTTTTGTAGTCCTGGCCAGAAACATCCCACAAAACGGAGAGGCCTTTTGTGTATGTTTCCCAGACCACTTAGAGGGGATGTTGAGTTTGCAGTGTAGCTGAGCCGAGGCTACTTTACTCATTTATCCCCAGATGACGTCCCCCTGGATGTGCATAGGTCCAGATAGATTTATCTCAACCGCCTTTTAAACTTGTGTAGGGCTGCTTGGTTATATCACAATCTCTCTTTCCTTCTGGGCTTCCTTCCAGGCATTGTCTATAGAATTGGCTTCTAAATTTTAATTAAGAGTACCTTTTGTTTGGGCCATAAATTAAAATGTTCAGGGTGTCTTCCTCCAATGTCAGGTTCAAGGAAGGCAGCCAAATGGGAAGTACTAAGGAATGGGTGGATGCTCTGAGCGCTGCAAACACCTCCCTCCACACCATAGTGGCTCACACTTAACAAATTCCTGAGATGCTCTAACTAGAATCCGTTTTCAACAGCAAGTTGCCGAGACAGTAACAGAACTCACATGCCCCTGTATAAAGACACTTGTCTGGGATCTCATGACTGTCAAATAACAAGGCATATGTGAAACATGACTGTTCTGAATTGAGGTACCAAAAGCTTTTCACTTGGTGACTGCTCTTGCTGACCTCCTCCTTGGGCTTAGCTATTTAAGGTAAGGGGGATAGAAGAAGAGAGATTATGGGTTTAACAAAAAAATCTCCTGGAGTTTTGTCAGCAAAGAATGCTAGAGGTACGATATTTTTGGCACTCGATAAATAGTACCATTTCTAATACTAAAATTGTTATTCAAATTTGTTGAATGCTTTCTATAGGCCAAAACAGAACAAACAAACACCCCACCACTACCACCAAAAAACATCTGGAGTTATTTGCATAGACTGACTTGCTTAATAATCTCAAAGGTCTATTGCCATGAAATAGGTACAGAAAATTCAAATTTCCTGGCCTAATAAAGCTAGTGTCTGAGACTGAGAGTGGCTTTTGGAAGTAAACCTTTCATATAACGTCTGAAGAAGACAGCTAAACAACACCATTGTGTGCAGTGTAGACTCTTTTCATGAATGAAAAGTGATTTTTTTTTCCTTTTCTTGGGAGAGGAGATCAGGACAAGTTTCTCTGTGCAGCCCTGGCTGTCCTGGAACTCCCTTTGTAGACCAGGCTGGCCTCAAACTTACCGAGATCCACCTCCTGAGTGCTGGAATTAAAGGCATGCATCACCATCCCTTGGCTAGAGGTAATATTTCTAATCTGATGTCAAAGAATAAGCTTTATGAATAACTCCCATAACTACACAGAGAAGGAAGAAGTCACAAACAGCTTCTGTAAAGCAGAGACTTTATAGAAAATGAGAAATGAAAAACAAGGGAGCACTCCCATAATACAAGAACCAGAGTCTTTTGTGGAAGAAGATACAAAAGTCAGGATTCAGCTCCCTAAAGGTGATTTGCAGCTGCTAAGCTTTGTGTAACACACATTTATTTTTTTTTTAATTTTCACCTATTCTCCTGATACTGACACTATATATTTGAATACAAGAAATATCTTCAATGTTTAAGAAAAGGCTATAATCCTTTTCCCATTGGATAGTTTTTAAGCACCTAGAAAGAGTGCGGGCATACAGTGTCCCTTCAGAATCTTGTTCCATGCTCCACACAAACTCACAAATTGTGATGGAGTGTGCATTGGCATGCATGCTTTAAGACAAAAGTCCCCAGCCTCTGACTAAAGCAGATGCCTTCTAGCCACACTACTTCCTACCTGGAGCTCCACAGTCACTTGCCTATTTTTGGTTTCTGTAATCAAAACATGAGCGAGGTTCAAGAAGGTGCCTATTCCCAGAAGGCCTTGCATTCAGCACGTAACTGCAATCAACTAGAGAGCTGTGTCCCTTTGCCTGGGCTACTCTGGCTGACTTCAGGAACAGATCCCGCATCAACACAGCAGGCTCTGTAATGCCTGTTGGGGCAGCACCCTGCAAGTCAGAAAACAAATGTGATTTTAGGTATCAAAATAATGTGTCTTTAAAATATATGTTTCCCTAAGAATTGTCTTAAGAGGAGGGAAGTTCCAAAGATAAATTCACATGCACAAAGCCAATGTACTAAGTTCCTAGATTATACCACACACTCCTCATCTGCCCCCCTACCCCCCACAAGCTTTTCTTTTCTTTTGTTATCATGTTATTCCCCCTTCCTTTTCTGCCATCCAAACTTTGCCATATACCCTTTCTTTCTTTCTTTTGAATTCACGGCCTCTTTTGTATTAATTATTGTTACATGCACACACACACACACACACACACACATACACACACACACACACACACACATACTCACAGTCACACACACACACACCCCTAAATATAACTTGTTCATTCTGCATATTAATTGAATGTGTAGCTTTAGGGTTGACCATTTGGCACTGAACAAGTAATTGGTGTGCTCTTCCCTGAGGAAGACTATTTCTCCTGCTCTCAGCATTCCTTAGTTGCCTTTAGTTTTTTGTGTAGGGTCATCCCTCATCTACTGTGGCGTGTCTATTGCTGCCGTCCTTGCCCAGCTCACATCTGGGCAGTCATGTGAGTGAACTCGGTGGGTGTAGCTTCTGACATTACTAGAGACATGATCTCACAGAAAACTCATGGATTCTCTGGCTCTTAGAATCTTTCAATCTTCTTCTACAGTGTTCCCTGTACCTTAGGTGGAGGATTTGTATTATAGATGCATCTACTGGAACTGGCTCCACAACTCTATTTTAATTGGCTGTGGTTTTCTGTAATGACCTCTGTTGCACAGAGAAATTTCTTTCAAGAGGGGTGAAGACTATCCTTATCTGTGGGTATAGGAACAAAGGTTTAGAATCTAGTTAGGGATTGTGCTGATTTTGTAAAGTGGTGGTTGCAGGTTCTCCTTCAGGATCCATGACGTCACTAGCACTGAGTAGTATTCAGGTACTATACTTGGTTTCCCTCTTGTTGAATGGGTCTTAAGTCCAATTAGAGAACTGTTGGTTACTGCAAAGGTGTGTGTACCATTATTGCACCCACAGGGTTTTCAAGACATTCTGGTTGTTTTGTGGTTCTCAGGCATTTATAGCTAGGTAGGACTGTTGGTTGCTTCCTTCCTTTGTAAGTTTCCATTGCACTTTTTGGTGCCGCGAAAGCTAGTCCTCTATTGATGTTATTTTTATAAGACACTGTTTGTTTCTCTTAGCTTATTTCTTAACCTGGCTCTCACATACAAACAATTGAGCTTCTTTTATAATACAAGGCTCCACAAGACAATCTGAGCAGTTTAAGTCTGTTCTTAACCCTCCGTGCTCTCCTGTCTCACTCCCAGCAAACATCACAGCAATACTTGCACTTTGTAGTTTTCCTCAGCTCCAGCTCCTTCCTCCTGATCTTCCTTGGACTGGATCCCTGCTTCCTTTCTTGGCCCCTCCTCCCCTGGCTAGCAGGAAGTCCAGCCCTATTCTCTCCCCTGCTCACTGATTGGGGAACAATTGGGGAGCAGAGTTTATACAACATTTAGATGGGAAATCAGAATATAAACTTTAACCTTATGCCTATAGTCCTTGAAGCATTTAGGTTAGTTATTCAGGTTAGTTCCAGCTCAGGGGTCTCTGGGCACTGCCTGAAGTGCATTGTGTGTTCAAGAATAAGGAATTACCTTCCATCTCTGAGGAGTAACCAAAAGCAATATCAACAGGCTGTATGTTTATGGACTCTCTTTTTAAAAACCTGACTGATACTCAAAAGTGGGCTTCTCATGCCTGGTATTGAAGTTTTTATTGGTGATTTTTGGTCTTGGAAGGAGCATTGTCAGCACAGGTGAGAAAATTTCTTCTAAATTATATATGTATACATAAAATTATGTGTGCTTTAGGTTATTTTTATATGAATAGTTAATAGTTTGATTCCTTATGGAGTTTAAGGCATCCTTATTATTATTTTACCCTCTTTCTGAGTTTACCTTTCTTTCCTAAAGATCTCCTCCCTTTGTCCACTTTCACATACTCTTCTTTAGGAATTTTCTTTAACTTAAACTAGCTAGTTTTGTTAGAATAACAGTTTTTGTCTCTTTGCTTAAAAAAAAAAAAACAAATAGAAAAACATATAGAGGTTAGCTATGAGGCAGCAGTAACAGGAAGCTCCAATTTGCACTTCTGAGAGCAGGTTTATAGTTTGAATCTTTAAATGCCATCCTACTAACACATGGAACCTAATGTTCATCAATAGATGTTTGCTAAATGCAACCCTGGGCATCTGAAATCATGGTTACATTCTGCGTTTGTTCCAAAGGTTAGCAATCAATGGAACTTCAGGCAACAACAAGGTTATTAGACCCTTAGCAAACACCCCAAGCATCTCGTGATGGATGGAGAAGGCTTACGGGCTAAAATGTGTCTCCTCTCAAAAGCTGCCTGAGTTGGTTCTTCATTATTTTAATCATCTTATAAATGAATAAAAGAAGGCAAATTCTGTGGTCTTTGGAACCAATATACAGTTCTGTGCTATAAGGAAATTCATAACAACCAAATTTATAGTTCATATAAATCTGTGTATAAATCCATAAAAATTTTCTCTAAATATGTAGTTAAAAGAACAGCCTCAGCAATCTGGATGGGAGGGGTTGACACAGAATAAAATTTTTGGTAATAAAGTAATGGCTCCTTCTGCTGTGACCTTAGTCAGATACAGAAGAGCATGGAGTCCTAGTAACATGGTCACTGGTTGGGATTAAGGAAAGCAACAAGAGAACCTCTGAAACGGGGAAAGGGTAAGGGATTTGGCCACAGCAGTGTTGAGGATCCCAGCCCTTTCAGGGTTGCCTTCTGCTACATCTGTTGCAAAGAAACCTTATGTCATGTCACCATAACGAAATACACAACAGCAGTCTTGACAGATACTGAAGTGAGTGAGCATTAGCTGCTGCCCCTTGATCTTACGATAATTAGGTTAAGGTTCATTAAGTATGCAACCACAGTCTCCACCTATAGAAATTACTGAATGAAAAATTCTTAGTGGTCAAGTCTAATATAATTAACCAAACTGGTTCTTCAAGCTCAATGAAGTCCTTGCTCTCATAACAGAGGTCACCAACATGGTCAGTACTTATTTCCAGATACAGGACTCACTAACTGGGTACTTGACACCAGCCAATTAGACATACCTTTATTCATTCAATTTAGGATGAAGGACACAAGCTCCCAGGCTTGCTAACACTTTTATTCTCTTTAAGCCAGTGTAGAAGATATTTATAAAATATTTAAGCTAATCCATATATATTGAATACCTGTGATTGAATACCACTTTTCACATTTGCTAGGTTAATGAAAAAGCTACCAGTTTCATGGGAAAGGAAGCCTGTCTGTTATGTGTCTTGTTAATTAGCCGTGCTCTGGGTACTGTGTGACCCTAGGTGACAGTCACAAGTGTAGCTTTCTAGTGCCCTAGGCAAATAGCCTTATAGGAATGACATTACCTGAAGACTCTGGGTGTTAATTTTTAATTAAGCCAACCAGTTACATCTAGAGCTGAGTCCCAGTCAGCCTGTGACAAATGATGACATGTCTACAGACATCAGATTCTCTAAATATAAATTACAGACATATCATAATTTTCAAATTTGTTTCCAAAGAGTTTCAGGTAAGACCCCGCTTTCTTTTTATATCCTTGGGCAGGTAGAAACATTAAAATTAAGTGGGGATTAGAAACATAGGTAAGAAATGGAGCTAGAGCCACGGTCTAGCCTGCTAACAATGTTTATTAACTGTAGCATATGTGACCTCTGCTACGGGAAACTGATGGGGAGTTCTCTTTGAGGGAGGGGTGGGCATAGTGAGTGCAGAAGCACTGTCTGTATTTCTGGCTTGAATATTGCTCTTTAAAAAATCTAGTTAAAAACAAAAACAAATCAAGAGCTGTAGCTAAAATACACTTCCAAAAATGACAGGATTGCAGCACCCATCCACAGGATGAGTGTATTGTCCCAGCTACTGGCTTTATCATTAACCTTAGCTCTTGATGCCTCTGGGTTTCCTTTTTTTTGTGGAATCCTAACAATAGTAAAGACTATGTAAGAGGGCTACAGTATTTAATGGATTAATATTTCTAGTGTACTTAGAAGTGCCCTGGCTACAGAAAGTTTTGCTACATCAGTCAGAAATGGTAAAGATGTAACTAACTTTCTTGGCAATCTGAGGAGATGACTTCTGGCTTCAGAAATATAATGTGTGTTGTTCAGCTTTATTAATACCAAAGAAGAATGTGTTAGCAAACTTGATGTTGAGTATGCTTGGCTTTATGGTTCGACATCATAAAATTTTAGTGTCTATCCATAAGACAGCTTATTCAATGACATAGAAGCCAGATGACTTTGGATGCTGGAAAAGCAGACAGGATGATGGTGGTTATAAATACTATATATTCTTTTTCAGTGTCTGGAGGCTTTAGAGTAAAAGAGACAGGCAGTAATGAGATCATAGTCAGCCATCTTGAACAAAAATGTAAACTTTCTTCTTGTAGTTTACTTTCCTGAGGTGTTTTGTTGTGTGTGTGTGTGTGTGTGTGTGTGTGTGTGTGTGTGTGTGTGTGTGTCTTTAAAATGCTTATAAAAGGGCTGGTAGGGTAGGTCAATTGATAAGGAAAGAGCTGTCGCTGCCAAGTCCGATGACCTATGTTCAATGCCCGGACCCTGTCCCTGCCGCATGAAAGGGAGGGAAATGCTGAGTCATCCACTGACCTCCACCTTCCGTGTGTTCACAGTAACATGTGCAGCCTTCTCCTCCACACATTAAAATTTAAAATGCTAATAAAACAACATTTTGTTTATAGGTTATTCTTTTAATAATGCAATGTTGAGGGACTATTATTTTTACAGGGATATAAGATAATTCTTGATTGCCTAATTAAAATTACAATTACATTTAAATAATTAATGTGTGTGTGTGTGTGTGTGTGTGTGTGTGTGTGTGTGTGTGCGTGTGTGTGCATGAATGGCTACTGTAATATGCCTATGGTGGTCAGGACATCTTTTGAGAGACAATTCCCTTCTTCTACCATGTGGGACAGACACAGGAATATCCCAGCTTTGTGGAAAGACCCTATGCCCACTAAAACCACTTGGTAGCCAAGGCAACTACTGTTAAATAGCATGAAATGAAACAGAACGAAATGAAATGATGATTTCAAGGCGTGGTTAGAAGTTCTTTTAAGACCACCCTCAGAAAGTTATGTCTGTCAAAGCTGTTGCCTGTCTGACCCCAGTGTGCAAAAGTTGCCAAAGCTGCCGTTCCACTCTGGGAAGTTGCTAGGATATTTCCATGGAAACAATTGTTTCAAATTACTAATAATGTAAGTTTGAGCTCTGAGAGCAAAGGGCCAAGGTAGGAAGAGAGGAAGTGTACTTTCCTCTGTGAGGAAAAAGAAGACTGGTGACAAGAGAGTGATGCGTTTTCTTAAGATCAGTTTTTTCCCCTCTCAGTGTTAGTTTTTCTGTATTGCCTTGTTTGCTTCAGAGACTATGGGAAAACCCATCAGTCAAGTCACTCATGCAAGCCCTGGAAGACTCAAAGGATCCAACCCATAGCTGCTGCTGCTTCTGTCTAACTCAAAGAACCCACTGATCTGCTGATTCGAGAAGTCACAGATGTCAAGATACTTCATGAAAATCCTAAGAAATCATTCCTCGGTTTATCCATTAAAATTTGTTATTTAATTAATTTATTCAGATTACATTTTAATTGTTATCCCCTCACTTGTATCTTCCTGTTCCTCCTCCATCTTTCACTCTAATCCCTTCCACTAGGTCTGTGACAAAAGGAGACCTCCTCCCCCACCATATGGTCACAGCCTATCAGGTCTCACTCTGGTAGCCTGCTTATCCTTTCTCTGAGTGCCACCAGGGGAAGTGGTCATATATGAGACACCAGAGTTCATGTCAGAGTCAGTCCCCACTCTCCACACAACTATGGAGAATGTCCTGTCCATTGGCTAGATTTGAATAGGGGTTCAATGTTTACTGAATTCATTGTCTTGGTTGCTACAGTAGTTTGAGCAACACCCCCCACTCCCCGGGGTCCAGATCTGCTCATCATGATGTTCTTCTTGTACAGTTTCTAGGACCCTCTGGATCCTTCTATTTCCCCATTCTTCCATTCTTCTCTCACCTAGAGTTCCAATAGGTGGTCCCTGCATCTATCCCAATCTCCTGGTAAGTGAAGACTTTCACGGGACATCCCTTTTGGGTTAGTGTCCAATTATAAGTGAGTATGTACCATGTAAGTCTTTCTGTGTCTGGGTTAACTCACCCGGGATGATCATCTCTAGTTCCATCCATTTCCTCCACTTTATCCATTTATGCCATCTATTGGCACCTGTTATGTAAAAGCCAGGGAGTGTGGGATGGAAATAAAATTGCAATTAAATTCCTTGATAAGTTTCACCCACATGTGAGGCTGACAAAAGTCACACAGAACAAGTTATGCTCTGGGTCTGATCGGTCAGTACAAGGGGACAGCAAAGACCTGTCCTAGCAGAGGGCATATCATGAACACATCAGAGAGATGGAAATTAATGTGCTACTGCCTAAGCAGAAGCTGTCCGGTGCCAGCTATATTAATAGACACCCAGTGACGATCCATTAAATGAATAAACAAAGGAAACTATTTCTGTTAAAGTTGTCAAAGAAACCACCTTACAATGTACATTCTAACTGTACCACCAGAACTTGCTTGTTTCTGAGAGGCAGCTGAAAGCATCCACCAGGCCACCAGCTACCTGGTATGGTCTTTGCTCGCTCGTGATTTGCTTAGTGACTCGTTAGTGATCCTGCATAATATGTCTACTACGGGAAGCCACAGCACAAATACCAAGAATCCCTACCCTGATGGGAGTCTTATCTCTGAAGGAGAAGACAACTCCTAACCTACGGTTGCATACTATACATTTGTTGAGTGAAACACATCAGAGAATTGCAAACAGTGATTGCTAATGTCTGTTGAGCATCAAGTCACACACACTGCACTGAACATGCTAAGTTTATTCCCCTCGTGGATAAAATCTTTGTTACATGAAGGAAAGAAATCTTAGCAATGCACCTAGGATATTGTAAATACTTAGCACAACCAAGGCCCAACACCAATTCTCAACCTTTGCAGTACATCAAGTACTAGAAATTGTATAAATGTTAAGTTGTTTGCATTGGGCCACCAGACTCTGCGGCATTTGTGGTACAAGATGATACAGAGATCTTTTGTGAGGTTCTTCCTACACTCAGCCCCTCTTCAAGATTACAAGAATGCTGATGCTCCCTCTGCTAACAACTCACTCTCCTTCTGTGGAGGAGGCAGGTCAGTCCATGGAGTCTGTGCATATAGAAAAGGAGACATGCTTCCATTACACCTCCCCTCCAACTTGGACAGGGCTCCAGACTGAGGTCTCCTTATACATCTACCAAAACTTTCCACTTCTGAGCTCTGCCTCCTCCGCTCCTATTTCATGGTTACCGTGGTGGAACCCTGTATATTGATCTGATGTGACTTCCTCATGGATGCAGTAGCTGTTTAGCTGATTAAGGCCTGGGTGCTTGACCCTTGTCTGGGCCCTACACAGAGTCAGTGATGCTGTAAGATTGACTGCACTTCCACTAAACTGACCCATTGCTGCTTTCCCTACTTATTTCAAACTGGAACTCACAAAAATAAGATAGTCTCTTATCTTGCCAGAGTCGACAAGACTGTAAAATATTAGCCCAGTATCCCTTACGTATTTATACAGATATGAGCTCATTAAGAGAGACAAGGAAAGGACACTCTAAGAGCTGATCCGGGCTGCAGTGGCCACCCTTCTTGTTTTTCTGTGGGCTTCTGTGTCTGTGTTGTCCCATGGAACAGGAAAAAAGAATTCTACTCAACATCACACACAAAGCAAGGGCTCCCAAGCCTTCCTGACACTCAGCTGAGCTTCTGCTTAAATTTCCTTGACTCATTTCAAGGTCTTTAGGATAAATGGTTGGGTCTCCCTTTCTGGTTTTGTCGTGTGGCTGAATGACCACTGTGCTTCTAGGGTCTCCCTCTGATCATAACAGGAAAGTCATAATGGCTCCAAGAGGAGAGCCACTTTTCCTTTTTGTTTTTTAAGCAACATCTGTCAGCACCCCCCTCTGCCCTGGTGATTTATGAGCACTCACGATGGATGTGTTGAGCATAATGATTCACATCTGGAAAACACCATCTCAACACTTCCTTTAATCCTTGCAAATGTCCTCTAAGATGAGATGGTACAAAACTCATTCCAGTCCTGAGAAAAACTAATTTGCTATAGATGACAAAAGCACAGATGAGTAAGACATGACTAAGCTTGGTTTTGGCAGTAGGGCAGCACCACAGCGGGCTCCGGCTGTTCTCACTCCTCACTCAATATGCAGGAGTGCTGAGCATCTCACAGCCCCAGGGTTTAATTTCCCCAGGATACCAAGGGATGTAGTAGCAACAGCAGAGGGTGCTTTCCATCCATAACCCCCTTCCTCTCCCCTGCTTTGCTGTAGTTGTGAGGAATACTTGACTTTATCTGTTTAAGATGCTGTCCTTCTGGTTGGGTTCACCGTTTGTCAAACAGGTCTGCTCTTCATGGGCTAGAACAGCCTCCTGAGATACTGGTGAAACCAATTCCACTCCACCCATCCCTGATTGCATTGAACAGCATCTCCCTTTGGCTCCTCACTGGCTTAACTCTATGCTGTTTTCTACAAGAGACAGAAAACAACCCAATTCACAAAGACAGGATCTATTGAGCCAAATACCCACACGTTGAATGCGTTTTCACTGAAGTTGAAAACATCCCCCCATTTAAAAAACATAGGAGTAGTTTGGGTTTCTGAGTCAGGGGCAGACAATTGCTTCAGTTCTGGGGCTTCCGAGCATGGGGTTGCCACCTGGATCCAAAGCTCACATGGCAGACATGGTGGGGGAGAAACAGCAGTAACTTCATAAAAGGAGTGCAATGTCACTGCAGCTTGGTGGCCTGGGCCTTTCCCTGAGCCTCAGTGATTCTACATATAAGAGTGAACTGCCTGCCATCGTTCATCCTCCCAGACTCACAGAATGAGTCCTCCGTGAAGGGTGTCTCTTCTTCACTTTGCCTCATCTAGCTGGATCCTTTTCTTCCTCAAATTACCCAAGGTATCAATTTACCTTCAGCTTCCAGAGTCGGGCTATGCTGATGCATCTAATTAGCCAGATACATTCTCAGTTTTGTTAAAACATCAATGCCAAGCAGGAAAATATTACTAACAGCAGCTCCTGTGACCTCTTCAACTGTCCCACCTGCCCATCTGGCCTGTGGCATGCAACCACAGAAACATGATGTAGCCAGGGCTAAATTACGTAGGCGCTGGGAATCCAGGCCTCAATTTCTCTTTGCTTTTACTCCACAACATCCTTTCTACCTGTCTTCAGAGCAATCTGGCTTTTTCATCAACTCAGCAACAAGGTGGAGAATAGAAATGAAGTATGAATCTATCAGTTGCATTGCTATTGAGGTGACTCTAAGAAAAGGTCTAGTAGGAAATCAAATGATTATAATGAAAAATGAAGGATTCAGTTATTATCCCTTCCTCATTCCTGCCCCTGTGTTTTCATGAACACTGACACATATATTTTATTTTATTCTGTCTTACTCCCAGTATTGAGCTTTTTCAGAAATCTGGCTTAGTTATGTCACTTTAGACTTTGGAAATGTTACATTGAAAAGGTCAGAGCTGGTTATTAAACATGGCCAGCAGAGCAATCTTCATGTCAGGCTTGTCTAGAGTGACGCTCGAAGCCGAGAGATGGATGCCCCGGTGTGTGAGCCAGCTTCCTGGCTGCCATAGTTCGCTTTCTGTTGTTATGATTAAAAAAAACCATTCTGATCAAGAGCAACTTGAGAAAGAAAGGAATGACTTGGCTTACACTTCTATGTCAGAGTCCATCTTTGAGGGAAGTCAGGGCAGGATCTTGAGGCAGAACCCGGAGGAGACAGGAACAGAAGCAGAGACCGTGGAAGGATGCTGCTGCATACTGGCTTCCGCAGCGTTCTCAGTTTTCTTTCTTATACAAGCCAGAAGCACCTGGCGAGGCGATGACACTGTCCTAGCCCCTCCCACATCAATCACTAATTAGAAAATTGCTCACAGACAAGCTCAGATGCCAATCTGATGGAGGCGACTCCTTCTAGCAGGCTCCTTCTTGCCAGGTGACTCAGGTTGTGTGGAGCTCACAAAAAACGAACCAGCACACCGGCGTAGGAGTCCCTCAGTGGTTTTCCATGCAGAATTTCCCAAATGAGTAAGTGGGGTCATCTGAGGTCCCAAAAAGAGAAGGCTGGAATGAAGGAACAAATAAGGAATCGCTTTGAACCAAACTCTCACCTAACACTGTTGTGTGTCCGAGGGCCCTTCCCTCTCCACAGACTTAAACCTCTACTCTGAGGAAAGAGAACTCTCCAGTTTGGGAGTGAGGCTAGGAGGTCAGAGAGCAGGGTTCAACATAGCTTCTGGTTTTTCTGGCCAAGTTAGTCAGCTTAAAAAATATGTTTCTGTTTGCAATTTAGACATATGGTTTCTAGGTTTCTAACATTTAAGAAACTGTTCACAAATGTCTTATAGGTAGACTGAAAAAATGCAAAGCAGGCAAGATGTATTTTAACACATATGTATATATGTGATAATATAATGTATATGTATAATATATGTTATATCTTATAATGTAATGTATATTATATATAAACATATCTGATATTTGAAAGACATTTAGTTTTGACATATTACTTAACTTAAAAATAATGTATTTAAGACCAAGGGCCCAGAAGAGTGACTGAATTATACAGCAGTCTTAGCTGTTAAAGAATGAAATAACTATTTCAATTTTATTTTCATCTTTTTTATTGCTTTTGATAACATAAAGAGCTTTCTTTGGCAAGAAGATTCCAGGAACTCAGTTTTAGTAAAATGTCTTATCTGCGTCCAGTCTGAAGGCATGGCTTCCACTGGTATTTAAGCATCTCACCAGCTGCCTCACAATTGTAATTGCCAACAGTAAAACAAACAAGCAAAGTAGCTCTCACTTCAAAGGAGTGAAAGACAGTTTATTTGGATCCAGATATGAGTGAGCATCATGCCTGGGACCACAGACTCAGTTTATCCCCAAGCCTATGCTCTGATGCAGTAGTAGTTTCATGAAGTTTTTAAATAATGGAGCAGAGAAAGTCACAAATCAAAACATTTTTCAAATGCTTCGGTGCTAATGCCAGGTAAGTAGATTGCAGAGAAGGTGGGAAATATCAAATATCCTGCATATAAGGTAGTTACGTTAGTATTCATAACAGTAGCAAAGAGGTCAACACAACATGAAAAACTGTATTTAAAAGGTCACTGAATTAGGAAGGTTGAGAACCACTGCCATACAGGGACAGAGTAAGAACGGGCACACAATAGTTATCTGCTATTATCAGTGGTTAACTTTCCACTCAGACATCCATCCTCCAATGTAGGGTCTGGGTTTATTTTACCTTCCTCTTCCCTCAGGTTTTCTTCCCCTGACTACTATGTTGCTAATCCTCTTGTCATTTCTTTGGGCCAAGAAAAGGGTAACTCTCCTTTGTGTTACAGTTGATATTGGATATATTTTAGCATCGATAGTCCCAAAATACTAGATCCTGACCATTTCTGCAAGCCTTTCAGTGATGGACTTTGCTTCTATAAAGTCCCTTTCCTATTTGGGAGAAAGAGAGAGAGAATAAAAGAGAGAAAGATTCACCTTTAAATTTATAAAGCAACAAAATTATATTTATATTCTATTTTTGAATTAATATCTAAATACATCACTTCCTTTTTCTCTTTCTTCTCCTCAACCCCTCCCGTGTCCTTCTTACTCCCTTTTAAGTTGATGGCTTCTTTTCTTTGGCTGTAGTTTACACACACACACACACACACACACACACACACACACACACATCCCACTGAGTCTATTTAGTTGCTTGTGTACATGTGGTTTTCAGGCTAACCACTTAGTACTGGATTACCAATTAGGAGCTCATCCCTCAGATAGGCTAAGTCTCTCTCTTTCAGCAGTTGTAATTTGCCTGTAGTTCTTTGTTAGGGGGTGGACCCCACAAGATTCCTTCCTTTTGTGTTAGTACCTCTATTCACATTGTCATTGATAAGGTCTTATTTAGGCAGCTATATTGTTGAGGTATTATGCTATTTGTAGTCTGCAATCTCAAGGCAGACTTCCTGGTTCTCTAGCTCTTACAAGCTTCCCACCACTTCTTCCATGATGTTCTGGAGTCTTACATGTAACGAGTTGTGTTGTATATGGATACATTGGGGCTTGGCTCCCCAGGATCAGTTGATCTCTTCAATATGACCACTGTGGTTTTGGTAATGGTCTATGTTTGTTGCAAAGAGAAGCTTCTTTGATGGGTAATAAGAGTGACATTTTTCTGTGGGCATAACAATATGTTTTAGAATGCAATTAGAAATTATGCTTGCCTAGTAAAGTGACAGTAGTAGGCTCTTCTCTACACCCCTTGAAGACCCTCCCCACTCCCTGCATAGCTGACTAGGTTCTTAGTACCAAGTATGATTTCCCACCTGTGGAGTGGCCTTTAAGTCTAATTAAAGAGCTTTTGCTTAGAACAAAGGTATGGGTAGCACTATTGCATCTTTAGGGATATCTTGCCACACTGGTCATCGCAGTTTATGTGTAGGGCTAGCAGAGCAATCTTCATGTCAGGCTTGTCTAGAGTGACGCTCGGAGCTGAGAGATGGATGCCTCGGTGTGTGAGCCAGCTTCCTGGCTGCCATAGTTTGCTTTCTGTTGTTATGATTTTTAAAAAAAACCCATTCTGATCAAGAGCAACTTGGGGAAGAAAGGAATGAGTTGGCTTACACTTCTATGTCAGAGTCCATCTTTGAGGGAAATCAGGGCAGGATCTTAAGGCCCTATTTATTTATTGCATTTATTCTTTGGCAGTTTCCACATTGGTTTTGGAACCATGAAACCTAGTCTTCAGGAAGGATGCTTTCAGGTTAGACTCAGATCTGACCTACAGAACCCTGTATCTCAAGTGTGTGGTGTTGTCAACAATAGGAATTTACCTTCAACCTCTGAGAAGCAACCAAGAGCAACAGCAACAATGCTCCATTCAGGAGCCTTAGACTGTCCATCTTCATTGGGATTTTCATGCTTTGAAGAGACAACATGATCAAGGCAACTCTTATAAAGGAAAACATTGAATTGGGGACAGCTTACAGGTTCAGAGGTTTGGTCCACTATCATCATGGCAGGAAGCATGGCGGCACGCACACAGACGTGGTGCTGAAGAAGGAGCTGAGAGGTCTACATCTTGATGCAAAGGCAGAAGAAGCAGACTGTGTGTCACACTGGGCACAGCTAGAGCATATATGATCTCAAAGTCGGCCTCCACAGTGACACACTTCCTCTAACAGAGCTATGCCTCCTCCATTAAGTCCATGCCTCTTAATAGTGCCACTCCCTATGGCCAAGCATTCAAACACTTGTATCTATGGAGGCCAGGGCTATTCAAACAACCACATTGTCTAACAAAAATCCTAGTCAGTACCAGGCACCAGAAACCTTTCAAATTGTTGGTCAACTTACAGTGATAAAGGCTAGAACAAAAGTGTCTAAGGGGAATTACCTCACCTTAATCAAGTTATCATTGTGGTCTAAGTGGTCCCATAAGACAAATTCATTTTTTAAAAAAAGCTTCTCAATTCAAATCTGGCTCTTCAGATACATTAAGTATTTTAAAACTCTTTATAAAGATGTTGCCAAGGTTTTCACATCACATTAAAACTGAAGCAGTAGGATGGTGAGTTTGAGGACAGCTTGGGCAACTTACAGAAACTGTCTCAAAATAAAAGTTTAAAAAGAGGGGCTTTGCAGAGGAAGCACCAGCACACAGCAAGGACATATGCTCAACCATGTTCATAATGGCCTTATTCATAATAGCCAGAACATGGAAACAGCCTAGGTGTCCCTCAGTAGAAAAATGGATAAAGAAACTGTGGTACATTTACACTATGGAATACTACTCCACTATTAAAAGCAAGGAATTCCCGAAATTTGTGGACAAATGGATTGAACTAGAAATGATCAAATGAGTGAGTTAACCTAGAAGCAGAAAGACTCACATGGTATATACTCACTTATAACTAGACACTAGCCCAAA
Source organism: Acomys minous (assembly GCF_964271855.1). NCBI lineage: Eukaryota > Metazoa > Chordata > Mammalia > Rodentia > Muridae > Acomys > Acomys minous. The sequence goes on from NC_140494.1 coordinate 112,179,843, forward strand.
GGGCATGTCCCATGAAAGTCTTCGCCTACCAGGAAAGTGGAATAGATGTGAGGACATCCTATTGGCACTGTAGGTGAGAGAAGTATGAGAGAATGGAGAAATAGAAGAATCGAGAGGGTCCTAGAAACCTACAAGTAGAACATTATGACAGGCAGATCTGGGCCCAGGGGTCCTGCTCAAACTATGGCACCAACCATACGTGCAGTAAACATTGAACCCCTACCCAGATCTAACCAATGGACAGGACATTTTCCACAGATGAGTGGAGAGTGGGGACTGACTTTCACATGAACTCTGGTACCCCATATTTGACCATGTCCCCTTGATGGGGAGGCCCAGTGTCACTCAGGGGAAGGATAGCAGGCTACCAAGAAGAAACATTATACTCTATGATCATATATAGGGGGAGGAGGTCCCCCTCAGTCACAGTCATAGGGGAGGGGAATAGGGTGAAAGTGGGAGGGAGGGAGGAATGGGAGGATAGAAAGGATGGGGTAACAATTGAGATGTAATATGAATGAAATACACAATAAGTAAATTTTTAAAAAGAGCGGCTTTGGAATACAGGGTGCTTACTTAGTGGTAACGGTGTTTGTCTACCATCAGTGAAGTCTTGGAGTTGATGCCTTGCACTGGAAGAAAGCATGTGAATGTTTTTAAAAAATTAAAGGGAGATGATGAGATGGCTAATTTTCCTCAAATGAAATTCTTTTGTTTTGATTTTGCTGTACATTACAGCTAGAGAAATAAAGAAATGACTGTAGACAATAATTACAGTAATAAAGGCTAGACCAAAAGTATCTAAGGTGAATTACCTCACCTTACTCATGTTATCATTGTCCCAATTTCCAGCAGAGGAAAGTGAAGCATATGAAATGCGAAGGAACTTGGTCATAGTTATACATTGAGTACTGACAGAACTAAAATTCAAACCAGGATTACTTATCCCTTTGGGCCACCTGAACTATCATGACATTTCCTGTACATACATAGTGATGACTTAAATTTTATTGAAGGTAAAGAGCATGATTACTGGTAACTGAGAAAAGATTCCTAAGCTATAGGCAAATATCGAATTGATGAAAGAGATTAGAGACAAACACTCATAGTGCTGGACAAACATCGAAGTGTCTTATGGGAGCTTATGCATTCTCTTTCTTGTGTGAAAGCTAAGGTTCTCAGAGCAGGTGGGAGCACTGGGCAAATACACCAGTGTTTGGACCTCGGGTCCTAGACAGTTTTTCAGGACCGTGAACTGAAATAGCATCAACTTAGATTTCAACTAGCTTTGGGATTCCGAGTAAAGAAGTAAGGTCATGATGGTGGTGTGTTTGTAAAGAATTCTAATTTCTCACGGATGTATAGCTACTGAATAACCCCTGAGCCATCAGGAGTTGGACATTGGCTGTCAGACTACTTCAACTCAACAAGGAGAAGACAGGGGATATGACCTCAAATCATAGCCTAGTAGAGTTGCTCATACACTTGATGGGTTTGAGATTAGATAATTCTTACCAAAATGTCCTAATTTAATGCCCTTTGCATTTTCTTCTTTAAAGGAGATTTTAATTGATAGTATAACTAAATTTGAAATTTTTTCTTGACATCTTTCCAGGCAGTTCCCGTATCTAGTTGATTCTTGGCACATAGTAGAGACTCAAGGAATATTTGCTAAATGAATAATTGAAAGTTAAAACACATCAACCATCATGCTATGGGTCATTTAGTATACAGCAGATATAAACATTTCTTTTTGAAGTGAATCCTCTCACATCTCATAAGGACTGCTGTCTTGGATAAAAGAGCTCTTTGAGATGAACTAGTATCCACCTTAAGGGGTGAAATTATGTGTCGATTTGTGTGTCCATATAAGAGTTCAACTCTTGACAACCCTCTACTGAGTAAAATCTAAGTTACTGAAACATGGTCTGGATGCACTGGACAAGAACAGTCCTTTGAGAATATACCTGCCCACTTTTACTATTCATTATCTCATGCAGCTTTTGGGCTTTAGCTATTTTATTTTATTTTATTTTATTTTATTTTATTTTATTTTATTTTATTTTATTTAAGACCAACTCAATAGAAAGCATTTGCTCTGTAGCATCCTGAAAATCTTATTAAAAATAAAAAGTTGGTTTCTTTCTTTTTTTTTTTCTTTTTAGTGAATTGGAGCAGCACACATGGATAGAAAAAAAACAACAAAAACCTCCTAGCAATAAAGGTAGAAGGGGAAGCTGACACAGGGTTAGTGGTGACGAGTTCCATCGGACAAAGGAAAGAAAGCTTAGCAACAGTAGACAAAAGGCTCCTTGAGGATTAGTGTGGGTAGGATCCCAGCAGTCCATACATCTAGACAACTGTCGCTCTCCTACTCTATAGGTCTGAAGACTTATTCCCTTAGAAAGAGTGGATCTGGGGGTTTCTTGATTGGAACTTATTCCCTATAAGGACGGGAACCTGTTGTAGTTCAAGAACAGCCACACAAACCACTCAGATTCCACTCTCAGATTCCACAACCATATGGATGGTTTATTGAGGGAGCATACATCCTAAGACAAGGCTGTCTGCAACGAAGCCCACAGAAGGGACTCAGGAACCTAATTGTGACATCCACCTGTTTCCCAGAGTCAGCTTATAAAGGCAAAAACCACAATTAGTTCGTACAAGGGGCAGACGGTGGAACAGGGTGGTCAGCTTTGACTCAGATTATTTTGTTAAAAAGCAGTTCTAATTGACCTATAGCTTGACTGGTCCTAAGTGGTATAAGCGAGGCAGTGCGTAGGGTACATCCAAAGTGTAAACAAATGTGTAGATAAGAAACTATGAATTATGATACCTTGAATCATCTAGTGTAGATTAACTTGGCCTTCTGCCAGTGGAACATTAGTGTCAACTATGAATAATTACTTCTAGGAAGCAGGGTTGAAAAAGTTAAAATTTATTGAACTTAATTTCACCTAATAAGCAAAATGGAAATTGAATATGAAAATGGATCTAGCTATGTCAAAGAGCAGGCCTTAACAAACCATGCAAATATCATGATATCTACTGAAAATGTACACAGAATGTTTTTTTTTTTAACCAATTCAATTGCCAAAGTGAGTCATGGCTATTCTTGGTTGTCAACTTGAGTACACCTGGAATTAACTAAAACCCCAAAGTGGTAGTCACACGTGTAAGAAATTTTTGCTTAATTGGAAATAGGAAGATCCACTTTTAATCAGTATCTTTGAGTTAGGAAGACACGCCTTTGGTCCAGATCTTTTGATATTAGAGGGAGGGAGGGGGACTTACCTTTAGTCCAGATCGTGAGGCAGGAAGACACATCTTTAATCTAGATCATTTGAACTGGGAAAAAACCACCTCTAATCTGGCCACGTCTTTTTCTGGAAGCCTACATAAGGACATGGAAGAGAGAAGCTCTTGCTCTTTGCTTGCTTTCTCTTGCCTTGCTAGCTGGCATTTGAGCCCCCTTCCTCAGGATTCCATCATCTACTAAAGACATACAGCCTTGTGGACTAAACTTCTTGAACTTTCCATTCACAGCCAGCCTTTGTTGGATTAGATGGGCCACAGTCTGTAAGTTATTCTAACAAATATATATATATATTTGTTAGAATATATATATATCATTCTATGTAACATACATAATTATATAAAATATATTTCTATTATATACGATGAGTATATATAATATATATGTTTACTCATCTTACCAGACCTGTTACTCTAGAAAACCTTGACAAATACACAAAACATTGGTCACTAGGTAGGATTTGGGGAGCAGTAATCCTACTGTTAATTCAGTATATTTCATACCCAAAGTATGTAGTAAAAGAAATCATACAATGAGGAAGGGAAAAAACTAAGTGAAGAAGGAATGTAAGAAAATGTTAGAGACATACATTTTTAAATTTATGTCTTTACTTGTATGAGTGTGTGGAATGGTAGTAGTGTTTGCACCAGCGTGTGAATGTGCACCTCTGCATATGCTCATAGGCCTGTGAAGGCCAGAAGAAGACACTGAACCTCAGGGAGCTAGACTTATAGGGAATTGTGGGCCACCTAATATGCGTACTGGGTTCCCACCTGAGGTCCTCTTCAAGGACTGCAGTCACACTCTTAACTGCTGAGCCATGTCTCCAGCCCCAGGGCCATGTATTTTTGGATTGAGGATATTGCTGAATATTCGGTACAAAGGATGAAAATAGAACCACATTCTGAAATATTATTGTGAATTTTAAGAAATTTTGGCAGTGAAAAGAGATATTAAAGATAGCTCAGTCCTAGAGGAAGGCAATTTGGAAATTTTGCACTTCTCAGTGGCAATGCTGGTACCCAAACAGAGGCGTATGTTTAAGAAGAAAAAAAAAGCAGTTTTCTGCATAAAATTTTATATGCAGAGTATTAACTTAAGTTTGAGGAAAGTTACACAAATGAAATAGAATGTCCACTATCGTAAAGCATAGTAATTAGAGGTATAGAGATAAACAGGAAATTTAATGATGAGACAAATTTGAAATTAGTTCATCTCATAAGTATGAAATGGTCAAAGTCTTGGGCACAGGAAGACTATTATGTTTAATTTTATTTTAAATAAAAATCCCTATGGATATTTTTTTCCTCTTGAAATTGTGTGCATATACATCACTGATAAAAATAGAAATGCTGAAAGAACTAGAAAAACTGAAGATCAACCCACAATAAAACTCTCGCAAATAATAATACACTTAAGAGCGACTAACACATTCAAGGGCAGGTTTATAAGATGTTTCCTGATTCATGAAATGGAGGGTAATTACTACAAGAGTTCTCAAGCACGTGAAATGCTGAACCTTAAAGCTGCAACAGATAGGACAGATCTGCTCCTGCCTCATCAAGGGCAGAAGACGGGAAAGCACCAATGCATCACGCCTAGCATACCTTCGTCTGGCCTCCCATCTGGCCAAGATTCGCATTCTTCCATCCACTCTATTCTAAGGTCATTAGCCACATATACGTTCTATGTGTCATGAACAAGATGAACTCTAAGATGTCAAGTTTAGAGGTCCTTGTTTTGTGTGTTCTATCTAAAAGCTAACTAGTGGTCTGGACCTTGTATACTGAGAATTCTAACTCTATGAGCATTTTTAGCTACCGGGGTGAGAGGGGTATAATTAATATATGCCAGTTTAAGGTGACCTTGATAATTTATTGGCTTTCTACAGAAAATGGAAACTCTGTCCTCGGCCTAATTAGGTTGGGAGGTTCACTGAGTGGTGCAACATGCATTCTGTGATGGCTAAGTATTCTTCATGAACTCTGATAGATCAGGACGGATGTACTTAAAATGCCTTTGAGTGTGTACGTGAAGAGTGGTAGTGATGTAGCAGAGATTTAGACTGTAAATAAATCAAGGACTTAAATTACTCGCTGTGAAATTTCATAAATTATGACTCGATCGGTTACAATTAAACAGCTATTTAAGGCATAGTTTGAAATATTTTCTTTCTATAACAAAATAGTTCTTGGTCGAGCTTTGAAGGTAAGTTTGAAATAGAGCAAAGAATGATCTTATACTAATTGTAATAGGCCTAACTTGTAATATTTTAAGTATTAGTAATCCTCTTTAAACCATGAATAACTAGGTAAGTGGGTGCTAGAGCAGGAATAAGATATCTATGTGAGAGAGAGAAAAAGGCCCATTTTAAATGCCAACTTCTGCTATTTGGCTGTATATATTTTCAAATAATACATTAATATTGGCCATTATTTTAAAACTGTGCACACGGTAGCATTCAATGAGACTTTTTTTTTCCTAGATGCTAGCCTTTCTCTGCATCTTTATTTTTCTCACATTTTGAAAGTAATGCACAAAACAAATTCACGGGGGGAATGAGCTGATGTTTTATTCATTGAAATTTGTTATTAACTTCATATTGGATGTCTTTCAATGTGCATTGGAAATACTTGTGATACAACTTCTTTTCCTAGAATTACAGATCAAAAATAAGTTCAACCCACTTTTATTCTTTCCTGTATCATGATGCTAACTTATTGAAGAGGCGAAAGATAGGACAAGGAAGAAATTTTCGTTGTCAGCAGCAAACAGAATGGCTCTACTAGGGAGAGAAAAAGAAAGAGGAGAATAGCAAGAAAGACATGCAGGTGGGTAGCCATGTGGAAAGGTGCAGATTTTTTTTTCAGGGAAACCCAAGTGTAGAAAACATTCTGAGAATCCTTCCAGCCTTCTCCTGGAAGCTCCTTACAGGCTGCACGAATTATAGAAATCATTCCAGCCGCTCAACTTCCTTGATCCACAAGGCTAGGTTAGCCACCAGAAGCCAGAGGGAGGGGAAAACATGTGAGGCTCACTGCTTAGGGTTGGCAGGTATGTTACACATCATCTGATCCTAACAGTTAAGTCTCTGATAGCAAGAAAATCACGTGACGGTGCCTTCATTAACTATGGCAGTACATGTCTTTATTTTTTAAATTAATTTATTCAGATTACGTCTCAATTGTTTTCCCCTCACTTGTATCTTCCCGTTGTTCCTCTCTCCTTCCCGCTTTTACCCTATTCCCCTCCCCCAGGTCTGTGACCTAGGAGGACCTCCTCCCCCACTATAAAGTCATAGGCTATCAAGTCTCATCTTGGTAGCCTGCTTATCCTTTTTCTGAGTGCCACCAGGCCTCCTCACTAAAGTGAAGTGGTCAGATATGGGGTACCCTCTGGATCCTTCTATTTCCCCATTCTCCCATACTTTTCTCACCTAGAGTCCCAATAGGATGTCCTCACATCTATCCCAATCTCCTAGCAGGTGAAGACTTTCATGGGACATCATTATTGGGCTAGTGTCCAATTCTAAGTGAGTATATACCATGTGAATCTTTCTGCTTCTGGGTTAACTCACTCAGTATGATCATTTCTAGTTCCATTCATTTGCCCACAAATTTCAGGATTTCCTTGTTTTTAATAGCTGAGTAGTATTCCAAACTGTAAATGTACCACAGTTTCTTTATCTATTCTTTGACTGAGAGACATTTAGGCTGTTTCCAGTTTCTGGCTATTATGAATGACGCTGCTATGAACATGGTTGATCATATGTCCTTGTGTGGTGGGGCATCTTCTGGGTATATTCCAAGGAGTGGAATAGCTGGGTCTTGAGGTAGCCCTATTGCCAGTTTTCTGAGAAAGCACCAGATAGATTTCCAAAGTGGTTGTACTAGTTTGCATTCCCACCAGCAATGAAGGAGTGTTCCCCTTTCTCCACATCCTCGCCACCATGTGCTGTCACTTGAGTTTTTGATCTTAGCCATTCTGATGGGTGTAAAATGGAATCTTAAGTTGTTTTGATTTGCAGCTCTCTGATGATTAAGGACACTGAGCATTTTTAAAGGGTTTCTCAGCCATTCGATATTCCTTTGTTGAGAATTCTGTTTAATTCTGAGCCCCATTTCTTAGTTAGGTTATTTGGTTTGGTGGTGTTTACATGTCTTTATTAATTTGCTGTGCATTCCTTTTCCGGGAGCCTGGACTGTAGTGTAGCCTGCCCTCTATGAAATACCTGTCTGGGAAGAATAACTATAGCCCACACCACGGGGAACAAATATGTGAAAATAGCTAGTAAAACCTATTGTACTTCTAAGTGGGGTTTCAAAGAAAACTATCAGACAGACTAATTCTTACAGCTCTTCAAAACAAGACCAGACAGATCAAAAAAAGAAAAGCTCCCAGGAACCCTCACCAGCAGGGGGACAGGGGATTAAGTAAACAAATCTCTCCAATCTCTCCTTCTGATAATTCCATAATCATTGCATGAAGCTGTTCGTAATTAGCCTCAATTATAGGATTAGTTTGATTCATATTATGAAGCATTGATTTACAGAGCTAGTGAAGCTGAGGTGCTAAAAGCAGTAAATGGCGGATATTGACCTCTTTATAAAAAATTTATGTCAAACTTTTTATTCCCAATTCATAAACGCAATGCAGGATAGAGCAGAATGTATTGGAAAATGCTGATCCATTTGTCAAGCAAAGAGAGAGAGAGAGAGAGAGAGAGAGAGAGAGAGAGAGAGATATTAGTAGCTTGACTTCAGGGGGTGATCAGTTTCAGAGTTCTGAAAAGGCATACTAAAGTGGGAATGGCTATAGAAGGTTTCCATTTCCTCCACTAATTCAGTATAAAAATTCCCATAATCCTGGTCTGAGGAGCTTCTCAAATTGGCCTATGTGATAATGTGCCAGGAGGCATAATAAATTCAGCATAATTAGGAAAGCTGATCAGATTCATTTCAAAACCATGGTTAGTTTCTAGGGCACGCCAGTAATAGTCCATGGGTGAAAAGCTGACAAATATGTTTATATTTTAACCTTAACCCAGAAGAGATAACATTGATCATGGTTATGTGGCTACATTGTGCCAGGCTCTGGGATAAGTAATTTACACATCTCAAAAATATGATTATTAACCACATTTTTTAGATGTGAAGACTGACAAATAAATCTGGCCCATCTGGGCTTCCATCTTGCACTTATTTTATTACAAAAGAAAATGTGCACTAATTTGTCTGCCATTTAAAATGCTTTTACATTTGTGGAGAATTACATTAATGGCTCTAATTCCTTATCATTTTTTAAACAACCCTCTTTGACAGTAACTTTGCCATTAGCACCACTATAAATGCAGATAGAGTTCATGTACTTGCCCTTGACTTTGGATTTGGCCATGTGATTTACTGTAACCAATGAAGTGTTAGTAGACAGAACATGAGCAAGGCGTAAAAACTAGTTGTGTGCCCAGGCTTAATGCCTTCTATCCCTGTTACTGCTGCACCTACGCAGTTGTGTCTAGGAGGACAGTGGACATGTTGACGTCAACTGAGTCCATGGGTAAAAACAGGCCACACTGGCCACATTCTATCTGCTTTGGGTATGAGAGAGCCAAGATACATCAGCAGAGCTTCCCACTTGATTCCAGTTGACAACAGATAGGTGAACAAACTTATGTACTTATTTTGCAGCATAGCACTAAGGTTTTAGTATTTGACACATAGCACTAGCTGAATAAAACAACATTTGTGTGTGTTCATGTGTGCACAAATACCCACTACTTTTGAGACATGGTCTCTCTTGGCCTGGAGCTTGCCACCTAGGGTTGGTCAGCTGGCTAATGAGCCCCAGATAGCCTTCTGCTTCTACCTCTCCAGCACTGGAATTATACAACCAGCTTAAAAATAAAAAGCAAAACAAAAGACATGAGAGTAATTTCAACTCAGGTTATTACTGTATTGACTAAACCATCTTATTGTCCCCCAAATGAAGTAATGTTTAAACAGAGACATGGCTTGAATTAAATGCAAGATGTTTTTGACTTTTTGTAAGAAGCCATTGGAAGTAAAGGGATTTTGTATTTTTGATGACTGTCACCACACAGAAAGATGTATGTCTTTCCATATCATTTAAAGTTGTTTGGTAGAAAAATATGATTAAGAATAAAGAAAGGTTTGAGTGAAGGAGGTACTTATGGATAATTCCAAAGTTTCAGAGTAGTGAAACTAAAGCAAGGAACAAAGGGGGAAATATTGATTTATTGACAAATGTCTTTCTATAGAAATAAAGAATTCAGCCATGTATGGTGATGTATAGCTTTAATCCCAGCACTTGGAAGGCAGAGGAAGATGGATCTCTGTGAGTTCAAGGCCACGATGGTCTACAAAACCCATTCAGCACAGCTAGGGCTCTTGCACAGATAAATCCTGTCTCAAAAAAACCAAAGAGAGAGAGAGAGAGAGAGAGAGAGAGAGAGAGAGAGAGAGAGAGAGAGAATGAAAGAGAGAATACATACGATAACTGAGTTTGAGTTTGGTAGTGTTCAGTTTATAGGTGCCTCAAGATTCTTTCCATTAATTTTTATTCTGGCATAAGGAAAAGAAAACACTACAATGTAAAATGAGGTTATTACCTGTGGCAGCAGGCATTTGATGACCAATGCTAAGCTTGGAGATGGAATTTTAAGATGCAAGACTAAGAGCAGGTTACAGCACAAAACTTGATACCAGATATATTTGGATTCAACTCTTGGCTCTAGCACTTGTTGAACGGCCAATGGTGTAGCAAGTGCATAAAAATCTATACTCATGTGAAGCCACCATCAACTCTTCACACCTGGTATTCTGGTTAGGTGACATCCTAAGAGTTAGCTCTAGCCCTCCCTATGATAACGATACATTTTCTAGAATATATGCTCCAATACGATGGACTCCTATGCCTTTTCTTTACCAAGTTTAGTATATGATGGACACTATATGATCACTCTTCAGAACTGTACCCATGGGGAGAGAGAGAGAGAGAAATTAGAAGAACATTATTTTTTCTAGCAAGGAATCCAGAAGCGAACACTTGCCACTGACTCTTCAAAACTATGTCTTCTTTGAGAACATGTTTAACTAAAGCCCTAACTAAACTAAACCCCTTGATCTTATATTTGTTGCACTCTTTACTAAGACTTAGGAGACACTATTTCCAATGCCCTCCCATGCTATCCTGCCACACCAGTTATATACAAAGAAACATGGTCCCTTTCCCAAAGCTGAGTCAGCAAAGATGTGGGGAAGCCATTAAAGGCCCAAGAAAGCAAATGTTGAGAGCAAACCTTTGCCAGAGGAAGAATGGTACTTTTGAAACTGGTCATAGAAAATAATCCCTGGCTGAAAAAGAAGAACCACTGCTCCAAGGTTTATCTTCCACTTCTTGGGACGTTGGATCGATACAAGTGTCATCAATAACGGCTGTTAATTAATGGAAGAGAAATTAGATATGGCAGCCACTGTTCCTAAAATCATGTTTGTACAGGGCAGATACTGATTTGCAGCAGCAAGCTGTATTTGCATAATTCAACAGAAATAAGTTATTTCTGACAAAAGAAAGGGAACAGATCTTAGGCAGCAAGCACCGGTGGCATGTTACAACTTTTCTCTCCTTTGCTCATTTGTAAGCTGCCACTCTGTATAATAAAATTTACCGAACGGTGCAGGCATTTCACTTTCTGGAAAGTTAGATGTCATATGTCATGACTAACATCCATCAAAGATGGATTAAATTGGGAGATTGGGCTGGTGGAGGCACGTCTGTTCTCAGCCTAATGATTTGTTTATTTAACTGTTCTTCTTAGAGACAGCCCATCATAAAGGAGATGTTGGTTTTAAACATTGATATTGAGAAGAAAAGAGTAAATACAGAAAGTGGTTTCCCAGTAATCTCAATTCTACTCTCAATCAACACTGTGTTGCAACAGTAGCCATAATGAAGACAACAGCTCCTAATTAAATCAACAGGATACACACTCATAAAAAAGACCAGCTTAATAGACTCAATCTATTAATTTTCTGACTGTTAGATTTAAAAGGACAGCAATAAAATTAGCCTTCTTGTCTTCCATTAAACATCTTTCCACTATGCAGGGCTAGACTTAGAAAGTAGCCAAGCAAGTGGTCAATACTTGATATTTATACTTCCTGCCTTGTAAACATGCCAAGAAACCCAAAATATATTCACAGGATGATTAACTACCAATCTTCACAGGGCCTTAGAAGCAAGGAAGCCTCCAGGAAATATATATATATTGACAACTCCTTTGATTGTACAGGTCTTGGCATGGAGGACCTGGCAATTTTCCTTTTAATCTCATGTTGATCAGCTCATAGACCTATTCAGCCTGTGGGCAGTGCTGTGAACCTTAATACCTGGAGAGGAGGCATAAAACTGAAATAGTTCGCCATTCTCAATAACAAATGAATAAAGTAGCTGAGATGTAAGTGTGGCTCTTGCCTCTCTTCAAAGAAGTGTTTCTTGCAGCAGATGGTGACTATTACAGATATCTACAACTGACCAAGGGAAGAATAACTAACTAACCGTGAGGTGTTTATCATCTACAGTGCGGCCCATACAACTAAGGCTCAGGCAGTCATATAGGAGGGGGTGAAGACATGTTAGGAGTCAGTGGACTAGGATGCCTACTGAAAGAATGTCTTCTAGACATGACAGGAAGCTGCACCCATGGTTGCCTAAAGATTATCGTCCACTCCAGTTACATGCCAATGTGGCTAGGTAAAATCCCAAGAGAGTCTATCCTTAGGCCAGTGTTTCTCAACTTGTGAGTCACGACCCCCAAGGGCCATCAGAAAACACAGATATTCACTTTTGCAATTCGTAACAGGAGCAGAGTTACAGTTATGAAGCAGCAATGAAAACAGTTTTATGGTTGAGGGTCACTGCAACATGAGGAATTGTATTAAAAGGTCACAGCATTAGGAAGGTTGAGAACCACTACCTTACATGATGAGAAATAGGTAAATAACAGCCACTCAAAAAGGGAGAATCTTTTTCTCTGGAGACAAGGCCTCTGATAGGTTGTCCAATTCCAAATTGCCAGCCCTCAGCACATGTATATACACAACAATACTAAATAGACTTAATAATTTGTATGTTTGTACAAATATATGTGATATATATATATATATATATATATATATATATATATATAATAGTAATACTTAAAGAAGGTCATGAATTTGAGAAAAGTATTGGAGGAGTTGGAGGTGGTCAAAGAGGGGTGAAAATATATATAAATACAGTACTCATGTATTAAATTCTCAAACATAAAAACTTAAAAGAAAAGTCACTTTAAAAGACATTTGAAAATTGAAGTGTGCTTTATGAAATGCTCTTATTTTGAACTGGGGTGATAAATGCCTCCTGGGGTAATTGTAAGACAGACCTGGCTATGAAAGTTGTCCTTTTTTTTTTCCCAGAAGAAAACAGAGGAAGAAGCATATAAAGGTGCATTTCTTTTTCCTTCCCCTTCTCACACTTCAGCAGCACTGCTAATATTTATATACAGAAAGCTGTCCAAGGAGGGTTACTTCAGGAAGGCAGAGAGCAAAGAGCCAGCGTGATCCATGCGGTGAATAATTATCGCTCAAAGAATCGGATGTGCGATGTGACGCCTAATTATAGCAAATGGCAAACGGAGATAAACATGTAGTCACGAAACATCCCCAGAAGATAACTCTCTGACAGTGTCTCAGAAATCTGTTTCTGTTCCAAGTGCTGTCAATCCTTAGCATGGGGAAAATGGAGGAAGGAAATCAACTTTTGAGTCTTCTGGTGGGTCACTCAAATTGAATCCGGTGGGCAAGAACCTGCTTCCAGCTGAACCGTGACACCAGCTGTTGGGAGTGTTCTCACCCTGGCCAGAGCCCTGTGTTTCAAGGGTTTCTGTGCTAATGTATGGCCATATATGGAGTCAAGTCCCTTAAACACTAGTGCTCAAGTATTTACTCTCTTTCTCCATGTTCAGAAACTATATGAAGAAAGTATTTATGTTCCTCATAGGAATGGAAGGCTGAGAAGGCACTGGACATAGTGACAGACAATGCACAGCCTAAAGAGTTTTGGAGTTAGAGGCAGCAGAAAGATCCCAAATTAATAACCTGTCCTAGACAGTTATTCTCTGTAGTAATGGTCTAGCCTTTCACAGACTATAGGACACGGAGAACTCCAATATACAAAGAGCGAAAGGTTCTGAGATAGATCAACTTGGTTTACATAAGTAAGCATTTGACTAATCAGGAGACTTGAAATTATAGGCTTCTGGGGAGTTTTTAAATGAATGTAAACTAAAGTTCTGTCTCAGCCCAGTTATATCAGTATGTGTGCATGTACGTATTTGCTATTTGGGTAAGAGATTCATTAAAAGTGTTATTAGCACCACAGATGGACAAACGGACAGTAATATGATAGGGACTTTGAGGAAACATCAGACCCATGTTACAGAGTGAGGGTCCCTTCTTATACATTTTTAGAGGAAGGAGGAGGTTCTCTACCAAGTGTTAGATGGACAACACATGCTTATAGCCAGGCTACCTATTATTCCTGGCCGGCAGTGGGAAGAAAAGACGTCTGTTAGTCTGGCACCTAGGAACGAAGGAAGGGCAAGAGTCTAGAATTAAAAGTTCACATGTGAGATTTACAAAATGGTTTAGCCCTGGCTGTTTCACTATACAGCCCTGGCTGCCCTGACACTCACTATGTAGACCAGACTGGTCTGGAACTCCCAGAGATCCGCCTGCCTCTGCCTCACAAGTGCTGGGATTAAAGGCGTGCACCACTGCATCGTTGTTTCTCTTAAGTGGGTGCAAGGGGTGTCATTGTCATCCCCGGAGCTCTTCTATGGGATGGGTGGCTTTTTCACTGGTGGAGTCTCGGCACCGAGATTGTAAAAACGGAGGATGCTGTAAAGGAAGGTTCCTTCCTCAGTGGCCTCCAAGCCTGCTGGTCCCAGTCTAACTACCTAACATTCTCTCCTCAAGTTATGCTAGTATTCTTAAAGTGGTTTCAAGAGATACCCAGTATATCACCGCAGCGGAGATGAAGGTGTACCTTATATGGACAAATAGAATGTGATGATTTTGTACACTTTTGAGATTTTCATTTAAAACAATTTCATAAAGCATTCATTTTACAAAATCATTTAAACTAAGCAAATACATCAATGTATGGTAGATAAGAGAATGTAGAATTTGTAAATACTTGAGATGCAGCAAAACTAGCCACTGAGGTTATTGTAATGGATTGTCCAACAACTGTGTGTATTGTGTGTTTTCTTTGTTAAAAGCATCGGCCTAAAAAAGCCTCCACTCCGAAGCATACAGAAAGGAGCTACAGAAAGGAGCCCTTTAAGAGTCCACATATCACTCCAGGCAATTGGACCTGTGCACAAATACTCTGAGACAGGGGGAAAATGATACCTTCTCTAGTAGCCCAGAGGAGCAAAAAATCCTTTCTAGAAGCAAGGATGTGAGTTCCACCAGGTGGGTAGAATCTTCCTCCCAGAAAGGAAAGGTCAATGCACTAGGGTCTGTGTGGATGCCGTGGCTGTGAGGCCCCTCCTCCAGTCACGCGCGCTAGGGTCTGTGTGGATTCCGTGGCTGTGAGGCCCTCCTCCAGTCACGCGCGCTAGGGTCTGTGTGGATTCCACGGCTGTGAGGCCCTCCTCCAGTCACGCGCGCTAGGGTCTGCGTGGATTCCGTGGCTGTGAGGCCCTCCTCCAGTCACGCGCACTAGGGTCTGTGTGGGTTCCGTGGCTGTGAGGCCCTCCTCCAAGAACTCTTCTAATCCAAGTAGCAAAGAGGCCAGGCAGAAATGAGAGCATGATCCTCTGACAAATCTGGATTTTTCTGATTTCTTTTCATTTTCACAGCACTGTCGCTTTGCTCTACCCTGATTTAAAAAAAAAAAAAGTGCAATCACATCTCCAAATATTATTAGAAATAAGGTGTTAACCAACACTGACAAAAGCTCTAATTCTTTGATCATAAAGTTTCACCTCTTAAAACAGAGTTTGAATTTAGGAATTCATCACACGGTGGCACATTTGACCTCAGATAGACCCCGTCACCTCTTCTCAACAGTCTAGCACTGTAGGTATGAGGGCTTGACACTTCTAACTGTGGTTAATACTTTCCACACATGTTGCTTTTAAAAAATGAAATAGTGCTACCATTTTTGGTGCATTTAAACGCATTTGCATTTCATTCGAGGGAAATGAGTTTTTCTGTTTTAATTTCATCTCGGTTTCATTTAATTAAAGTCTAGCTCATTTGTCTTTGAAAACTTGAAGTGCTGGAGTTTGGCTAAATCACTCAAAATGAGTTTGAAATTTGGACAAGATTTTTTAAGCTGTGAATAAATTTACATCTGATGGTTCCCAAATCCCTGTACTCCCTCTTCCACCCTCAAGTTAATAGAATGCTTTGTTGCTTCTGAAGTGCTCGTTCATACATTATTTCACAATCTTTTCAGAATAGGCCCAACAGAAAGATAAATCAAGTCCCATTATCTGCATTGTACAAATAGAAACCTGAACCTCTGAAACAGTTTCAGAGAGATAGAATGCCTTAGCCAAGGTCACATAGCCCTTAGTCACTGAATTAAAATTATAGCTACATGTTCCAATTCAGTTACCATTGTCATTCATATATGCTTTCTTACACCCATCTTTCCCCAAGGAAAATGAAATTCTTCTCAAGTTTTCCGAGAGAGAGAGAGAGAGAGAGAGAGAGAGAGAGAGAGGATTAAGGCTGAATTTTAATAGTCCTAATGCCTACTGTGTCATAAGCTCTGGGGGAATCTGTTTACCAACTTCCTTATAGGTATTTTTTGTAGTGCTGAGGCTTGAATGGAGGACTTGTTGCGTGCTAGGCAAGTACTCTACAACTGAGCCACGCCCCAATCGTGCCTACAGCAGTTTGAGCTTCATAACAACACTTGATGCCTTATGGAGGAAGAAATGAGGTTAACATGAGGTAAATAACTTGCAGAAGCCACATGTGTGTTGAGTCTCTGCTCTCCTTGATTCTCCCTCAGGCAGTGACTGCATTGGTAATCCCATGCTAATCTACAATCCCGTGAAATACACAGACAGGAGTCCTATCGCCCCCGCATAGGCTCCAGGAACATTGCCATTGCTGTTGCTGATGTAGTTAGGTAACATTTATACATAGAAAACATAACAAGGCTAAATACCCAACCAACCAACCAACCAACAAACAAACAAACAAACAAAACCCAACCAAACAAAAAACTCCACGAGTTTGTGTACAACATTTGCCTTTCAGAAGTTTACCTTTTTATAGCTTGATGTGTTGATACATGGCAGCACAAAAACCACATGGGAAAACAGAAGGCCGCTTTCCTCAAGCAGGAAGTAGGCGCTTCAGACTTTCTCCTGTAAATACCACCAACTGCAAGCAACAAGGAAAGCAATGCCGACTAAGAGAATAGAGTCTTTCAGGTAGGAAACAAAAGTGAATAAGAGTCCATGTAAGTGGAGGGGGGAACTCTGTGTCAGAGCAATCCTAACAAGAGCTGCTCAGCTGCAATCGTTCATAGCAGATTTGAAGACAATCCTACCCTCTTACATGCGATGATTTGCTGTAGAACGTGAAGCATCCTATGCTCACTGGATTCCCAGGGTCAGTCTTTCATTTAATTTGTGAGTTAGAATTTACCTTCAGGCACTAGAAACTCAACAAAGTTTGCTTTTTTTCTTACATGTACTGTCCCCAAATTACAGTGGTGGAAATGAATACTTTTCAACTTTTGATGACATGAAAGCACTGTGCACACAGTATAAAATGTACTTTAGATGATGAATTTTAACCTTGTCCTAGGCAGCAATATGCAGTATGGTGTTCTCCCAATGCTGAGCTGGGCACGTAGCTTCTCTGCCCAGCCAGCCACGTAACTCCAAGGGCAAAGAGTTGGGATCCCACTGTTCTTCCTTGCCAGGTAGTTGATAAGCCATGCAAGCTATTCAGCAGTTCACTATAGAAACAGGCTTCGTGTCAGATGGTTTTGCTCCACCATAAGACGATGCGTTTTTATGTTTAACGCAGGATGGGTTCAGACACGGTGTTCTGTACAATTAGATATGTGAAACGCATATTCAGTGTATGATAGTTTCAAGATATTAAGTATTCGTGGAATTATAGCCCTGTCTTAATTGAGAAACAGCTGAATAACAAAATATGAAGCCACTCTGAAGTGGTGGCTGGCACCGTTTCAGCTGCCTAATGATGCTGCAGTGCACTGAACTAGCTATCATTTTGAATTTGTTTTATTATGTTTGCATGATGGCAGCTACCATTCATGTCAGTTTTTATCTGTGAAAAAGAGAGAGGCCTCATTGGTAGCAGTCCTCCTTTTTCTCCGTGAAAGGCCAATCTTCCCCAGGAATTATGTCCAGAAAGGCTCCAATATAGGTTTCATTGTTGCAGAATCAGGTCATCCTGCACTCTAAGACAGGTTGTGAAAATGAAAGCTGGTTGCTGCCCTTGATTCAGAACATATCATTACATTACAGCTCCCACTAAAATCAGAGTTTTATAATAAGGAAATGGGGAAAATACTGAGGAGGTAAATAATAGTGCCAGTAGCCCTTACTGTCTCTTTTTATTGTAGCAACAGGAATGCTCAGTGTTGGGCTTGTTGCACTAAATGGCGCAGAAGGAGGAAGCCTGGGTAGTAATTTTAACAGAATCTCAACAGATTTCATAAAGAAACAGGATGTTGTGGTAGAAAGTTACTCAGTGGTTAAGATCGTGTGTTGTTATTACAGAGGACCTGAGTCTTGCATGAGGCTTTAACAAGTCCTTTAATATTGCCCCCCTTCCCCCAGGAGATCCACCTTTCTCTTCTGGACTTCATGGGCACCCACACTCACATGCACACCCCTTACACACAGAGAGACACAGGCTCGCATGTGTTTTCTTAAGAACTGTGGTTTTGTTATGGATACTGCAGTATCCTCTAGGCATAGCATTGGTGCCAGTGGTTCATCTGGGCTTCAGTCTTTCCTAGAAATACAAGAATGTAGTTTCCTGTTGCTGAACTATTTCCTCTTGCACCTCTGTGTATTATTTTTCCCTCTTTTGTACCATACAATTTTTCTTGTGCTCCAATCTGAATGCAGTCATAAAACAAAACACAGTTGCCTTAGCTAAATTAGAATTTCAGATAAATGGAAAATACATTTTGTATTTATATGATGCATGTGATATTTGTAACATACATATGCTAGTGAATGATCTGTTATTGTGTGATATTCAAATTCAACTAGGATAGCTTTGTGAAATCTGACAGTCCTAAAGTTGACTGATTAGGGTAATCACAGGGGAAGAATCTTTGCTTATAGACACCTGCCTGCCGGGTAGAGCACTGGCCCACCTACAGGTTGCAGCCTTTGCCTTAGAATCTGCTGTTCACCCAGAGAACTGGAATTCCCTATGGGCAAAATGCAGGAAGATGTACTCAAGGAATTGTTGGTACCCTGATTCATCTGCTGGGCTTTGTGAACGAATGCCATTCCCAGAGTCCTTTGGACAGGTTCAACACAAAATGCTTGCTTCTGTTCTGTGCCTTTACTAATATATAGCAGATTCAGGTTTAATTTTGCCTTTTTCGCATGTCTGTCTCCCCATCAGAGACCCCATAGCATGTTCTTGTTTAGACACGGAATCCACAGACTTTTGTTATTGTTTTCTGACTAGCCTGGTACAATGTAGCACAGACTTGCCTTACATTTACAGTGATGCTCCTGCTTCAGACTACCAAATACTGAAGTTACAGTATCTCCACAGGTGTTTTGACTTCTACAATGGGTAGTGCCATGTGCACAGACCACAGGGTGCTATTTTCTACAATGTACACAATTACTTCTCAGTCATCCCTGTTTATCTTAAGTCTGTCCTTTGCTAAAGTTTTGACTCCTTTGGAGAGATCCAACAAATACATTGTATCTTTTATATGTAGAGAAGAGATGGAGGGTCCTGGGCATGGGAACAGAGCTAAATAAGTCCTAGGCTCTACTGTGATTTCTATTTTCTCATCCGATAGCCTTGCCTAGTCCTACTGTTATCTCTTGTGACTCATTTTTCCTTTCTTAGACCAAGGACAGCCAATGACACCAATACTCTTGCTATCTGTAGCTCATATAGAGCTGTTGTGTAATCAAACAATAATGACGATGTGAATAGATGTTCCTTATTTACGTGGTGCACAAGCCCTCTCTCCAGTCTCTCAGAGGATTGGTACATCTCTTTGTCAATGCCATAGGAAATAGGCTACTGTGCTTTTGAAATATAATGTAATTGTAAGAAAGCATTTCCATCAGGGGTCTAACATTTGTCTCAAGTAGCCGTGAGGATGCAGAGCACGGGCGATGCTCCTGCCTTGTTGTCACTGTTACACTGATGCACCTCAAACTCCTTGATCCAGCCTCCTTCATCTCTCCCCCTGGCTTTTTTTGTTGTTGTTAATGTTATAATGTTCTGATTCTCCCTCCTCCTGGGTACCCTGTTTTACAATAACCTTCAATCTATCCATTCCCATAGAAGCAAGTGAGGCTCTAAAATCCGCATCTATAGCAATGTAACTGTCCATATCTTATGATATATTGAGGAAATAAAAAAGTTGGATGAGTACCCATTCCCCCCAGTACCCTCCTGCCTTGCTTACAGAGAAGATGACAGAAAGGAGGGAAACAGGTTCTGAAAGTAGCTGGATTTGGGCTTGTGTACAGAATCTTCTATTACCTCTTTTGTTTTTGTTTTTGAGACATTAAGACAAGATCTTGTGTAGCTCGGGCTAGCTGCAAACTTGGTATACAGCTAGGATGACCTTAAACTCTGTTCCTCCTGCCTCCACCTCTCATGTACTAGAGTACAGCTACGGACTACTGTACCCAGATTTTGATTCTTCTGTTGTATAGGTTCCATGCACAAGTGTCCTTATCACTCACAAGTTCAACTTTTCTTCCTTTGTGAGACATAAGTCACACTCTGTGGCAGAGGCACATAAAGAAGGGTAAGTAAAATATCTTTAAAAAAAAAACACAAATTGCCACTCTATTAGGGATAATTCTTTTTTGAATTCTTCATCAGTTAGGGAAATACATAATGAAATAAGACATTTACACATAAAGATCTAACTTTTCTTGATTTACATGGAAAAATTGACAAAGCCAGTGTTGCTTTGTGTAGCCAGCTGATTTGCAGTCTTCAATGGCAGGGCTGTAGGTCTAATATTGACTTCTAATCTGCTCCCTTGTGTCCTACTTTGGATCATGAAAGCAAAGTATCATGTTTGAGTTTATATACAGATCTTCTCCAGTTTGGCACAAAATCATGGAGGTATCAGACACTTGTCACTTCTGTCGGATACAGCTTTGAGAAGTGATCATTACAGGTAGCAGCACACCTGTAGCTGGGAAACAACGGGAAGAGCTTCATGGCTTCATCAATGAAAGTGGAAGCTCATCCACATTGCTCTCTTAAAGGAGGCAAGATGTAAATATTGTAGGGCTTGCTTTCCATACCCATGCAGGACTCAAACTGTAGTCCCTTTTCTATTACATTTTTAATGTCTAGAACTCTCATTTTTTCCAAGAAATGACACAGCTTTTAAAGAAAACTGTGCGATATGCAAAGGCAAACTCTATTCTGTGCATGCCCTGCTCATTATGTAGCATGGTAAAAAATAACCACAGAAACCGTGTAAAATAAACAATATCGAAAATGTTCCCATAGTCTCCAGTGATGAAATTTACAAGCTGTATTTTGATATTAATGAAATGTATTTATGTGCACTCTGCCGCCCTTCTTCTTGAGAACAACACAGGACAGATTATTTCTTTCATTCTGCCAGAAAAGAAAGAATATAGGACCATGGTGGTGACATGGTCACTCCAACATTTGTACCAAGGCTTTACCTAGCATGGTTCTATGTCTATTTGGGACTCAGGGAACAGGAACATGAAGATTCATTTACTTTCAGGTGGTCCATAAGTGACATCAGAAGAGCCAACTAGTCAATGCAGGCAGAAATGGAACCCTGCAGCTTGTTTGGCAACAAGCTATTCAAGCTCTGTCATATTGGGACTGAGCTGGGAAGACACTCAAACCTTGGATATGAAGGTCTAGACACAGGAGACCATTTCCTGTGTCTGAGCAACTAGCATGCCTCAGTTTTGATCAATTTTAAATTGTGAGCACACTGATTAGGCACTGCCTGCTTATTTCCTCTTGATTGTTTCCTCCTCTGGTCATGAGGCAGCATGAGTTATTGACAAAATTCTTTCTGAATCCTAACTCTAATTTGTTCCTCGCTAGCTAGGAAGTTGTATTCAGCATCTTTAATATGTCTGAGCTTCATTTCCAGTCTGTAATTTAGACATAATGATACTCTACTATAGGTTTAGGTGTATACAGTTTCCATATAGATATTCATATATGAATCTATAAGATAATTAGTGTGCTTGTGACATATATGCAATTGATTTGAGCAAAGTGAGTTGTGCTGGTCAGTTTTTTTTTCTTTTCTTTCTTTCTTTTCTTTTCTCTTTTTAAATTTGTCAACTTGATACAAGCTAGAGTTATCTGGAAAGCAGAGTCTTGGTTGGAAACTGCCTCCATCAGATTGACTGTGGGTAACTCTTTGGGACATTTTTTTTAATTGAAGCCTGATATGCGAGGGCTCAAGCCACTGAAAGCAGTGCCGTCTCCAGGTAGGCAGTCCTGGGTGATATATAGAATACATGATGAGCAAGCCACTGGGAGAAAACCAGTAAGCAGTCCTCCTTTCATGGCCTCTGACTCAGTTCCTGCTTCTAGGTTCTTGCCTTGAGTTCCTGCCTTGGCCTCCCCAGATGATGGACTATAACTTATAAGCCAAATAAATCTTTTCCTCTCAAAGTTGCTCTGGGTCAGTGTTTTATCACAATAGATGCCTAACACATGAGCTATATGCATTCAGAATGAAGTCAAGAGGCTAAAAAAGAGCATCACACAGAGAATGTTGGAGTCATTTATCAAGTATTCCCTCAATATCTTCTGGTCATACAAGATATCCATGTGCCTCAGTTAAAATACTTAGTTTGAATTCTCCGTAATAACAAGGGAATGGCTAGGGCCGCATTTGGTCAATAAGATGCTAATGAAAGTTCCTAGAAAGAGCAGACTTCAGTTTCCATAGGAGAAGTCATTTTTCTAGTCTCTCTCTCTCTCTCTCTCTCCTCCTCTCTCCCTCCCTCACCCCTCCCTGTGTGTATGTTTTGTTTGTTTGTATTTATGTAGTGTGTGTGTGTGCGTGCGCGCGCGTGCATGTGTGTATATGCACACACATGTGGAAGCCTATGGCTGGTGTCTAGAATCATCTTTATGAGTCAATCTCTCATCAAAGCCAGGGTTCACAGATATGGCTCACCTCTTTAACCAGCTTGCTCTAAGGGTCTATTGTTTCTGTCGTCTGAGGCTAGAGTTGTAGGTGAGCCACCAAACCAATCTGGCATTTATATGGTTTCTGTTTATCTGAAATTTGGTCTTCATGCTTGGGGGCAAGTGCTTAAACACTGGCTATCTCCTCAGCCCTGAGACTGAGTCATATATACCTCAGGCTAGCCTCAAACTAAAAAAATGATGCACTGAGATGACTGGGTAATCACATTTAAGAGAATTAAATAAGACTCTTTCTTAAACCATGTACAAAAACAACTCAAGAAAGATCGCTTAGTCTAACTACTGACACCAAAACTTACAGGAGAAGTGAGAAAAAAAAACATGTGGGAACATTTATCTGGGCAAAGATTTCTCCCAAGAGCACAAACAGGTGCTCTGTTTAGGCCAATGCAGCAAACATTTATGAAATAGCTCTCTTTAGACCTCAATTAGTCAGAATATTATAACTGGGAGAAAGGAACTAGATGACATTGGAGTTATTATCCTGGATCACAGCAGAGAAAGAGGGAAGAAGAGAGAGAAAGGAGAGAGAGAGAGAGAGAGAGAGAGAGAGAGAGAGAGAGAGAGAAGAGCCAAGTTGTTTTGTTTATTTGACAAACATTGGTTTCTCAAATTTAAATGAGTGAACATTCCTAAAGTAACCCTCACTTGAGCACCATGCTTTTACTTTCATTGTTTTCCCAGTTGTTCATGGGGCTATCATACTCCATTATTTTCTCTTGTCCTTGTTTGAGTCTTTGTTGCTGTAACAAAACAACTTGGGGGAAGAAAAAGGGTTTATTTGACTTTTTCTTACACATCACAGTCCACCACTCAAGGAAGTCAGGGCAGAAACCTGGATGCCGAAACTGAAGCAGAGACCAAGGAGGAATGTTGCTTTCTGGCTTGCTCCCCTTGCTTTGCTCAGCTTTCTTTCCTATACAGCCCATGTCCACCTGCCTAGAGACGACACCACTCACAGTGCACAGGGCCCTCTTACGTCAATTAGTAATCAGGAAAATGGCCCACAGATATGTCTACAGCCAATCTGATGGAGGCAACTCTTATATTTAGGTTTCCTCTCCCCAGATGACTGAAGTCTATACACCATCAATCTTTATTATTTTTTTTCTTTTTGTTCTAATGCATTATCACTTTTTTTCTAGATTCTATTTTCTAGATCCTCCTGACTGAAGATCCTGGAATAGCAACTCATGAGACTCTAGATATTATTTACAAATACCTAGGCCATCAGAGTTAGATTCTTCTATGATTAGCTCATAACTTAAAACAACTCATCATACTAATCTAGACTTTGCCACACGGCTGGTTACCTAAGCTCAGGTACCATGTATCTTCTTCACATCCTGCTGGCTAAATCCCATGTGCCTGCCTCTTTCCCAGAATCCTCTCTGCCTACCAGGTGTTCTACCTCCTATTTTCTGCCTAAGCTATAGGCCATGGGTTTTTTTTAATTGACAGATGCTACATCCATACAATACACAAGAGATTTCTTTCATATAAAGGTTTACAGTATACATATGATTTATCAAGACAGACGTTCAGATTGGGCTATCTCACACTTACAGCAGCAAAGCTTTACAGCTGTCACGCCGAACAACCAAGTGGCCCATGTATAACAAGGTAGGTGTTAGAAACTCATTATGTTTGCTGTTGTTCTTTATTTAGAGAGAAATAAACACAAGGAAATGCTCATTTATCCAAGTTGCTATTTGGAGTGGCCTTCATTTCTACACATGTATCTTTCAGTGTGTTGCCCTCTTCCTTCCGTTCCTTCTTGTTTCTTGTCACTCATGTGTGTCAGCGATGAGTTATTTCTACTTTTAAAAAATCTGAGTCGAGCCTCATTTCATCACACAAAAAGTATTTTGTTGTTTACAGAATTCCTTGTATCTTCTTGTTTTTCTGGTTGCTTTTTCTTTTTTTCTCAGCTCTGCAGAAATCTGACTTCACTGTCTTCTTGCTTATATTGTTTCACAGAAGATCGGGCTGTCATCCTAATCTTGTTTGCTGTTTTGTTTTTAGTTTCAATTGTGATGTCCTATTTCAAATGGTTTTGCATGTTTCTTATGCTTGGAATTTAATAAGCATTTTACATCTGTGAATTTACAATTTTCTAAAGTTTGAAAAAATTTGGACTCTCGTTACCCATGTATTAGGCTACCCATGTCTTATATGTAGGCCATTAATTGGTGTGATTTGGAATTTTTAAAAGTATTTAAAATTTTTGTGTCTCAGTGTATTAATATTTGTCTAATATTAGTATAATAGGGTAATCCTCTGATTTCCTCTGCTGTTGCCAAATACACAAGACAACTCTCTTAATTTTTTTTTTAAAAAAAATTTGTTTTGCTTGTATATTGAAAACCTTCAGACCTCCGACTCAGCTTCAGGCTCAGGCAACACCTTCGGTTTGGCCTTTGGAAAGGGATCCTTGACTCTGTTGTGTCTTGAAGGATGGTGCCCTGGAGGGAACATGGATGAGGAGATCACATGACCAGACAGTAAGCCAGACAGCAAAGACGGGACAGTCTTGGCCTTTGTCGTTAGCCTCTACCGAAGAACAACACAGGTTCAGTGAAAGCCACATTAATTATGAAGATAGCACCCTTGATCATCCAATAACCTCCAACCAGGTCCCTATCTCAGTGTTTCTCCACCTCCCAATATCAACAAACTGAGAACCAAGCTTCCAGCAAGGGCCTTTGGGGGACAATTTTACCCAAGCTCATCTGGAAAGCACATCATATTACTGTGTATTCAGGTCCTCTAATTCTTTTCCTCCATGTCTAAATTGTAATTAATCCTCTGTACTTCATTTCACACACCCCTGTGCTAAAGTTCATGGCTATGAAAAGTTGATGGGGTTTTTACAATAATCTTCCTTTTGGTTACTTAAGTCATCAAACATGTGACATGGTTTGTAACATGTTTCTAGGTTAATTCTAGCATGTCAGCATTGAATCAATTTCCAGGCACCTGTAAAAGCCTGATTTTTGTGCTTCTTTTGTATTGTGGAGTCTTTTCATATGCAATGCCAAACATTGTAAAAATCTGTATCACTGAATGTTGAATAATTTTGTGTTTTATAAATATTCTTTCTTTTGAGACTTAGTAGGCAGAACCACAGCAGGACACACACCAGTGCTAACTGTTTCCCAGTACTGAGGCAGCCCTGTAAGCAGGCCACACCATGCCTCAGGAGTTCCAAGGCATCCCAGGTCAGATGTGGTAATGGACACTATCCTATGGCCAGCCCTGTGTAAACAATAGGTGCGGTTATCTTTGCTTGTCTCGGGTGGCTCATTTCCTCACTCATGGGCAGGCTCTTCACATGCGTACGCAAGTCCATTGTCAGAAAACACTAGACGAGGGACCCTTGCAGGTTTATGGGATTTTCTTTGTGTAACTTCTCGACCTCAAGTATACTATCCTACTAATTCTAACAATCTTAGTCTTCCAGAATCTTTAGCTTTATCTTCTCCTTGGAAGAGTCTTCCGGGTTCTCCTGGGTTTTCCTTTCATGACGCCACCTGGAAATTCTCTTACAGCACTGTTTATCTGAGCTGATCATAGCTCTCAATTTGTTTCCCACATCTCAGGGGTCATTAGCCTTCACTAACAAATGCCCGCTATCTTGGGCTGGGAAAATGATGAATAGTGAACTCTAGGAGATGGGAAACAAAGTGTGACCTGAGTTTGTAATCCTTAGAAAACCCACATTGAAAAGCCAGGCATGGTTTCATGCGCTTGTAACCCCAGCATGGAGGGGCAGAGGCAGGTGATCTCTCAAGGCCCATGGTCTCCCCGCCTAGCTGAGACAGCAAGCTTCCAATTTAGTAGCGTCCCGTGACTCACAGCAGCAACACAGGGGAATACAAAAGACATCTGGCATCCAGCCTGGGCTCCACATGTATAAACACATACAGGTGTGTGCGTACAATTTTGAACCACACACATGGGCCACACCTACTCACATATAAAACCATAAATGTCCAGTGTCTTAAAACCATTATTCCAGCTGTATTGCCAATGTTTTGAGCTTATGATGTAGGCTATTTATGCTTCCACCATCTTGGCCGGAAATGGAAGAGCTCCCTTCATTAGACTTTCTGCTCCCACAGTGCTAAGTGCAATGCCTATTACCTGAAAGAATTTATGGTGAAAGCATTGTCTAGTCCTGATACTGATGTCAGAATATGTCTTATTAAGCAAGGACTATGGGAGCCCCCATTAGTACTCATTTGCAGATGAAGACTTAAGACCTAAGATCTGCTTCTACCAGTGGGTGCCATCTTCCAATCTCATCAGCCAAGAGAACACCACAGAAACTTACAGAGAACATTTTTTGCATGCAGGATGAAGAGAATGTCTTTGTCTCCTCGGAGGAAAATTTTTATGAGGAAATGAGGCGCATTAGTCTTGCTTTTCCTCTCTGCCTCATGCTAATGGTAGTTATATGTCTGGAACAAAAAAAAGACACAGAACTGAATGAGTTTTCCCAGGATCTTGCATGAGAAATATCAGACACAGCAAAAGAAGAGCAGGCTTTATTCAAATTTGCATACAGCATCCTTCGGGGATGGACAAGCCAGCCTGTTACCAGATCCTAGCTTTCTCTTAGCTTCTCACTTCTCTCAGACTAGCAGCCCTTTCTACCTGTGTAAGCAGAATCACATCTAATGTGTTAAAATACAAAAGGCGTGTGAGCTTCTGTGCAAGCCCGATTTCCTGAATTAAAACTACGGCCTAATCTAATTTCTGGTCATCCCAGTCTTTCTTAGGATAGCAAATGTATCGGCTCTGACTAAATTCAACTTTCCATTTCAATGATAATAATAGGTAATTCTGTTTATTTAGCTATACCCAGTGGGAGCCTGGGCCTCATGTTGCTAGGGTAATTACTAATGCAAGTGTTGGCTATACATAGTCTGAGCTTTACTTTTTTTTTTTTTTTTTGAATTGCTGTGTCTGGCTTCATTCTTCCAGGATGATATTTTATTGCAAGATTTTGGCAGCGGCTATCTAATCAGCAGCAAGAGCATCTCCGGATGTGATGGGAGAAAGGACTTGTCCACAGTGGGGAGGTACACTTCCCGCCTCTATTTTTAGCTTACAACTCTATATGCCACACAGATTCAAAGGCTTTGGGTTTTACCTCCCTGGGAGGCTTATGGTAGCACAGCATGACTGTCCCAGGGAAGCAGTCAGTCCAACTGTAACTCCCTTAAATTGTCAGTTACTTTTTTGAGTTAGTTATTATAGACTTGGCTGGAAGCAACTGACTTGTTTGACTGAAACAGAGGACTTTAAGGGGTTCATTGGTTGCACCTTCCACAATCACTTTGGACACTTGTGTTCAGGGAAATTGTTGGCAAATAAAATTATCATCTTAACTCCGGGTCTAAGAAGAAAGCGCATACATAAGCGCGCACATGCTCACTGAAAGTGGTAATGATGTTATTAAATACTGAAAAGAAATTGCCTCACTTTCCTCTGAGTTCGCTCCTTTTCTGGGATTCCAGCTGCTACCACAACATCTTCCCCATCCGTTAACCTTGTAAACAATCACTGAGTGTGTTATGGGGGCACTTTAGCGATGATGATCATAGCAGCTGTGTACGCCCGGACCCTGACTTCATTGAGGTGGCTATCAAATAGAAGAGCTCTTTTTGCTAAAAATGAAAATAACATTAAAAAAAAAAGAACTAATTCTCAGCTGTGACATGTGCTGTAAAGTTCAAATACAGGGTTCTCTGATGTAAGAAGTAAAGAACTCATACAGTCTGGAGAGAGCGGAGTGGATAATAGCCTCATTCTCCTTGAGAAAGTGTCACTTTGGCTGCTGCGGGGGAGGGTGCGGAGAGTCTCACTCTGTGGCGCAGACTTTCAGAGCAAGGAGTGCATGTGTAATGTTTTCTCAGCTCTACACTCCATGCATAGTGCGCTGCATGCAGGAAGTAGACGCCACATCAATAGTTTTCTTGTAGCTGGATCTAAGATAGACACAACAGCTTGGAAGTAGAGAAACACCTGTGAAAAAACTAGCAGTGCCATAAGGTACACACTATGATACTGGTGAGAGAAACCCGTCTGCATCATTATAAAATGTCATGAGGTGACATCTCTCTTGACAGAGGAATTAGTAAATTATTCATGGATGAGTCTCAAAAAAAATGAGTAAATTTTAGGTGAGCACATACAGAAACTAGGAACTCCACTATGCATCAGTAGCCCTAGCAAGCATATGAAGACTGAAAAAAAAATAATATGGTCATGTGTAAGACCAGCAAGGGACTTATATTGACTAAAATGCAGTGTGATGTGAAAACATTCTAGAAATTTATATTGGAAAAACTCCAGACTAAAGAAGGTAGAGTAGTTAGAGAAAAAATAAAAAAGTGCATATGAGCGAAGAAAGAAGAGATCATAGATGCTTTCCTGGGTGTCTACTGTAGTATAACAAGCCAACCCAGAAGCCGTCAGTTAAATCAAGCATCAATCATCTGCTTAGCTCACAGGTGAGCGATCTGGATGGAGCTCAGCGGAGGAAGTCTGTCTCCCAGGCCATAACTGGACATGAGAGAGGCTCATTCATGCCCAGAGGATGACGCAAGCAAGCTCTCAGTTAGGATCTCAGCCTCTCAACAGGGGCTCTTGGAAATCCTGCTGGTGGCCTCTCCAGGCGGATTAGGCTTCCGTACACCACGATAACTATAGTTCAGTTGCAAGCATCCCAAATAGGTCCAAGTGGAAGCCGTGCTGCCATTTTACAACTTAGCCTCACAAATCTTGCAATGGCACGTAATGGTAACTAGAGCGATTTTAGTTACAAATTTACTCAGATCGAAGGGAAGTCTCCAAGTGTGAGTGCCGACATTACACTGAAAGCAGGGTATGTGGGATAGGGTATGCATAGTCACGTGTGGCAAATACAACCTAAAGTCTCGTTGTATTTCAAGTTGGCCGGATACCACCAGGTAAACAGAGTGACAAAAATGACCTTATCCCAGATATTGGTGTAAGCTATTAGCGGTAAGGAATGGAGCAGGTAGGTGCGTATGTTGGGAGAAAATAGAAAGAACGCCACAACAGTGAGGATTTCTAAGTTCTGGGTGTTTGTTCAGGATGCTAAATGGAGAGACAATCCGTTCTTGCTTATTTGCTGACTTGCACCAACAAGCTTGGATACTTAAGATGAACTTAGTATTGAAATGATACAAAGCAACTTAGATGTGGATCAGTCACATTCTAAGAAATGTCAGGGCAAGCACAACTTGCTACTTAGTTCATTCTCTCTATTTGGCTGTGTGAAACCCAGGCTCCCAAACCCCAGGGGTTTCTCCAGAACTGTGCAGAAGGGTAAAGGGAGGTCCTTCCACTAGCCACCCTGACATGGTACATAAAAGGCTGTGCACAGTTGCTGCTTGCCATCTTTCCCGTAACTTCAGATACTGCATGTTGACGCAGGACTGTTTTCTGCAACGGGAAGTCCAGCTCACGATTTTCCAAAAGTTCTTTCTCTCTCTGAAGCCCTTTCTCACTCACTCTAGTGTAAGCTGGGCTGACAGCCAGAGCAATCAGAGGAGTCCTCACAGGTCTGGTCAGAATCAAATCAGCCAAAGAAAGAAATGACTGGGTGAGCGTGCGTGCCAGCTTTGGACAGAATGGGGGCAGAGGTGCTCCGAAGGGGAGAGAGACCACGGGGGACAGTCTGTCAGGAGAGGTCTGTGGGGAGGAGGCTGCGTTTGACATGAGTGCCAGATCCCTGGCAGCCTGGGTCTCCACTGTAGCAGACTTGAAAACAAGTGTATGAAAAAAAAAATATCCTGGTTCCAAGTTGAACACCAAGGTGGGTCCCTTTCCACTCAGGTCGTATTCTTGATATGCTCCTCAGCTGTCAGTCCATAGCCACAGTCTAACACCAGCCCAACCCTACGTTGTCCTTGCTGTGTAAATATATTCTGCTGGCTATGCCAACTACACTTGCAGGGGTTTATCTGGTGCCCTGCCTGCATTGAAAGAAATTCTCCTGAACAAAGACTACTCAATAACCTGTCTTCCTTTGCATATGGTCCTTTCTTGATCATATTCCTACAATTCTACACTGTGTCTACAGTATATGTCTTAGACATTTTTTCTATTGCTGTGATAAAGCACCAAGACAACTTACAAAAGAAGGCATTTGCTTAAGTCTCTGAGGGTTAGAGGTTGTGATGGTAGAGAGGAGAAATAGCTAATCCCTCACATCTTGGTCCACAACCATGAGGCAGAGGCAGAGATGTAGAGGGATTTTAATTCAGAACATGGCTGCTCTGGCAAGACATCACATCTAAAGACCTTCTAGGTCTGTATGATCCAGCTAGAATACAGACATGTCTTTAATCTCAGGAGACAAAGGCAAATGAATCTCTGAGTTCAAGGCCATCCTGGTATAGAGCAGGTAAAGGAAAAGACAAGCTTTTCAGATCAAGAAAAGCTTAGGTCCCAGCATGGTGGCACACACCTTTAATCCCAGCACTCCAGAAGACAGAGGCATGCAGATCTCTTGAGTTCTGGTCAGTGATGTTAAGGCAGTTCACTTGAGTCAGTGAGTTGAGAGGCAGTGCAGTGAAGCTGAGTTTATGGCAGTCCGGTTTGTGAAGCTCAGAGGCAGGTTTTACTGGGAGAGCTTTACAGAGACAGGTTGAAGAGAGAACAAAGTAGACACAGGTGAAGGCAAAAGGAGCCAGAGAATAAGGAGCCAGAAGATTAGAAGAGATTGCTAGAGTTAGTTTGACTCTCCCATTGCCATTGTATGCTATGCCACTTGAAACTAGTCACATCATCTCATGAGAACATAAAGGGACTGGAGAGAAGGGAGGTTCTTGTCCCTAGGAGAGATGTAAATGAACTATGTATGCGAAGGAGGCTGATGTTTTACCTCACTTCTCACTTCTACATGTTCTTGGTAAGCTCATAATCATAGGTCCTTCTAGCAATCGGGCATCTACATGTTCTTCCACTGGTGAGGGAGGGCATGGCCATAAGAATTTTCTACATAGTAATGGCCCCTGGATTTTAGAAGTTTTCTGATAAGGGATAAAGACTACACTTATCTGTGGGTATCATGTTACTGGCTATTGATGGGAAATCTACAACCATTCTTCCTTCCTCTTTGAAACAAAGCCCATACCCGGCCTCTGTAGCCTTCCATCCTATGTCACACAGGCAGGCAGTAGCCCTGGGTAGAGAGGATGCCCTCAAAGAGCTGCACAGCATCGCCGGCTCATGTGTAGGCTTTGAGCTTTTTCAAACCTACTTTACTTGGGGTTCTTTAATGCTTATACTTCCCTTCCAGTGCACCTACTCTAGATAGGAGAGAAAAGAGGTTAATGGGAACAGGAGAAGTAGACCTTGATAGACTCTGTTCCTTGGAGTGAGTCCACTCTTTGACTTCAGGATTCCAGTAAACCTGTTAAACAGCAAACCAGCAAATTCTCAAAGGTGACTGCAACCGCAGCAGTGGAAATCCAGAGCAGCAGCTGGAACCCGGAACTTCGAAGCAGCCTCTGAATCCATCCTCTCTAAGAGCATCTCAAAGTGGAACGATGAACAGTCAAACAGTAGGAAAGAACGCCAAGACCAAAAGGCCAAGCCTCTCAGTCCGTACTAGGATGCTTACCAGTTGTTGAAGACCATGCCCCTGCAAGAGGCAGTTCCTCTTCTAGTGGGCAAACAGCACGTGTTCTCTCAAAAGTCTGTTTCCAGAAAAAAAAACACTGCATACTCTTTTTTTTAAATTTTTTTATTAATTTATTCATATTATATCTCGATTGTTAGCCCTTCCCGTTTCCTCCCATTCTTCCCTCCCTCCCACTTCCCCCCTTCTCCCCTCCCCTATGTCTGTGATTGAGGGAGGCCTCCTCCCCCTATATATGCTCTTAGAATATCGAGTCTCTTCTTGGTAACTTGCTATCCCTCCTCTGAGTGCTGCCAGGCCTTCCCATCCAGGGGACGTGGTCAGAAAAGGGGCACCAGAGTTCACGTGAGAATCAGATCTCACTCTCCACTCAACGGTGGAGAATATCCTATTCGTTGGCTAGGTCTTGGTAGGGGTTTGAAGTTTACTGCCTACATTCTCCTTGGCTGGTGCCTTAGTTTGAGGAGGATTCCAGGACCCAGATCTGCCTGTCATAAAGTTCTTCTTGTAGGTTTCCAGGACCCTGTGGGTCCTACTATTTCCCCATTCTTCCATGCTACTCTCGCCTAAAGTCTCAATAGGATGTCCTCTCCTCTGACCCACTTTCTTGATAAGTAAAGTTTTTCATGGGAAACACTGCATACTCTTACACAAGTCTGTTTTACATCCCACACTTGGGATCAAAACAAAAACATGTTTATCCACTACACTCATGTGCTTTCCTTTGCTGAAACCCCCTTTCTCAATGTATGCTGATCATCTTAGTAGAAAGAGGGAAGGGATGTCCACATGAGAAGTTGACCATGACAGTGTTGAAAGCTAGCAAAATTACACTATTTTCTTTTGTAAAATTAATTTAATGTATGATTATTCAGCAACAATGATGTTTTTAAGAATTATAAGAAGCAAGTTTGTTAGTATTTTAAAAGAATTTGCATGTCACTCTTCTCTTTGAGACCCGGGAATTAAAAAAAAAAAACCAGTATTCTCAGAAATTTCAAATGTATGGTTATTATCTTAATATGTTTTAACTGAAATAGAATAATAACACTCCTTCCTCTCTTTCTTCTCTCCAGCCCCTCCTACCTATCCTCCTTTGAACTCTTCCCATACCCTCTCCTTCAAAAGCTAGCCTCTTTTAAAAAGTCTTCCTGCATAATGGATGTAAAAAGTATAATGCATAAATGTATGCAAATGTAATCTGCTGAGTCCAGTTTTATTGGTGGTATGCATATAGTTTCAGTGCTCACCACCCTGCACTGGACAACCAATAAGGTCGGTCTCTCATCCTTGAGAGAAGCTAATTCTCCTCCTTGTCCCAGCAGTCATCCATTGCCTACTTTGTTGTCTTTGAATATACTCCTAAAATCATCACACTCTATTATTTGGCTAGTTAAAAAGTCATATTTAAAGAATAATGTGCACTAAGTTTAGTAGTGCTTATAAAGAACTATAGTCTAAGAAACGTTCAGAAAACGAAAACCATAAAATTCACATCTCCCACTTATTTTCAAAAAGGAGTCTCATACACAGAATGGAAAGGGATGTCCATATGGCAGGATCAGATGCATTCTAGACACAGAAGAGGGCTCTGTGTGGCTTTCCCCTGACCTCATAACCCATTGTGTGTCTCTTTAACAATGCCCTGTGCCCAGGCCTAAAGGATGGGAAGAAAGCCCACCACCATGGGGAGAAGGCAGTGAACCACACTCTGAACCCAGAGTTTCTTGGAAAGCTCCAGAAGCATTTATGGCAGCAGAGTGGGAAGGGAGCAGGGTAAATGCCAAGGGCGATCAGCTTTAGAACAACCGTAAATCCTTCCAGTAATAGAAAGGACACTTTC
Source organism: Acomys minous (assembly GCF_964271855.1). Taxonomy (NCBI): domain Eukaryota; kingdom Metazoa; phylum Chordata; class Mammalia; order Rodentia; family Muridae; genus Acomys; species Acomys minous. Next base: position 112,214,207 of record NC_140494.1, read on the forward strand.
CTGAGGATGCTCCACTAAACAAGAAGAGATAAAACATGTTGACAAGAATAGCTTGCTATTCTCATAGCCCTCAAAGCTCCTTTGTGGCCCTACTAAATAATATAGGGACTGAATGGTTAAGAACATAGGAATAGAGGCCACAGTTTCAACCTCCCCTGATGTCCACTGCCCAGGGCCAGACGACCTACATTTTAGCTATTCTGATTTCCTGAAAAATGCTAGTGCTCTAATTATAAACTAAACCCCAAATACCTCGCCAACATAATTGAATGAAATTAAACCAATCAGCTGCAGATGAATCAATTTAAGTAGCTCCATGTACCTGAAGAGGAACGTTAAAACTACAACCACCAAATCAGGAAAAGGTGCCACAACACTTCCTCCGTCAACTCTTCAAGGCTCCTTCAAGCCCTCCGTGAAGGGCCCTTGGCACTCTCGGCTTGCCTTCTTGAGGGCCTCTGCAATTCTTTTGAAATTGCCTAATTGGATCTGGTTTTACATTTGGCAAGCCTGATCGTGGTCAAATTTAGATTAAGGAGCCAGAGCAATTACAGCGTGTGTGTGTGTGTGTGTTAAGAGGCAGAAACCCCTGCCCTAGGAGCTATTAATTCATTAGGCTCTAGAAGCATATGTAGATAAATGGACTGCTTGGGAGCTTTATCAGACTGGAGGCCAGGAGGAAAGAGATGAGAAGGGATGGATGGATGAGTGGTGAGATAGTTACTACTGAGTGTCAGTGTCCAGCCATCTTGGATGGCCTAGGACAAGTGCATGGGAAGGACTGTGACGGATATTATCTTAGGTTAAGTTCATTGAGGTGACGAGACCCTCATTGAGGGTGGCAGTATTCCATGGGCTGGAGCCTGGCTTAGATACAAAGGAGAAAGTGAGTGAGACACAAATGTGCATCTCTCTCCGGTCCTGGACTGAGCAATGCAACATGACTAGACTACCTCAGGGCCCTGCCATTGTGACTTGCAGCACGTAGTATCTAAATACTGGCTCCTGCTCACAGCACCAGAACTCTTCTCCTTTAAGGGGAGAAATTGGGAGAGTAGGGGTTAAACACATGATGATTTAGCCAGGCACATCAGCCATGGGAAATTCAGGTCTACCTCTACCTCCACCTGGACTGCCTTTAGGGACGTTAGTTTGACACCCCAAGGCACAAGGAGACAGGCCAGGGACTGTGAGAAGACCAATTGGCCAGAGATGACCAGTGTGACTCTCATCTCGGCTCCTCCAGTTACTAGCTGAGGGGGCAAACTTGACTGAGCCTCAGTTTCCTCATCTGACCAGTAAGAGATTCTCTTTGTACTCTTGTACCCTCATGCACATGACAAGACTTTAGTAACAGTAGGCATGGGAGCTTTTTGTAAATTTAGAAGTGCTATTAAGAAGGAAACCATTCATTCACACGAATGACATTTTGCACGAGTGCTACTGAAAAGCAAAACAAAACAAACAACAAACCAAAAAAAAAAAAAAACCCACCTCAAATGCAGGCAGGGTGTGAGGTCCACAGATCCCCACACTCTCCGTAAGAGCAGAACTCCAACACTTAATTTGCATGCATTTTCTTGTCCTTGATAATGTGAAAGGAAGGGAAATATGGGGGGAAACAGTTCTCTTGAAGGCTCTGCTTTTGGTCTTCAGTACTTTCCAAGCCCAGCTTCGAAGGCAGTGTGGGCAGCTCCATGCAATCAGCAATAGAGCATGTCCTGCACAAGACAGCTCCCCGAAGGGGAAGGCTGCTCAAACACTGTTTCCATGGCTGCCTGCTCTAACAATATTTTTACTGAACTAAGCACTGCTAATTTTAGCCATGGATTATCTGGGAAGCAAGGAGGAAATAGATGAAAGGCATTTTTTTTTACCTGAGCCACACTGAGCCCCGGAGGACTTTTTACTAAAAGCAAGTCACTGCTAGAAAAGGCAGATGTGTAAGTCTGGAACGGTGGGGACATTCATCAGCCCTTGGATATAGAAACGACGTACTGATTCTCTGATGCAGGAGGAAATGGAGACTTCGAAGGAAAATGATTTGATTCCAAGTAAGCTATCATCCCAGCAACCTTAATTCCCACCCTGGCCCCTTGTCCGAGGCTTTTCCATTATTAGAACAACATTTGCTTTGAGAGGTATGCTATTATAGATAGTAGTTTCTGGAAGCGGCCTCAGTTCTGTGAAAGGATTTAAAATAAAGATCTGCATGGAGACAGAAAGAACTACTATGACAAGGTTACTTTGACTTTGAATGTGACATTAAGGTAAAAAAATAGCAATTGACTATATTCCATTCACAACAATAGAAGGGCTAAATAAATACGATAGAGAGTATAAATAAACACGATAGAGGGTATAAATAAATGAACTTAAAATAACTCTGAAAAAGTTGGGAGATATAGATATGTCCTTGAGGGTCTTAGACACAGGCACACTGCCTTCCACGAGCAACAGTCTTCTGTAAAGTCTTGGATTATTCACATTGCTGAGGTGAACATTATCCATGTTCTAAAAGAGGAGACAGGGGGGCCTTGTGAACAGGTCCCACCACTTAACCACTCTCTGGATATTGTCTCTTTTCTCTGGTCAGTAGTAAAAACAAAAGCATCTTGAGCATCTCCATACAATAGAAATTCTGATGATGTTCAAGGTCAGAGACACCTAGGCTCAGCGTCAACTCCACGGAGGCATGATCTAAGGTAGAACTCAGAGGCAGTGCTCCTGTGGCCTCGCAGTACTCCCCTTGCATCTTCTTTCCATACCAACATGTAGAAAACTAAAACAGAATGTTATGCTACAGGGAATCGTAAAGCATAAACCGAAGTGAATTGTTGTTAATCACGGCAGTGGGGAAAGAAATCTTTCTCAAAAGTCCTCTGAGGCACAAACTGGCTTCTGGACAGGGAACTTCAGGGAGCACAGAGGAAGCTGGCTGAGGGAAGAAAAGCTATCGCCAGATGCTTCCCTCAGGGGTCACTCTTGACTCAGAGAAATTGTAGTCTGATTGCTCCGAGACTCCACCAGCTCAGCCAAGGGTGGAGTTTGACCCCTAAAGGAAGAGCTGGGAAAGCTAGGAGGATATTGAGGCGTGCATTGCCCTGAAGGGATTCATTCCAGATACTTGATGGCTATTCAGGCTGCCTCCCTATCTCAAGGATGCCGCTGCCCTATCTCAAGGATGCCGTATGACCAAAGTTTAGAGTGGTGGGACTTAACGTGTCCCAGAGGAAGCAGCTCTAGGGCACACAGGCCAGAGGTGAAAGGAATTAGGGTAATCTGGAAGAGAAGAAAAAAAGAAGGTTCCAGGGCATGACGAGCTTTGAGAGCTCAGGATACGTGGAACAGATTGCCGTGACTAGACAGTTTATGGGCATGAATGCATCTGGGTCACTTCAGGTCACATGTGCCCCAAGGAAGAGCTTGAATATAACAAGTAACTAGCTGAGGCACTAGAGGCCTTTCCGTATTCGAGGGAACTCCAGCTGTGGTATACAGGGCGGGTACGGGGGGGGGGGGGGGGGGCAAATCCAGAACCAAGTCATTATTATTTACATCTTTTTGTCTCATTGGGTCCCTTTTTTTGATATGCAGATTCAGCTTCAGTACTGTCATAGTAACATGAAGTTTTTAAATAACATGGGAAATGATTACAGTGTGTCACTAAGTGAAAAAAAAGAAACAGAGGGGGGCAGGGTGGGGCGGGGCGGGGAGAACCTCTAAGTCAGTTTGACATCGACTTCCTTCTCCAAAAAAAAATAAATATTCTGGAAGGAAATGTCAATTTAATCAAGGAGTAAAGCTTTCTTAAATTCCTTTAAGAAATTTATAGAACATTCTCCACAGTTGAGTGGAGAGTGGGGTATGACTTTCACACATACTCTGGTGCCTCATATTTGACCATGTCCCCTGGAGGGAGAGACCTGGTGGCACTCAGAGGAAGGACAGCAGGCTACCAAGAAGAGACTTGATACCCTATGAGCAGATACAGGGGAGGAGGTCCCCATCAGTCACAGTCATAGGGGAGGGGAATAAGGGGAAATGGGAGGGAGGGAAGAATGGGAGGATACAAGGGATGGGATAACCATTGAGAAGTAACAAGAATAAATTAATAGAAAATTTTTTTTAAAAAGACAGTTATAGCTTTTTTAAAGAATGTTTTTGGTTGGCTGGTTGATTTGGTTTGGTTATTTCAAGACAGGGTTTCTCTGGGTAGCCCTAGCTGTCCTGGAACTTGCTTTGTAGATCAGGCTTGCCTTGAACTCACAGCGATCCACCTGCCTCTGCCTCCTGAGTGCTGGCATTAGAGGCAAGTGCCACGACCATGGAGGTATCTTAAAATAGAGCTGGAGTCAGAAGTGATGAGTGGCTCCAAGGAAATGATGTTTCCCAGGCACAACAGGAATTATGGACCTGAGAACTTACAAAGACTCTGACAACCAAAACTCCAGCACGGAGAGGAGGCGCAGGCACAGAGTCCTGCCCTAGCTGAGAAGTTACTTGCAATTGATAGTTTCTGGGAAAGGGAAAAACATCAGTTTTATTCAAAGGAATGGTGCTGGGTACATCAACCGCACCCAGGGCAGGCATAGTTGAACAACACAAAATGGAGTCCACAGTTTTATTTCTTTCTTCATTTAATTTTTTTTGTGTGTAGGAACATTCAGGAATATGATGTTGGCTGTTTAGGAAGGGTGCCCTTGGAGAAGCTGGGAGGAGAGGACGAGTGTAACCAAAATATAGTGCGTGAAAAAATTTAAATGTTATTTAAAAAGACTATAAGCCAAAAATAAAAGTAGTAAAATAGATGAGATATACTGAAAAAAGTTTTCACTTCCATTTTCTTTCTAAATAAAAATAGAAGCTAAAATGTTCATTAATAAAGGAAGGTGGAGGAAAATTTAGCAAATTTAAGATAATATCTGTTGCATATTAATAATATAAAAATAGAAAATTTTAAAAGCTGTCCAAATAATTGCACAGTGTGCCTGTGAAGGTGTGTACATATGCATTTACATATCATTGTACGTAAGATCATAAGCTCAGGGTCTGAGAGACAACTCAATAGTTAAGAGCACTTGCTATTCTTACAAAGGACCCAGGTTTGGTTGCCAGCATCCACATGGCCTCTGACAGTTCCAGGGGATCTGATACCCTTTTCTGGCCACTGCGTGAACTGAATACAAGTGGTACATTTACATACTTGCAGCCAAAATACACATATAAATAAAATAAATAAATTTAAAATAACTTGAGGCCATATGCTCAAGAGTTGTACACTATCGCTATGTAACCCTGGGTAAGTTTATTAGCCCTGCTACATATCAGCTTATACATTAATGACAGAAAGATAACAGTAGTCCCACCTTACAAATTTGTAAGGATTATGTCAGTATGGAAAAAGACCTTAGACCAGTGGTTAGCACATTGATCACTCTGGCAATTGTTATTACTGCTGAGGCAGCATCAACAATATTAGCAGTGCCTACAGAGCCATTTTCAGCATTCAGTGTCCAGGTTATTAGTTTTGTGTGCTGTATATTGTATTATATACTTCTTTAATCTTATTTATAAACTGTCTATCAATGGCATCTATTGATTTAAATATTGGCGTGTGCTGTTTTTACCAAAAAATAAAGTTAAGTGCTCTACAGAGGCAAATCTTCAACAAAGCCAAACCAAACAAAAAAGAGCCAGGTGTGATGGCACTTGGGAGGCAGAGGCAGAGGCAGGCAGATCTCTGAGTTTGAGACCAGCCTGGTCTACAGAGTGAGTTCCAGGTCAGCCAGGGCTACACACACACACACACACACACACACACACAGAGAGAGAGAGAGAGAGAGAGACAGAGAGAGAGAGACAGAGAGAGACAAAGAGAGACAAAGAGAGACAGAGACAGAGACAGAGAGAGAGAGAGAGAGAGAGAGAGAGAGAGAGAGAGAGGAAAAACAACCCTCAGAATCAGATGATCTAATAAATAGGCATTTGGACTCTTAACTGCTTTGTAACATGCACAGCTTTAGATGCTATGAGATCAAGTCCAGGTCTACACAACCAGCATGGCAGAGTGCCCAAGCTGCAATAGTGGCACTTACATCTTGGAGTAGGGTGACAACATCCACATAATAGACCCACTCAAGAGGATGGACAAGTAAACCTAGTCAACTACCTGTGGCTGCTGAGATCATGGCCCCTAGAGGAAATCCTACTGCTGCCATTTTCCTAAATTAGGGCGGTTACCGGCTGCTTTCTATGTACCCGGACAAGTGTGGCTCTCATCCTTCATCAGCGAGGATTCTTTCTGAAGCAGGCACAGACCATCAAGGAAATCCGCAACTGGTCAAAAATGCAAAGAACTAACTGCACTGTTTAACCCCAATTGAAACATCTACAGAACAATCTCTCTGCGCCTAAGGCTCATGGAACATCAGAGAAGAGAGGGAACGAAGATCAGAAGAGCCCGAAGACGAGGACATCTGCAGTGAGATAGTGTTTTCTCTATATGACAAGGAGTTGCATGCATGAAGTCATAGCAACATGGCTATCTAAACATGACCTGTACAATGACAACACCATTTGACATGCCAATATAGATGGGAGAAATCTCACAAGATCCACCCCTATATGAAAATCCACATACAATTAATGGCTGGTACAAGAAAGAAAATCAGTCTTCTCCAGGATAAGGCCCCTGACCATTTATCTAATCTCAGATGATCAGCCTTAAGCACATAGTCTACAGATAAGCAATAAATGGACTGTGTGTGTGTGTGTGTGTGTGTGTGTGTGTGTGTGTGTGTGTAACAATAATAATTAAGAAGAGATGCTAATGACGCTGCGGTGGAGTGTGGGAGACATGGGGGACTTAGTGGGAAATATGGGGCTGAAATGATGTAAATACAGTATGCATGTATGCAATTATCAAAAAAACTTAATAATCAGTTTCCTCTGCGTGGACACACTATGGTTTATGTATTTTCAGGTGTATGAATCTGTGCGCGTGTGTCCATGTGTGCACAAAGAGAGAGCAGAGGTCAAGGCAGCATCCCTCCTCTGTTGTTCTTCACCTTATTTTGGGGATAGGACCTCTCTCACTGGACCAGGTACTCACGGACCAGCTAGACTGACTGGCCAGCACATGCAAGGACCCACTTGTCTCTGTTTCCAAAGCCCCCAGTGCTGGGGGTTATAGCACATGTCACCACAGCATGCTTTTTATGTGGATACCAGAGATTCAAACTTACTTCTTCATGCTTGCCCATCATGCACTTAACACACTGAGGAGTGTCTCCAGCCTCTGCAAAGACTTCTTCGCTGGAATTGTGGGTCCTGGTTTGAAGTCCCACATCCAAGACATAAGAATTTGGTGTATGAACTTGGGCCACCTAAAGAACATCCATGAACTTGACATTGCACATCCATTGATTGTGAGTCATCAGTTTCTAATCATTTTCTAATTATCTAACAGTCTTGTTAGCTGATGAGATAATAAATATGAAAATTCACTATGAGCTGTAAATTTCCATACACAAGCAAAAATTTCCCAATAAATTAATTCCCTCACTGATTCTATACTTCTCATTTCTCTGCTTGAAAATTGCCAATCTGCTCAAGGCAGGTCACCGTGCTTATCGATCAGGTCATTACTGTGGCATCTGCAAGATCTGGGCAGCAAGAGGCTCTCTAGGATGCACTAGACTGTTACAAGTCAGCAGCCCCTGATTACGCAGAGAATGGCAGTGTTGGCTGGGATTTTTCTGTGCCATTTCCTTCCCTGCTTCTCTTTCTTGTCTGCTTTTCCTCACTTCATTGTTTATTAGCAACTGTGCTAAGAGTAAGGGGAGAAATAAAGAGCAGACACAAGGCAAAAAAATACTGTAAAATTTTAGTGAAAATGGCATAGTTAACAAAGACGCTGAAACTTACCATTAACCTACAACTTCCTTGACACAATATATAGCAAAGTACATACTTTCCACTCTCTCAGACATGAAGGCCTGAGACTTAACACTAATGACAGTCATTAGTGTTCAGAATGAAGCTTTCCTTGCCAAATTTCATTGCTGTGTTTTGAGTTGAGAACACCTACTCATAGAAAATGATGGATACCCACAATCTGTGCCTTTCTATAGGAAGCCACCTTCTGAGCTTGGTGAAGGCCCTCAGTCGTCCCCTCTCCACAATAGGAAGCTCATTTGCATATCTAACTCACATCCTGTCTCTGAGAATTGATGAGCATTTCCAGTGTCAAACAGACTTTGTGTTCAGAAACATCAGCATTAGAGTTTCTTCCTTTGGTTGTTGTTTCTGTATCTTGATTGTCACATTGATTCATTATAAAAATTGAAGGCTTGTCTAGCTTGTGGTTAGGAGGCTGGGAGAATCAAGGTTAAACGTTACATCTGGGAATGTGTTGTTGCTAGTGATGAGTCCCTGCAGACTGTTAGGCACTACAGGGCATCAGATGTCCAGAGGATACATAAAGAGATAGATTCAGACGAATAACAGCCTCACGGAACCCACTAATCCATCACAACGCCATGACTGTGCCGCTTTACTCGCTAGGGGAGAACCCTCAGGACCCAATCACCTCTTAAAGTTCAGTTTCACCTTATTGCTTGGTACCTCTGAGTGGAAATCCGATTCCAACAAGAATCTCGTTAAGGGTACTCAAACAACACCAATGAGAATATGACAACACAGCTGTCACGACATCGCAGTCAGACTTTGTTATTCAAGTCCCTGGCTTGAGATAAAAAGCTAAGCCAGTGCTAAAGAAAGTATGGCCTCACTGAAGGAATGATGAAAGATAAGAGGATCTCTGTTGGCTAATTTTATGTCAACTGGGCACAGGCTAGAGTCGTTTTGGAAAGGGGAACCCTAACTGGGGACAAGCCATACTAGACTAGCCTGTAGGCATGCCTGTGGTGCGTTTTCTTGATGATCACTATGGAAGGGCCCAGCTCACCAAGAGCAGTGCCACCCCTGGGATGGTGGTCCTGGGTGCTACAAGAAAACGGGATGAACACGCCACGAGGATCAAGTCATTAAGCCGCATTCCTCCATCACTTCTGCTCCAGTTCCTGCCTCTAAATTCCTGCCCCGAGTTCCTCCCCCAGCTTCAGTGATGGCTTTATAAGCTTTAAGGTTCTAAAGCTGTCCCTCCACAAGTTCCTTATGATAATGGTGCCCTATAACAGCAATAGAAACCCTAACTAAGACAGAAATAGGTACCAAGTCATGAAGTATTGTTATGACGAACCTGACCGTGCTGTTTTAGGGAGGACTGTGGAAGGGCCTTGAACTTTGGATTTGAATAGCCCTTGTGTGTTTAGAAGTTGTGGGAACTTAAACACAATGCTGAGAGCAATGCAGATAGTGAACTGCGAAGCTTCAGAAGGAAGCAAAGACGCTATCACAGCCGTTCATGTAATATTTTGAATTAAGAAGCACTAACGTGAAACCTTTGTTTTGCTGAAACAATCATTGCTGGCTAGTTAGCTAGAGATGAAAAATTAGTGGTGATTAAAAGGAGACCCAGCGTCATTGAAGTAAACTATGCTTGGAAGTGTTTTCTCGGGGTCAACATATATAAGCTGTGGCCTAGAGATTGCTAAGGCTTCATCTCACACTGGCAGCCTAGCTTGGTGTTGTGTTGAGAGTCATCCAACTGGTTTTGAAGGCATGAAGGGGTCAGAGACAGTAGCTGAGGCTTGGTACTGTGAGAGACTCCATGATTCTATTGGTAAATGTGCACCTTCAACTGAAGTAGAAACCCCAGGAGTGAAGGGTCATGGAGAGAAGTTAAGACTCAGCACTATATGACAGGGTCAGTGTCCCCAAAGGAGGTCAAGAGGAGTTATTGTTGATGATACAGCCTAGTTGCTGAGACCCTAACATTTTGGAGATGCCAGTACGATGAGGTTACAGTCAGTGATAGCAGTAGCCATGGACCAGAGCCAGCCTGATCCTAGACAAGCTGTGTGTGCTGTGAACAGCAGAACCGGAAATTGCAACTGCCCAAGCCCTTAGGAGCTCAGGAGACTGTGAATGAATCTCAGGCACTGGACTCTAAGTTATTTATACTGTTGGAGTTTGGTTTTGCTTAGTTCATATTTTGACTGTTATGATCCTTCCTGAAATTAAAAAAAAAAAAGTATTCAACTTACTTTTGAGTTTGTAGGAGCCCACGGTTAAGAGTCTTTGGATATTTTAGAGAGATGTTAGATGTTTTAAAAAGATAGGAATTTTAGAATTTAATTTTTTAAAGACCACAGGGCTTGTAATATTTGGAATATGTTTTAGATTGAGATGCTGATATTAATGACATCTTGCAGACAAGAAGGATAAAGTTATGGTTTAATAGTGATGTGTTTGTGTGTCAAGTTGACAAGGGGTCAATTGTGTTGACTAGTGTTATGTCAACTTGACACAAGCTAGAGTTGTTTGGAAAGAGGGAACCTCAATTGAGAAAATGCCCCCTACTAATGCTACTTTGAGCAAACCTGTGGTGCATTTGCTTGAGTGATGGTTGATGGGAGAAGGCTCAGTTCACTGTGGGTGGTTCCACTTCTGGGCTGGTGGCTTGTAAGAAAACAGGCTGAGCAAGTCTTGAGGAGCAAGTCAGTAAACATTCCTCCATGGCCTCTGCATATGTTCCTGCCTTGAGTTCCTGCCCTGACTTCCTTGGATGACGGACTATAAGCTACTAGGTGAAATAAAACTCCCCCCCCCCCAAGGTGCTTTTGGTCAATGTTTTATCACAGCAATAGAATCCCTAAGACCTGAATTTAGGCTTGGAGAGATGACTCAGAAGTTAAGAGCACTTTGTAAGGGACCTGGGTATAACTACATGGTGATTTCAACACCCATATGGTGGCTCACAACTGCCTGCCCCTCCAGTTCCAGTAGATTCAATGTTCTTTTTTTTTTTCCAATCTTAAATTTATTTTTTTCTCCTTTATTAATTTATTCTTGTTACATCTCAATGGTTATCCCATCCCTTGTATCCTCCCAATCTTCCCTCCCTCCCATTTTCCCCTTATTCCCCTCCCCTATGACTGTTCCTGAGGGGGATTACCTCCCCCTGTATATGTTCATAGGGTATCAAGTCTCTTCTTGGTAACCTGCTGTCCTTCCTCTGAGTGCCACCAGGTCTCCCCCTCCAGGGGACATGGTCAAAGGTGAGGCACCAGAGTATTTGAGAAAGTAATATCCTACTCTCCACTCTACTGTGGAGAGTGTTCTGTCCATTGGCTAGATCTGGGTAGGGGTTTAAGGTTTACCGCCTGTAATGTCCTTGGCTGGTGCCTTAGTTTGAGTGGGACCCCTGGGCCCAAATCTGCCTATCATAATGTTCTACTTGTAGGTTTCTAGGACCCTCTGGATCCTTCTACTTTGCCATGCTCTAGCACACAACAAGAAAATTTGCTCAACCATGTTCATAGCAGCCTTATTCATAATAGCCAGAACATGGAAACAGCCTAAGTGTCCCTCAATAGAAGAATGGATAAAGAAACTGTGGTACATATACACTATGGAATACTATTCAGCTATTAAAAACAAGGAATTCCCGAAATTTGTGGATAAATGGATTGAGCTAGAAATGATCATAATGAGTGAGTTAACCCAGAAGCAGAAAGACTCAAATGGTATATACTCACTTATATCTGCATATTAGCCCAAGGGGCATGTCCCACGAAAGCCTTCACTTACCAGGAAACTGAGACAGAGGGGAGGACATTCTAGTGGGACTCAATGTTCTTTTCTAACCTCTGTAGGCACTGTACTCACATAGGACACGTACATGCACCCAGTCTCTCTCTCTCTCTCTCTCTCTTTCTCTCTCTCTCTCTCTCTCTCTCTCTCTCTCTCTCTCTCTCACACACACACACACACACACACACACACACACACACATACACATACATGCACACACAAATTAGTAAATACATACTTTTAAAAATTAGCTAGGAGGAATTTTATGGACTTGTGAGGCAGAAACACCTCTGTGAAGAGACGTTTTCTCTCATACACTTTCTTCTATCTCTTAGGCTAGCTGTGCCCATAAACTAGATCCATGTTGGCAAGCCTCATAATGACAGAAGAGGCAGCTCAGTTTTGGAAATATATCTGTGGGCCAGGGTAGCTGTTGCCTCCAGAGAACTTTAACAGGAGTCCACCGGGCGTATATAAGACAGGTGTATGATCCCTATAAATTAGGGGCCAAAATAAATAAATAAATAAATAAATAAATAAATAAATAAGGTAGCCACCATGAGACCAAGGCTTTAGCTTCAGCTGTTGGGGAAGACCTGTCAAGGAAGACATATAGAACCAGTCCTTTCCATTCTCTAGGGATAGAAGAGCGACCGGAAACCCAGACTTCTCCCGAAGTCACACCTGCAGACTGTGTTTCAAACGTATCCATTAAAATTTCAATTAACCGCTTAGGAAACAATTATTGCACAGCATCAGAGAAGTAATTCTTAAACCAATTTTGAATCTGAATTGGAAGAGAAACACTGAGGCACCTTCTTGGGGAAAAGTGGCTGATGAGGTGAGATAATCTAATATTCATATGCTTGCAGTCACGATGCGTAGCTTGAGTAATACCTGGAGCTGTGCAACAGGGAAGTCTTAAGTGCTTTGGGAGTGTGGGAGCAAATGGGCTAGAACTCCAAAGTGTAGACCCAATAGCTACTTCCCCTGCTTCCTCGTCACAGAACTGGTTTGTCTGAGTTATAGCATGCACAGCTAAAATACATATTGCTTGGTGTCTGGCGAATACAAAATGTTGTTGTTGCATCCAGGAAAGCATTTGCATTCCTGCCTCCTTCAACCCTAGCTTCTGTGGTGGCTAGAATATCAGAGTGTTGACAACTAACATAGCTCAATGGGTTAACAGAGAAGAACGGACAAGGATTCGAATGGCTGTGAGGTGCGACTGCCATATTCATCCCGGGCTGCTACCTCCTTGCTCCTCCCCATTTTTATTTAAGTTTGAGTGAGGGACACTTTTTATATAAACCTTTTAACACTTCCGACTTTCCCTTTAGAACCAATTAGACACCACGCTTTGTGCAATGGATATTAGATATGCCTGTTGCATTTTAAAGGGCTGTGTTACAGACGAGGAAGCCTCGTGTGTTGAAAGCCTCATGGGGCTACATCCTTTGAGATTCTGTGATGCTCCTTTCAGACCTGTCTCATAGGAGGTAAAGGCACAGGAAGGCAGAAACAGAATGCAGCCATCCTGGGTCACTGCTTCCTTATGTCTACACCAAAATTTTCAACCAAGCACATCTTTAAACTAGAGAACTGGATGTAGTGCCTCATAGCCACACTGCTGCCTCACAAATTACAGGGGGAAAAAAAAGCACATGCTGTAGTCACGTTCTCATCTATCTACACTTTTGTGGACTAAGACTCCTTGAGTAACACGGTAGCCCGGGTGTCCCTGGGACCACAATGCCTAACAAAAACAACTTAAAGAGGGAAGATCTCTTTTGGCTCATGGTCAGAGGGTTCACCCAATCTGTTCAGGAAAAGCAGAGCACTTAACAGCATGGTGGTGAGCAGGCAATGATAAGGAAACTGTAGTACGCTTTGGCCTTCCTCTTCCTCTTTCCCTCTGTCAGGGTTCTCAGCCCATGCATGCTACCAGTCCGTTTTCATGGTGAGTCTTTCTCACTTCACTTCGTCGTCTGGAAACGGCCTTATGGGCACACCCAGATTTGTATCTCACTAATATTATAAGTGATTCTAATTCAGTCAGGTCCAATAAGAGTTGACCTTCACATCATAGCCACCTACTGAACACCCAGAAAAAAAAAAAAGGGAAGTAAAGAGCCTAGAATTCTGAGGTCACATTCTTGAAAAACTGTAAACACGTAAACTCAACACAATTCAGTTTGGAGAAACTAGACCAGTGTATAGATGTCAGGGTCTCATCACAGGACAATTAAGCAAAGTGTTCCCTCTTGCTGGGCACTCACTAATGGGCAGAAGGACAGACACAGATTGTGCACAGTACTGAAAATTCAAAAAGGTCAGACGTTTGTGACTGTGACAGAAAAAACAGTAAGAAGTAGAGTGACATGTCCCGTTGGGCTTTCATGGGGAGAGTGAAGGCAAGAGGACATGAGCAATCCACATATACTGTAAGAAATACTGATGCACAAAAAGCGATCTGATTCAACTAAAGCAAATAAAGACTGAAAGATCATAGCTGGCCTCTGCTTTCCCTTGACCACCCAAGCTCTCATCTCCTCATCTCTTACCTTGAGAACTGAGTAGGGATGAGGGAAGTGTAAGATGCGAAGGCTGAGTGCTGGCTGCTGTAGCAAGATAGTCTGATGCAGGGGCTAAGTTTAGTCCTCAAAGAACTTTTTGGATAAAAATTTAATGTAGAGAGACAACTTCTGGAATCAGTGTCCACTGTACGTGTCTGGGCCTCAGGGATACAGTGAGAACATTCTTGTTAGGTTTGAGGCTCCGATAAGGGTAGGAGCAGAGCAAAGGCGGTGATGGTACAGACGCCAGAAAGTCTCAGATTTCCTTCAGAGTTAGAAAAGAGTCCCCAGCATGCAAGAGAGCTAGGCCTGGGACCTGAGACTAAAAGGCTCTAATGATAACCTTCAGAGGGATATGAGGACAAGTCCCAAGGAAGTCACTATCCCACCAGGCAAGTATCAAAAAGGACAGGCTGATCTGACTACTCTGCTTGTTTCCAGAGGTTAACGTGCACGGTCTATCCATATGGACAATTTACATGAGGCCACCAAGGCAGAAACACATTCCCAAGGCTAGTGTGTGCATTTACAGTTTTCTAGGAGATAGCCTGCTTGTCCTGAGATGAAGCGACTTGTAAAATACTTAACTCCAGAGCTGGAGTACTGGTCCCCTTGCTCTAACAGGTTATCTAAGATAGGCCTCATGTCTGATTTAGTCTGTAGCCTGTTCTACTACTGGAGTAGCCACCATAGCCTCAGAAGCCCAACGTGGTAAAGCTTGGTTAAGGTTCTTCACTAGATTCCATTATGGTGGTGTCCATCATTTCTGCCAGTGGGACAGGCCATGGGTTTCTTGAGAAGCTCTCTCCGATAGCCTGGAAGGGAATCATTTCTATGAAGTAATTATATGATTTCCAAGCCCAACTAGAAAAGATCTCAACCTTCTAATTCAAACAGGCCACGCAAACAAAAACCATAGTGAAATCCATAATAAGATTAGAAAATTCATCATGGCAGCCTGATGGGAAATTCATCACGGTGACCTCATAGAGATCTGTGTCCAGAAAGCATTGATTTCATTCCTGGCATCCATTCAGACATCACTCAATTTTCCTTTATACTGACCTATTTTTCTTTCAACAGAGAAATGGAAGAGGGCCCCAGTGACATTTTGAGAGACTAGGAAAGCGGAGCCCGTGCTTGACTGACAAATTCCTCAAGGAACTCCTGCTAGATGTTCAATATTTTGACTCTAAGCCACAGCTTTGGCTTTGAACCAGCAGCTGCGAGGAGAGGCAGATGTGCCTTAGAAAGGAGGCAGGAAAATGCTATTTAGAGAAAGGGGTCAGTTGGCTTTGCTTCTCCTGCTAATGGCTTTCACCACTCGGCAGCCATCTATCAAAACGGTTCCTTATCTTATTAAACCATAGGCTTTCTCTCAGTAGGATCTACACCTCACTCGTCTGCCTATCTCACATTATCTTAGAGAGCAGGCAGCCAACAAATATTTGTTAAACAATCAAGTGAATGATAAATTGGTGTATAAATGCCAATCCTCCTAAAGGCACTATGTAAAAAAATCATTTACCCCCTCCTCAATGAGAAGGAAATTATAAAGCAGATTAGATTTAACTCCGGCAGATTAAAGGCAAGTATACTTAGAAAGATAGCTCCCAAGAGGAACTTGCATCAGAACACATTGAAAAGCAGCTAACAGGCCATGGTGGGAGAATAACCTCCATGAGATGTCCTCACAGGTGTTGTGTTTTCTTTCTGCCGGAGAAGACTCGCCTGAGCTATCACAGCCTTCCCTAACTTGAGCAATTAGACATTTCGGACTAATGGAAACCAGGACAGGAAGACAAAACACCCTTTAGATTGAACATGTGCCCAGTACTCGGCATGGTGCCTCATGAGCCCGGGCCTCTCAAACGTCAGGTCTTGTGAACAGGATATAATATTAAGATGTGGGGGGCCTTTAAAAAGTGACTCGCCCCTGAGAGCTTCTCCTTCATGAATAGAGGATGCATTTATAAGAGGGGTTGGCTGAGGGAGTGTGTGCCTTTGTGTCCTTGGATTTCCTGTCAGGTGAAGTCAGCTTCCTTCCTCTCTGAAAGATTCAGCATCCACGGCACCATATTGAAAGCAGAGTCTAGACCTTCTCCAGACAATGAACTCTCCGGCACCTTGCTCTGGGGCTTATAGGCCCTACTGCTAAAATACAATTTGTCTGGACCATTTCATAGCATCAGTACCAACAGGCTGCAGCAACCTCAGTAGTCCTCAACGGTTCCAAGAAATGAGAACTAGTGCTATTACTCCTGGGCATCAGGAGGGGAAAGCCCGCTACTACACACAGCTTATCAGCAGGGATTCTGGCTCTAGGCTTGCACCTTTAGCCAAACTTGATTCTTTTTTGGGTTTGCCTTATCTCAACACAGCCATTACCTCATCATTTTTATTTTATTTTTTATTTATTTTTTGTCACCAGAAAGGAACAAAAATATGGTTGTGATTGAATGGCACTTTAGTAAGCAAACAAACTCCAACTGTCCCATTGAATCTTCTGGTTATCTTGAGGATATATAAAGTCAAGTGTGGGGGGCAGAGGTCAGGCGATGAGAATAAGGCAGTGACTACAAATCATTTTCAAATCAGGCAGGAGTGAATTAACAGGGCATGTGAGAGCCTGGGAGGTTGGGGCACCTGTCAATGAGGAAGACCTCCAGTCCTTCACCTCCACTTTTCACTGTCATAGGCCTCCTGGCAGACAGTCATTTTTAACTGGTGTCCTCCCACTTGTCACAAGGTCTCTATCTGCCTGACCATAATGAGCAATTTGCTCTAATCCATGAATAGAAATTGGAACTTAATTCACTTTCGTGGCATTTTGAGAAGGGAGATGTTTAAACAAGCTATTTGGTGTCCTCTGCGTCACTATTGAAGGTTAATCACTGCCCAATATGCATACTTTAGCTCCAAACTACGTTCTTGAGAAAATGGAATAATTAAACCACAAGTGGCAATTACTTGTATTTTAGTAGGCTTCTTGCTGGTGAAACATGACCAAGTAATATCTTTTCTAAGTTGGCATCCGGCTCTCCAATTTATCTTTTCAACTGTGTGTGTGCCATCTATAAATTTCTGTTAATTCTGTTCAGTATTGATAGCAGAAAGAAGTCATTACCACAGTGAAGGGCTTGAGGTTGGTGTTTTGTAATAAACAATACAGGATATTCTATCCATAATCCTCTTTGCTTCTGAAATTTGTCTCCACTTGGATATATTCTAAACATATAAACATTGCATTACTAGAAACAGCTCTAATTTTTTATATGGAAACATATCCCTGAACTATCCAAATAAAGTTACTTCCTTATATTCACTTAAAATTATCTTTCCAGAAGATTTATTGATTTGGGATGGTGTTTCTTAATATAATATGAATGGAAAAATATGTTCAACCTAACAGAGGCAGGCACATCAGTTGTACATCTACCAATAGACACATATATGAGAAAAATAATTACAAAGAAACATACCAAGTATCTCTAAGTAGTGACTTTAGAAAGATTTTAATTGGCTTTTATCTTGTTTCTATATTTTCTATTTTTGTAATAAGTACATATTAATTTTGAACTTTTATTGCTGTCTCATGTATGTCAATATTTTGTAGAGAAAAAAAACTGTTATTTAAAACACAAGCATTATAAGTAGAATTGACTTTTTAAAAACGTAATCTTACTCTTTTGGAACCCTTACCGGAGACAGAGCATCATGATTTCTAATTTTGGTGTGTAGCCAGTGTTCTCAGCAAGAGTGCTGTGGACAATTCAGGTGGGTTAGCTATTTGGAGTGGCAGTGATCTTTTCACACATTGTGAAACATTTTATAGCGTCCTCAGTGTCTATTGCTATGCCGATAGCATCTATCTCTTTATTATGACATCCCCAAAACACCTCCCAACATCTTTACATGCCCCTGTGAAGGACAATTCACCTCCTATTGAGACTCACCATTGTTCAGTTTTCTAGTTCCTTTTCTCTGGTTCAGTACATAAGCAGAATTGTAAGACATATCTGATAAAATATATATATATTTATGAATACATCTACAACATGGTTTCCTTCTTCAAAGTCATGTCACATTATTTTCTATAAGTTAATGCATACAGATCTCATACAACACCCTAACAATCCAAGAAAGAAATTCAATGAAAACTTACAAAGATGAAACGTATTTGATTGTAACCCAAAGACCATGAGGAAACCATCCACATGCAGTGTCCAAGGCTAATCTGGGCGTGCCTCACCCTTTGATGGAGGACAAACATCCTTGAAAGATACTGCAACGGAAAGCCAGGTTAGAAGAATAAAATGAAATAGAAGGTCATCCATGCAGAATGTAGGGAAGAAATAACGAGGGAGATCCTGACATCCCACAGATGGCACAGGGGCCAGCGTGAAGCCAGTCCGTGGTTCTTAAGTATTAATGTCTTCTCAATAGTGGCTGAGACTTGGCACCGGTCAGTTTTTAATCTACCTTTCTTCATCTGAACGCACCACTACAAGCCTCTTCTTCATGCACATAGAGATCCTGAATTACAATCACGTCCATTTTTAACCTCTGAATTCTGAATCTGCATCTTGAGCTAGGAAGGTAGCACAGCTGATCCTTCGCCTTGTACGTAGGAAGCCCCGGGTTCTGTTCCCAGAATCACAGGTAACAAAAACAGACAAACTCAGGAATCATAGTTTAAAAACAGAACTAAATTAATTCTTCTCTACCAAAATGTAGCAGCTAACTTCACCCAACAGTGCAGGTAGTGCCCCAAGAAGCCCTCAGATGTGGTTTTACTCTTTTGTCCCACCTGCACCCTCCTTCCAGCGGTGACAAATTCCCTGACTTTTTGGTTAATCATATTCAGGCTTACTTTTCTTTGCTATTTAGCATCTGCATCTGCATCCCTAAACAGCATGTCGGCCTTGCCAACTGTGACATGTTAAAGTGGATGACATTTGATGTTCTTGCTTGTATTGTTTCTTTCACTGAACACGTATGTGAGAAATGTCTACAGTATTGACTGTGGTCATGATATGGTCGTGTTCATTATTGTAGATACAATATTTAACTGTTCTTCCTTTATTAATACTTGGATGTCTCAATTTTATAAATATGATAAATTCTGCAATACATATTTCCACTCACATATTTGGGGATATAATGTGCATAAGATTCTCTCAGACATGTGAATTAGACATACAGACATGGCATGGATTAACCATGCTTGCACATGATCTGTATATGCTCAAGGTCACATGAGCATGCTAAGGCAAGTTCACATGGTCACCATCAGACACATCCCCTGCCTTTTAACCCTATGTAATAATATGTGAACACCCTTAATTTATATAGTGGCGTAAAACAATCTCTGAACAGAATCAGTACATGTGATGTCATATGAATAAATATCTCCTCACTCCTATGGGTGTGTGGTGGTGATGGTGGGGGAAGGAACTTCATCCTTGACCATCCAAAGCCTAAAGGAAGAGATAAGGATTGGGGTTATTAAGGTACATTAGCACTGGGGTACAGGCCAGAGAATACTTGGAATGCCTCATCGTTATAGACATATATTTGCACTGTTCTCCAAACAATTGCCTAGAATGATTGTCAAATGCAACTGATTAAAATGAATAGAAAGCAAGAGCCAGTGATAAGTTTTCACACTGAGGAAAAATTGAGCTCACTTAGCTTTCTGCCCACCCTCATCTGTCCCTTCAGAGTAACTGCCACGTCATCAGTGTAGTCACCATGCACCTGCAGTCCACGCTAGAAAGAGTATTGTCATTCAATACTGTTTGTCTTTCATCACGTACAGTCAGCGGTGCTCAATAGCTCCCCTTCTCTCTGTCCTCATCTTCCCTGTGGTATTCTCATGTTTCCACAAAGCTTGCTGGGTACCACAATAGGCTTCTCATTGCCATCCCTGAATCCACTGAATCAAAGTCGGATCACTTGTCTATTCCTATCTCTTTGGCAACTCTGCCATATAGTACCACACCTAGTAAGTGAGTGAGTGAGTAAATTCACTCTTGCTTCTCTCTGGATCCCTCGCCAGGATGAAAGCTTCAAACCATAAATGTATCCCATCACTTCCTACTTCAAAATGCCTTAATGACTCATTGTGCCCTTTGGTTAAAATTCCAAGTTAGTGGCTATAGTGTACAAGGATTGTGCATGCTCCACCCGTGGCTGAGCCCTTCTGCTGGGTTTTTCATGGCATCCTCCCTTAGACCCTTTGCAATAGTTATTCTGAATATCTAGGGCCTGGAACACTCTGCTGTTTGGTCTCTGGGAAGGTTCACATGTCTCGTCTCAGTAAGGAAGGTTCTTCGCCAACATTGTACCTCTTCTTCTGCCAAGGCGTAGCAGGGTTGGGCACCTTTTCCTGGGGTCAGATGGTGACACAGGGCTCTCTTTTTAGATAATGGAATTTTAACAGAAATGACTTGTGCCACTTCTGGGATTATAGATTCAGGACAAAACCCATCTATTCTCAATCATATATGTTCTCTCTCTCCTTCCCTTCCTCCATCCTCCTCCTTTTGTCCTTATCTGTCCCCTGTTGTCACTTCTAATCTCTCCTCCTTCTTCCCTTCTTTCTCTCCACCTCTGTCTAGATCCAATTTTTTTTAAATGCCTGTATGTGTGTGTGTGGAATCTGGCAACCTCTCCAATAAATTTTAAAAATTACTTTCCTTCTTGGTCCCACAACTGACTTTTAGAATATATATTTGTAAAGGACATACCTTGTTTGCAAATTAAAAAAAAAAGAAACACGAACCCTTCATTGGCTGTGAAAATTACTGTGAAAAACAAGCTTGTAGTTCACAAGTGACATGCAGAGTATGTGATTGTGTGTCTGGGTTTGCTGGCAGCCGACTAAAGGCTTCTGGCTAGTTCTGAATTGGTTCAGGATAGTGGCATGACCATTATCCCTGCAGGGCAGCCCTTTGGAGCATTGTTTAAAGTGTGGGATAAAATAGCCACTGGAAACAGCCGCCAGGAAAGACACGCAGGGATGTGAATTGTGATCATCCTGCTGGCAGTCTTCCCACACTTCTTCCCTCAGTGTCTCTATCTCCCTGTCTCTCCCTCGCTCTCAGTGGCAATCAACCCTCCTTCCTTCTCTGTGATGGTCTCTTTCTTTTATGAGTACTAAAAGGGCAAACTAGGAAGCGACCTAGTAGCAGCCCTTTCTCTTACTGACCTCTCCAGTTCTTCATACCCCATCCTCCTCCTCTGCCATCTTTTTGGGGGTTCATTTTAAATACTATAAAATGAAACAGTACATCTTGAAACCACGATATCTTTTAAAAAAAGAGAGTCACTTGAGCTAGGACATGAAGCCATTTGCTTCCTTCCTTGGGGCCACCGCCCTTTACGCAGGCAGGGATAGACGAGCGATCACAGAGACCATCTTAATGTACAGTTTCCAGACTCCTTTTCCGGGCCTCTGTTCCCGTGAGCCTCTCTTCACTGCTTTCCCTTCTATTTCCACTACTCCCATCTCTTTACCTTTTCTCCACTGGAACTCACAGTTAGCATCACCCACAGGGCTGTTTGATGAAGAAAAATATTTCTGAAAAGCTCTTTAGGATTAGTTCATATAAAAAGGAAAGAAATGTCTTAGGGAACAGTTCAAACTATGCAGTCAAAGTGCTATTCAGACATCCCAGCTGGGAGCACTTAAGAGAACAGGGAATGCTTTCCAACATATCATTAGAAGGAATAAAAGATGCTCAATATTGTTTCCCCCACTTTACTCAGCCTGCTAGCTCAATACATACTGCAGAGTTAATGAAACCGAATTTGATAGAGTTGGCACCACTCAAATCCTGCTTCCTTGTGGAGCTATGATATTGTAATATATCCCCCTTTGAAAAAATATCAGAGGTTGCCTGTGTATTTTCAAGCATATTCAACGTAGGAACCAAATTGTGTGTTGGCCTCAAGTTTGTGAGGAAAAGAATTTTAGTGTCTGAGTTTAGAACTCTCTCCACCACAACACACTTTTCCTCTGATCCCCTCAGACATGGTTTCTTAATGATCTGGACAAAACAAAGATTAGTCCAAAGAAAATGGGAGCAACTGTCACTGGTCATAATCTTCCTTCTCCAGGATTGTGTTTAAATCCTATTAAAGAGTTTACCCTGAGAGCAGAAACTATCCCATCCAAATGTGTGAACTTTCCAAACTACAGTGCAATTTTCCAAATTAATGATTAAGTGAAGCAGAGTCTCCCCAGGTCAACTATGCCTGCCTTGTAAAGAATATTTAAAAAATAAGCAAATTAAAAGAAAGCAAGGCTGTAACTTGTGATACCTCCATAACCCAGAATAGGCACATTTACTGGAAAGTTACCCAGTGCCAAGGCCCATGCTGAAGGGCCTTGGACATCTCATCTAATATTGAACTTGATTTCTATGCAAAGTTCTGTTGGCATCCTACTTGACAAATAAAGATGGCTCCCAAAGCTCTAGCAGTACATGGAGGGACACTGCTTACTTAACTCAAGTGTAACTAATCTATAGCTGCCCTCTAAAGTGAAATAGAATGTGTTATCTAAAAGGATCCATGCTTAGTACATTCTAAATGAATGTTTCTTACTGTTCTTTTTTTTTTTTTTTTTTTTTTTTTTTTTACTGTTCTCGCTTTCCTCACTGCCCACCACTGGGGAGGGAGAGACCAATTTACCAATAACTGCAGGAGGAGAAGGAAGCAGACACAAACTTACATTTCGGAGTGAGCGTACTGGAGAGAGGGGAAATCTGAAGGAGAAAGAGCCTTCAGAGGAATCCCTTAGAAGAAGTCATTTTCTGACATTTTGTAGGCTTTTGGATGAGGGCAGGAAGTCCATCACCACATGATTTGCTCTCTGGTAGCCTATGTCCCAAGAAGCCAGGCAGGAAACCTACAAAAGATCAGTAAATTATCCCTTCTTAAAGATTCCTCTGAAGGTTCTTTCTCCTTCAGATTCCCCCTTTCTCTTAATATGCTCACCCTGAAATGTTGAGACTGTTACAAGAAGGGGGCTGAACTTGCTGCCCCCTCTCTATTCTGACCTTCACAGTAGGGCTGGCCAGCTGCAGGGTGGACAAACTACCTGATTCTTAAGGAAGAAAGGCAGTAAGGGGATCTATCATCTACTAGCTATTAGGTCTTTCTGATTTATGTTTAACTTCTCTTTCTCAGCAGATCAAAATAATGGTAATTTTCAACCCCAGCGGAAGGGCAACGATTAAATAATAGGCACATAATAGTAGATAAATTACTTGCAAGCGTCCCCCAAAGTGTTTTTGAAAGTCAACCTTCCTTAAAGTGAAAGGGGCCATTGGCAAAGTTACCCTCACCTTAGGTGACCAGTTTGTGGCTCACGGTCCCTGACTGGGGCCCCTGGACATGTCAGCGGGCCTGGGGACAGGCCCTTCTGGTATGGGGAGTTGTAGGTGTTATTAGGGCTCTGAAGAGTGATGCAAAGGACAGTGCCTGAGAAAGGTTAGGGGAGGGGAACACGTGAAAAACTGAGGCTGGCTAAGAAACCAACTTGGCTCATTTGATTCTAGTGATAATATCTACCGCCTTCTCCTCCTCCCCTCCTCCTTGCTCCTACCTCACTACATCCTTCCCTGTGTCTTTCCCCTTCCCTCTTCTCCTCCCTTCCTTCCCCATTTAGAGGGCTTGAGTCTCTGCTTTTATCTATCTCTATGCTGCTATGATAAAATCAAGTTTTTAAAGGTCAGTAATTTTACCTAGGCATATGGCATGACTATGATGGTTTTTTATCATGACGGAGTGTGTGTGTGTGTGTGTGTGTGTGTGTGTGTGTGTGTGTGTGTGTGTCTGTTTGAGGCATAAAACATGATGTTTGGTTGTCCACGTACACACTGAAATGGTTACTAAAGTGAGCAAACGAGCATCCATCCTTTCACGCAGTTTGCCTCCAACCCCTTGCTTTGTGGCAAGAACACCCAAAGTCTATTCTTTTAGAAAAAGAAATCTTAAATACAATATTGTGGTCTGTGGTCCATATATATATATATATATATATATATATATATATATGTGTGTGTGTGTGTGTGTGTGTGTGTGTGTGTGTGTGTGTGTGTGTTGGAGGGTCACACCAAGTTCTTTTTAGTTCATAAGATGTTTCTTTGTCTTCTATGTTCCTCTCTCTCAAAGAGGATAAAGATCTACAGCAGGACAGGAGGCTGGGAACAAATGTGCCACACAAATCAGGCAAGGGGCAGCTGCAGTCTCTTGGGTCACACTTGCACTTACCTGCTCTGGAAGCACATGCAGTTTTTACTTCTGCAGCAACAAACCACCCTGTTGCCTATCAAAGGGGCTACTGGCCTTTCCAGTGACCAGCTGAAAACAGTTCTGCTCTATGTTTCCCAATGCTTTGACATTTGGGTCTTGAGACAGTAATAACACCTCTACTCTTTGCGCACTGGGATTTTCCCCCTTGTTGCGAAACTCTACAGCTTGCTGCACTTTGCTAGGCTTGCAAATTGTAAAGATAGGAATGACCTCCTTTGAGACTGATTATATTTTTCCAAAATTTGCATTTTTCTTAGTATTTAACTTTCAAGGAGGTGATTTTTTTTTTTCAAACTAAATACTGTTCTGAGCTTGGTAGGTCAAACTGCATAAAATAATAAAATTCTTTAAACATTTTGGTCAAGAAGGAATACGAATGTTAATTAAAACAAGTGTCTTTTCTGTGAGAGAGCTTTCCTAATGTCTTGTACTGACCCAAAGATAAATTTGCTTGTCTTTTTGCTTAAATACACAAAATTTACTTGTTACATGCCAGACGGTGCCCATATCTCAATCCTGGTTACTTCACCATTAATAGCCGCCATCATTTTTTGTAGGTCGTACTTGTATAATTTGAGATGTAAAACAGTTTTGTAAACCTATAAAATGTTAGCAAATCACTTATGTGCTTATCTATGAGGAGACTGGGTGGGGTAATTGCTAAGGATCGATAAGTGGTCTCTGCACAAAGTAAGACCTGAACCAGTTTCTCAAATAATGAACACTTAGCGACAGTGGCTAGAACGGGGGATCCAGAATGCTAAACTCTGCTATGGTGAACACCCAAAGAGGTGACATATCTAAGTTATGGCCCCAGAAAGGCGACATTCAAGAATCAATTTCTCCTATCAATAATTCAAAGCAGTGAGGTGTTTCTGACTTAAATTTAAAAAAAAAAAATCTAACCCATTTGTCAGCACAATGCTGGAAAGAACAAAGTTTCTCATTTCGTTTCATTGACTTAGTACATCCTGGGAATAATAAGTGCCCTGCTGGTCCCCAGACGCAGAGAAAGGAGATGCATGCCGAAGAGCTGCTTAATAGAGGAACTGCCGTTTGTTAAAAGAAATGTCTGCTTACATTTCCTTGGGCTTTTTAGGAGTAGGACCAACCCAAGCATAACTTCATTTGTTTCTGTAAGCACAGCTACGGTGTCGCAGACGACCAAGAAGTAAATACATTTCTGCTTTTCAGCAAAGATGCATTTCTGTGCACAGATACAGTCGCTGTGGTTTTCTTGAGCTCATGGTTGTCTTTATCCCAGCCAGGAAGGAAAGGATCATACGTGAGTCCCATGAGTCAGGCATGCTGTTGCACTGACCTTGCCTGACAAATGGCTGACTGTTTGACTTAATTCATTCTGAGTGATCATGAATATTCATCTCATCCTATTTTTTCTCAGCGTCTGAGTACGTGCTTCGTTTACTGAGCTACTTATGATATCCTGTAGGACCCTGCAGTGACCAGTTTTTTTAAAAAAAAAAGTGAAGTTCAGGTGTGAAATGAGAATGGAAGAGACAGAGGGGCGGGGTATTATGAAAGATTAACATTTCTCAACTTTGGAAGCAACTTAGAAGGGGAGCGTCTACCCAGAATGTTGGGGAGGGTTGGGGTTGTAGCATAATCTTCTCCAACTCCTCATGTGAGATGAAAGTATCACTAGATTGCCAGGCCTACGGGACTTTATATGTGATGTCCAGTAAATGGTTTTGTAGGGAAAGGGGACTGGAGAAAAAGCTCACTAGGGAAGAAGAAGTATAGACAACCAATCAATAATTTAAAATATGTCTTAAGCCTCCACAGTAACCGATGCTGGGCAAAGTAAGAGAATAGTGATGGGATCCCATCCTTGTCTGCTGTGTTCCAAGGTTATGGAAGTGGCGGGATTTAATCGGATATGAAGGGTATGGTGGTCTCACCATCAACAATTACAGACCTTTGCTGGAAGAGACAGCTTGACCAGGGTGGGCTTGCTCTTCTGCTTCTCGGCCACGGAACCTGCCAATTCCCACCAAGGCTGAGATCTTAATCCTATTGCCTCGCCCTCCTAACCTAAGGGCAAAACTAAAGAGAAGAGCCTCTCCAATCAGAGATGCAATAAACCTGTTTCTTCTTACGCCAATTTGAGTCAAGGTTTCCTAACTGTGATCATACCTGGAAGAATGCTGACTACTCCATCTACAAATCTGCAATGCCCATTTGCACTGACAAACTTGTTGCTGGCACTCAAAAGCAGAAACAAGATTTCTAGAAAGCAATTAGTAACATATACCAGAAGAGTAATTTTTTTTAAAGTCATACATTTCTTTTACCCTGTAATCCCATTTTGAGAAATTTATTCTGAGTGTGTTAGGATATAAAGACGTGTGTAAATGAATATTTATAGCTGTTATTTTTAATAGCTATAAATTAGAAATAGCCAAAATGATCAACTTAATAGTCTTATATAACTGAGATTGCCCACGTTTGTCTGAAGAAGTCATTAAAACTGTGCTTTTAATGATATTTAGCAATGGCCATAAGTAAAAAAAGAAGAAGAAATACAATCCAATATAAAGTCAGTATTATGGCTAGTGGGATTATAGGCAGCTGTATTTCTCTCTGTGGGCCTGTGCTTTCCAAATTCTCTATAATGAGCATGCATTCGTATCATAATGAAAAGTCATTCCTAGCACTTGTGATAGCCACATCCCCTCTCTCCCAGCCCTTTACCATCATCCCTATCTTTCCAGCGGGCATACCTTCATCCAGAAGCACTCCTCCAAGGCCCAGTGAAGCACTGACAGGAACTGGTAAATTCACAAAGCATTGCCCTCCCCAAAAATTCCCCCCCTTCTCCATCTCAGCCACATGGGTTCCATTCTCAAAAGCCCACTTTCGTTCTTCAAGTTGGGAATCAAGACGGGAGAAGAAGAGATCAGTGGAGCTTGGGGAACCCCCTGCTCTCCTGACCACTGACAGTATCCCCAAATCACAGATGCTTGTAAAGCGTTAACTGACATGACTGACTATCCAATCTAGAGCTGTGTGGCTCACTCAGTATAGCATAAGGAATAGGGCAAGCGATTATTTAAAATCTCTTTTCCTAAAGTTACAGACCTACTTCCCTTCCTCCATTACCATAAAGGAACGAGTCCTCCTACTCTAGATCTCTTTGCTCTGTGGGCACAATGTAGCTAACATCTTCAATGTGTCTCCTGAGAAGATGGACAGCTGTTGTCCATGCAAGTGTGCTACAAGTGGAGGGATGCCCCAGCCTGCGGGGTTCGACTAAAACTCGGGAGGAAGTTCACCTGTTGGAATGCAAGACACAAAGAAGGAGCGCAAGTCTGATTGATCAAGCTCTCAAACTTTATTAGTCAGGCAGCAGTATAAGTCAGAAGAAAGGGAAGCATATTGCTATAGCAACCCAGCTGCATGCTTTTCTCAAAACACAGGGAATTCCAGGCAAGGTCATAATGTCCTGCCATACAGGGTACCTGGCTCCATCTTTGTCTAGTCTAACTGCTAAACCATAACAGGGTTGCTCCATCTCTATCTGTCTTCAGTCTAACTGCTGACCCACAACAGGGTCATCTAGCTTCTGGTGAAAGACAAGCTCTGGGAAAAACAGAGACTTAAAGGTGCGGACTCCGACAAGACGGCTGAACATTGGCCATATGGCCTATTGTCCCCAACACAGGGAGAGAGGAGAAGCCTTGGATTCAGTAAGTGAAATGAAGGATGCTTAGTGCTTGGAGACATGGGGACTTGCTAATCTGAGGCCCTAACTTCTGGCTGGGGTTAGGCAAGGGATGTTTGCTAAGGCCGAATTCTTCCTTGATATCCTGAGTATCAGAGAAAGTGCTGTTGAGTACAGCTGTGAGGGGAAGCCAGGTGAATAGCTCAAGGTAGGGTTACTCCCAGGCATCAGACACTGTTGTGGAAACATGATCAACACCGCTCATGATCAGTTAGGGTAATCTGCATCTACTGTGGTTCCTGCCCTTCATCAGTGCTCTATAACTTTAGTGTGAATAGAAATGGCCTAGGGGAGAAGTCAGGAGATGGCTCAGCACTTAGCACTCTTAGAGGACCTGGGTTTTATTCCCAGCATCTACATGGTGGCTCACACAACTGCCTGTAACTCTAATTCGGGGCATGGGGAGCTTATGTCCTCTTCTGGCCTTTATGGGCTCCTGAATGCACAGTATATGCAAATATATGCAGGTAAACACATATACACATAAAGCAAACAAATATGTTTAATTACCTGAGGATGTTTTTAAAGTCATAGCTCAGAAAGAACCCTTATCCTGGAAAGGCTAAACACCTAGCAGCCTCATCACTTGGTTCCCTACTCTGAGACTTGTTTTGAAAACAAGTACTTTTTGTCAGCTCTGAGTTTACTAGATCATATCACTAAGGACAAAGCTGACTGAGGGGATCTCAGCTAGTGAGACACAAATGAGAAAGAAGTAGTTAAAAGTAACTAGGGCGAGTGGTGGGCATCTGTACCAGTTACATTGCTCATCAACATGACTAAATACCCAAGCAATTTGATGGAGAAGGATTTATTTTATCCTGAAGTTCAGAGAAACGGCATCTCATCACAGCAAGAAAGGTATGGCTTCAGGACCAGCTTGGAACCTGGCATTGACCAAGAAGTAGGTGAAGAGAGTGCCTAGCGCTCAGTTTTTCTATTTTTCATATAGTCAGGGCCCCAGCCCGTGAGATGGTTCACCTATATTCTGATTGGACATTCCTTTTGTGTGTGTGTGTGTGTGTGTGTGTGTGTGTGTGTGTGTGTGTGTGTATGTGTGTGTGTGTGTGTGTGTGTGTGTGTGTGTGTGTGTGTGTCTTGGACTCACTTTGTAGACCAGGCTGGCCTTGAACTCACAGCGATCCTCCTGCTTCCGCCTCCAGAGTGCTGGGATTAAAGGCGTACTCCACTACACCCATCCCTCTGTGTTTCTTAATCCAATCAAATTGACAATTGAAATAAATAGCCCCAGGATAGAGGAAAAATATCCGCTAGCCTTAATGGGAAGTGGTAGCTACATTGACACTAGAGGGGAAATAGGAATGTCTACAGACCCAATTTTCTCCTAACCACACTATGCTAATACTTTGGTGCTCATTCTCGGCCTTGGGATTCTAGAACTCATTCACAATTCTAGCCATGCTGGGTCTAAAGTAACGTCATCAGCATGGAGGAAGTCAAGTGGGCCCCAACATGTGGAAATTGGTAATATTAACGGAAGAGTCTAAGAGCAGGCTCCATCATCTTTAGTCGGGGTGGCTATGTTGGAGCCATATGGAAGCAGCAAAACATAGCTGGAAGCAGGGAGGGGCAAAGACAGACATACACAGACACAGGCAGAAATGATGACTGAGAAGTGAAAAATCAGAGAATTCATGAATTAGCCAGGTGGTAGGACAATGCCTATAACCCCAGCAGCAAGGGGGAAGACTAAGAATTTGAAGCCAACTACAGCTATATAGTAGGTTCAAGGCATAAGACTGTTTCAATAAGAAAAAAAGAGAGATTGGGGCCTGGGAAACACATAAACCCAAGGATTGGGTGTACTGTCAAGCTGATCATCGAATGAGCTGGTTCAGCTCCCATCTTCAGTCCACTTGCTAATTCCACACCGTTTTACGACTAACTGGTTATCCATCCTGCTTTGAACGCCATCCTTTTTAGTACCATCTCCTACCCACTGGTGTTTAAGTAACTACAAATGGGCTTTAAACAAGCAGATCTACAAGTGTCCCACAAGGCAAACTTTAGCCTTTGTAACTTTCTTTCTGCTCCCTGGTTTTTGTTTTCACAGGGGAGAAAAAAAAATCGTCTTGTTCAAAGCCACACACATGATTCTAGGTAACCATTGTTCATCTGGAGATAGTTTCCAGAACTTTCCATTGCTCCAAAAGGCAGTCAACTTCAATCAAATCTTTTGCCCACAAAGTAGCAAAGGTGCAGGCTCATATTGTTCTGTGAAGATGTGCTCAGCTAATAGGAGGTAATTTCCATTGTTACCCATAGAGGTAGTGCAGATCTGTGACAATTACAAGAAGACTCTGCATGGAAACATTGTAAGGAGAAGCACAGACATTAAATCCCTCTGCGGTAACTTCAACCTATTAAATCAGAACAATTCACTTGTTTCTTTGTCAGTGGGAAACAGTAACGGACACTAGTTTAAAAAGAGAAAAGCAAGGCAGAATTCTAATTAAATCTTTTCAAATACCTAGTATAATAATTTACTTTTGGCTCGGTGCACGGGGATATTTTAATTGAAATTTCTGTGCAGGACAATCAAATGATTTAGAAGTCTGTGCAACATCTCAATATATGAAGGACAGTCATCCTGATCTCTTCCTCCTTGTTACTTCCACGGAGCAGCTGTTGCTCAGCCAGTCCGTTAGGTAGTCTAAGGGACCATCCGTATCAACAGGTATAATTACCCTACATCCCAAGTTCAGCACATGGACAGTGCTCACAAGCATATTTCATTAAGAATGGGCCTGCCTGCTCCATGGCGGTGCAGATTTGATGCTCTGGAATGACAATTTTGGAAGTTTACATAATCCAGCACTCATTAAATCTCTCGGTAGCAGTACTTACAAGCCAAGTGTTTACTGATGGACTGCCAGGACGCATAGTTCCTCCAAGGCTGAGTTTGGGGGTTCATGTAGCCCAAGAGGTATAACTGAGTCTTGCTGCTTCTAGATCACCCAGTAGTAAATCTAGACTCCCAAAGCCAAGGGATGTGACTAAAATGCTCCTGCGTGACCCCAGTCCATTTACAGCACCTTCCACTGCACTCAGAAGTGCAAGCGGATACACAAGAATGGCGATCACTAAGGTCTGTATGGCACCCAAGACCTTTCAGAGGCTGGGATATGGTTGCTGAAGAACGCTTGCTTGGCGTGCGTGACACAGGTTCCACACTCAACACTGAAATCCATACAGACAGACAGACAGACAGATGATAGAGAGAGCACTCTCATATATATTATCTTTTTAAAAAATATTTTTTCTCAAGAGCTATAGAGGTAGAATTTATCATTATGCCCACTTTAAAACTGAATAGCTGCAAGTCTAAGCCTGAGCTGCCTAGCCTGGATAATTTGAATCTATTCTTCTTCCCTGTGTAATTAAAACCTACCTTTGGGGGAGGGGGCTAAAGAGATAGGTAGGTTGTTCCTTTGACAGAGGACTCAGATACAGTTCCCAGCACCCTAATGATGACTTATAGCCACACATAACTCCAGTTCCAGGGAATTTTCTGCCTTCTCCAGTCACCACACACACACACACACACACACACACACACACACACACACAGAGAGAGAGAGAGAGAGAGAGAGAGAGAGAGAGAGAGAGAGAGAGAAAGAGAGAGAGAGAGAGAGAGAGAGCACCTACATACATGCAAGCAAACACTCATCCACATAAAATGAAAGTAAATAAATCTTTATAACCCTAACCTTCTCAGTGACCCAGGAGACCACCAATTACTACACACTCTTGGTGAGCAACACTAACTTCTGAAACACTGTTCAGGAAGTACTGGAGCATCATGAGAATTTTCTTTGTTTTCTGTGTCACAGAAACCTGTCTGAGAAATGATTAGGCCTCCACACTCTCTCCTCCCCTTGTCTGTGTTCCCGACAGCAGAGGACAGTGCTCCTTCCCTTGGATACTGAGTGAGGATGCACACAAGGTCATGAGTAGTTTTCGTGTGCTCTATGAGACTTCTGTCTTAATCTTTTCCTATGTCCCTCAAAAACGAGTTTCCTGTGTGTGAGAACCTGTACTTGGCCTTATCAGGACAGGGCCAGGCTCTGGTTTCTGACTGGATGGGCATGTAAAGAATGCAGTCTTACATTCAGCAGGCTCTGTTGTGTATCAGCTAAAACTTGACCTAACCTCAGAATTTGTATTTGCTGACCAGCAGCAAGAAATATCTCTCTCTCTCTCTCTCTCTCTCTCTCTCTCTCTCTCTCTCTCTCTCTCTCTCTCTCTCACCTCCTTTTTTCCCTCCTTCCCTCTCTCCCCCTCTCCCCCTCCATATCTCATCTGTCAGCAAATCCTTCTGACATCATCTTCTTATTTTATCCAGATTCTGAGCTCATTACTACCTACTGCTGGTATAACTCTGGGACAGGCCTCTTCTTTTCTTACTCGGAGTATTGGAAAACATGCCAGCGCTGCCATTCCTGAGTCTACACTTGAGTCTCCAGAGGATACACTTCACACAGCAGCCCAGGCTATCTCACTGATGCATAAGGTAGATCATGCTGTCAAGTGTCAGTGTTTCCCCATCTGCAGTCTAAACTATAACATGCTTACAAGAATGTATATGCTCAACACAGTCTGTGCTCTAATTACTGACCTCACATTTCGTCCCCTATTTTATTCCATTCTAGCCATATTGGCCTCCATGTTGTCCCTTAAGAGGAGATAACTTCCACCTCAGGGCATTTGCACATGCTTTCTACTCAGCCTGAAATTCTCCCAGATTGTTTCATTGCATAAGTATTGCTGTTGAGTGTTGAATTGACTCCCTTTTTCTAAGTGATACCTTCTATAATCAGCATATTTAAAATGCAAGTTGCTTCTCTGCTAGCTCACCTGCTTACTCTGTCTCCACTTATTTTTCTTCATAGCATCCCCACTTTCTAGCATACTGTAGGATTCCTGGGTGCCAGCATCCTCCCACTGCAAAGTAAACTTGAGGAGGCTTCTGTGTGCATATTCCTTGTTAGAGCTTTCAGATTCTGCAGCATTACCAGATCAGGGTAGGAGCTCAGCAAATTTAACAAACTATCAGTTCTCCAGAGACCTTGCATAGATGTGCACCAGGTGCCCTCTCTATATACCATGCTTCTGAAAGTCTGTTTCCAGGATGGGCTCCTTTGAACCTGACACATAAAAGCTCCATTTTTTAAAAAACAGGCCACGGTGATCTGAACAAAATTCCAGGTTATTTCATGGCAACTTCCCCAAATAGCAGATCATTTGTTTCTTTAAATTAGATCATGTCATTACCCCCTACTCTGATCACTGAAGGTCAAAGTCTCCAGATTTGTTTTAGCCCTGGGCATTTCAACTAGTGGTCCTATCCGACCTTGGAACATTTTGCTTCCAACAGCAACAAAGGCAGAATAAGCTTGCTCCACTGATCTCCTTCTTGTCTGAAGCCTTGCTTGAAGCCATCTCTTGTTCCATAGATAATACGAAAACCTTTCCCTTGCTTTTCATATCCCTAGCTTAACATCTGAAATACGCTATTGAACATACTTGTTTTGTAAGTCTGTTTTCTTCCATAAGAATGTTAAGTCCTGGAGTGCAGGTCATCTTTTCTCTCATAACTCTGCTGTCTATAGAGGACCTGGAATATAGCAGAGTGTTAGAAAATACCAAAGGAATACAAGTGAATAGATGGTAGGCAGTGATCAGCTGATCAAGTGTTGCTTTCTTGGGTCACAGCCATAAAGGAAGCAGCAGTGATGTCATAGTTAGACAGTGCAATCATTATCACCAACATCAAGGAACTATGTACCTCTCTGAAGCAGGAATTGGAGGCGAGCATAACTACATGACAATTAATAGCAATAAAAGGAGCACAGTGTAAATGCATACTATAGAGGGAGAAAACTATAGCCAGAGAATGGAATTGGCATAGGCCAGGCCTCCTGGGAAAATATGAGCATGGAACTAGGTTTGAAAGGATGAAATAACCGAGCTGTAGTGCTGAGAAGGGAGTAAGTCACAAGCACATTTGACCGGACCAAACTCTGAGAAGCCACACACGCCCACTCTACGGAGAGACACAGATGAAATAAGTCACTGAAAATGGGGAAATTGTTGTTAGACTCTGATTTCTCACTGTAGAAAGACATGAATTCTTGACTTAGACAAACAAGTGGGATGAGATGAAAAGATGGGCAATAAAAACTAGGTTTATCTCCTTAGATGTAGAGAACACAGCATAACAAAATAGATGTGTCACGGCATTTAAGATGGCAAATGCCAAGCTTAGTCCTCTATGAAAGTGTGTGTGTGTGTGTGTGTGTGTGTGTGTGTGTGTGTGTGTGTGTGTGTGTATTACAAGTCATTCATAATGAATGCAGGGAGGAAAGAGCTATTAGTAGTAAAAGCTAGGGTCAGATTTTAGCAACAGAAACACTCAATTAGTTGTCAGAGTGAGGAAAAGACAGAGGTGAAATATGACTCAGGTGTGTGGTTTGAATAATTAATGAATGCTTTTAAAATATAAGGGATATTAGAATGGGAAATGACTAGGGGTTGGACAATGACTTTATTTGTTGTAACTAAGAAGAATAAGCACATTGCTGATAGATTTAAATCATATGGTCTTAAACTATGCCACATATGGACATTAGATTTGAAAACAGTTAAGACTAAAAAGTCTATTAACAATATCAGCCAGATTCCCTGCCTTTAATAGCCACACGTGGCAAGTGGCCACTTTATTACACAATGCAGAAAAAAAATATTTTCAACCTAACAGGAGGTTGTATTCAATACCACTGAGGAAGAGTTCTTATATATACATTTGAGGATTCTTTGGGCATTTGGAAAATGATGAATTTACCAAAGACAATGAAGAGTTTCAGGAAGAATTTGTGGATAGAAGAACAAAGAGATGGTATAGAATAGAAATGGAGGTTTAGAACCCTACAAGAGCGGAGTCAGAAGCAAGCAATCGGAGAGTAAGAAGGAAAGAGGTTGCCTGGTCCCAAGGAACGTGCCAGGAGAGGAACCAGGGCACTCACAAGTTCAGGAAAGAGAGAGCTAAGAAGGGGCTGGTGAACTTGGGGAGGCAGAGATTATCGCCATTTTCTCAGGGTGACTTCCACAGCTAAGTGAGGCTTGAGTCAAACTAGTCAAACTTCAGTGACTAAAGTAACATCCAAGTACGCCATTTTCTTTCAAAAGTTTTGTAATACAAGAGATTGGGGCTAGGAACAGACACCTATTGTCAGCACTTGGGAGGCTAAGACCATAAAAAGCAACGCACATTCCAGATCAGCCAAGGCTATGTAGTGATCTTCAGGCTAGCAGGGGCTATGTACCAAAGTATCAAAACAAAATGTGGCAAAATTTTTTTTTGCCAGATCAAATGGGAAAAAAATGTCCAGAGAAGGGAAGAGACCTCAATGTATTTGTAACTTGGAGAGAAGAAGCTGCCATGGAGATAATGAAGTTTAAAAAAAAAATCAGATATAGAAGATGTAGAGATGAAGGACGTTGGTCCTAGGCAAGGCTGGAGAGGCGGCCTTGGGGAGGAGGATGAGCAGTATGGTTGACATTGAATGAGCTGGAAACCAGACGGGAGGAAGTTCATGATTGTGCCTGTTTGAATTGCTGCTGCACTTCCTGAGTCCAAGCCTGAAGGATGACGTGTACACAGGTCAGGGAAGACCTCTCATTGTCCACTTAAGCAAAGTCCAACAGTCCAGCATGGAACCATCAGCAGTCTAGTTAATTTTGAGTCCGTCTCGTTAGCACCTAAAACCCATTGATTTCTAAAGTCTTCTAGCAAAGTTTGATCCACTTTAATATATCACAGCTCAAAGATTCAGGAAACACCGACCAGTGCAATGCTTTTGTTCCCATAGCCCCAAAAAAGAACGGAAAAAAATGTGTGTAGCAAAAATACTCAATCAGAGATGCTGTGTGCATGTGGGTTGTGGCCGTGAAGAGAGCCGCCAGATGCAGCAGCTGCTTGATTACAAATGATGAGCATAACTAGGTCTCCTTAATGTGTGGAGAAGTTAAATAAGGAAGCTGGATCACAAAATTGCCCATGAGAAATTAGTTAGGCAGGAAGTGCTAACCTCCTTAGCCCATAACGCTAAGCCGAGTCTGCAAAGCCACATCATTATCTCCTTCCCTGCCTGAAGTTTGGTTTCCACCCTTGTCATTCAACTGGCACTGCAGTTCCCAAGGTCACCAGCGAGTCCCTAATGGTCACATTCGGTTTCCTTTTTCCGTCTCAATTCCTTTGAAGCTCTAAACACCACTAAGTGGCTATGGTTTTTGGTGATGTGTATACTGGTTTTTATTAGGCTATTATTATATTCTAGTTTTTGACAATGCTGTTTTCAACTTTTCATGCATGTAATGAGGTTATTCTCCAAAGAAAGGGCTGACCCTGTCTTCAAGTGGATCCAAGGGAAAGGGGGGGAGGTTAGGGGCAGGCAGCAGAAAGCTGCTTGATACTGCCCACATTGGGAAGAACAGCTACTGGACAGACAGTGGTACAGAGCATCTAAATGTTGGGAGCCATGCAGGAGGAATAACAAAATAGCTCTAGAACTCAGGGAATACAATGAACCATTTAGCATGCCCATGATGGGTATCTCAGCAAGACATAACCCCAATAACGATGTGTCCTGAAGACTTCATGCTGTTATGGAGCAAAGCTCTGCTTGTTACCCTTGTAGTCCTTATAATCTCCTTAATGTGTGAGTACTCCAAAGGGGGATCCAACCCTCACTGGGCAGTATCATTGGCGTACACAATAACAATGCTTGGTCTCTTTCAGGCATTGCTGCTGGAGCAGATTGATGATTCAACCACCACCTTTGAAATGAGCCTGCAGATGTA
Organism: Acomys minous; assembly: GCF_964271855.1. Lineage (NCBI taxonomy): Eukaryota > Metazoa > Chordata > Mammalia > Rodentia > Muridae > Acomys > Acomys minous. The sequence continues at coordinate 112,251,455 of NC_140494.1, forward strand.
GATTGCTAACAATGACCGTTACTCTTAGAAAGAATTTGGAAAAATAGATTGTTCAGCAAGGTTAGGCGAAGATGTTTTTGCTAGTGGCTTTGACATAGAAAGTCTTAGGGAAAAATAGACTGTTTAGCAAAGTTAGGTAAAGATGATTTTGCTACTGGCTTTGATGCAGGAAACCTTATGGGACAATTGAAGTTAAAAGAAAACTCAATCTTATTAGTAAAGCTAGGGACTTTTTTTGAGGTTGGCAAAGCAAGAACAATGGCCCATACCAGCATTGGCTGATGTGACTCTTTCAAGCTGGGCTGGTGACTGAGATGACAATTGATTTCCTTATTCTATTGTTTTGCCCTCAGCTTCCTGATATGATTTAATAAACCATATTAATGTGTAGATGGGCACCATTAGGACTTAAAGTATAAATGGCTGGTTATTTTTTATATAGAAGGTTAGATGTGTGATCCTTTTAAGATCTTTACAAGATTACTTTTTAAAATAATGTATTCCTTCCCTGTAACCGCAAATTGCAGCCTGCCAGTAAAGAAAAGTTGGCTGAGACTTGCTTGCTTATACTCTGTTAATATATTAACAAGTTGCTTAGTTACAAATGTATGTGAGTTCTTGGAAATAACTTGTTATTCGTGTTTGTTTCTCACCCAAAATACATAAAACATTTGATCAGGTGAAGGTATTGGGGAACATGATTTTTCTTACGTGTATTCATTGTCATCATTTATTTATAGAGAAGCAGAATGTAAATACATTGTGATTTTTGTGCTGCTTGAAAGATTTTGTTGGGCTATAAAAACTGTGGAAGAAAAAAAAATAAAGTGAGAAAATGAAGCTTGTTGAAACCTACCTGCTGAAGCTTGCCACTATCAGTGGAAGCTATTGCCAGTAACAATCACTTTCAGCCTGGAAATTTGCCCTCAGGAAAAGAATGTAGGGTCACCAGCCAGCCAGCCACGGGATTCACAGCCCACCTCAGTTTTCCTCAGTGGATGTCAAAGCTGAATTTCTTTTTTTAAGAATTAATTTACTCAGATTACATCTCAATTGTTCGCTTGCATCTTCCCATTTCTCCCTCCCTCCCTCTTTCACCCTATTCCCCTCCCCTAGGTCTGTGACAGATGGGGAGCTCCTCCCCCACCATATAGTCACAACCTATGAGGTCTCATCCTGGTAGCCTGCTTCTGAGTGCCACCAGGCCTCCCCACCAAGGGGAATTGGTAAAATATGGGTCACCGGAGTTCATGTCAGAGTCAGTCCCTGCTCTCTACACAGCTGGGGAGAATGTCCTGTCCATTGGCTAGATCTGAGTAGAGGTTCAATGTTTACTGCATATATTGTCCTTGGTTGGTGCAGTAGTTTGAGCAGAACCTCCTGGGTCCAGATCCGCCCGTCACGATGTTCTTCTTGTAGGTTTCTAGGACCCTCTGGATCCTTCTGTTTTTCCCCATTCTCCCATACTTCTTTCATCTAGAGTCCCAATAGGATGTCTTCACACCTATCCCAATCTCCTGGTAAGTGAAGACTTTCATGGGACATGCCTTTTGGGCTAGTGTCCAATTATAAATGAGTATATCCCATGTGAGTCTTTTTGGATCTGGGTTAACTCACTCAGGATGATCATTTCTAGTTCCATCTCAAAAAACTGGGAATAGGGCTACCTCAAGACCCAGCTATTGCACTCCTTGGAATATACCCAAAAGATGTTTCACCACACAACAAGGACATATGATTAACCATGTTCATAGCAGCCTTATCTGTAATAGCCAGAACCTGGAAACAACCTAAATGTCCCTCAGTTGAAGAATGGATAAAGAAACTGTGGTACATGTACACTATGGAATACTACTCAGCTGTTAAAAGCTGGATTTCAGTATCTAAGAATAAATTGGTCTCCTGACCCAAAGAATATCTGTGATGTTCATTGGGCCTTTCAGAGTAGCCCATGTTGTTACTATTTAGGCCTGTCATTATATTATAAAAGCAATTCCACGTATATATAAACTACTGATTATGGCCATAGCCTATAAATTTTTTAGTTATAAAAGTGGCAGCAGTCTATGTACGTAACTTTGTTGTCTTCTGAACCTAATGGAGGATGAATGAAGAAGAACAATGAAACTTGGAGCATAAAATCCTGCAGGCAGGTGCCCCAAAAGTATCTTGACCAAAACAGTAAGTAGTGGACCAAACTGGAAAGACTTTATGAATCTGCCAAATACCAGAACTGGAACTCCTTTTATAGGTGGAAAAGGAGCAAAAAGAGGTTCCTAGCTGGATAAAGATATTCCCTATAAAATTTCAGCTATCTTAACATCTTTGGCTTTAGATAATAAGGAGCCTATGACCCATAGTGCAATGGCCAGAGCTTTGAACGTGGAGTCATTATAGAAGGCTCCATCCTCCACCCCGTCACCCCTGTGATAGGGTAGAAGTTAACTCACTTTCCTAAATGAATCAAAAATGTATTTGAAAAAGCTGTAGCCACCATCTAGGCCTTCAAGAATTAATTAGGGACTTGCTTTAGATGGTTCTGAAGTTCATAAGTCTGAGCTGGGTTTTTTTTTTTTAAGGTAACCTGCCATCTTAACTCAGAGAGCTCTTTCCTTCACTGCGATATTATTCAACACAATTCCTAACTGTTTTCAACAGAAATGGACACCATTTTTTAATTAATTTATTTGTTCATTCACTCACTTTACACATCTAGATCAGAGCCCTCTCCCTCCTCTCCTCCTAGTCCCACCCTCCCTCCCTTCCTCCCTCCCTCCCTCTTTCCTCTGCTCCCCCCACCTCTACTCATCAGAAAAGGGAGCTCTCTCTCTATCAACCCACCCGAGCACATCAAGTCACATCAGAAACGGATTTCCACAATGACTGTAGTCCTGCATCCTAGCAGATAGTCCTTCCTACGTCCTGGAAGCTTCTGGAGTCCTGGCTCAAGCTCTGCAATAAGTTAGCTGGTGTGAAACCCAAAGTCGTGCACTTCCCTCCTGGCCTACTCAAGCATTTTCCTTAGCCTTTACACACTCCCAGATCCTCACCTGGAAAATGACTATAAATAGCAGCAAGCCTATTAGGAAAATGAAATGAGATCATTTGTGAAAACTGCCTAGAAACACATCTCATGCATAGTAAACATCCAGGCATCGGCTACCACATCGCGTCAAATTAGCCTCCATATTCGGATTTCTTCCATTGTTGCCAAAGGAGTTGTAGCGGGGGGCGGGGGGGGGAGGTTAAGAAGAAATCCTATGGGGATTGAGAGTGTATTAAAAATTCAAAGTTACACATAATATTGTGAGCCAGAAATCTTTTTTAAAAACGTACCTTTTGATGTTTTCTTCCAGAATCTCTCTGTGCCTATGCGCATGTCTATACCTGCTGGCTCATACAAAGTTGGGTACTTCTGTTTTAACCTGTTTTTGGGTTATTCTTTCTCGGTTAGAAAGTCTCCCAAAGAACTAGTCAGTAAGTCATATACCGTTCAGGGATCATTGTAGAGGACATGGGGGGGGGGTGTGGAACAGGGAAGAATGTAAGAGCCAAAGGAGGTGGGTGGGTGACTCCAAGGAGATACTGTCATATGGAAACAACCTGGAGGAAGCCCTACCTCTGAACTCACGGTCACTGGGTCAAGCATGTACAAAACCTGTGGAATCCCAGGCCAGACTACATCCTGACAAGGTGAGGGCAGTTGAGCACACAGTCCCACGCCAAGCCAGGGAGTGTTTGGCAACTATTAGCTTCCGCCAAAAAGAGAGACAGTTTTCTCTCAAGAGTTAGCTCCTGCTATGTGGGTCACTCTTCAGTGGAAAACCACATATCCAAGAATACTGGGCAACATAAATTGGTCTTGAAAGATTTAACAAACAAAAACAAGACACAAAGTTGGGTGGGTAGGGATTGGGGATAGGGCTTGGAAGAGTTGTGGGGCTGAATATCATTTAAAACATGTTGTAAGAAACTCTTAGATAAGTTTCAAATGATCACAGTGTGTTTCTACCATTCTGTTAAAATCTAGATTTGAAAGAGATTCTAATCATAAGTCCACGAATATCCTACTCATATATCATGATTTCTTTGAAAGAAATAGTAATCAATCTACAAACCCACTACTTTTATTTTCCCCTTGAGTTATGAAATCTTTGCCAGCACAATTATTTTTCAGCTTTTTTTACTGAGAGAGTTATGGGGAAATTGGTTTTGTGTGTCTTATTCTCTCCCTTGCTGTTTTCCCCCACGTTGAAGTTTCAGCCTTCTCCCTTCTTCTGACAGGCATTATACAAGCAACATTAAGCTCCAAGTCTGGAGCCACATGTGGAATGATCTCCAGAAAGAAAAATGTCACATCTTGGAGGCATGTCTTTATTATCCACCGAGCAATGGAAAAATCCATGGAGAGTGACTTCCTTATAAACGTTTGCTTAACCTTGTCATAGTTTCAAGACAATAGAGACCTTCAGTTTGAGCCTTGCTAATGATTTAAAGAATATGCACCGGGCCTGCAATGGTTAATTTTTGTTGCCAACTTGATTGGAATTTTGAATTACTGAGCACATAGAAACACCTCTGGGCATATCTGGGAGGATTTTTTCCAGAGAAGGCTAATTAAGAAAAGAAGGTTCTAGGATCCCTAGACTGAATAGAAAAGGAGAAATGAGCCCGGCTTCCTGAGGAGAAGCAGAGAGCACCTGCATGTCTTCCTACCATCCCAGACTGCAGTCTGCACTGCCCTTAAACCTAAGCTGCTCCTGGTAGGTGTCTTGTCAAGGTGGCAGTGAGACAGGTAACTAATGCAGGATGCGTTCTGCCTTTCACTCGTCCCCCTTTCTAAATATTTTTTGAAGTTCGTGAAATAGGCAAATCAATTCAATTTGCAAAGCCTGTTTGTTCATTTCTTTCTATTTTAATTAGCGTTCTTGAGGACCTCCTACTTGCAAGGCCTTCACTAAGTGCTCTGAGGAGGAAGGAAAAAAAATCAAAGGTAAACAAGAAGGTTTCTCTGCCCTTGAAGAGCTTAAAATCTTGTAGGAAGCAATAAAGGCACATGAACAAATAACTACAATGTGGGGCAAAATGGAATGAAGCTTAGCAAATGAGCATACATTGTACTAAATGTCCAAAGAGGAGAAAAGAAAAATATTTCACCAAAGAGAGGTCAGGTTAGGGCTAAGCCTGCAAGGATTTTAATAAGGGGAAATGAAAGAAAAAGGCAGCGAGACCATTACTAGGTTCCTGCTAGGCATTTTAACTCTGAGTCTGGGAAAACATCAGAGGTATTTGTGTGTGTGTGTGTGTGTGTGTGTGTGTGTGTGTGTGTGTGTGTGTGTTACTGTATTTAATCTTGAAATAACACACTTTGACTTGGCATCGTTACTGTTTGACTGGTGGAGAACAACAGTCATCCAGTTAAGGTCCGTGACTACAAATAACAATGCTGGAATTTACCTATGACTGTGCTTGCAGGGCAGCGTTAAGACTCTCTAGACCAAGCAAACAACAGAAGAAGGAACATGAAAGTACAGGATGCATGGAGTGCTCAGAAAATTGCTTTTGCTGTTTGCTAATCACATCTTTACATGAAAAACAACAGCCAAGGGAACCTTTGGTAGCAGCAGCACCTCTTACCCTACAAGAAGCGAAGATGTGTTTCTTTCAGGTAAATAACAAAGGGACCGCCACATCTAGACTACACAATGTGCAAATAAAGGCTTACTTCTTCATCCCTAGTGCGGTTTAAATGTTGGTCATAAGCACATAATCTGCCAAAAAGTTCTTAGCCTTTCTCATTTTTGCATAATGTCCCTCATCCAAGCTGAGCCCAAGGAGACCCAGGGGCCCCTCTATAGCACTGGTAACTTGTTGCTGATGTACTATCTGCCATGTGTCCACTGGTACCTCTTGCTCACAAAACTCCATTGCATACCCAGTGACTCTGTAGGAGAGTCGTCTGCTAAGCAAGGACCAGGTGCAGTTGTTAGCCATGTGTAGCTGTATCATCCACACAGCACTTAAGCCAGGTACACAAGCCAGTATAGCCACTGGAAAGAGAATATGGACATCTCAGGTTCTCTTGGCCTTGGTTCTGCGTCTTGGTCCTTAAGTTGCATACTCTATATATGATGTCTGGGTGCCAGGCAGATCTATGTATTGCTTGTTTTAACTCTAACACTGCCTTCCTATGTTCCCAGGAGGAGGAAGAGGAGGAAAATAATCTATGGCGATTGTGATCTCTATGGCATTTTCTTTTCATTAGGGTTCAGCCCTAAGTTGTCTCTTTATAGAATCTGGGAGAAAGATAAACTTCATCTCCTGGTCGCTGGTGGAGAAAAGCAGTAACAGGCAAGGCCCCTGAAGTCTCTAGGCAGCAGATCCAGGAGGAGGGGGGGTGGGGTGCGAGTGGAGATGCAGCATGAGCTGCAGACTGATTTAACACAGAGCAGGGGCTAGCTGTGGATCCCTGGCAGGAGACCCCAGGGCATGACCACAGATGACCAGAAACAAGGAGAGACCACAAGCCAACCAAACAGCAGCAGAGAAACCAGGACTTCTGTTCTCTCCACTGCGGCAGCTGTCTCTCACGATGACCAGTGTAGCGGACAGTGCATGTTATGATGCACAGGATAAAGGACATCAGTCCTCTTACCTGTGAAGGCTGATGGCTGGGCTGAGCAATGCCCACAGGCTGCCACTGGCCAGCTCGTGGCCCAGAAATATAAACAGTGAAGAGAAGCAGGAAAGCAATAGGGGAAAGAGGGGGAGGGGAAGCACTAATAGAAAATAAAATAAAGATGGGAGGGAGAATTCTTATAAACTATACCCAGCACACCAGGTCCATGGCGCGTCCGAAGTAGTAGTGGCCCCACAGGTTACCATACAAACACACCATAATTTTACACACAGGTACTGTGTGAATAGGCTAAGCCTGGAAAAACATTTCTATAAAAACAAGGTTAGCGAGGAGGCACAAAGGTTAAAAATAATGAGCCCCCCTCACCACCACCTCCATAGCTGCTGGTATAGCTGGACACTGCGTCCATTACGCAAGGGCACTGTGATAAGTCAGGCTGTGTAGGCCAGAGCCTGAGAGAGAATCTGGTGCAAACGATCTACTGAGCTTCAGGTAAAGCATAGACAGACAAGCAGGGTGAAGAACCAAAGTTATTGGCTGATAACCCCCAGGGAAAGTCTGGCTTTGGTGTTATTCACGATGCTGAATAGAACTCTGGTGCACATTGCACCATCGAATGTCACTTCCTGAAGACAAAAAAACTCTGTAGCAGTTTTGTGGTAGGGGCTCTAGTCCCTCAAACCAGGTGGCACCCATCCTTTTGGAGAACAATCTTTAAAAGAAGGGACAGTTGTGACCCTTAACTGCTTTGATAGTTGGTTGGGCAAACTTCACTAAGATGAAGGTCCCAGAAACTCAATCAAACAAACCAAACAAAATAAAACAAAACAAAACAAAAAAACAGAAAACAAAAAACAAAACAAAATGAAATTTCAGAGGATTGCTTCCCAGGCAATTTGTAGAAATAACGGTCATACTCTACTGATACTCTAAATATTCAAAGTTCTCCTGGCTGATCCGGCAGGTCTGATGCCATTAGTTGCAAGGCATCAAGAGCAGGCCTGAGGCCTTCCAAAAGGCAGATCGTGCCCATGATAGGAGTCACCACCCAGTAAACCATCAAATAGAGTGAGAATGAAAGCTGGTCCAACCCTGTTAGCATCTGCCAAGTCCTGAGCCACACTGGCATGAGACATGCTCAACCAAGGGGAAGGAATGAGTTTACTATTAAGCCATGTGTTCCCGTGAGGAAGAGAGGGGCTGTTCTGTTCTTGCTTTTGACTAGTCTGGCTGAAGGCAGCCAACACACATAAGGACATCTTTCTGTTGAAATCTAACATGGAGATTGCTCATTTGTCAGCCACTTACTTTATAAGCTTCCAGAGAGAAGTCAGTGACTTCCCAGTTTCTTTAAACGTTGGGATGAAACAGTGACGGCTCTGGGTTATGGTTGGTTCCTTCACATTCTATACTTGTATTTAAACAGGCAGCATGGCAAATGATGCACGATGTGACTAATTGGGTTTAGAATCACCTGGGAGGCGCGTCTGTGAGTGTGTCTGTGAGGGTGTCTCCTGAATGAACTGATGATGGAAGACTCGTTTTTAATGTTGGTGGCACCGCCATAGACTGGGATCTTAGACGTAATGAAATGGGATCACAAAAGCAAAAAGCTGAGCACCAGCATTCACCGATCTCTGTTTTTCCCCACAAGGGCATTGCTATCGTGCCCCGTGCTCTCACTGCCGTACCCTCCCCAGCACAACGGACTGTGGCTCACACTGAAGGTCCAAACGATCTCCCCTTCTTTAAGTTATGTTTGTCAGGTAATCCATCACGGCAAGGAGAAGAGAAATTAATACACTTGGTGTGGAAAATGTGAAGATAAACAACTCGGTGCTTCATCTGGAAACATTATTAAAAAGAACAGAATTTCTAGTGGCATCGTTGCTAAACCAGAAAATATAAAAATTTTACATGATATTGGACACAGTATAAAGCAATCACAAAGAATATTATATATTTCTGCTCTCTGAACTACGAGAACTATCCAAAAACTCAAGTTCAGACAGTGAGATGCACAGGGGAAATGGTGATCAAGAGGGCGGCGGGAGGTATGACTCAGCAGTTAAGAGTGAGCTCACACTCTTAAGCTGGGTACCCATGCTAGGCCCCTCACAACCACCAGTAACTCCAGCTCCGTGTAACCTGCATCCTCTTCTGGGATCCTAAGGCACTCACATACATGATATATGCTCATATCAACATATACAGATACACATAAAAGATAAAAAACTAAAGGCAGGGAAGGTCTTCATAGTCATGTGAAGACAGCTCAAATAGAGAGAAATTACATCATCATCATCTCTGACTGACAACAGGAGTATATTAAAAGATGTAATTTTAGAGGAAAAAAAAAAGAGAAAAGCATGGTTTCAGTGTCTGAAGGTTGGAATAAAGCAAGAATATTAAAAGAGTAAAGAGCTTCAGAGCCAGAATAGATTAAAAACAGAGCACACAAAACCCATGCTTTGGAATGTTTACTATGTTCTTTATTTATGTACATGTGCATGTGTGAGTTTATGTGTGTCGAGAGGAGTATGCGTGTGAAGACCAGAGGTCAACCTCAGGTGTCATTCCTCAAGAACTGATCACCTGTTGTTTGTTTGTTTGTTTGTTTGTTTTAAAGGCAAGATTTCTCACTGAGACCTGAGGTTTTACTGATTCGGTTGTGTTGTCTCTGGCCAGCAAAGTCCAAGGAGATTCCTGTCTGCCTGTCCCATACTGGGACTGCAAGTGCATCCATTCTGCCTGGGCACAGAAGATAAAACTCACATCTTTATGATCACATAGCAAGTACTTTTTTGAATGATCTATCTTATTAGTCCTCAAAAACTTATTTTTTTTTTAATCAAACCAAAAGTTTTATACTTTGAGCATATGTGCCGGTGTGTTTATGCAATGAAAACAGCTATTTAATGAGAATGCTACATCAGCAGAAGTAGCTTGAAAGTGGTGTGCCTAAACTTGCACTTCCTATGCAGAATCAGTGCCTGGTAATTACATTGTCATTAAGCTTTTCAAATTATTTCATTTACTGTTTGAGATTATGAGACGATTCCATCATTTCCCCTTCCTTTTCCTCCCTCTAAACTCTCCCTTCTACTCCTCTTAATCTCTCTCAAATTCATGGCCTCTTTAAAACTAATTGTTTTTTACTTACATATGTATGTATATATGTATGTGAATATATATATATTCCTCTATACATAAGTGCATCCTATTTAATCCATATAATGTGTGTATAGTTTCTAGGACTGGCCATCTGGCATTGGATAACTAATTGGTGTGCTCTTCCCAGTAAGGGAAGGCCATTTCTCCTCTCTCAGCATTCCTCAGTTGCCCGGTAATTCTCTGAGCAGGCTGAGGCCTCACGAGCTCTCCTCCAGCCACTTTGGGATGCCTACTGGTGTTTAGGGAGCTGTGTTGGTGAGACTTTATGCATACATCTTCTGACTTTAGTAGAAGACACGGGCTCATGGCAGACTCCCCAGTCCTCTGGCTTTAACAGTCTTCCTGTCCTCTTCTGCAGTATTTCATGAACCTTAGGTGCAGGGCTTGGGCTGTAGACATATCCACCGGCGCTAGACTCTACAACTCTGCATTTTGATGGTTTGTGATTTGCTGTCAGGAAAAAAAAAGGGGGGGGGTTCTTTGTAAAGAGTGAGGAGTACACTTTTGTGTGGGTGTTTATAATGTTTATTATACAAATGTTTATAATGTAGCTAGGGATTGTGCTGGTTTAGTAAAGTGACAGTTATGAAGCCAAAAGGATTTGGACATTCAATTTTCTGTTTTGCATTTGTCAAGTATATTAGGAAATGGAGTAGCCGTGTCGTGTGTGTGTGTGTGTGTGTGTGTGTGTGTGTGTGTGTGTGTGTGTGCGCGCGCGCGCGCGTGCGCACCATGCTGGAGCAGGACAAGGGATCATGCCAATGACCAGAGGATGTAAAGGTTAGTTCAGTCTCATCAATGACTTATACAGGAACCTACACTCCCTGGCTATATGAATGCTACTTTTTTTCTAAAGCATTCTTTCTCTTAGACAACTCCTTCCTTTGTCAAAACCGCACATTTTGGTGGAACAGGCAGCACAAGATGCAATCCTGGGGGGGGGGGGGTGATGTACAAAGTCAGACTGCTCTCTTCAGTGATAACCTAGCAAGCCAAATAGTAGCTTCTGTAATGATGAGACACAACAGGTAGGACCTGATTCATAGCCGACCGTTCCCTACTTCTTACTTATATAAAAGCTAGAGAAAGCTAAGCATTGCTGGGCCTGGTAACTCATGTCTATATCCCAACACATAGGAGGCAAAGGAAAGAGGAATGACTTGAGTTCAAGGACAGCCTATGCTATGCCCTGAGTTGCAAGCCAGCTTTGGCCACAGATCAGAAATTAGATGATAGATAGATAGATAGATTATAATCTAAAAATATACCTTTAATCAATCCCACAGGATTCCTTGTTTCTAGCTACCCAAACTACTGTCTCCATGCCGACAGCCTTTCATCCCTGCACTCTGAAACCTCTCCTTCTTTCTATCACATTTTTCCCAGCTCCTGCCTGCCTTGGAGTCTCTACCAAAAACACGCGTGACAGTGGCTGGCTCCCTTGCTGTGATGAACCTAGCCTGTGAATGTTCTCACTTGGTTGGTTTTATTTCTACAGGTATTTTGCACAAGTAGGTACTGAATAAGTAATGGAGTGTGTCCAAGTCAGTCTATAGTAAAAGTGTCACCTAGAGCTGTACAGTGTTCACCATGCATGAACATATATGGCAACTCTAGGCTGGTTCGTTTTTTATTGTTGTTCATGAAAGCCAAGTAGTGGGCTACACAAAGGACCAGAGGGGATGTGGCAGGTGTCTGGCCATATCCTTTAGGGAGACATGAGAGAGGTGGGATGCCACTTGCACCAGTGGATGGCTGTTTGGGTTATCAGCTACAATACACTAAATGCTTGTTGGCTCAAAACTTCTACACTGAAATTCTTGCTTTCAGAGGTATGGTACTGAGAGTTGGGTGCCTTTGGGGTGTCATTAGGTTGTAAGAGTGGAGTCCTATTGAATAGGTATGGCAAAGAAAGGCTTGAGTTTTCTCTTCCTGTCGTCCACTATGTGAAAAACACAGTAAGAAGGTGACGATCTGCAGGCATGAAGTAGGTTGCCATCTGATATCAGACTTTGGGGGCACTTCAGCTTTAAATTTCTAAGCCTATAAACCTGTGAGAAATATTTGTTGTTGAGTAAATCAGTCTGTAAGACACCTGTCCTGCTAATTCTAAACCAGTTCCTTTCTTATGACCAAGCTCCATAGTTCTAACTGTGCTACATTCTTGCTCCAGTCACTGTCTGTCAATCCCAAAGAGCAAGTCTTCCTGTAAACCGAGCTGCACTCTACACATGAATTGACACCAGAGCCATGCAGTGTCTCTTCTTCCTATCCTTAGTTGACCTTACTTCCCAATAAAACTCATTCTTTCTGACCCAAGGTCTTAACTACATTGTGTCCATTTAAACAACATTGGAATTATTTAATTTTTTATTTTTTTTTTTTTTATTTTTTTTTTGGTTTTTCGAGACAGGGTCTCTCTGTGTTAGCCTTGGCTGTCCTGGACTCACTTTGTAGACCAGGCTGGCCTCGAACTCACAGCGATCCGCCCACCTCTGCCTCCCGAGTGCTGGGATTAAAGGCGTGCGCCACCACGCCCGGCTGGAATTATTTAATTTTTTAAAAAAAGATTCTAGCTCTTACTTCTCCAAAGTAACACTTCCTTATGCAAGGGATGAAAAACACAAAATGGGTCCCTATGCAAAGTAGCATTTCATCTGAACATGTATCTCGGATGAGATAGGGACTGTAAAGAACCAGAGGCTGCCTTCTTTCAAGGGGGCAATTAGTAACTGTAGTCGATTTTGCTGAGTAATAGTATTGACTATTGTACAATACAGCTGACCTGTACTTTTTTATAAGAATAAATCACCTGTGTCTCTTTTCAACTCCACTTGACCAACATCCTATTAGTATCTTGAAGCCGGTTACCAGATTAGGATTTACACTGGAGAAACTGGCACCTGCTACAAGTCAGGGCTTTAAGCAAAAACGCCGAGTGTTAAGCATCTACTAGCATGCCAGTGAATGGAGGAGAATGTGGATGTTCTTGGGTACTCTGATATTTCAAGAAAGAAAAAAATTCAGGTGCCTTGATGACTCCTACTTCTTAAAACACTGACAAATCAAATAATGTTTTATCAAACAATACCAATCAAACACCATGCTGACAAAACAAAACATCCCTCTGGGCCACCTGCTCACAAACTTCTGCCTGAGGGCAATGTATCATAGCCTCATTTATGGCTTCAGATATTTGTGTTATACCTGTGAAAACTGAGCAATAGGGACTCAAAGGAGCCTGAGTATACCGAACATATTGGTTAAACCTTAATGATCAACATTTCTCAGGGACCATTTTCTTAGCATCCTTAAATGTGTGCAAACATTTATTAGAATATGGTAAAAAGATAGTGTGTATATTAAAAGCCAGTCTTAAGGCTGAATAATAAAAAAATGCCATTTGTGAAACAAAAGTGACTCATAGATATTGGTGTCAGTTCTTGCTTTAATAGCATACACTGTAAATTAGTTACAATATACAAGTCCCTATATATACATATGTGAATGCATACTCATTTACACAAATAAGGAAATAAAAAGCAAACCTATAACATGTAACCACCCTTATATTAGAAGTAAGGCAAGACAGAGAATAAAACGTAATAGTGCTTGGCTCAGATAGCATCATTAGCTGCTGTCTTGATATGGAAACAAGGACACAGCTGAATCTAGTTGGTGTCAGAGAATTTGGCCCCAGAGAATGAAAGTGTCCTCTCTTGCAAAGGTCACTTGATAATGCCCACTAGGAACATTTGCTTAATTGTCATCCGTGTCCCTTGCATTCACACCAAAATTCTTCTAGACCACTCATTGAAGTAATAGTATTGACACTCAAGTTTTAGCTGTTAATTGTGTATTTGCAGTTTTACGTTTATGCCAGCATCAGTGAGTATAATTCATCTTGCCGGGGCGTTAGCATCGCTACCACACTTTGTTTTATAGTGTATAGAGGGTTGTAAAGCTAAGAGCGTCTCCTGATGTTAGTCACTGCCACAGTGAATTACTAGACAGACATTTGGTTCAGACCCCACGATGTAACCGGGATCTATAATCTCTTGGTGTTGCTCTTCAGTGACTCGCTCTCCAAATGACATAAGAGTTTTACAAGTTTTAAACAAAAAATTTAAAGGAGAAGTAAGAAATCATGTGCAGACATGTCAAAGATGGGGTGATAGGTGAAAGACTGAAATTTAATTGTTGTGCCTTCCTACCCCGTTTGCTCTTCATGTGTAGTTCTTTGAAATGCAGAACAAATGTTTCTTGTCCTTCTGTGTTTATGGTGCAGATGAAAAATTCAACAGCTAGGTCACAATGTAATCTGCCTTGCATAGCCTTATAAATTTTCTATCTTTACTGCCAACAGAACAGTGTCCTCATCAACTTTGAAATGGAAAGCAGACAGGGCTAGAAAATTTCATCCCTTTACATTAGTTACACTCTTAAAGTGATTTGAGAATCACCTTGACTCTGTGTCTTCTTTATTAGTGCCAAAAGCTCCAAAATAAAGATGACACTGAATTTCTGAATTAAGCACGTCATTGTAAATTAATAGACGGCCATGCAGGTTCTCACTGTCATTCCTGATGCGATTTCTCTAATAAACAGAAATATATTGCTGAGGTCGATACAAAGGGATGGATTTTCAGTATGTTGACTACCTTGAAATGGATTTAGAATATAGTTCATTGTTGTTGTTGTTGTTGTTGTTGTTGTTTTGCATATCAACTTCCAGAGACAGCTGGAAAATATTCATACTCAGCCATCTATGGAGTCCAAACACCACTGAATTTTCATGACACTGTGTACTTAGATAAACAGATGAACCTAGAGCCAGAACATAGAGGCAATTGCAAAACAAGCTAGTACCTTAAAAAGTAAAAAAAAAAACAGAATTTAGGATGGATAAGAAGAAAAGTAAAGTTCTGAAGACTGGTGAAAAAGCTCTGATATCGGTGAGTTGTGGATCGTGGAAATTAAAAAGAAATTGAGATGTGGGGCAATTCAAGAAGTAAACCAAATCCGTGAGGCACTTGAGACCGAGTCAGTGAAGAAATTAACAGTAGTAGTAATGACATAAAAAATAGACCTGTTGAGTAGATAACATGAATGAGGGGGATACAAGGTAATTATTCCCAGTGAAGTTAGCCAGCGAACTAGCATCCCCGGATGTTATAAAGAGTACTGAGTGTCTAGAGAGACAGCTTAATGGACCCGGGTGTTAGCTGTGCAAACATAAGGACTCCATTTTAGATCCCCAGCCCCATGTAAAAAAGCTGACATGGACATATGGGACAGGATAAGTATACTACAATCCACAGACCCAAAGAAGATAAGTAACAAGGAGGACCCAAGGGAGGATGCTTGAGACTCACTCAGAAGAGGAAATAGAATAGATAGGGGAAGTGGCTGAAGAGAGAGAACAAGGTAGGAAAGGGAGCACAGAGAGAAATGAGGATGGAGACCAGATCTGGGCAGAGCCATGGTGGGAGGACAGAGGACCCACAGGGAAAAGAGAAACTGTGGACGGGGACATCGCTGTGACAAGCTGCGTGCCTAACACAAAGTAGGCTTCTGGGCGGATATGGGGTGACTCTAGCTGAGACTCCTAGTAGCAGAGTTCATAGAGACCGAAGAGGACACTCTCTTACTAGACAGAACTGCTAGTAGAGGGAATGGAACGCCAACCCTTCCACAAAACCTTCAACTCAAAATTTACCCTGCCTACAAGATGAGCAGGGATAAAGATGGAGCAGAGATTGAGGGAATGTTCAACCACTGCCTGGCCCGACCTGAGACCCACTCCATGGGAGAGAGCCAACCCCTGGCACAATTAACGATATTCTGCTATGCTCACAGACAAGAGCCTAGCATAGCTATCCTCTAAGAGGATTCACCCAGCATCAAATCGAAACAGATGCAGAAACTCACAGTGAAATATTGGGTGAAATGTAGGGAGTCTTGCGGAAAATAGGAGGAAGGATAGGAGAACGTGGAGGGGACAAGAATTCCACAAGAAGACCAACAGAGCCAACTAACTAGGGTTGAGAGGGCTTGTGGAGAATGAAGCACCAGCCAATAGCCATGCATAGACTAGACCTAGGCCCCTACACAGATGTAGAAGATGGGCAGCTCAGGACATCAGCTCAGGCCACGTGGGTCCCCCTAGTAAAGGGAGCAGGGATTGTCTCTAACATGGACTCTGTTGCCTGCATTTTGATCACTCTGGCCACAGGTGAAGAGGATATGCTCAGTTCTGATGTGATTTGATGTGTGTGTGTGTGTGCGCGTGCGTGCGTGCGGGTACGCACGTGTGGGCGCACGTGTGCGTGTGTGTCTAACAAAGGAACCTAAATTTTAAAATTGAATTATATGCTCATAGGAAGAGATATCAGCAATTCAGCTAGAAAGTCACAGATGAAGAGAAAGCTCAGTCTACATACCTAAAGAAAGATAGAATGTGGGAGAGAAAATACTCCCACTTGAGAAGGCTACAGGGAAATAGAATCTTCAGAGGGAGAGATGACCCAGTGTTGGATACATTACAGGGAAATATTTAAAAAAAAGCAAAGGCATTTCACAGGCAGCTAATGATAAGTGCTGGAGGACGTGACAGGAATACTCAGGGCTTCCTGAGAGAAGAGCTATGTTTTGGGTTGATGGAAATTGTAAGGGTTAGTGAGCTGAGCTGCGGAGATGAGACGTCAGAGTTGGGGGATGGGTGGACTGGGGAACTGGCTTTCATGGCTTAACTGCTAAGCCTGGCAAAGGAAAAGGAAACATGGCAGGATTAGCAGTGACAACCATGAATGGTGTGTAGACAATCACCCAGGGAGACTCCAACGAACTGAGGACTGGAGGCCAAGGAGTCAGATTATGGAGACCACCCTTTATTCTGAGAACATCAGTAACTCTGGGCTCGATTTTCAGCCCTTGCTGATGTACTCCTTAAATTTGATTCTTATGAGATAGTATGTTTTACTTCCTCCTTACTGACTGATCCAGTTTTTGTTTGCCTATGTTTTGCGCCTCTCTCTCTCTCTCTCTCTCTCTCTCTCTCTCTCTCTCTCTCTCTCTCTCTCTCTCTCTGTCTCTCTGTCTCTCTGTCTCTCTGTCTCTCTCTCTCTCAGAGTTCACCTTTTCAGCCTTTCTTGTTGTTCAGTTTGCTCCAGAGATCTCTGTCTTTGCCTCCTGACCACTGGGATCACAGGTGTACAGCAAAGCCCACTTGGCTCTGATATCTGCTCTGGCCCTCATGCATGTGCAGCAAACACTTTACACAACCACTGCGCCATTTCCTCAGCCCTGTCACTCCTACATTTTTATGTCCAACTTGGACTTCTTTACTGAGCTGCGATTTACTTCCGTGGTGCCTTCACTTGGCTATTTAAGCATCTCAAATATAAAGCGTTGAAATCTAAGTTTTCTATTTATCCTTTCATCTCTGCCCTCAGGTTTTCTAATGTCACCTATTCAGTTATACTAGGATTTTTTTTAAGCCAGGCAAAAACCCCAAGAAAGTACAATCTGACAATAGGGTCTGTTTTTAATCTATATTGAAAATCTAACTACTTTTCACCACTAACACTATAGCATTCAGGATAAAACTGAAGGTGATATGAGCCTTCCTTTCCTCTTCCTCCTCATCCTCTTCCTCTTCCTTCTCTCCCCACCCCGTGTGTGTGTGTGTGTGTGTGTGTGTGTGTGTGTGTGTGTGTGTGTATGTGTGTGTGTGTGTGTGTCTGTGTATGTGTGTTGGGGTGATCTACTGAAGGCATCTGAGAGGGAGCTAGTTAACCTCTCTAGTGCTGTTGTTTGCATCTTGTTGAATAGCTTGAGGCTGCCATATAATCCATAGTCAGAAGAGGACACAGGGATGAACTGGAACCCAGAACTATGCTCACTGCCTCCCCTTGGTAGTTGTATTGCAATAGAAGAAGCTGGTGCCCTTTATACACATCTGGCCCAGCAGGCAGACAACGTGAAGGAAAATTCAGGGGAAGGTCAGGCGGTGACAGGCTTGTTTGTTATCCCACACCAAACTGATGGCATAGCAGATAATCAATACCCATGAGCTGCAGAATCATCTGCCTTGGGCTACTGAGCATTAAAGAGCAACAGGACTGTGCTATCACTTTTAAATCCCAAACTAATAAAATATGTCTATGGCTCAGACTAACCAGGTACATAAAGGGAAGAGGATTCTGGGAAACTGTCATTCTAGGCAAGTTGCCTCATTACAAAGATATTATGGTACAATACCTCTCCAGGTTGGTGCTTATGTTCAGCGCTTGAAATCACTACTGTGCTAATTTCCCAATAAAGACAACAGAATCATGTTTCCACCCAACATGAAAGTTATCCCACCTACCAATGAAAACATGCTAACCCTTGTCTCCCTAAAAGAGGCAAAACCTTTCCTTTATCTTCAGGTGTTGTTCCCTCTTCTGGCCAGCTCCACTTCTACCATCTTGAGTGTACAGTTAATTATTATTAACATATCTTATATTAGATGTTGGCAGATTGGGAGAGAGAAAGAAAACAGAAATATTTGCTTTATATATGCAAACATATCAAAAATAGTCATAAATATTACACTCTCACTTTCTGTATTTGGTCACAGCATTGTAGCTAGTATTTAAAACTACTTCTACTTGTTACTAATTCCATATTTCATGAGCAATCACCTCAGCTCATACTGGTAGCCTGCCTATATTGATTATCTACTATAGCATACCCAAATATTCCCAAACTGACATAAAAATGTATTGTTGTACAAGTTTTATGAGCCAACTATCTAAGAGTGACCCCGGTGGGTAATACTAGGACAGATTTTCATGAGGGTGCTATCAAGGCCTCAGCCAGGATTAGAGTAATCTAAGGGCTTGAGTAGAAGTGAGCACTTGATCTGAAGACAGTTTGCTCACAAGCCTTTGATAGAAGCCTTGGTCCCCTGCATGATGCTGAGCAGGGCTTATGTTTCTCAGCACATGGAATCTCCCAGAAGGCTTGACTGTTTTTTATACATAATGTTACTGTTTGTTTGAATACAAAACATCTCCAAAGGCTCATGTGTCGGGGACTTGACTGCCAGCTGTAAGACTTTTGGGAAGTGATTGAAGCCTTAGGGCTCTGACCAAATCAATGGCTCAGACCCTTGATGGGTTTATAGTATGATGTCATTAGTTTGGAAGTGGTAAGAGGAGAGGAGGAGCCTAGTTGAAGGAAGTCAATCACTTAAGGAAAGGTCTGTCCTGTCTTCCCCCACATCCTTCTAGTCACTGTGAGGTAAGAAGCCGCTGGCTCAAGCTCCCAATGCCACAGTGTTCCACCTCTGCTCAGGGCCAACACCATGAGTCCACACAGCCGTGCACTATGAACTCTGAAACCACCAAAATAAGCCACTCCTCCCTAAAGGTTTTGTCTCAATGACAGCAAAATTAACACAGATGCCTTCTGTCTCTCACCAAACACTGAACAAAAGGAGAAATCCTATCCTCTCATGATCACTCTCAGAATTCACAGCATTACTTCCATTGTATTATATTAATGAGACCCAAATTACTAAATATGGCTAATCAAAAAGAGGGAAATTATATCCCTTGCCCTAACCATCTTGGAAGATGGTCTCAAAGAGTTAGAGGAAATATGTTTTAAACACCATGGTCCATCATGATAAAATCATAAGGGTTACTCTAATAATTACTTTACTGTTGTTGTTTTTCCTTATTCTTGAGGAAGCAATTAGAGTTCATTTTATACCCAACAGCCAGTAATTAAGATGTAAATAGGATCCATGTAGCTTTCCTAACTGAAACTTTCCAATGACTTCCCCACTACACATAGAATGAAATCCAAGTAGTTACCAGTGCCAATGGGCTATTAGCAACTAGCTTCTGCCAAGCCCTACAATTTCAGTTCCTACCAACTCTACTCTCATCCTCTAAGCTGCAGCTCAGGGTCTCTTGACTCCTCCACTTCCAACACGTTGCACCAAACAACTATGTCCTGAGGGTCTGTCCCACACACTCGAATGGTTGGCAGCTTCCCAGGCTTCTAACTAGCGCCTCTCTGAGAGCTGCTATCAATGGTGTATCCACACAGTGCTAAATATAAATAGACTAAGATCAGCCATCCTTGAGACTCATTATTTCAGCTATATGAGCTATCTCTGTTCCCAGAAGAGACAATCTTCATCCTCTTTCTTACTGTTTTGATTTGATTTGAGTCCATTTTTTGTTTTGTTTTGTTGTTTGTTTGTTTGATTGTTCGAGACAAAAAAACATGCAGCAGAGGGTGCAAATCCCTGCTTACACCTTGGCTCTCGCAGGGTAACAGTGACTTTTGACCTTTGGAACCTTAAGAGAAGATTCTGTCATCTTAAGCACATTTATGGTGGTTTGTCACATCAGCCACA
Source organism: Acomys minous (assembly GCF_964271855.1). NCBI lineage: Eukaryota > Metazoa > Chordata > Mammalia > Rodentia > Muridae > Acomys > Acomys minous. Next base: position 112,271,686 of record NC_140494.1, read on the forward strand.
GAAAATGAATGTAAGCTCTTTCTCTTAATGACCTGTAACAATAAAGCTATCAAAGGGCAGCTTTAAAGTGAACAGAAGGTTAAGTGATGGTGCCAAATTGTGAAGGGAACTCAAATGTACAGGCTTTGTGGTAAGAAGTGAGACTGAACCTGTGGCGTATGATGTAAACAAAGCTATTTCTTCAAGTTGAGGTGAATGAAGACGAGAAAGTCTTATCAGAAGACCAGGTGTGGAGCTCCCAGCATAATGCTGCAGTTTACACCAGAAGAGAGAAAGGGGGAGGGTCTATCTGGATAAACAGGAAGTTGCTGCCTTCAAGCATAGCTGGATCCAGGGATTTTTTTCTACCATCCCCCCCCCACCCTCCCCCACACCCATCTGCTTTCCCTAACAAAGATCTGTAACAAAATGTCCAGCATCAAAGCCCCAATAATAGATCTGCAGAAATGTGGCCAACACTACACTTAGTCTGCTGTTTGTGGAGGCTAATAAAACAGTCCTGGCTATTGATCTTGTTGTTCTCTTTAGTAAACATGCCTCCAAGGACAAGTCTAGAGCAAGGAGGACTCAGATCAAACACAGAAACAAATTAGGCACATGTAAATAAAGCTTGTCATCTCCGCACAATAATTAAACATCCTGGGATTTGGCAGGGGGGACTCAGTCTGCACTGGTATTAGTTGAGCAAAGGTATTTTTGCAGCAAATGTGTTTCTTTATGCTTTATCACCTAACTCAGAGATTCTGGGTTTTAATATCAAGAGAAAAAAATGGATTTTGATGTTATATTATTATATTAAAATAAGAGCTTCTGAGAGTGAAAATCTAATAATAATAATATACTGGACATGGGATAAGCTGTCGTGGAATGTTGTACATTAAGGATGCTGGACTCTGGTAGACATGCATTTGCATCTAAGAGCATGTATTTGTATCCACGGTCTGTCTTTCCTTAGGTATGTCACTGGACCTCTTTAAGATCTCAGTTTTTAACAAATGATAACTTGTCCTAAAGGTTTCATGAAAAACCACAGACAAGTTGCTTAATCAGCTTCCTGGAACATGTCATGTGTTCACCAAGTGGTCAATATTTCAGAGTATGATTTATCACTGTGTAACAACATATACAGTCATCTTATTTCTTAAAAATATAAATTATATTTTTATAAAATATAAAAAAAACTTCTCCTAACACTGTGTCTTGGACCCAATAGGATCTCTTCTAGCTTTTCAAGACACAGGCAGAGAAGAGACACATGATGGAACTGAGTCACCCATGGCCGCACTCGTTGGTAACATTTGATGAGCCTGCCGAGATGGTTGGAGCCAATGCTTCCTTGCCTCAGGTCTACTGGTAGATGGTCAATGTCCCTCTGTGAATCTCTTATGCTCAGGCTGTATCACTACTAGTTAACTCTGGTATTAACTCCTTTGCTTAATAAATCTTCTTTCTTTCTTTCTTTTTTGTTCTTTTTCTTTTGTTCTTTTGTGATTTTTTTGTTTTGTTTTCTTTTGTTTTTCAAGACAGGGTTTCCCTGTGTAGCCCTGACTGTCCCAGACTCTATTTGTAGACCAAGCTAGCCTTGAACTCACAGCGATCCATCTGCCTCTGCCTCCCTGAGTGCTGGGACTAAAGGTGTGTGTCCACCATACCCAGCTATTTCTTTCTTCAGCCTACAGGGAAGTAATTTTGAGACTGGGTGCTGCCATGTTATTGTTTCTATCCAAGGGTTATAAGCAGAAGTAATGTGTGCCCAGTTTAAATTGGAGTGCCTTATTGCTTTGCTTCATGTGAAATTTCCCAGAGTATATTTTCACTCTGATGCAAATTCCAAGATAATTTTAGTCTAGAACAACCTGATCCCAGTTTATGAGAACTGGCTCCAAAGTGCTGGGAAACTGGGGGAAGAGACAGGCCTACGTAGCATTGCAAGTATGCTCTTTATTGCAGACTTCCCGGCAGCAAGTTTGACCTAGGTGACAGCAGTATCAGGTAGAGACATATAATTTGGGTCAGCTAAAGGCATTTATAAAATGGACAGGCAAAAGTAACTTCATCCATGGCTGGTAAGATGGCTCAGTGAACCAAGCACTTACCACATAAATGTGAGGACCTGAGTTTGAATGCACAGTACCCAAGCCAAGCCAGGTGCCACAGTTGGCTATACCATAGCTGTTACCATAAGATGGCGGTCAGTGAGAGGAAAATTCACAGAAGATTATCAGCCAGCTGATCTGGCATTATTCAGTGGTACCTAAGAGACTACATCAAACAGGGTGGAAGTGAAGACCAAATATACAAGGGTATCATCTGATCTCCACACAATGTGACAGCATGTCATGCCCACAGTTATACAAATAAACATGTGTTCTTTCTCTGTGATTACTGCATTAGTTACCCCTTTGTCCTTGTGGCAAAACACCTAATCAAGCCACGTAGGTGAGAAGGGTTTATTTGGCTCCGAGCTTGAGGGCATTGTAGTCAGTCACGGTGGGAAAGGCAAAGTGGTGGGATGGGCTGTAGCTGAAGCAAGGGAAGTGTTAGGCAGTGGAGTCATATCTCTTCTGCGGCAGGAAGCAGAGAAAGAGAAATGACGGTGCTCCGTCCACCTTTTCCTTTCTACTCATTCCAGTGGTCTAAGCACATGCGAAGGCACTGTCTACACCCGGGCTGAGTCTCTACTCTTCAGCCAAATTCCACTGGAAACACTCTCACAGATGCACCGCAGGTGTGTCTCCTATGTGGCTCTAACTCTGGTCAAGTTGACAAGGGAGACTAACCATCACCAAAGTGCCTCTAAGTGCCATGTGCCTCTAATAGTGTAAGACTCACTTGGCTCATCCCTAAAAGTCCCTGTCACCTTTAACAGAACCCAAACTGTTGAATGGTGAATCAGTTAAGTTACAGATTTCGATAAAATAAAATAAAACATAAAAATAAGTGAACTTACTGTCAATATATAACGGCCTAGAGTAAACATCCCTATTTTAAGGGGGGAAATGAGAAATAGCAAGGAAAAAAAAATCAAACCAAAGCAAGAGAGAAACCCAGCAGGAAAAACACTAACTAAATCCTCCAGGCTAAAGTTGTTCTATCCCTACATGCTTCCTGGGATAGGTGTCACCTTTCTCTTGTGACAAGTCCATCCCATGACATCTCAGTGGATGCCTCGCAGTCCCGGTATCTTTAACAGCCTTGGGTCTCTACTGCAGCCCAGCCTTAGCTGTCACAGCTCCACACAATGGTTCATCACAGTTTCTTTGAAGGGGATCCAACCCTACATTATTCCTTGCCATCCTTAGCTTTCTAGATCCTTCATGAATGCCTTCTCCATCCCTTAACTCTTGTATTTTGCATACTTACAAAACCAGCACAATGTAGACAATGCTTCTAAATTCTACTGCCAGTCTACCGTTCTCTAGCCCTCTTATGGTGGCTCCTCTGCACCACGGAAGAGGAACTCAGGACAAATAGTTCCCCAGTCAGATGTTTTGAATAGGATGCCCTCCTATGGTAGTCTCAGATCAGTGTCTACTCTTTGAATAAATTTGCAATTTTAGACACTCGAGCCTTTGATGAATGGGTTCTTGCCCTCACAGTCCCTTTCCTGCTGTCTCAGCACAGAGCCCAGAGTTTCTAAAGTCTTTAATGGCCCAAATCTGTATAACAACTACAGATGCATTACCCTTACCTACCTTGTCTACAACTTCAGACACACTCCTGTGCCTTTCCTTCCCAAAGCGCACATTTCCCGTATTGTCCCGCTTCGAATTTGTTTTAAACCCACACAATCGCAGTGAGTAATGAGCATACTGCGGCCTGAATGTTACGCTATCTTGAATTCCTTTCACCTACTAAAATCTCAGATTCACTTAAAATGGAAACCTTAAACTTTCAGGACCTAAGCAGAGTGCACCCAGATTTTCTTTGCACTAGATTGTAGCAGGACTGGCCTGCAGCCTAGAGTGTTTACTCCCTTTCCTATGAAACCTCTTGAGCCAAATTTGCAGTGTCCGTATGTTTCTCATTTTACTGGTTTTCTGAACTCCCATGAGAAGAGCTTATTAAGCCTAGCATAGCTCTGAACTAGAGTTTCATACTTTTGTACTTTTCCCCCTGCAAAGTCCCAAAGGCTGGAATCACATGATCAAATTTATCACAGAAAGAAACTTTGAGTATTAGTGCCTGCTTCACTGTGCCGAGATAACTGACAAAAACAAACAAACAAACAAACAAACAAATAAAACTTATGGGAACAGAGTGGTAACAGTTGCTCCCTGGCTTCAAACACTGAATGATAAAACCAAAGAAAGGTTTTGAGTGACAAATGCTGAAAATTAAATTTACATGAAAAATCAAATCAAGCATTCGACCATGACGCTGATTCTTTAAAAACCTCAAAATGGATAAAGGCATGGGCCATCAAGTCTGACAACCTGTGTTTGGTTGCCCAGGGCCCTAACGGAAACAGAAAACAGGTTCCTGAAAACTGTCTCCTGACCTCCATGTGCTCACAGTAGTACACACACACACACACACACACACACACACACACACACACACACACACACACATACATAACTATAAAAAGTGAATAAACAAATAAACAAATAGTCTTACATCCCTGAGCATTAGAGAAGACAGCATAGGTGCTCTCTGTAGGGATAGGCACTCAACCTGCAACGATCACTTTCTCCCAGCACCTAAACAGGCATGAGTCTTCATTCACCACAGTTCATTCCAAAGAGAAGCTTCTTCTCCTTCCCCACCCTCCCCTCAAAACAGGGTTTTTCTATATAGCCATGTCTATCCTGGACTCACTTTGTAGATCAGGCTGGCCTTGAACTCACAGAGGTCCGCTTCTGCTTCCCTGCGTGCTGGGATTAAAGGCATGTGTCACCATGCCTGGCCCAAAGGAGAGCTTTTAAGTTAAGGCTGGATAGCCTTCATCCATGGGTATAAACATAAATGTTTAGAAGGCAGTGTGGTGTCACATATCTTTAGATAAGCAACTCACAGAGACTTTTATTGCTATGAACTGGGTTAAAGGAGCAGCACACAGCTGGAAAATGTCATATCCATTGCAGTGGAAGAAGCCAATGGCCAATGTGGTGTTGATGGCTGTTTTCCTTAAGGTGGAAAGCAAACCACCGTGAACAATTAATCGATATCCTCTTACAGCATAAGCAAATACATCTCACATGATTATTTCAAGGATTAAGTAAATTATAATGGAATTCCTAAGTTAGCATGCTCCCAGTGAGTGTGTAGCCCAGGCTAATATAAGCAAGCCCGAGTTCAGTGGGTCTTTCCTGTTTCCCTGCCCTCTGCACAGCTGTGCACGTTGGTAGCAGGGAACCGATGCTGGGACAGTTCTGGGCAGTGATGTGTGGAGTCTCCTGCTGAGACCTGCTATCTTTGAGAGATGAATAACTGGTGGTATCAAACTACACCCTTTTTTTTTTTTTGTCAACATTGAAGAGTTGTCCTTGGTTAGTGCAATAGTTTGAGCAGATCCCCCTGGGCCCCGATCCACCCATCACAATGTTCTTCTTGTAGGTTTCTAGGATCCTCTGTGTCCTTCTTTTTCCCCATCTCCTATATTTCTCTTACCTACAGTTCTAGTAGGACTCACAGCTATCCCAATCTCCTGGTAAGTGAAGACTTTCATGGGATGTACCTTTTGGGATAGTGTCCAAGTATAAGTGAGTATATACCATGTGAGTCTTTCTGCTTCTGGGATAACTCACTCATTATTATCGAACCCCTACTCTGAGCTTACCAATTGACAGGATATTCTCCACAGTTATGTGGAGAGCTGGGACTGACTCTGACATGAACTCTGGTGTTCCATATTTGACCACCTCCCCTTGGTGGGGAGGCCTGATGGCACTCAAAGAAAGAATAAGCAGGCTACCAAGATGAGACTTGATAGCCTATGACCACATAGTGGGGGAGGAGGACCTCCTCCCCCTCAGTCATAGACCTAGGAGAGGGGAATAGAGTGAAAGAGGGAGGGAGGAACGGGAGGATACAAGGGATGGGATAACAATTGAGTTGTAATCTGAATAAATTAATAAAATTGAATTTAAATTTAAACAATTGAAGAACTGGGTTCCTTTTCACAAATGAAAGCGCTGAATATAGCTGACAAACTCACTGGGAAGATAGGTGACCCCAAAGTTTGCTTTGCTCAGGCTTCTCTACCTATATGGCTTAGAACTCTGTACAGTCATGAAGCATCCTCCTCAGGGAAAGAGTCTGCCCTTACTTGGAGCTTCCAGATTTTAATGATCTTCCCCTTGTTTTTATCATGGCCTGCTACACTCTACTCACTCCCTTCCATGTGCTATCTCTTCACTTCTACTTATATTCCCTAGTGTCTCAAGTTTCCTTTCCCTTTTACAGATCCCCTTAGGCTATTTGTTAGCAGTATGCATGCCTTGCTTAACTTATGCATATAAAGGTCTTCTCCCCAGCCTTGACTATTCTAAGTTGTAATTATGAAAGCATTTCTTCTATTAATTAGGTGAAGACTGGAGATCAAGTTCTAGGCAGCTGGAAGATGCGTTACAAGTCTAGTGATGTAGGGGAGGGGCGGGAAATATCTGCTTTAGGGTAACTGACTGGCTTAGGTGGAGTGTGTGGATCTCACACCCAAAAGCTCGGACTCTCTGTGTCAGTGATCTTCTCACTGTTGTGACCAAGTTGCTGATGTGCAGCAACTTGAGGAAGAAAAGATGTATTGTGGCTCACAGACCAGAAGGTACAGGTCCTCGGGGCGGAAAGGCAGAGGGACCAGTGCCTGCCCCAGCAGCATGAAGCATGAGAGAGTTTCCACCTCCTCCTCCAGTGCCATGAGAGAGCTTCCAGTGCCTGCCCCAGTAGCATGAGAGAGCTTGCTCACATCTTAAGAAATCAGAAGCTGGTCTTCTGTGCTTCCAATTTTTTTATTCAGCCTAGGACCCCCAGACCTTGGGATGTTAATGTGCCACATAAGTCTTCCAACCAGAAAACTCTTTGGAAACATCCTCACAAACATACCCAGAGATGGGCTTCATTAATACCTTGTGAGTTCTTTATCCCAATCAAGGTGACACTTAAAATTAACTATCAGTCTTAGAAAGTTATGCCCCATGTCGCTGAAGTGCACTGCGCTGAGCAGTCCTTTTCACTCCACATGTTACACTGCCACTGATGTTATGGCTTTGGGACACAAAACTATGTGTATCCATGTGGCCTTGGTGCTGACCCAGCCTTCTTGACCAGCCCTATACACTCACACTATTTCAGCTGTCTGTGGCTGAGACGCTACTTGACACAAACAAATAATTTAAGCTTTATGAGAAGAAAACAATATTGCAAATAGAATCATAAAAGAAAATCTTGACAGTTATGGACAAGACAGAAAAGATTTGTGATTGCTCTAAAATGAGCCATTTAATAAACCCCATTATAAAGAGAGTCAAGAATTAGAAAGTAAAGGATTGCCTAGTGATGACTAGGTGAGCCCTCATCATCTAGTAAGTTATAATGCTGGAATTCTGGTGATCAGCAAAACGGAGCCAATAAACCCAGAAGCATTATTTATGAAAAAATAGTTTGCCTACTTCAAATAAGGACAGTGGAAATCTGTGGCCTTGGCTGGCCCATTCCTGTCACTTCCGTGCTCCTTTCCAGGATAGCCTTTTTCATGCGAAAGTAGACACTACCTTTTCTGAGAAAGTAACCCATTTGATTGAAGGTTAAGAAAAAAGATACATGGATTTGATTGAGAAAGAAAGAAAGAAAGAAAGAAAGAAAGAAATTAGGACACTCTTCCCTTTTATTGTTATTTTAAGTTTTGGATTCAGGGTAGGGAAAAAGTCAGGACAACTGAAACTTTAACAGTGAGGGTAGTATAAATGAGGCGCCCACAGAGCAGCCCAAAGAAGGGAAAAGAGACAGGGAAGAAACTGAAGAAACACTGGCTGGAAACTTTCAGATCTGATTACAGTAATATTAGCCTGGAGCTGGAAAAATGGCCAGGAAGTTAGGAGTGCACGCTGTTCTTGCAGAGGATCCAGGTTCCATTCCCAGCAGCCACACTGGATGCCTTACAAGCTCTGTAACTATAGTTTCAGAGGCTATAGCACCCTCTCTGGCTTCCACAGGCACCAAGCACATATGTGGTAGACATACATGCATGTGTACACATACACACACACACACACACACACACACACACACACACACGAAAATAAATACATCTCAAAACAACCTGATAAAATAAAAAGTAGTGTATTTACTAACCCATGAAGCTCACCAACCACCAAGTCAAAATGAGCATAATGCAAACCTCAACTAGAGACATGATCAAACTCATGATTGACAAAGACAAAAACCTGCAACTGGTCAAAAATGGCTTCAAATTATCAAAGGCAACCTCAGACAAAATAGAAAAGGATGGTGGAGGGTAGAACAAGGGAAGGAAGGAAGGAAGGGAGGGGGAGGGAGGGAGGGAGGGGGAGGGAGGGAGGGAGGGAGGGGGAGGGAGGGGGAAGGGAGGAAGCATGGAAGGCAGGAGGGAGACACTGAAGGGCTTGTTGATGGCAAACATGCCCCTCTAGAACAGCGGTTTTCAATTTGTTGGTCATGAATTCCTTTGGGGGTCAAACAAACCTTTCACGTGAGATCACCAGAAAACACAGATACTCACATTACAGTTCATAACTGTAGCAAAATTGCAGTTATGAAGTAGCAACAGGCGTGATTTTAGGTTGGGGGGTGGGGTCATCACAGCATGAGGAACTGTATCAAAGGTTAGCAGTACAGGGAAGGTCCACTGTTCTAGAACAAAAGGAAGCCCGTCAGAAGGAAGGGACGTATTTCAGATAGGAACACCACTCTATAGGACAAAATAAAGATGAGAGAAATTGAGGGCTAATCCATAAATTAGAACCCAGGGTTGCTACACTGTTTATTTAAAGCATTTGATTTTCAACAATAATATGTTGAGGCCCATAAACCAGAAAGCGACCAAGGTTATCACTGGGTTTAGTGACGTCCATGTTAGCAGTTGCAGAAAAGAGGGACAGTAACAGAATTATATCTGAGGAGCATTACTAGAAACAATTCCACTGTCCTTCCTGGCTTCACCTGCTGAGATTACAGATGTGGCCACCACATCCACCTAATTGTGCTCTTGTTGTGACTTTCTCTGTTCATACCATCCGCCTGTGCTTAATTACACCACGCCTCTCTCCTTTTAGAAATGCAAAATGCTTTTTCCCTGGAATCTGATCATTCCTAGAAGAAATGGTAGGGTCCCCCTGCGATTAGATACTTGTACCATCCCAACAAAGAGAGATGAAAGCTACGTGTTACTATGACCAACTAGATGCTCTGCACTTGACTGTGAGCTACAAAAGGAAAGAGAGTCCTGATCTTGTTTACTAATAATGCTCAAGCTGCCCAGTGAAAGGAGACACTAAACATATATTTTTGAATAAACAAATAAAATGGTCCACAGGCATTAGCGAGGTGCTTGCTGCGCTAAAAGCATGCTTTTCATCACCAATAACCAAAGCCCTATTCTGTAGTGCCCTGGTATGTTAACGGAGATATGCCCCATCACAAGGAAACTGTCAGTGGAGATTTTGGCAATGCAGCTTTAACATGATGCTCTTTATTTTTTTTTCTGTTGAATAAGAAGCAAATAGGTGATTTCATGGTAGCTGTTTTAGGTGGCCTTCAGGCTACTAAGGCCCAGCATCCTATTAATTACCTCATTAATAACTGTGCCACTTATTTAGATAGTGTTTTAATGTGCCCTTTTCATGGTAAGTGAATGCCCCTCAGGAAAGAGCTGGAAATAATGAGTGTTTGCTAGGGTCCCTTCCCAAAGGAGGCATAGAGTGAGGAGGTGAGGGAGCTAAACCACACATCACTCATCGTAGACATCTAAATGCTAAATATCCAGAGGATTGAAAGCCCAGGCCCGCAACAGGATCTCAGCTTCCCTGATTTCTATAGGCCAGGTAAGAACCCAGTTTTCCATACAGAATTATTTTCATGATTGATAATATATGGAAAGCTTATCAGGGTCCTTATAGCACCAACTTCAAAATATTGAACATGCTGTGTGTGGAGGTGTGATCTGCTGATCCATTAGTATCTAGAAAGAGAACGTGAGTCTCTGCGGCAAGGATCTCTGGGGATTAGAGAACATTTAATAAGGCCTCACCTGAAAAGTTTCATAAGACTTTTTAATTCAATGGACCTAAAGAATAACAAGGGGATTAACAAGTACAGTCAGAAATGATGGCTATTTGTCAATATTAAACATGTATTCACCTCCTAAAACTTCACCAAAATGTCTACAAAAAGTGTGTGTGTGTGTGTGTGTGTGTGTGTGTGTGTGTGTGTGTGCCCATGTGTGTTGTATGCACATAAGCGTGAGTACATGTAGAGGTTACAAGAGGATAGATGCTGGCGCTCTCTCTGCCTTACTCCCTTGAGAAAGGGTCTCTCACTTAACTAGAAAAATGTTCACTACAAGCCTAGGCTGGCTGGACAGGAGCTCCTGGGATTTTACTGCTTCCATTGTTCAACACTGGCATCAGAGGCAGGCACTGGCATCAGAGGCAGGCACTGGTGTCAGAGGCAGGCACTGGTGTCAGAGGCAGGCACTGGTGTCAGAGGCAGGCTCCGGGCGTCAGAGGCAGGCACTGGCATCAGAGGCAGGCCCCGGGCGTCAGAGGCAGGCCCCGGGCGTCAGAGGCAGGTCCCGACATAACCAGCTCCTTTGTGGTAGTGGGTGGTGGGTGTGGAGATTTATACTCAGGTCCCCATGATTGCACAACAGTCACTTTTTTCCACTGAGCCATCTCCCCAACCCCTACAAAGAGTTTTTTTTTTTTTTACGTTAAAAAAGAAAATGCTAAAGCAAACAGATGAGAAGAACACCTCGTCAGAGAGGCTGTCCTGTCAGGCCTGCAAGACACAGCCTAACCTCCACTGCCTAGACAACTGCTACTCTCCTTTATATAAACTTATATATTTTAGGACTTTATTGTCTCTTTCTTTTTACACTAACTTAAGCTTCAAATACAAATATTACTCGATGTACTAATAGAATATGTATATAATAAATACTTTTTGAACAAAACATCAATCCTTGCTTGATATGAAGAAACCAGAGAGGACAATGGAAGCTAAGTCACCTACGGAAGGAATTAAGACCTAAGTGTGTACAGAGAGTCTGATGGAAATCCAGCCAACGTCTACAGATGAATGTCAGAGAACGCTTAAAGACATGAATTTTCAAAGGACAGATATGCAGGATTGAGTTATGACCGTAAAAAAAAAAAAAATGAAATCCTAGATAAGGAGAAATTAGACACCAAGCTCTTCTCTTTAGTTTCAATTGTACCAATAATTACACTAAATGTTAAAGGAACACACACTGTAATTAGAGGGAAGAGTCTAGCAAACTAAATTAGAACAAACAAGTTGCAATTAGATACTGTCTACAAAGGATACATTGAATATAAAGTAGAGTTGAAGGCAAGAAGATGGAAAAAATAAGCAATGTACCCAGGTACCAACCCTGAGTTTACTGGCATAAGACAAGGCAAAATAGGTTTCGAGAGAAGCAACAAACATTTTACAATGAAAAAGAGATTGAGAAAAAATTTCATGGCTGGAAAAGTTATCTCCATTATAAAAGCATATGTGGCTGCTCTTGCTAAGAATTGGGGTTCGGTTCCCAGCACCCATGCAGTGGGGCTCCCAACTGCCTGTAATTCCAGCTTCAGGGATTCAGGGGATCCATCTTCTGGGCTCCTTAGGCACCTGGATTCACGTACGCACATACCCGACTCACCCCTCCACCCCTACTATTTAAAAAGGGAAAACATCTTCAAAAGAAACATTTTGTAGTGGAAAAGGAATGCATAACGCTATGGATATGTGTATGTCTAACAAAAGCATCAAGATTAAAGCAAAAATGAAATTCTCAAAGATGAAAATAAACAACTGATTTTTAAATCAGTCGCAGTTGCAGTTTTTGAGATTTCATTTTGATATGAGTGGGTTTATTTCTTGCTTTTATTACATAGGATTCATCGAGCTTCTTGAATCTATAAAATTATATTTTAGTAAGTGAACTATTTGCAAACACCATTATTTCTGACATTTTTCTAGCCTGTTATCTCTTTCTTGAAGGACTCTACTTAGATGTTTGCCTTTCCTGTAGTATTTTAAGAGTCTCTTGCCATAGTTAAGTGCTATTTTATTGTTATTCTGTGTTTTGTTTTTATGCATGTTTTTCGTATAATCAGATGGTATTTTTTTATCAGTCTACTCTCTAGTTGACTAATTCTTCCATTGATTGTCTCTGGTAAGGAAGAAAATACTCTATTTTTGAATGTTTTCTTTTTTATTCAAATGGTCCAGCTCTGTTTTATGCTTTCCACGAGCTATGAGAATGCTTTCTCTACCCCATTGAGTGTAGCTATAATGGTTACTGCAAAGTCCTTTGCTATTTTCAGCCTCCAAGCCACCCCCAGTGGCTTCTTCTTGATTGTAATTTCAGAGGGGAGTGAGTCAGACTTCTAAGTTCTTAAAATGCTATTATGGCTTGAATATCAAATGTCCCCATAAACTCATGAGTTGAGATCGAGGATGTTTTTTATTGGGATATGGGGATAATCCAAGTTAATCCATGGGTGACTTCATAACAAACGAGCTATTAGGAAATGGGGCCTAGTTAGAGTCACTGAGGGTGTGTCTTTGAAGGGTGTGTCTTGTTGAGGGGGGATTTCTGTCTCTTTCTGCCTCCTGGCCATCATGAGGGGTGGTAAATTCTCTACTGCCACAGTCTTCTGCTACAATGTTTCTGCCTCATTACTGCTTAAAAGCAATGGGAACAAATCGCCTCAGATAAAACCGTGAGTTCAGGCAAACCTTTCTTCCCTCAAGCTGATTTCTCTCAGGTAATTTGTCACAGTCACAGAAAGCTAACACTAAGTGTCATGTTTCAGGCGGATCCTGTTTGTTGTGAATGTTACACTACAAAGACTCCAGACTCTCCTGTGTTCTCTTGACGGCTTTTGCTTTTGTCTTAGAAGATGGTTACTATAAAACTGAAAATGCTATCTCAGGATGGTAGCTAAGACTGTTTGTTTCTATTTGAGTGCTATGAATCTGCTTTGCACATGAGTGCTACAGGAGCCTGTCTGAGATCTGGAAAAAGTTTACACAACTGATTCTGGCCTCTGCCTCTCTTGCATTCCCATTTGCCAGCACACAGGACCACCTGAGCTCAGTTACTGGTTCTTGGGGCCAGAATCATTCTGGGTTTTCTACCAGAGTTTTGCTGTTCCATGGGGTGCAAACAGGAAACTCCCCTTGACCCTCAGTCATCCAGAATGTGCTTGCTTTGTCCACCCTCTAGAGTCGTCAGGTAATTCCTTTTGTGGTTTGTTTGTAGTTGGAGAGTAGAGGTTGGTCTACTAAGAGATTACTAAGTTCCGCTGAGAATAGAACTCTTCTTCCATCATCTTTTTTTTTTTAATGGATATGCTGTTTTGCCTTTATGTATGTCTATGTACCATATGCCCACAGAGACCAGAAGAGGGAGTCAGATTACCTGAAATTTGAGTTATAGTCATTATGACCTGCCATGTGGGTGCTAGTGAATCAAACCTAGGTCCTCTGGAAGAGTAACCAGTGCTCTCCACTGCCAGTCCATCTCTCCACCTATTTCCAGCATTTTTTTTTAAAGTGTCAAATTATGCTGAGTAGTATGAGTACAGCAGGTCAGGAAGGACAAATAAACAGCAATCATAATACAAGTGTTAGTGCTGGGTGTTTAAGCAAAGTAGTGAGAAGGCCAGAGACTATATCTATGAAAAACATTTTTAATTTGTTTTTTTGTGGTTGAGAATTTAATGAGCACATACAATGTTCTGCGATGAAAACATTTCTAGCCGTGCAATTCTTAGAAATCCAGGCATGCTGGGCGTGGTGCTTCTCAGCTAAGGAAGGAACTGAAGCCGAGCTTCCCTGCGTTGTGGAGTCCGTATAACTTTCAGTTTTAGCAGAGTCACAGGAGATGGATGCAGGCCTGGCGATGGAGAGCTCACTGAAGATGAAGATCCATGTGCAAGGGACCAAGGCCTAGCCAGGCCATGAAACAGGCAAAGCTGGAGTGCACTGATTCCGTCACACTGTATTGTCCTAGACAAAGCTTGGGATCCAGGACCTCACAGAAAGGCAGACAAAAAGTATCCCCATCTTTGGAAACACAGCTTGAATTCTTCCACTCCTGATCACTCACTCTAGTGCCTCCCCGTTGGTGGATGCTTTCTGGATTGCTTATACCTTTTTTTTTTTTTTCCAAGCAGGATTTGTAAATGAACTCTCCCTGAAGGACAACTCTGATTCAGGACCCCTGTAGTGGGTGGGGCCTAACATCCTGTGTGTCTGACAAGCTCCCAGGTGATGCCAAAGTGGCCAGTCTGTACTGCATTTTGAGTGAGGAGGGGACGTGCTATGTAACTTCGGTAATCAGATAAGCCCCTTCACTTAATCTGCTAGTCTGCCTTTAAAAACCACAATGTTTCTAGGTGTAATAAAACACCAACTTAAGAAAAAATAATAATCCGCTGCATAGTGGACCTTTAATCCAAAATCCCAGGGCACCATGGATGGCTAGCACATCCTCAAGCCACAGTTAGCTCAGCAGGTCAGTGCCCCGCCCCTCACACCCCACGCTTGGATTCTCCTCCTACCTTGTTTGCTAGATTGTCTTTCTCTCAACATGGGAGTGGTAGCATTTTATCCAATCAAGATTCTGCCTACCCAGAACACAGTAAGGAAGTTCGAGTCTCTATAAATGTCATCAATTTTATATGCGACACTAAAATAAAGATATATAGAAGAGTTTCAATTCTTTTTCAAACAGCCCCACATATTAGACGTCGAGGGACAATGTTGTTGCTAAGCTGGTTCTCTCCCCATTTACCACTGTTGTCACAAGCACTCATAGCCCCCGTGTGTGGGTGCAACGTCCGCTGTTCAGAGTTCAACTGATGAGACAGAAGGAGTCTAGAAAAAAAGTCTCTAAAAGAAGTTAAATTTGACCTTGACACCAACACACCAAAAGAGACCCATTAGGTATTTCCACAGGAGAAGGCACTGGCCACAAGTCTTGAGACCTGAGTTCCATTCCCCAGGGCTCATGTGATAGAAGGACAGGACTCACTCCTCTGACCTCAACAAGTTTGTCATGACACATGCGTACACACATGCCTGTGTGCATGTGCGCATGTGCATGCACACACACACACACACACACACACACACACACACACACACACTCACACACTCTTAATTTCTCTAATTATCCACTATTTTAAACTAAACGGTCCCATTTCTCAATAGGTTTTGAAGTAGTCCTTGCTGGTATGGCAGCCTAACTCCTACTTAGCTGGAGAGCTGGTCTTGGATAGTTGTGGATGAATTTTAACCAGGAAAGAATTTACATGAGTGGATGCCAGGCAGTCAGCTATCAAATCTTTCCCTTGTCCTGTCCTTAGTAGGTTTCTAATATTGTCTGAGAAAAGGCTTTGTTTCTGTAACTCCAGAAGAATTATTTGGGTGACAAAGATGGAGGAAATAGGTTCCAGACGGCTAAGAGCTGTTGTACAGGAGCAGAAGGAAGCGCTATCTGGTCTCCCGAAGGATTCTCAAGAGATGGCTGTTTGGGCTTAAACCCACCTCAGTCACAGTTATAGAGCTCAGGGTAGCCAGAGGCAAATGAACTACTAATTACAATAGTGGTAACACTAACTAGCTACAGGGCGGTGTTTATAAAGCGAGGAGGTGACAGTTTTCATCTGATTATACAATGAGGAGCCTAAGGAGGGGTATTTAAATCAACTTTATGAAAGAAAAAACTGAGCTCCAACGGAAAAGTGGCTTCTGAGCGTGGTCTCTGGGGCCATCCTGTGCAGTGCTTCCGCCTTACTAATCAAAGTGAGGTTTCTCCATCAAACACCAGGCTCTTCCGCATGGCTTAGTCACTGTCAGGCTTGCTCAGGGATCTCCTATCTCTGCATTCCAAGATTGGGATCAAAGGCCACTCTGCCTGCCCTGCATTTTACATGGGTCCACTCAAATCAAAAGAGGCCTGGCCCTTGGGTTTGCCTGGTAAGCACCTCACCCACTGAGCCATAGCGCTGGTTAGTTTTTGGTTGCATTGGGTTGGGTTTTTTTTTTTAACTACTTGACCCGCGTTAGAGTCATCAGTGAAGAGGAACCTCAGTTGAGAAAATGCTTCCATAAGATTGTCTGCAGGCAAGCCTATGAGGGCATTTTCTTGGTTAATGACTATTATGGGAAGGCCCAGGCTACTGGCAGTACCTTCCCTACGCAGGTGGTCCTGGATCTTCTAAAAGACTGGGCCGAGCAAGCCATGGGGAGCAAGCTAGTAAGCAGCATTGTGCCGTGACGTCTGCTTTAACTGCCACCACCAGGTTGCTGCCTTAAATTCCTGCCCCGACCTCCCTCAGTGATGGATTATGACCTGGGAGTTGTAAGATGAAACAAATCCTTTCCTCCCCAAGTTGATTTCAGTCAATGCTTTTATCACAGCAAAGAAAACAAATTAATATAGCCATCTCCCCAGCCCCTAAAATAAGAATTTTAATTATTCTCTGAGATAGGTTCTAGTATTTATTCCCACTTTATAGACAACAGAACTAGGATGTTATGGGGTTAGGTATTATGTTATGTTTTAAAGTCACACAGATAAGCAAGTGTCAGAACTCAATACCGTATGATTCCAGAATCTATGCTGTTACCTACCAGACTGTTCTCCCTCCTGTGGCAAGCCAGGTTTGCGCAAAATGATCACCAAAACACCAGAGTAATTTGGGGACGTTCTTCACAAACTGTCTATGTGGCATAGTCACTTAAAAAAAAAAGTCGTGAAATTGCATATCAGTTTAGCTCATTTCAGTGTCTCCAGATGGGTGATGATCATCATTTCTGACAGGGGTATGTGTCATGGAATTACTGTAGGACTTTAGGATTGGGCATCTGTCACAGCGTCTCAAGAGACAGACACAGATCCAATACTGGGACAAGAGGAGGCTCATGTCTTAAAGCAGGACAGAACTGTAGGTGAGTACCCCAGGAGGGGACCTTGAGCTAGCAGTTAAATGAGACTACTTTTTGTTTGGGGGTGATCTTAGAATTACCAGTGTGGAAGTGGAAAGTGAGTTAGGGAGTCTCTGGGAGACTCAGAAGCACTTCCTTCTTAAAGCAAGGAAGCTGGGGGAATGAATCCGCCAACTCCCATCTGTCCCTGGTGATGTTCTCACAGGATGTTAACTCTGAGACTTCTGCCTACCCTTTGAGGAGGCTCAGCATGCTCCTGCAGCCCGAGGAAGCTCCCCGGGCAGAGAGTGATGCCTTCAGTGAGAAGCCACGAATGATGGAACAGTAAATGTCAAGGGGATATGAAGAGGTGCTGGCGGCATCTGTCACAGATCACAAAAATGAAACTGGGTCATGGAAGCAAAAGTTCAAAGGAAGTGAAGGAGCCATAGTTTATAGCTAACATGCAGCAATGCTATAATCCCAAGAAGGAGCTAAGCAAGAAAGAGTGGGGCAAGTGAGAGGCGTCCTGAAGCAATTTTGAAGGTGATTGTTGGTGGCTACTAAAAAAAAAAATCAACACTCAGTTTGTATTGATATATGGGATCATTTAATTATGACAAAGCCAGTAGACTAGCATTGTAACAATCAGTGACTCATTTGTAGCAATATCTCTATCATTTCTATTGAACAGAAAAACCATCTAAGTAGCAGAAGGCTAGGAACGGGAATGTCCCCCATCTCTTCAAAACAAAACAAAACAAACAAGCAAACAGTTTCATTTCTTCACAAAGCATTCTTAACCAGAAATGAAAACAAATCCCATAGGGTCAGATATGTGCAGGTGTGTGCTCTCTGTATATCTGCATTTTGATTTCAAGCCAAAGTGTAATGTCTTCTGGAACCTTCCAGTAAGCATCGTCCATGATATGGGGTGGTTCACTGCTGTGGTATTTGATTAGTTATGTCACTCCCAAGCTAAGGTAAGTCACGAATTCCACCGCATATCAGGATGCCCTACTTGAATGAGCCATGCTTGGAACCCTAATAGTTCATTGGAGGGTCTGATGTATCTGTTTCCAAACAGTTCAGCCCAAAGTCTTCCTTTCAAAGAAAGCAATTTGAAATCAAGGCAAGGTTCCCAGGCCTAGTGAGCTATGGGAGGTAATTTGCAGATCACATTCAAGAAGAAAATGAGTAAGAATGTTAGCAATGAGCTCCTGCTCAAGTTTTAATGAACAATCTCAGACTAAGGCAATGTGGCACTACTAAACCAGTTTAAGGACAATAGAACTCAGCCTGCTCTTTATGCGGTATGTTATTGCAGAACCACAGCATAATAAGAGCTGAAGGCCAGGCCCCTAACTGCATCACTCTTTGGAAGATAAACTCCATCACAGCATCAATTGGATTTGCTTCCTGGCTCTGATCTGCTTACCTCTAGCAGCCTTGACATTCATGAAAGTCTCGGGGATGAGTGAGGAAACTAAGTTTACGGATAGCTAATGCTGTGTTTATGAGAATGGGTGCTCTCCAGTGCCGTACGGACGCCTCTGAAAGTCTAAAGGAATTAGAGCAAAACAGCCAAGACGAAGGGGGCAAAGTAGCACACTACAAGAAACTGCTAGAGTTTAGGCTTAGATAAAGTAGGATCAAACTGTGCTTCCATCAGGTCCTAGTTCAGGGACTTTGGAAAATTGATTTAAAAATCGCTTTTAATTTTCTCATTTACAGAAAAGCAGGTTAATAGCACTTATGTCCTAGATAGATAGATAGATAGATAGATAGATAGATAGATAGATAGATAGATAGATAGATATACACATATATATATGTATATGTATGGAAACTACACAATAAATAATGGCTATTGCTGTTGTTGGAAGAAATACAACTTGCATTTCAGTTGTGTCAGATATATTTCATTCTTATACTAAAATTCAAAGTGATTTTTCCACGTAGATATTATTACCCTCTCTTGTCAGCTGACCAAATAAAGATGCAGTGTGTCTGAACAAAATGTTTCAAGTCCTGTGTCTGGCGACTGACAAGGCAGGACTCCCAAACCTAAACTCTTTGCACCACAGAATGCTTTTCCTCTGTGGCTATGATTTGGACAGAACATCTCCTCAGCAGGCTGTGTGTCAGCAGTTGTTCCCCCAGCCGCAAGTGCTGTTCTGTAGGGTATAAGACCTTTGGGATTTGGTGCCTGGTAGAGGAAGTGATCTCTAAGGGTCAGGCCTTATGAGGGGTATAGCCTGGCCAATCTTCTTCTCTCTTCTGCCTTTTGGTCCACTAAGATGTGAACAAGCAGCCGCTATATGCTTCCTGCCTCCATAGAGCAGTACGTCACGCAGGATTGTGTTCACTCTGTAAGCGGGGTAGAAAAAGCCTCTCCTCGCCAAAGCGGCTTCTTGTCATGTACTTATCGGGGTAATGAGGGAAGCAGCAAATGCATGTGTTCTGGGGAGGAGCTTGCTGGAACTCTAGGTGCATTTAATTGCTTTGTGTGCCACAAAGGGATGCTCACCCCCAGGGTTGCCATGGCCATGCCTGGTGGCCATCAGTGTGGATGGTTGTAAATGTTGCTGAGATTCCCCCTTAAATATTTTCCTAGGTGACAAGGTGGGGTGCACTTCTCATTGTCAGAGGAAATAATACAGACTCAGATTTCTCAAACCATAATATGTGACTTATGTTGAGCTACAGAACTTTTCTTGGTGGTCAGAGAAATGTTTCAAAATGAGTATGTTTACTTTTTCTTTCCATTCTTGTGGTACCCAGCTAGCTCTTCGCTTTTATGTATAGTCTTGTACATACACCGAGGGCTCTTGTGGAAGCAGTGTTACTAAAATGTAATATTTGTAGATTGAGGATAATAAATTATCAGACTATACCAACCAGTCTATCTTTAACGCATGATAAAGCTACAGTGGCCAGTAGAATAAGACCATGTTCCACACTGGGCAGAGCTTGAACATATACAACTTCCCAGCCCCTCCTCCACAGTGGCACACTTCCTCTAACAAAGCCATACCTCCTTTAATAAGGCCACAATTCCTAGTAGGGCCACTTTTTACATCCACGTATTCAAACACGTGAGTCTATAGGCGGCATTTTCACTCAGACCATCACAGTGGCCAAAAGTTGTACAGCAAATGACACACCAAGATTTGAACTAAGTATTCTGCCACAATATCCACACTCTGAGCAACTAGATATCTTTTTTGTCAAACCAGGTGCAGTGGCACACACCTGTAATTCCAGCACTCTGGGAGACAGAGGCAGGCGGATCCCTTTGAGTTTAAGGCCAGCCTGGTCTATAAAGTGAGTCCAGGACAGCCAAGACTACACAGAGAAACAATGTCTCAAAAAAAAAAAAAAAAAGAAAAAAGAAAAAAGAGGGAAAGAAAGAAAGAACAGAAAAGAAAGAGAAAAAGGAGAATTCTTATTTGTCACTGGAAGCTACGATAGGTTTAACAATCTGTTGACCGTGTGTTTAGAGGTATATATAAATATATAGTTAGCTGGGGTCCAAGTTTCTAATTATTAATCTCTAACAACAAACCGCACACATTTTGACTTGAGTTTGTACTAATCAGATTTCTAAACATATATGAACATGTTACCTTTGACCCCATATCTATTTTACAGACTAGACATTGGAGAATAGATAAAGTAATTAGCGCGTCAATATTCACTATCACACAGAAAATTATGGGCCAACATTCAAAGTCTAAGTAGCCGCCAATCTGGACATTTTAGAAATGGATCATCTATAGTTGGTAAATTAAGAAAACATAAGCACCAATCAGCGGTGCGAGCTTCAGCCAAGCAGAGTAAAGCAATTTGAATTTGGGTCAAGCATAGCCCTGATTCTAGAAAGGAAGCTGAGTGGGACAGCAGAGGTGCTGTGCAAGGATAGGGTGGATACCAGAGAGGGACACAGGGTGGCAGCAGGCATGGGGCTCTGGGGTCAGATGTGCTCTGCCTCTCTCAAGATTGCCAGAGGTGACTAGCTTCCCTTCTCTAAGCCTGCTCTCCAGCAGAAGTGGACAAGAACAATCCGTGTCACTTGTGAAGATGGAAAATAAGGTTCCTCATACCATTAAAGAAGCTTACATTCCTGAAGGACAGTGAAGGGCTTTAAGTCATCAATTCACATAACTTTAAAAACATCCCATATCTCCATTGCAAAGATACAGTAGGTAGATGTAATATATATATATATATATAGACTATCATGTGTTGTTTGAGCCCATGGAGAAGCTGAGTCTGGAAGAGGGGTGTTGTCCATTTCAGACTCAAGCATGTCTCTCTCAAAGTGCCCTCCAAGGTCTGAGGATGGGCTAGCCTCCCTAATTTTGTTGTGGGGAAGAGAACAGCAAAACAATCCAAGAGTAAAAACACTGTGCCTTGGAGAACAGTCAAAAGGCAAACGATTTCTAATATTCCTACTACTTATCCCACGATGCTATAGTGCCTGCAGTGGGAAAATGAGGCTAGAATATTAAATATGGGAGCCTCGGCCACTGAAAGGAAGCTCATCTGGGAATTTTACGTGACTGCCTCAACTTCACTAGTTTCTGCCAGATGATGTGTGTGCCTTGCTTTGACGGTGTCATCTCTATGTTATTTTATTAGAGCACACACACACACACACACACACACACACACAGAGAGAGAGAGAGAGAGAGAGAGAGAGAGAGAGAGAGAGAGAGAGAGAGAGGGAACTCCAGCTGGCTTTCTTAAAGGGGTTTTCCCACTTCACTTCTGATGGGTCTTCAGAAGCCTCGATTTGATGTTAAGTTACTGCTGTTATTGCCCTTTGGTAGGAAGCTTCACCTGAAAGGAGATTCTGCTCTGCCCAGGACAGGACTCTCTAAAGGAAAACTCAGATGGCTGCCTTAAAAATGAGTTTCCTCAGCCACTGTCTGCAGGGCACTCAAAGAGCCCAATTTGATGATGTTTCGTCCCTGCCCTCATTTATTGCTTAATAAACTCACTGATTCAAAACAAAAAATATAGCTACCTAAAACCATTCTCTGAGTTATTAAAAAAAAAAAAACAAAAACCATGGCTGCACCTTCCCAGGCTTCACTTGAATTACTTTACTCCCCATGTATATCTGGTTCTTTGATAAACAGTGATGCTGACAGCACTTCTGAAAACAAGTACAACTTTCTTTAGCTTCTTTACTTAAAGAGTAGCAGATGTGTTTCCAGTGATGCTGGTCTGCCAACAGCTGTGTTACTAGCACCTGATTTGACTGTTTAGCTGCTATACACTGCTGTTCTGGGCTACCAATTCACTGCAAAGTGGCTGTGCCTTTTGGTTTCCTTAAGGGGCTATTGTTTTGCCAATCCTATTGTGTGTGTGATGGTTTGGATAAGACCTCACAGACTGCCATGTATTTGAATTCTTGCTTCCTACTTGGTGGAAACATTTTGGGAAGGATTAGGAGGTGTGACCTTGTTGAAGGCGGTGTGTCACTCGGATGTCAATAGCCTACATCACTCCCAGGTGTCTGTCTTTCTGCCTCATGCTTATGGAGCCCCTGCTCCAGTGCCATGTCTGCCTGCCTTCCAGCTCTCCATCACGATGGTTACTGACTAATCCTCTGAAACCTTGAGCCCCAACAACTGTTTTCTTTCACAGGATGCCTTGGTCATGATGTCTCTTGACCCAATAGAAAAGTAACTAAGACGATACAGTTTCATTTTTATTATCTTTGGCAGAAAAGACAGCCCAGACCTGCTGTCTCATACAGAGGAGTCCAAAGCCCCTGAGATTTGCTGTTTCTTTCACAGGGACAAAAAAAAATCAGGTTTCTGGAAGCTGGACCCTTTGATTCTAATCCATCGCCACACATTAGTACACCACTAAATGGCTTCTCTAATGCACAAATACTGTGAATAGTTAATGAACATATGTTTACCATGGATCCTTGAAAAATAATCCCATTTGGACATCCTGAGATATATAGATAACAAAATTTCCCAGACTTCCTTCTGCCTTATCAGGCACCCCCTCTTTAATGTA
Organism: Acomys minous; assembly: GCF_964271855.1. Taxonomy (NCBI): domain Eukaryota; kingdom Metazoa; phylum Chordata; class Mammalia; order Rodentia; family Muridae; genus Acomys; species Acomys minous. Next base: position 112,294,876 of record NC_140494.1, read on the forward strand.
GAGTTCAGTTAGCATTAAAATTCCTTGGGGACCTTGATGGTCTCCTTGTGGGCCCAGGGGGCCCTGCACAACTGTTGCACCAACCAAGAACAATGCATACAGTGAACCTAGACCCCCTGCTCAGATATAGCCAATGGACGGTTCATTCTCCATGGTTGTCAGGGGAGCGGAGATGGTCTCTGACATGAACTCTGGTGCCCCCAATCTGATCACTTCCCCTTGGTAGGGAAGCCCGGCCAGCACACAGAGGAATGAGATGCGGGTTATGGATGAGACCTGATAGGCTGTGGTCATATGGTGGGGGACAATGGTCTCTTCTGTCAGAGGTCTAGGGGAGGAGAATAGGGCAGAAGAGGATGTGAATGCGAAGGTACAAGCAAGGGGATAACAGTTGGGATGTAATATGCATAACTTATAATAAAATTTAAAAATTCCTTGGGTATTCTGTACAAATACTAAGACCTTTCCCCAGAGATTCAGGTCTAGTAAACCTGAGATGGACTCAGAAACCTGTATCAACAGGCATGATGCTTCACCTACCCCCACGATGCCATGTGTCTCTAGTCTGCATTTTAAGAGGTGCTCAGAAAGACTGCTCCATATTATTGCTTTATTTTGCCTCTTTGTTGTTAAGATGAAATTCAAAGGATGCTGAGACAGCCTTGTGGAAATGACTTGTGTGCGATTAGTAAGAAAAAAAAGTGACAGAAACTTTATTTTAACTTGGTGGCATGGAGCAGAAAGAGCAGAGGCTTTGGAGTTAGGCAAACTTTAACTCACATTCAGACTCAATCACTTAGTGATCTTGGCGCGGCGGGGGGGGGCCGGGAGGGGGGATTATTTAATCTTCCTCTAATGTTTACTTGTTGTACAGGGGCTAAGGAGATGCTGATTCAGGCCCATACCACTACAATCCTGAAGCATCAGAAGTCAGTGATGACTGACAGCTCTGGACCAGATCTGAGGAAGCTCTGCTACCCAAAAGGGTACAGGGCCAGTAGACAGGATGCTGTAGGAATATGCTTGTCCTCATGTTCCACCCAGCCGAAGGTGACCGTCACACTTGAGAGAGTAAAAAGTCATCAGACTGGATGGGCCTATGCAGTAGGGGCCACACATATGTAAAGTCAGAGACAGCTGGTGCTCTGGGCCTGAGTGCAGATGGAGTACAAGGTTGGCCAATGAACTTTTATCAAGCCAGGCCCTCAATGCGAACACAAGGGGTCAGCCCTCATAGAGGCTTGCTAGGCCAGCAAGTCATAGTCTTAAATCTGCTTCATGCTAGCTAGACTTTACATCAGACAAACGCAATGTGAAAAAAAATTAATAACATATTTCCACATGGCTTCAGATAGTTCCCATGTGAAAAATAAGAACTTTATCAGTGGACTTTCTTTTCACTTTACAATATTGCTTTGTTTTAATGTGAAATTACTTGATAGGAATGCGTCTGGGAGTCGTGTGTGTGTGTGTGTGTGTGTGTGTGTGCGCGCGCGCGCGCGCGCGTGCGTTTCTCTTCTAGATCTGAGGTCTTAATTTGTTGTGTGTCCTGTCTGCTTGAAGTGAAGTTCAGTTGATCAAAGATCTCTTCTTTAATAAGATCAGAAGACTACCAAGATCCATTCTTTAATGCCCAATACTCTATCCTAAAATATCCCTTCTTACTTAATGTACTTTAGTCTTCTGTAAAAGTCAGAGTGTTATCTTCCAAGTCATTGATGGGAATTAATACAAGGCACAGCATGCATGTGCAGTATAGCACAGGGTGTGGTCCTGAGAGTAACAGCGAAGACAAAGAGACTTTTAAGACAGGGATATATTTTTTCACATCGAGACTTACAAGAGGGAGAAAGACAGTGCAGCACTAGACAGATTAGGAAATGTGTAATATTTTGAGTTGGTAGAGATATTATTAAGGAAGAATGAAGGATTGTGCCAGTTCTGCCAGGAGCAATGAGTCCTCACAGCTAACAGCTACTGAAGAATAACGGCCCATGTTCTACTCAGAAAGGACAGAGCCTATGGCTTTTTTGCCTCAACTTCAAACCTTATTGTCAGACCCGTATCTCTCAGACTCTGGGAAGCTGAGCCCTATAGCTGCATTTCTGGACATGAGAGTGAAAGGTGTGAGTACCATTGATAACTGGTTTGTAAGCATTCAATTTAGGCTTACCTTGCTTGCTTCTAGCTGCCATCTTGGCTGGGTTTCCTTTATATTATTGCACTCTGAAAGACTTGTCTCTTTAACTAAGCCAGAAGATCCTGGAGGAGAGGCAACACTGTCTTTTTCATTAGCATTTCTGCTGGTGAACAGGAGTTGATTGACTATAAGACTGGCAGCTTCCCTGATCCTTTTCCTTCCATCAACATTCCTTTGACTTCAGTTCTGGTGTTTGACCGACTGCTTCTGAGTAAACCATGGTAAGCGTTAGGGATCAGGTTTTAAAGTCAGGCTTTGCAAGCAGGGCTAGACAGGCATTACTGAAAGATGGCAAAGATTTTAATGATATCACCCTTCATATTGTCCTTCAAAATAAGTTAGGTGAAATGGGTAATCCTCACAATTGTTGCTTTGTGGTTTGTCTGTCTGTCTATCTGTCTGTCTGTTTTCTGGTTGCCTACATGATTTTGACCAGACACTTTAACACCGTAGCAAAGTCCTTCATCAGCCATGAGTCCACAGAGTTCAGTGTATACGAGATCATTTTCATTGAATGATCACTGGGCTCTAGGCACCTTACGAGGGATTGCAAGGCCACGTCGACGCACAGAGAACCCAAATTTTTCTAGCAATGACCTCACCCTTTTCCTCACTCAGCCCCAGAAAGCAAGAACAGAAGCCAGCCATAACGTTCTAAACCACCCACTAAAGTCAGTTCCTTTCCTCCATTTCCCTATTCAACATGCTCGATGGACCTTCACAGAATTGCAACACAGAGAAGTTAAGAACTAGCCCAAGGCCTGTGGGCTCTCATGTGTCACAAGCTGTCTCCCCATATCCTGTCTATGTTGACTTTTTGAAATGTTCGCTGTTTGTGGTTCGAAAGCTAACCGTCCGCCATAAGCACATGTGTTTGAGCACTTGGTCTCCGGCAGGTGGTACTTGGGGTGGAGGTGGGGGTGCAGATTAGAGAACCCCTTAGGAGGTGAGTTGGAAGCTTGCTTGGAGGAAGTGTGTACCTGGAGGCAGAACTGGCCTCACTTCCTGTTCCCTCTCTTCTTCCTGACTGACTTCTGGGTGACCTCTCCCTCATGCCACTATTGCTTCCTGCCATAATAACTTGGACTCTTTTGGTAATTCAGCCAAATTTCTTTCTTTCTTTCTTTCTTAAATTACTTTTGGGGTCACGGCAACAGAAAATACGCTGATACATTTGCCAACACCTTGCGTCCCTGCTCAGCTGTACTCTGGTCAAGACGCACATCCTTCTGAACATGGCTCCTCCAGGTTGTCAGACAACGGACAGTGATTTGGGGATTCCATGACACTAGTATTTCTGGAAAGTTCACACAGTAAGTCGCAGGTGGCTCCACTGAACTAGTCTTCACCATATTATAAGCATGGCCTGGAGGCAAATCCATCACAGACTGTGCCTGCAACCCATAGCCTCTCCAAGGGGATTCATTTTAATTAATGAACAGCTTCGTCCTTAAGTCAGGACATATAAGTAGAACCAATCAGTGTTTCTCTGATCCCCAAAACAGAAGTCATAAGTCTACCTTTGTGCTTCCTTCTAATGCTTTTCCTCTTTGTCTTTACACCACGGGCCTAGTAGTCAGCACTTCCACTAGTTTCATAGCCTAGGATGCTCTTAGATGCATCCTCCTTCTTCATCTATGGTTCCCCTAGTTCAAACTTTCATCATCTGCACACACTGATAGATTTTTATCTGGTATTTTAGTTACCACTTCATCTGTTCTATGCACTAGCTCTCCAAGGATAATCCTTAATACGTTCATATATATCACTCTTGTCTTTTTTTTTTTTAAAACAAATTTCTCACTGATTCTTCACTGACAGAAGGAAAGGCACACCTTCTAGAGATGCCTGTTGTAGGGTCTTTTGTCATCTGACCTTACCACCCTGTTTAGGTATCATAATGTTTCACAAATATGGATAGCACTCTGCCTCTGGGGCTCTGGACATGGTGTTCCTTCCCCTGAAATTGTTCTAACTCATCTTGAAAGGCCCAAAATGTGAGCAGTCTGCTTTAGGAAACATTCCTTACCCCTCCCATGAAGATTTAGTCATTACTTTTTTGTGTGCCCCAAGGTGACACACATATGATTGAACTTGAATTGTATGGGAGTGTGGTTAATTACAAAGTGTAAAGTGCTCCGGGCCACCCGCCTCCTTACCACATGGATTGTGTCAGTAGCTAATATGTTTGGTAAACATAATTTTCTTATCTACTTCCCACCAAAATATCTATCTGTTCATTTATAAAATCAGGGACCTGGAGAAAATAAAATTTAGAAATCCTTCTAGCCAAATGATCTTTAGTTAGTTAGCCCATATCTGCATTGCGTCTTCAATTCTTTGTTCAAATATAATTTTTTAGTGAGACATTCCTTGACTGCTTTATTTAAAATCCTTTCCCACCACATTCTCCCTTTTTCTAATCTATTTCTTCATAGCACATTAACCCCTAAAAATACTCTATAATCTATGTATGTGCTTTATATATTGCCTTTCTTCACTGTTTACAATTAAAATAGGTAATACTTAATAAAAAGAAGTTGTTATATAAGATTACCTGGAAAGAATACAATCACAACTTGGTATAAAATTAAAATAATACATGTAAATGTTTTAAAGTGTAGAATAATCATTGAAATACAACGACTCAAGTACTTTTGTTCTGTGTATATTTACAAACGTTCTAACCTACAAAGCAAAAGCCCCCATGAGGTCAGGATACTTTATTTATATTATTTACTGTGACACACCTGGCACCAAAAGTGATGCGTAGCCTACAGCTGACTTTCAGCAAATATCTATGGCTTGAAAAAAAACTTTTAAATGTTAAAGGAATCATTTCATGATTCAGATTTGTATAATATCAATCAACAACACCTAGTTCGTGGCCACACTAAGATCAAAACATGGCCGGACACTCGGAACTATAGGTGACAACTCACAACTATCAGGGCGAGGGAGTAGAAGGAAGTGAGGGAATGGAGTTTCATGAATCTAAGGTAGAAATAAGCACCAGGAGCCTGTCTGCAACTGATCCTGCCACAGCACGCCAAGGGATGGGGCAAAAACGCCATCCTTCGTCACAGGAGAACACACTACAATAAGGGGAAATGGTCCAGACCGCAGTGAAACATAGGGAAGTAAGTGTTCTAGCTCCTCTTTGTTTTTCCTTGGTGATGGCTCCCTTTTGGTACTTGGAGGCTTTCACTTCCTCTTCTCATCTCTTGAGAAGTCTGGTCTACACTGAAGCACCAAATACTGCCAACACTTACATCTCTCTCAGGGATACTTCACAAAGGTCTGAAGACTGTTCCACGGACATCAAGGTCAAGTTTATTGCTTATGCGGTTAACTAAGGGCTTAGTTGGAACATCATACACTGGAAAGTCATGAAAGGAGATAAAACTTTCCTCATGTGCAACCTGAAGTTACTGTCTTGTGCGATCAAAGGGTGATCAATAAAATATTCCTGAACCACCTTCTGATGCGGAGTTGTTTGTTTGTAAGTGAGTTTTTCTTCCACACCCTGTTTTCCAATTTAAGCTCTGAGTTTGGACTAAAATTTTAGCAGAAAACCCTAAAATCTACCTGCTCCTGTCTGATTATGCCAAATGAAGTCCCTAAGGAACCTTATAGAAAAACTCATACCTTCCAAGCCTGGGTCATTCAGGAGGAATCAGACACCAAGTGGAAGATGAATGACAGGGCTTTTTATTCCAAAATACTTTGAGTCGGGGGGTGGGGGGGGGAGGGAGTTATAACTGAGAGGTATTCGGCCCAGTGGTCAGCACTCTGATAGGATCAGAACAGGGTCAGTGGTCTCTGAGGCTAGTGATCACATTAGCCGTCTCCCTAACTCTGCAAGAAGAAACTCCACCCCCCCCCCCCCCACTGCCCGACAATAAAGTGCTAGCAATAGGATGGCTGTAGCGGCAATAGTAATGAAACTTCCTGTTTCCCACCATCTAAACAGGATATACAGAGAGACCAAGAAAGTCTTACTGGCCCTAGTGAGGCAGTCCAGGTATGCTTAGACTATGGTAAGCCAGCACGGGCTTACAGCTAAAGGATAGATGCTGCTGCAGACTCAGATGTTAAATCTCTCTTTAAAAAAAAGATATTCATGGTCCTGGGCCATGGTGGTGGATACTAGAAGGGTCTTGAATCCTGGTAGTCACCACTTCAGGATGTAGGCTAGATTTGGCCACTCTCCAGGCTGACCCAGGAAAAGCCTCTCAACACTGCTTTGGTCTGAAGAGTCTTCCAACACTGCCGCAACAAGGTAACATAAATCATAGCCAGCTTGGAAAGAAACAGAGGAGAAGAGAACATCCTGGGAAGTCTCTTGAAAGAATTACACAGTACGTACATCCTTGTGAGGAAAATAAGATGAGTCATAGGAAAATAAAACAGACGCAGTCCTTTGCACATGTGTATGCTAAGGGCGAACACGCCTGCCATCTCAGTATACCTTTGACACGTCTGTACAGTGAGCATGTAAAGGCTAACCTAGGATGTCAGAGACTCTGCATGCAGAAAATGCATGCGCTAAGAAGTGATTTCAGACACATGGGTAAAAATGAACGTGCCTGACTCAGAGCCAGGGCAGAGGATTTACAGATGCAGGTAGGAATGGCCAGAGTGAGGTAAGGAAATACGAAAGATGCTTATCTCTAAAGTCTCTTAGTCTGGAAGGCTTGAGAAAGTGAGCCATTGTTTTTAGAGATAGAAATACAATATTCTCTGCATCAATTCCAATCTGGGACAGATATGGAGATGGTATATTTGAAAAAAGATTAGACTTCAATATTCAACCCCAGAAAAATATGTGTGTATATATATATTGTTTTGTAAATTAATCCCTTTCTGGGAAATCCAAAGAACAAGAGAATGGATCCATAACAGCCCAGTGAAAGCAAGCAAGTTAGAATATTCTTCTATTATATTAAGCAGCTGGGGTTAAAAATGTCCATCTCAGCTCAAGGTGAGAATTCCCTAGACACAGTTTTCAGCCCCCAGAGGCTGGGGGGTGGGACAGTAATGGGTCAGTACAGGAAATTAGTTGGGCTTTCTAGGAGATCAAATAATGACTTAATATTAAAACTCTAATCAGTGATTAGGAATTGTAATCAAACTTGGAGGGCTAGAGTGGGCAGCAATGGGGGAACAAGTACAAGATGGTCGAAAGTCTCCGGGAAAAGGAGAATAAGTCTTAATGATGAGCACACTTGCTTTGCAGGATTGCAAAGGTTTGACACAGGAGCAGCTTACAGTACCTTACCAATACGCTTACAATTGTGTTTCCTACTTTGTCTTTCTGCCACTGAGAATTAAGCCCAAAATTGATGTCAGAAAGATGATTAAATCCACTAAAGAAGAGGAGAGCTGGTTATAGCAGGCAGAATCTCTGGAAGAGAGAAAAGACCATGAAGAGAAATAGCTGTTTATTTTAGTCTGGGACAATTTTTAGAAAAAAAAAAAAACAGAAGAATAAAATGAAGCAAGTACCATGAAGGTTTTTCTCATTCCTCTATAATGATGAGAAGCCAAAAAGAGGGTTGGTAGTGTGTGATAAACATCTTAACAGCTTTTTAGGGTAAATGACAAGCCTACATCTACTCAGACATTGGACTGTGACCTTTGCAGAGTGAGGGTATGTGCCTTAAGCAGAAGTGCTCCTGCATGACATCTAACATGGTACAAGAACCTTAGAGCTGGGGTGGCACGGGTGGCAGTTTGATTCATGATCCAAAGAAAGAAATCACTCCTTTCTAGGCAGGTCCAGAACACAGGAAGCACAGACCATTGGACCTCTGATGGGGAGGCAGTGCTCCCAATAGTCTGGGGTCTAAGACTACAGACATGAGTGTCGGGAGGAAGTCAAGGCAGGACAATAACACCATACCTAAGAAGCAGTTCTGACAAGCCGCATTTCAGAAGGATTCAGCAAGGGCCCATCTGAACTTGTATGAACTTGAGACATCTCTCTTTAAATGCCAAAAAGGGATATTGGCACATCTCTTCCAGATAAACTAGGTTATGTTAGAACAGTAAAAGAAGAGAAAGAGGGAATATCCTCAAGACTTTGAGTCGGTGCCTAACAGGGGCACTGTATTATCACAGTAGACTTAGTTATATCAAACATGTGTGTGCACACAACACACACACACACACACACACACACACACACACACACACACACACACACATTTTAATTGACAGTCTCTGTTAGAAAATTGTATCTAAATGTAAAAGGATGAGATGTTTTATAACCCTGGCATGTTGTACATTAAAGTAGTAAGGAAATAGTGTCCAAAAGGCCAATTAACAAGAAAACTCTTTTATTGATATAAAAGCAAAACAAATTTTTCATGAATTTCTAATATCTGTTTTTATTCTACCTATTGAATATACTCAAGTTCAAAGGACAGTTTCCTGTCGGTGTTGTCACTGTTGTCAACCTTTCTACGGCAGCAATCCTGTGAGTCCACACACAAGTCTCAGTGAAATATCCTCACTCAAATGGGTAAAACAACTTGAATAATCCATCTCTTCCCAATTAAAGCTGAGTAACTTCTTATTCTCTACCAAGCATTCCTACCTGGTACCAATTGTATCGTTGGCTTGGTGGCATTGATAAGTATTTATATCAAGCCATGACATCTGCTTCTCAAATGCTACTAAATAAGGGGGGAAAACAGAATCAGATTTATAGTCAGTTCAATGATGAAAATACCTTCCCGTGTAGATGGGACAGTTCATTCTTACATGAACTGAAACACCTGTCAACCACACCACCACTTCCAAATATGAACAAGTGGCTTTTCAGATTCAAGTCCAAAGCCTAGATTCCCCTGGGAGTGGACTTTAAAAGCCATATTAATGTTTTTTTTTCTAATTTAGCCCATAACTTTCAGATAATATCAGCTAGTAATTTCTTAGCTATTATTCATTTAAAAAAGTACTTAAAGCCTATGCCTATGCATTGGAATAAGACATTTTAGTCATTATCTAATTAATTCAATGGTTACAGATAGGAAGGGTAAAAAAAAGTCAAATGCCAAGTAATATTTTAAAGCTAAATTGTTCATAGTTTCCAAAAAGCTACTTGTCAAACTAAACAAATAATAATAATATTTCATTTACCTTTAAGTATGCAGATATACGTTGTATCCCATACAACATGTAAGTTGAAAAAGAAAAAAAGAAAAATCAAAGTGCACTCCGTGATTGTGGTCGAGATGACCCCAAAGCTCTTACAGATAGATTTTTATTCCGTCTAGATAGCTGGACCACATTGACATGGTCATAACTTCATTATCATTGCTACATTTGAGTCACTAATATAGGAAAGGAAGCTTATCTAATTACCAATTTCCCAAGCCAAGGAAGACTCTCCCCTTCCATTAAACAAAGAGAAAGTCATTCCAATTTGACCCCAGAGAAACAAGTGCATGCATCTACCTGACTTCTCAGATCCTCTCTCAATCAGAGGATGGAACAACTATTTGGTTTCAGTCTCATACTTATAATGACAGAAAAGAGAATACAAAAAGTCCATTGTAAATTTGTACAAAATGTATGCATATATAAATACATATCTATGGGTGTATATAAATTCTAAAGATTATATCCATCTACATCTTCAAGAGTCAGAGTCCCATACAATTGACATATCGGCATTCTCTCTCTATTTTCTCATTTTTAAAACAGTAAGAATCAAGCATGCTACCTTATAATACTGAATAGCAAGTGCAGGAGTTGAGCTGTAACTATAGAGGGTTGAAGCAATTAGTTTGACGGGACATCAGTAAACAAAATCCTTAGAGTAAATTTAGCTATTTTGCATATTGCCTTTTGTCTCATTGAAAAATGAAAACCTGAATGTCATATGGGTCAGTTGAGCTCTCTAAGTAGCAATCTAAATAGAGCCTATAGAAATTTGCATTGTCATATGCTTATTGCAATAATTTGGTGTGGGATCTGGCCTACTAGAATTTCATGTGGTTCTCTTTCTAGCTCACAGAAATCTTGAGTAACACCACCAGGTTCACAGCATATTAAACTCAGTATGAAATGTAGTTAACAAGCTGCATCATCTTTTAAATAGGACACAATTAAAATGTTAAACCCTAGTCAATTGATGGAAAAGGCGTATACACTTAACGGTGCACAATAATAGCACATTACAGATGTGTGCTTATGATTAGAGGTATCGAGACTTTTAAAATACACATAATTAGTTTACTTCTCATTCCCTCCATTTCTTTTGGAAAAAGTATATAGGACATTGCCCCCTAGGGTGTACAGGCTGCTTCTTGGAAGGGGGTTATTATTGCATGCCTTGAATGCACTGTGATTCATAAGGCAAGAACACATGAGTCGCTTCAGCACCAAGGAAGTGGAATCAGCATCTAGCACTGCTCAAAACAGAATATCTTATTGCTTTAATAAAATGGGAAATTAGTTACGGTTAAAAAAAAAAGTACACCAAATAATGGGAAGAAAGTAATATCTATGCACTGAAGTAAGCTCATTGAAATGATGAAGCTTCCTTCTGGGTTCCTGGTTCTATTGAGATTTCACTCCCAAAACCTCTCCTGTAAGAAGGTGTTAAGAGCTACAGTTGGATGGGGGTAAGTTAAAAAGATTAATGGACATTCTCCTTCACAGTGCCTTAGCCATTCTGCTGTGCAATGTAGATCTTTGACACACTAACAGGTTCCTTGGTGGCCTGAGGGAGTGAACGCACTCTGGCCTGTTACTAGAAAGTGACTAAGGCACTGGAGAGAATCTGGTTCGTTGTTTAATATATTGTATCCAAATATTACACCTGGTCTTCCTAATGATAAAACATGACCTGCCTAAATGATGGTCTTCTGTGCTTCATAAAAGGACTTGGATGATATCTGATGGGTGACTAAATCAACCTTACTAAATTATTTTTATAAAGATACAGGCTGAGCTTGGGACACCTTATATATAACCAAAAGAAAACATTAGCAGCAATAGTTTCTATGGGATAATAAGCACATACAACGTGAAATAAGGCAGAACATTGAGGGCAACTAGTGGCCTGGTAGAGGGATATGTGTGGGGGTGCCGCTGCCTTCCACCCTGCAGCAGACTCTAACATCGATGGGTTTGTTTGACATTTGAAGAGAGGACAAAAGATTTATTTCCTCTCTCACTTCCTTTTTTTTCCTTAACATTTTCTAAGTGTTCAGGGGGGTTAATTAGGCCAGACTTGGGAAGATGAATGATCCCCCCTTTGCTGTATATCAGATGCAGGCACAGAGTTGTAACTAAACAAGCTGTAAACATTTTTATCCTGTAAGCGTTTACTTGGAAATTTGCACGTCCTGTCATCCAAATTGTCCAACATCTCCACCAGTCTTTACCCCCCAAACACATACAGTACAAGCAAGCGCACACACCATTGCCTCCAGGTGGTAACTGCATGCAGAGAACTACAGGCACTGTTTAAATATTAACCATGTTTTTAAATAGATGGCGTTCCAGCACATCCATTACTTGTTTTCTGTTGTGGTTGTTTCTGTTATTCACAAAAGAAAAAAAAATGGAAACATGGGTGTCATCATTTTATAATAGTCTACTACAGAGTAAAATACAAAAAGATCACTTCTGGAAACAGCAGAAGCCAGGCCTGCACCACCGACTTCCTCAGCCAGTGGCCACCATTATATCAACAGCTGGAAAGTCAGAACAAGAATATACACATGAAGGACATATCACAGAACTATAGTTTTCTTCTGTATTTGGTACCAGTAGAATAAGTATATAACAAAGGTACACTTGTTCTCAAAATAAAACACAAACATACTGGTCAGTTAGATACTGCATTTTCAGACCTGCACATACCTAATACTTTTTTTTTTTTTACATAAAGGTAACTTATGCAATGTATAATAATAAGAAAAACAATAGTACACACTAATCCAATTGTATAAAAAGAAGAAAGAAACCAACCAAACCCAAGACAATCACGTTCCAAAACATCTCCTTCTTTGGTCTGCACAACCAGAGGAAGTAACCATGAAGGCGAGACATTTCAGCACCAGGCCTGGCTGGACAGCTCCCCATTTCTCTGAGGCTCAAGACAAAAAAATCAAAACCAAAACCAAAAAAAACAAAAAACAAAAACAAAACAAACAAACAAACAAAAATCCCACCACCAATCAAGTGTGAAAGTGGAGCCTGACAGGGAGCAAAAGCAAATTGTATGGTTTTTGTTCTTTGTGCTCGGCCAGCGAGAGATATTTCTAAGTGAACTCAAATTCTGCAAGGGGGAAACAAAAAAGTGAGATGACTGACTAGAGAGGGGTTACCTGTTCTAAACATTTTTTTTCTGGGACATTCTTTGTGGTCTCTGGTGCTTAATGTAGATGTTTCCTTTATAATATACTATTGCCTGAGCCCAGCTGAAGGTGAGGAAAGGGGAGGTGAGAAAAGCTAAAGGAAAAGTGAAAGCGCATGGGGGAGGGGCAGAAAGGCGACTAAACCTTCACTTGACAGCTATATACAACATGACCGGCCCCCTCCCTTCCCTTTGCTTCGGTGTCAATGTCTTTTATATATTTGGTAGCTTGTGAAGTCTCTCCTCCTTACTGGGGGGCGGGGGAGGGGGACGGGGTGGAGAGGGAAGGTACAGCCTTCATTGACAATGAGAATTATGTGATTTGTCATGCGCTTGGACTGTGTTATTAATAGTATAATAATTACTATAAATATCAATAAAGTATTATCAGCGTTATTTCTTCCTCTGAGACTTTCCTCGCCCAATATTTACAAATACCGCACAGTGCCTCGGCGGAGGAGAAACAGTAAAAGGGCGGGCAGGTAAGGAAAGAGGGCAGAGAAAAGAGGGGCCAGAGGAGAACGGAAGAGGAAGAAAGGAGGAACAAAAGCGAGGATGGTAAAGATGCTGGAAACGAGGAAGGGGTCAGGAGAGGGGCTACACAATCAGGACAGTACCACCGTTTGCAAAAGGCCCTCGCCAGGTGTGTCCAAGCAGGAGGAAGCTGCCTGTGCTCCGTGTGGACTGGGTGCTGGCGGTGGAAGAGGAGGCGCACAGGGACCCTGGCACAGGAGACCAGGAGATGAAGAGGAGGAAGAGGTGGCATTGGAGGGGGTGCTGAAGGCGGAGTCCTGGGACTGCCTCTCCAGCCGGGTTTCTTTTCCATGGATCGGAGGTTGAACACCTGCTCGGGGCAGCCCCCCACCACCACCGTGGCTGCTGCTGCAATGATCTCTCTCGTATTCCTCCTGAGCTCTCTGCATCTTGCGCTTCTTCATCCTACGCTTGTGGATGTGGAAGGTGGAGAGGGACAGCACAATGAGGCAGAAGATGAGAGTGACCAGGACAATCAGCACCAGCGTGGATGAGAAAGACTGGAAGAGCTGCTGTCCCACCTGCGTGATGCAGGTGCCACCACCTGCGCCTGAGCTGCGGACACCTGCGTTGCTGCCTCCACTGGCGTTGTGGGAAGCAAAGGTCCGGTTCAGGAGACAAGGCGGCAGTGCCAGCCTCAGCTCTTTCGGCGCCCTGGCACTCATCGGCGCTGGGCTGAGAGGGGCCAGGCCCACCAGGCTTCCTCTGTTGGACACACGGTTCCCACCAGCCAAAACAGGACAAGAGCCCACGCCACCCCAACTGCTCCCTAGCGCTGGAGAGGGAGTGCTCCAGCTAGACTCAGGGAGCAACTGCCGGCAAGCAAGCAAGCTGGCCAGAGCTAGTAGCCCCAAGGAGATTGTCTCCGTTCTTTCTTGATCTTGTCTCCAAGCGCCCTGTTTTCTTTCCCCAGGCTCAGGGCTGCAAAGAAAACAGGATTAGTTAGGGTCCTGGTCACTGCCAAGGCGAGTGCGGAGAACGAGAGGGATCTGCCACCACTGCCAAGGGTACCTCAAATGGGCGCTGTCATCTCCACAACCCACCAACCCAACCCTATGGCTCCTGACAGCGCAGGAGAGAGGCTGCCAGCTGCTCCGCTGGCTCAGATGGGGTCTGGTGTCCGCATCGCACCGCGGAGACACTGGTTACTCAGCACAGAAGGCAGCTGCCCTGCCCCCTGCACAACTTTCTAATTGCCACCAACAGTGGCCGCCAGGGCTTTCTCTATCTACTTCCCAGAAAGCCAACTGCCCTCTTCTCTGCGCTCCGCTCCGCTCCGTGGACCTCTTCTCACTCTCGCCAGCACTCACTCCAAGTAAGCTTCCTGTCTGCAGTCTTCCTTTCCCATCCCTCCCTCTCCAGACACTTCCACCCTGGACCTTCAGATCCCCGAGGACCCAGTCCCAGGGGATATACCCCGCTGTCTCTGTCCCTGACCACAAAGGACAGGCTGGATCTGGTACACAGGATCGTGCTGGACCTTTCTCCAGCCTTCTCTCTTTCTACCTTCCTCCCCCTTCCTCTCCATCAAAAGCAGCTGAAATACCCTTCTCAGCGGAGGCACATCCTCACAAACGCCCCCCTCCTCCCCATCTCCCAGAGCCTCCCACTCGACAGTATCCTGTATCCTTTTTCTTTTTCCCAGAGCAGAAACTGGAAGGGGAAGGGTTCCCGCCTGCAAAGTTTGGGGAACCGACCTTGTCTCCAGCCATCCCCGGGCCCTGTCCCCAGGGCCCAGAGGCAATGGCAGAGCACTAAGCAGGGAGGATCCACAGCAGGCAGCAAAGCTCCCTTGCCTCTCCCAAGAGGCAGGGGCAAACTGTTGCACTGCGGAGCAGCAAGGCAAAGCACTAGCCTCCGCCGGGGCAGGGGCGGGGGCCGAAGCTTTGACCAGAGGTTCCTGCGCAGGCCGCGGGAGTGGTCTTACCCACCCACATCCTGCGGCTGGGCTCCCTGGCCACGGAAGCCTTCAGCCAGACCATTCTCTCTTACCTGGAATGGCCAGCTCGATCCCAGAGAAGAAGCCCCCGCCTTGGCTGCAGTGGCAGCTGCAGAAGGCGCGGAGCGCAGGGACCAGAGACAGAGCCACGCTGCTGCTGCCGCCGCCGTCTCCGCCGCCGCCGCTGCCTTCGCTGCTGCTGCTACCGGGAGCTCAGCTCCTTAGCCTATTGCCAGAGAGGCCGGTGACGTCAGGCAGCCACCGCCAGGGCTCCAAGCCACCCTTTAGGCCCCCACCCACCCTCATACCCAACACCTTGTCCTGGCAAAACAGCCTCTGCCAACACCATTCCCAGTTTCCTGCTGTTTCCCAGCTTTGGGGCTGGGAGGAGCAAACCCACTCCCACCCCCACCTCCACCCTGCCAGCAACCCACCTTCAGCAGTAGCATTCCTTTGCCTAGGAAGGCGCAGCCTTCAGTTCTTCCATTGCTCGCTGCTTTATCCTCAATCCGTCTCCAGGTACACGGTTTTGCTCCAGGAGCACCTTCTCCCCTGGGGATGCACTTCTTTCCTGTTGACTGATCGGAGTCCCTGCTACCTCCACATCCTATTTTGCTGCCTCTGGTTCTAGGCATAAGCTGCTTGTACTAGGGAGACGACCGGGACATTTGTCAACACAACTGTGGCAGAATCAGAAACAGGAGCCTAAATATGCTTCAAAGCCTGCGTTGTCTCCACCAGTCACCAAAGTGTGTCATCCCATCTGCTCTTTGATTTCTTCCCTCAGACGCTCAGCTCATCTTCAGGCCCCGGAGCACATTCAATGTACTGAACACCCCTTCTCTTTTGAGGATCTCACTTTATGAGCACACAAAGCATTCACGGGCTTATAGGGCAGTAAGGGGTGCAGGAACCAGTGACCTGTAAAGATTCTCAGCATCCCATGTAGCGCCCGAAAAGTGCTCCTTCATTGTCTCTAATTTTTGTCAAAGTGCTTGATACATTCGCTCTTTAACTTAAATGCATATATCATGTAAAAAGGCTCTCAGCAGCCTTCAAAAACCTTGTTAGAGACTAGTGAACAATTAATTTGGGATCCTTGCAGAAACGGAAATAGTGTATTCTATAGAGCAGCCATATTCAAAACAGAGTATGCGTAACAAACGAGTAATTGGAAATGCTGGCTTGGAACACTAAAGACTGTATGGTCTTTAAGGCCACTCAGATAACTTATTAAAAGTGTGTTGCTTTCTTCCCTCTCATCTTGTTTACCTCCTGTCTTTGAGTCCAGCAGTGTGCAGCATTTACCCACTGAGTTGGACAGTGAAGTGTGGGTTCCTGTTTCTTTGTACTATGCATCACGAAGGGAAGCTAACAGGAATCCTAGATCCTTTTTACCCACTGGTATCAGCTATAGTTGTGAAGTGGAGTCTGGTATGAAAAGAAACAAGATTTCTCCTTCTGGCCCTATATTCCTATCTAGCCTTACTCCAAATTGTCATTTTTCCTCTTTCTGCTCATGCAATAAATGAATCCTCCCTCCACCCCAACTTTGTTTTCATTCATTGGAGCACAAATCACCTAGGGCTTGGAGGAAGAACATAGCATTAAAGCACTTGCGAATGTGCAGAAGGCCCTGCGTTCTATCCACAGCACTGCAAAGGGGAGGAAGCTGTCGGCTTTATCTTCGTAACTGTGTCAATAGGAAAAGGTGCTCCGAAGCTAATAGTTCATTGTATGAATCAGGCACGGTTGCTTCAGAGCACAGGCTGATGTAACCCCTTGACTGCCAAAGATGCACAGTTAATGACAGCCAATCACCTAGCTGCTTTGCATACACCTCCCTGGCCAGAATGAGGTCCTGATGCTTGTTAAAGCCTCCTTCCACATTTAGTGATTCTGCCTTCAGTAGGCTTGGAAGGTGCTGAGCCTTTGTTTGCTTCACTGTGACAGCTGAGAGTTCACTACTGGCACCGGGCACCTGACAGGCAATGGTCAATTGGTGCACAGTCTCCTCACTCTTGAAAAGCTAAGTCTCATCAACATGTTGTAAGGCAAAAAACAAAACAAAACAAAACAAAACAAAAAACAAGCAAACAAACAAAAAAACAGTTCTGAATACTCCAAAAAGAGATGTGGTTATTTAGGGAGAATCTTTAGCAGGGGGGAAAATAAGTCATGTTGTTTAAAAAAAAAAAAGAAAGAAAAGAAAAGAAAAACAGAATTAACTGTGCCATGATTCCAGATTATGTCATGGGTTGCCAGTGTTCTTACTCTTTTGTTACAAATGAGGACCATCTGCTATACTAGGAATACTCAAGGTGTCTGTGCTGTTTCACACAACCTGTGGAAAGACGATGTCTCATCCTACATAACTTACGTCAAGCCACAGTTCAGAGTGATTCGGGAGACAATGGTATTTAACTGCAGATGATTTAGGTAAATTAAAGGCATACGTTTTCAAGCCAAAAGCCCATTACATTTTCCCCCATCTTCTCTTCTGGTCTGTAAATTCATGAATTTTGTGCTGAAACCAAATATATAGACCTGGTAGGATTCAAACCTGAGGAACAGTGAGGCAGGGGTCGGGGTGGGGAGTAAGTCTGCTACCTGATAGCCTGCAGGATCTTGACCTCCCTAGATGGCCGTATGGTTTTGCAGAATGTGGTTTAAGTCCAGATTTCCATGAAGTAGCTGCCAACCTTTTAGCTAACACTCCTTAAGACTGGAAAACCAGAGTGCTTCTGGGGTTCTCAGAATCTTCCCTTAATGGGAAATCTTCTCTGCACTCAAGCATATTTCAGAGAGTTAGGAGTAACGTAAAACACAATTTAATGTTTAATTAGGGATCTCTAGCTTAGAAAGAAGGACTACAACGCACCTGGGCACCCAACCAAGGGTGCCAGAGTGAGCAATAATTATTATTATATTTATTATTTTACTTATAAAACAGTAAGATCCTGGCTGTGTTAAGCTCTCTAAAGTAGCATTTATCTTTACTACCACCCTACAAAGGTACTGTTACCAGCGTAAATTTGTTTATTTATTCATTTACCCATTTTTATTCAACAAAAGTATCAACTCACAGTGACTGCCTAGCATGCTCATCGTCTTGGATTTGATCCCCAGCACTGTGTAAAACTGAGTGTGGTATCGTGTGTCTATAATCAGAGTGGTTAGGTGGTGGAGGCAGGAGGTTCAGAAGTTCAAGGTCACCCCAGCCACATAAGGAGTACAAGACCAGCTACAAAAGACACTGTCTCAAAATAATAAAATAAAATAAAATATTTGCTAAAGGGGTCAAGGACACCACAAGAAAACCTACAAAATGAACTAACCTGGGGCCATAGAGGCCCACTGAGACCAAACCTCCAACTAGGGAGCATCCATGGGATGGCCCTCAGCATATATATAAGAGATGTCCAGCTTGGTCTTCGTGAGGGACTCCCAACAGTGGGAACATGGGCCTTCTCTGACTCTGTTACCTGCCTTTGGGGCCCTTTCCCCTTCGTGTTGGGCCTGCCTTATCTAGCATCAATATGAGAAGATGTGTCTAAGTCTTACTGCAACTAGATATGCTAAGGCTGGCTGATACCCATGAGAGGCCGCCTCTTTTTTTAAAGAGAAAATGGGAGGGAGTAAAAGTAGATGGGGCATGGGGGGAGGGGGAATTGGGGATAAGGCTAGGAAGAGAAGAGGGAGGGAGAACTGTGATCAGGATGTAAAGTACATAAACACTTAATTAAAAGAAGAAAAATAAACATACATATCTAAAAATATTTGAGTAAGCACTACACATAAAGACACTTAGGTGCAGAATGATTTTTCAACTATTTTAATTTTACGTTTAAGAGTGTTCTGTCTGCATGTCTCCTGTGCACCGTCTGAGTCCCTGGTGCCTTTGGAGGTCAGAAGAGGGGGGCATCAGAGTCCCTAGAACTAGAGTTACGTTATGCAAATGGTTGTAAGCTACCATGTGGGTGCTGGAAATTGAACCCAGGTTCTCTGGAAGAGAAGTTAGTGCTCTCAACCTCTGGTCTATCCCTCTAGCCCCCCTCAGAATGGTTTTTAACACCCCCATCCTTCTTTGTCATTTTCTTTATCTTCCCTGCTTCTCTGCACATGCATATCTTATCTCTGTTTCTACTTTTACATTACCTGTGTTTCTAACGAGTTCTCATTGAGCTAAATAGAAAACACTAGAGAAGACAGGAGGTATGTCTGAGATAAAGAAGGGGACCTTGAAAGTCTTTGTGTTTTGATCCCCCCTTTCCCCAGCAGTCCATAGCTCACCACAGACTCCCCTGGACTAGGCCTCTAGTCTGGAAGTCATTGCACCTACATTAGGTCTCTTAGGTAAGGTGTTAAAAACCATCACTCCATATGCATGACAAGCGCCTCCCAGCTGTTCAGTGAAGTTGGCAGAGAGTGTGCAGATGACTCTGACATTTTGCTGTCCTTATCTCTTCTGCTTCTCCTTCTGAACACCTACAGAGGTGTGTCTATATGGCATCATGTTACTGTTCAACCAACTACCCAGCCAGCCAGCAATAAATTAACCAAATGCTAAACAAGAAACAGTGAGATTCTTGATTTTGTCTCAATTTAGATTTTCCCCAATCTAATTTTCCTGTCTGAAAACAGAAACTAGGAACAATGATAGTAGTATCTTCTTTGTAGGACTATTTTAAGTACCAAACACACCACAAGCATTAAAAAAAAAAACCAATAGCTTTTTATATTATAAAGAAAAAAAATCATGAACATCAGTGTTATAGCCTAGGCAATAGAAATAAATGTTATGTTGTTTTTAGATAACAAAATTCAGAAAATATTCATTTTGAGTTTTAGTATCCTTTGTGTAAAGATGAGTAGAAGAATGAGAGGGCTGAAAATAATAATAAGGAAATGCAGGAGCAATGGGCCAGGATGTGAGCCCTAGAGATGCAATGTGGGGGACGAGCCACAGCATCTTCCCATCAGCAGCAGGGATCAAGGTACTGAGCCACAGGGGAATGAACCTATGGCAGGAAGCACAATTCACCTTATCACCCGTGCTGTGAACACTTCTCCAACCACAAAGGTGATCAGCTGGCAGTCTTCAAAGTGGAGGAACTACGTCCTTAAGAGTATGTTTAAGAAATACCTAGGAAGATACAATGGGTATCTACTTTTAAGGAAACTATTGTCCAAGTCTTCTGACCCCGTGTGAACTTTTCTCCCCCAAGTATATCTATTTGGGATTAGAATTTATATTTTCTTGCCTCTCTCTCACTTCTCCTATTCTTGTCTTTCAACAATCAATCTTACTCTTATGTACTATTCAGAGTAGGAAATCGTTTGAGGAGCCACAACTCCTGAAGGAATGACAAAGGCACAAAAACAGAAGATCAACACAACACATACATGCACAAACTCACAACAAAAAAAATCTCTAACAAATAGTATTGAAGGGATTGTGTTTTATATCATGTCGGGGACAAACTCATTTTAAGGTTCTATGTCTTGGCTGTCTATATATTGGATTATTTTTGAAATTGAAAGGTGGTATATTTGCCACAGAGATGGAAGTATTACAGTTCATTTAAACGGAAAAACTAATCCTTTTTTTTTTTCTTGAAAAAGCCACCCTAGATGGATTTACTCCTTTATGTATATTTTATTTATTATAATTTAGTCATATTACATACCAATTGTTATCCCCTCCCTCTTATCTTCCTGTTCCCACCCTCCTTCCCTCTTCTGTCTATTCCCCTCCCCTAGACCTCTGATGGGGGGGCCCCTCCAACCGCAACTGTATGGTGGCAGCCTATTAGGTCTCATGAGGATAGCCTGCATCCCCTTCCTCTGTGTGCCCACTAGGCTGTCTTGCTAAGGGGAAGTGAGGTGCTGCTGGACCTCTGAAATAGATTTTCTTGACAGATACTATTGGGGACAGAGTCTACAAGGTAAATGAGTGTCACCTATTGCTCCAAGGATTTAGTAGAACAAGTATCACCTAGGACATGGGATGTGTCAGAACCCACACCCTTTGCAACTACTACATTTATGCATAAGCGTTCCACATACCAACTTAAAATATGCAGGTCTACTATTTTTTCAAACTTTGTTTAGAGGTCATGCAGGCAAAATGAGCCAGAGGGTACAGGCCTGTGTGTATTCATTTGTGTGTGTGTGTTTATGTATGTATTTGTGTGTATATGTGTGTGTGTGTGCATTCATATGTATATGTGTACATGCTACAAGGAGGGAAGAGAAGATGCACAGGCCAGAGGTCCACTCCAGCTGTTGTTTCTCAGGAGCTGGCAAGGTTTCTCACTGGGACCAGAGGCTTGCCAGTCAGGCTCTGCTGGCTGGCTGCTGAGTCCCAGGGATGTACTAAGTCTCTGCCTAACCAGTGCTGAGATTACAAGTACACACCACCATATCCACACCTGTGTGTGGGTACTGCACATCAAACTCAGGTCCTCAGACATGTGTGGCAAGCACATCACCAGCTAAGCCATCTTTCCAGTCTCCCATTTATCTCCTTATATCTCAAATTTTCTCTGATAAAGTACCAGAACCAATTAAATCTAGATATAGAAACATCAAGATTTTTTTTCATGCTATATTATCCTCAGAAGTTTTTACATTCAGCATATATTTACTGTATAGCTACTATGTGCCACAGAATATGCTATAAGAGACCATAGGGAAATCTCTAAAATTATATTTACTTTCTAGTCACATACATACTTACATTCTGGTTAACTGTCCAAATACAAAGGATTTCTTCATTCCATAAATTTCCTATAAAGCATCACTTATATCAAAGAATAGAGGAACATAAACTAAGCTAACAGAGACAGGTAGGTAAAGATAAATGGGCCAACAGATGTCAAATAGTTGACAAAATCTTTGTGACCAACAGTTCTTGGATTATGGGAGTTCTGGATTGTGATCAGAAACCCTGTAGCATCTGCTTTGTTCAAGTGCTGTAGGCTGTGGATTTGCTTTTCCTGATACAGAGCAACTGGAAATACTTTCACCATGCACAAAAAAGATATGCCCAGACCAAGTGTTATTGACATTTAGAGCTAGATAAAATTTGTTGGTTGTAAAAGGCTATCTTGTGCTCTGTAGGGTATTATAATAAGTAGACTTCTAAAGATGGTTTCCCAAGGTTAAATCCAGTGGTAGCCAAATGTAGCAGAAAAAAAGAATCTAGGTACCGATGTGAAAAAAAAAAAAACTCTTATAGGTGTAATTAAAGGACTAAATATTTAACTGTAAGGTACATAATTCAGATGGGGCAAATCCAATCATAGAAGCTGTTGCAAAGAAGAGATTTGTCTCTCCCTAGCAACACAAGAGGAAGTCAATGATTCAAAGCATACGGATAGTCAACATTTTGCTGTTGACTTAGAAGATGTAGGGTCTGGAGCAAGCTCATGTGGATGTGGCTTAAATGAGGGCCAAGACGGTGGCTGACAGCTGTCAAGAAGTGGGGATTTATCACATCTTTAGAAAACTGAATCCTGCCAGTGACCTGGAAACCAAATTCTTCCTTAGAGTGTCCAGGTAAGAGGCCAGCCTGGCTGACACCTGGATTCTAAACTTCTGTGTCATAAGACCCTAAACAGAGGACTTAATATAGATTCACTTCCACCATTTTGTCAGACTTCTGGCTGAGAAAGCCAAGAAGCAATAAGTAGGTGTTGGTTTTGCTGTTAAGTCGGGTAATTGCTTATACACCAGGAAGAAGCTGATACAGACATTTATTCAACTGATATACCCACTAGATCCCTCTCCCTGGTGTGACAGTCCAACATACGTCTAACAATTGTCAAATGTTAATGGAAGGGCTGCACAACCACCCCTGGCTGAAAACTACTAGTCTAGACATACATCTTGCCCCTATAGAGTTCTAAATGGCATTCTAATGCAAGAACTTGGTGTTTCAGGCTCTACCCATATCTCATTATGATTTCATTTACTGTTTTCTACAAGTTGAGTTTAACTAAGATAGATTCCAATGTGGAAATAGAAAGAGACAGCCACTAAAAAAAAAAAGTTCATCTGGAACAAAAGGGAGGGAAAGGCAAGAGAGTTTGGAGAACAAATAATTGTAAATACAATTTATTTGCAGCTTTTTAAAATGAAGGTTCATGCTGAGAAAGGGGAGGTGAGTTTCTGGGGTTTGAATGTAGCTTTGGACCTTGTACCCTCCCCACTCTTTTTTAATATGGTTCTGGTGATTGAAGTCAGGGCCTTGTGCATACTGTGTGAGCCCTTTAACACTAGGCTATAGTCTCAGACCCTGTAAAGTATCTTCTGTACTGTAAAAGTTACATGGCAAAACAGAAACACTTGGTTTGGGTCACAGATGTGGTGGCTGTTATTCCATGAACCACTGACAGAGCACAGTGACATTGTGTGGTTTACTCTGCATTGTAGGTAGTCACTGTAACTCCTTCTGTAGAGTTCTTTTGTATACAGTAAATATCCCTGCATTCACTTTCAGACCCAAGGAGTAAATGCCATTGGCCTCTTTGTTTTCAGCATCATCAGGTAGAGCTTGGTATCTCCATAACTCTGACCAATCATGTAGAAGTATTTTTTTCAGCTATTGGATGAGCCATGATGACTTTGGGGGTAACTTTTATTTCAAAGATAGGTCTCCATTTTTAAACTACAAGTATATCTAACAACAACTTTAAAAAAACAAACACCTTCCAGTTGGGTTTATTTTTGATAGAAAGCTTGGAGCATGGAATTAAATAATCTTTGGTTTTTTTCTATTCCCCTAAGCTGTCACCCATTCCCAAACTACTAGGTAGTCTCCCAAATCTCTGGATTGAATGTAATAAAAACAGAAAGAAGGTAAGGAAGTCAGAGAACTGACTGAGACTGACTTTGTCCCATGTGGCCTTTTTAACTCTGAATCTGAAATATCGGACCTTGATTCGGGATGGACAACCTTCTCATTGGCAAGTTTACCGACTCATTTGCTCATTGTCACAAGCAGCGACTATTCCTTCACCGTGTAGGAATCTGCTACTTTCTTTCACTTCATGCTGTTTAGTACTACGAGAAAACTTTAAGAATAAACACTTAACAGCAATCTAAGAAATCACCCACCTGAGAGGAAACAGAACAGGGCATGCTCATCCCACCTTCATCTCATTTCCTACAGGTCTTCACTTTCTGAGGTGTGAGGAACTCCATGCAGCATACCAGACTTAATCCTCACAGTCTTTCCTAGCACATTAAGAAGAGGTAATGGAAGAGCATCTGCAGAGCAAACCTCCCTTCTCTCTCCTTTAGCCTTCACTGTTGGACCACCACCCTAGTGCAAGACTTGCATTGGAGTATATTCTCTCTGATTCTGTCAGAACATATTAATCAAGTCGTATAATTCATTTGTTAATGACCTCTTTCTTTCTTAGAACAGGTAATGTATTTTCCAAAGAACCCAGGCTGAGTTTTAACCCTAGTTATTGTGCTAGAAGCTATGATCGGAATATGGGTAAACCTTGAAAACAAGTAGCATTTTTTATAAAATGCCTGCCCTAGGGAGGCTGCCTCCTATTTCTACAGGACTCTGCCATGCTATTGTGATGGACAGATATCTGAGTTCCATGAGCTCCACTGGGATTTCCAAGTTGTTCCATCCAGGGACAATAAATTGAATGAAGATCCACAGATAATGGTAGAAGCAGAGACTCGTGATGAAGAAAGCATGCACTTCTAGGCTGAAGATGTGTTTCAGTTGGTACAATGTATGCCAGCCAGGCACGAGAAGCTGAGTTTGATTCATAGCAGCCATATAAAAAAGCCAGACATAATGGTATGTGTTGTTAGTCTCAGCACCTGGGAGGTGGAAGCTGGTGGGTCCCTAAGGTTCACTGGCCAGCCCTCCTAGCCTACTTGGCAAGCTCCAGGCCAGTGGGGGCCTTGTGTCAGAGAAACAGATGGACTATCAACCACTTCTCATGAACAACACTAGAGTTGGCCTCTGGCCTTTACAAGCATCTTCAAACACAGCTGCAGGAATACACACACACACACATACACACACACACACACACACACACATATTTTTAAAAAGATAAATAAAAAAATATACCTCCAAGAAGAAGAAATAGGCCAAAGCTAGGGAGGAAAAGAGAGTTCAATGTTTGCCCCTCCATAGCCAGCGCATTGGGACCTTAACAAGTCCTTTATATAGAGCACACTCTGTGTGTGTGTGTGTGTGTGTGTGTGTGTGTGTGTGTGTGTGTGTGTGTGTTCACGTGCTCGTGCACATGCGCAAGTGTGCTCTGTACAAGCTGGCCTCCATGGATAGCCTTTCTCCAGCTAAAATAGCTGTTTTCATGTAGTAATAGATTTTCTTCACTTTCACTCTACTCTCTTGCCACACTCACTGTAACAAGGAATAGTGAACTATTTTCAGAGGCCCAGCTGTTTAAGACAGTCTGTAAGTTCAAAGTTCACATTTGCCTCAGATGTTTCCATCTCAGGTCTCAGGCCCACACTCTTTATCAAAAAAATAAATTATTTTTATCTTTAACTTGAAAAACATTCCAGGGTTGAGAATTAGGTCTTAGCAGTGTATCCCCTCTCACGGGCTCATATTTACCTTCCAGCTGATATTGCGATCCTCTACAGAAAACATGCTCCCTATTAATCCCATTAGAGTTCTTCAGGGAGTTACACTGAGCCTGTAGATGGCAGTTAGCAACCAACAACGCCAAGTCTAATGACGATACTTATCAATGATCAATCCTACAGTCTTCACAGCTACCATGGTTACCATACTTAAGATCTACCAGGAATACTGCAAAACTCTCTTTATCATCCCAATTCATCACTGGATGCCACTCCTAGAGTGAGAAAATGGTATAGGAAAAGATAAAAGAAGCCATGAAGAGGAATATTACTAAGCCAGCTACCAATTTTTTTTTCAATGGTGCCAAATGCACACCTCAGAATCACTCTAACCCAGAATTCAGAAATTGTGGGATGTACAGATGAAGAAAGCATTTAGACTCTTATCTCTTAAATCTAAATTTATGACTGGCTGCTCCAATTCCTTAGCATATGTAGCTGTTTCCCTGATAAGTACAAGGGTCTTATCCAATTTTAAAAATCCTTAGGAACATAAATACTTTTCATTATAAATCAGTCAAATAGCAAGGAAATGAAAGCGTCTTGGGATGAAGTAATTACATCCACCATAAGCACTTCCATGTGGCCCATATACTGGACAAGAAAGATACTCTGGTATCTTTGCTTTGAATGGCCTTGGAAAATGCAGACTAATTTGATTATACCTACGTCCCCTGTTGTTACCACCAAAGCAATCTGCCTTTGTCCTCTAGATTTCCTGCATGAGAACTAGACAGAACCCAATTCCCTAATGTTAGCTGCAGCAGTGACTACATCAAGCTCTCCAAATCCCCCCCCACGCCCCGTTAGGGGATGGAGGTAACGATCCTAGGACATCTTTCTCCGGTCTTTGTACCTCTTGCCATTATGGCCTCCTTTTCTATCTCTGATACATAGTAGAGACACCAAGATCATAAAGGGAGCTGTTGAGCATTTCCGTTACAATTTATCACAAGGAAGAATGAGGTTTAGTCTCACATGCCAAGGATGGCTTCTAGTGTCTTTTAGGTCCATACTTCGGTAGGAATGAAGGCAAGGAAAACTCTAACTAATATCCTCTTATAGCAGCAACTAAGACCACCTCAAGCAACAGTTCCCTGGGGACAGCATCTTCAAAGCCAAGAGAATATGTGGAATTTTCCACAAAAGGAAGTCATGAGGGAGGTGATCACTGATTGGAAGCCTAGATAATTACATGACACCAAGCTCTCTTCACATGTTCTCCTTTGGCCTTTGCAGCAGCTCTATAGCATAAGTTTTGTTACTCCCTATGTGACTCCCTATGTGGCTTAGAGATTCTCCCAGCGCCTATACTGGTAGTAATTGGATCAATCTTGGCAAATCTTTCTCTCCCTAGCTCTAAAGCCCAGGACTGTCCAGTTAGACCAGGGACGGGAATCTCAAAATTCAAATGTACTGATAATCATAGAGATAGATTGAAAATTTGTTATACATTGAAAACAACTAACCGTGGTGAATGCATCCCAGTGCTGATCTCAGAAAGGATAAAGACCATCCTCTGAGACGAATCATCCTCTGTTTTGCTAATTTAGACCAGAAAATTTTTGTGTAGACTCTATCTGTTAATTCTGAAAGCTTGGGTGAATCATGTAATCTCTTTGAGCCTCGGTTCTAATTATAAAGTTGATTTTTATTATAAGGGGATAGTATCAGCTCTGGTCAAGAAAAGAGCCATCTTTGGTCTGGCTTTGGTGCTAAAGGGTCAGAAGATACCATGTGGAGAAGCAGAGTCCACAGCATGCTCAGAGCTGATGGAGGAATAAAAAAGTAAACACTGGTTATTTTTTCTAATAGTCGTTGATGTCAATTATTGGAAAGAATTTGTTTCAATTAAGGTTTATGATCATAATTCATAGAGAAAATAAAAAGGATATATATTCTAATTAATACTCTAAATCATTGTTTAGGCATCACAGGATATAGTGCTATGGTTGTGTCAATTTATGAAGATATTTATAGTGTAATACTTTTATCCTTGAGAATTTGATCAGATAATCCAAAAAGAATTAATTTTATTTTTTTTTCAATAAGAGAATGAAGCAAACTCAGGATTATTAGGGTATCATATTTCACAAGAACTCATCTTCCTCTCGGATTTACATTTTCAACAAGGGCACTGAAAGTTAATATGCTTCTAATTTATTATTTAAATCAGGTATTATGCCAACAGGACTGATTTGTTTCTCACAGCATTAACACAATTCAAAATTACCTGTGCACCTGTCGTTCTTGATTAACAACAAAAAGTTACCGTTGAATTCACCACATCTAGGAATTAGAAGCAAAACCAACTAATTAGGACGTTAAGAGTCCTAATGTCTTTCCCAGGATCCTAGCAAGGTGCCACTCCAGCAATGATAGGCCAGTTGCAGTCAGAGAAAAAAACAGGGAGGAGGGGAAGTGCTGAGGAGGTGGGAGGGAGTAAACAGGAGGAGAGAGAAGAAGAGACATGCGTGGATCTGATGTGGTTTTGAGAAGTACCACTCCAAACGGGCTCCAGTGTTTGGGGCTTGGTCCCAGCCAATGGCTCTGCAGAAAAGTATCTAGCTAGTGAGGGCACTGACTGTGTCCATGGAGTAACCATTAATGTATCCAGAGCTGAGTTAGGGGATTCATAGCTGACTCACAGGTTGTTAGATGCTGAGCCCCAACTGGAGGAAATAACCACCGAAGGCATCTCGCTGGCGGTTACACTATGGCCTGAGAGTCTAATTACAATTATTATCATGGAGAAGGCTTGGCAGAGGGGTGAATGAATTCACCCTTTAGACAAAATTAGAGCAATTGGATGTTGGGATGGAGGTACATTTGGAAGTTTCTTCATATGTAGATTCCTGCCATGCAAAAGATAGTCCAAACTAGACAGTATACAGTTCTGGGATGTTATGGTGAGGCTCCTTGGTGCCATCTCTGACAAGTGATGCAATCTCTGCCATGTGAGTATAGACCATGCAAATAAGGGCAGCCTTTGTTGACCATAGTCCAGTCTGGCTATAGGGCCACTGGAGCTTTATGATATCAGGCTATAGAAAACAAACAAACAAAACTCCCAAAGACTCCCTAACAAAGAAAATGGAATGGTGGGAATTAAAAAGTGATTCTTGGAAGACATTGCCTAAAACTTGCTCTCACAAGAAGCCTTCTACAAAAAGCTTGCCTTTTCAGTTGGGGCCATCAATTCTTTTGTAACAATTTCAAGGTATAGCTTGTGGTAGGTAGTACAGCCTCTCTGGCAGAATGAGTAAGCCACAGCTAAGAAGCCAGTTTTTAACTCAACACAAGACCAAACTTTCAAAGAGTCCAGAATAAGAAATTGAATTGGGTGAGATTTGAGATGGAACTCTATTAACTCCTAGATCAAGATTACAGTCCCATGATTTTAAACCCAAACAGTGACCTTATAGGCCCTAAGAGAGTGTGTGACACTGGAGCCTAAGCTTTGATACAAACTTAAAGCCCAGAATACTGTGACTCTATATTTCTCTCAGAACAGAATCCTTCAAGATCAAGATGGTCTAGGTTCCTGAAAAACAAACAAACAAACAAAAAAACCCAAAATGAAACAACAACAAAAAAGCAACCAACAAACCAAACAAAACAAAAAGGCTTTTAGACAGGCAGAAATCGAATGGAGAGCAAGGGTACCACTCAGGAGAGAGGACCCTGCTTGTTTGGATGCTAGCAAGGAATCAGGTGCCCTGAGCTCAGCCCTCCTTCTCTAAGACAAAATAAGACACAAGCTCACCCCCACCAAACTAACGACTAATGTTATGTTTTAAGTGTAAATTACTGTGCTTAAGAGAGCTATAAAATAATGCCTCTAACTTGTAGGCCCTACTTGTCCAAGGACAGATGACTTCCTAGAATGCTGGGGGACTATTGTTCATGTAAGACAACAAGCCATGTGGTTTCACTTCTGTAAAAGGTTGGTTGCCCCAAGTACACATGATGTGTTTGCCTACACACATAGGTGGGAGGTACGTAGGCAGGAAGTAATCAGTATGTATGCTTTGGAAGAAGGTAAAGTATGTAGCCTTGTGGGCTTACCTTTATAAGTACTGTACTAACACAATTTGGGGCCATTTTCTGGGAATCACAGCTATGGACCTGGCCTGTGTCTATCATCCTGGTCAGTATTTAATAAAATTGCTTAAACTTTGTCTCAAAAGTTATGGTAGTGGTCTTATTCTTGTCTGGTGGGATTAACCTATCCTCTTTCTAATTAGACAAACTTCTGGTGATAGGACCATAGGATACAAGTCACAAGGGTGGGGTGTGGAGTCAGGGCAACGTGACATTCAAGAATAAACAGACCCCACAAGTGAAGGGTGAAGCATGCTTGACCTAGGACCATTCCCCCAGGCATTGGCGTCCAGAGTAGATCACCAGGCTCTGCCCCATCTGTAGATGGCCGGCCTTCAGCACCAGAGATAATGACACTGCTGAAAGTCACTCTCACTGAGTTATGGCAAATCCACATGTGACTCTGATCAGATTTATCCTGCTTAACCATGACATGTCTCAGGCATTGCTGGTTGGTACCAATGTAGAAAAGCCTACCACAACCTAACTTAAAGCAGACTTGCCACTTAATTTCAGAATTTAGGGGCAATTCTGCATTCCCTGCCACTCAGGGGCTCTACATTCCTTTCAATTTAACCTGACACCATGACACACATGCAGTATGGTCTTCAATAGCAGGATGTTGCAGGGAAATCACAAGCTTGGGATCTGATAGGCCTGGGTCTAAAATCTGTCTCTGTTGCCAAGTGTGCAGCTACGGGTACACATGTTTCTAACTCTGGCCAGCCAACCTTTAATTGTCCATCTGTGAAACAAAGCATACTAACACCCTGGAGATTGTGAGAGCTGTGTTCAAGGGGATGCAAGGGCCAAATTAAAGAAGCTTCCAGAAGGAGATCAGTATGTGTTTATTCTTCATTTCTACCTCCTTTTCTATGTCTCCTTACACTGCAATGTGCCCTTCAAGAAGCCAGATGCTCTTTCCACTAGGGTGTGACACTTTAAAAATAGAATACATCTTCAATGATGGCTATGAGATCTATATAAAATAAAGTGCCTTCTGCCAAGTAAATAAATAAAGGAACGCATGTGCTCGTTCTATTCCAATTTAATCTGTCTGAAAGCCTGGAAGTCTCTGTGAGGTAAGAACTGTTTCCACTCTGCCCTTGGCGCAGTGTTCCCACTGAATTTGTCTCAGCTCCCCCCTTTGATGTCATGCTGATGTCTCCCCCAACGGGATGAGAGTTGTGGAGGGCAGAGGTTAGTGCAATCAACCACTAAATTCTTGTTTACCTTAGATGTTCTGGGTAACTTACTGTTCTGCCTAATGAGGAAGCAGCACAGATGCCTGCATTACCTGTTTACAGAGAATCAAGTTCATCAAAACACACTCTGCCCATGTGGGACACAGTGAGATGTGAGGTGATGGGGGAGCTGCCTTAGGAACTGGCAGGGACCCAGAGCTCACCACTAGTGTCAGTGTCTGTCCCTTAGCAGAGCTGGGCCCTCATATGCCCTGGAAATGTGTCCTTTCTTTCTGACATGTTTATTTGTCCATTTTACTTTTCACTAAGATTTAAAACATTTGTTCCAGGTCTCCCTCTATGATATTTTACACAGAGACAATGCTCAGTGGGTTATGGATGACCATGTCAGTCCAGGTCAGAAGTCTTCTGACCTCACATGGGTAGATCTGCTATTCTGCAACCCAAGTGCTGCCTTGACATCCAGATATCTTATTGTTTTTCTTCTCTCATTTTAAGGCAAAGGTGTATGCACTGCCAAAGGTTTAGAAAATGAACCCAGGAGAAAAAGAGCAATGCCTACTGGTAACACTTTCAGAGGTTATTCTAGGTGTAGGGAAAAAAATATGCTACAAAAATAGACTCATGATCTCTAAAGTCCAGTGGGATCTACTGTTTGAGCTTTCAACTGTATATCATAATCATCTTTTTACGTTAATATTTTTCTTCTGCATACATTTGACTAACTTCAAGAGGTCAAGGTATCATAAACCCTACTTTATTCTGAATTTAAATAACACTTTTAAGGGGGGAGGGCATTCTATTAGCTAAAACCTCGCTTTCCTCCAAGTTTGTTTCCATTGGGTTAATTCTTGAGAGTTAATTGAAGGAACGAGGTCATTTATTTTAAAATTTAAGTACTGTCAGACTGCCCTCCAAAGATTGAAAGCAAAAATATACTGTTTATGGGTTTGTTCCAGGAAGATTGTGAAAATCCTTGACATCTGGGGCCGTGTCGTAATCATCTGTATATTCGACACCTGTTTCTGTACGTCAAGTCACTGAGCAGATGAACGGCCTGGTAAGTGTTTCATTGTTTGAGTGAATACAAAGCCTAAGTCAAGTTAATAATATCTTCCCAAGGTCTAGAGTTGTCTGCCAAAGTGTGGGGGTTTTTGGGTTAATGTGTTCTCTGACATTCTGTGATTTCACAGCTCTTGTTTGAAAACCAGTAGCCAAAGTGTTCTAGGGATATTGTATATTGCTTCTACATGCATTATAAAAGATAATCACACTAATGGAGCATACATATAGTTAGGATGGTAGACACACGAACAAAGACGTGCCCAGCGTTCCGTGAGAATTGGGTTAGGTGATGCAATGAGATATTCCTAAATGATGGTACTCAACTAACCAGAAATCCGCTTTGTATCTGGGAAGAAGTCCCTTCACACTCACAGGATTTTCTCTCTTATTGGCATCATAAAATAGCAAGTATAATTATCTTGAAATTCAGTTTCCTTGGTTATTTTGCTCTGAGCAACCAGAAGGCTTATCATACTATGCTCTAGGGGCAGCTGGATCCTTTCCAAGTTACCCAGTATAGAATTGTGCCTGCTGGTTTCTCCTTACCCAGACCTCCTGGTTCATAGGGGGAGATACATGATTGCACACGCTTCCAGGCTCCCCACGGAGCGGTCATGCCTACTTTTGAATATTTCTTTCTGCCTATGCCTCAAGTGGGCAACCATGGGTTTGGCTGATGTTCACAGACTGGCTTATTTCTGTTTGTTTGTTTGTTTGTTTGTTTGTTTTAAGACAGGCTTTCTCTGTGTAGTCTTGGCTGTCCTGGACTTCTTTTGTAGATCAGGCTGGCCACAAACTCGTAGAGAATCACCCTCCTCTGCCTCCCTACCTCCTGGTATTACAGGTGTGCACCACTATGCCCAGATGTCTTATTTCTAATTATCACTCATTTTATTACCTTCTTAGTAAACCAGTGGTTATTTATTTGAGAATCTGCAATGTGAGGCCAAAGCTGCTAGGCTAGGGGCAGATAGGGGCTTGTATCCAGGGCAGAGGTGGCCATAATCCTGGGGCACTGGGCACATTGCTGAAGCAAGCACAGATCTCTGACATGGTCCTGAACATGATTCTTGAGAAGATTCCTGAATAATGAACTGGATTTGCTGAGCAGGTGGGATAGGGTAGGGAAGAGTGTAGAGGCAAACAGGATTTTAGCAGAGATATGGCAATGTTTGTGACAGAGCAAGGGCTTATCTCACATTAGTTTTCCTGCTGCTCTTTCCTTCCCAAACCTCTCTGTACCCTATCTCCATCTCACATAGGGCCAGCCAATAGAAAAGTTCCTATCCTTTGCAATAGTTCTTGGGAAGTACTTGCTGCTCTCTGGGTCTGGTCAGATCTGTATCCCTGCTGCATCCTGAGGGGACCTGCTGCCAAGGGCGGAGTGGGGGGGACCATCACTGATTCACTAGTGGCTTCGTGAAACATTTAGGGCAAACGTGTATTGATAGTTTTCTACTATAGAACAGTTTTTAGTATAGTTACTCTAAAAGAGCTTTTTCCAAGCTTTGAGGCCATATTTACAGATGGGGTACATATTTAATTAGCATATCTACCAATATAGCTATTATCTAGCTAATCTATAATCGTCTATCTACTGGCTCTACCTACCTACCTATCATCTATCTTTCTGTCCATCATCTATCTAGTATCTATCATGTTTATTATGCATCAATTTGTCATCTGTTTGCCTACGTGTCTATCTTTCTGTCCACCCACCCATCCTTAAAAGCTTTTTACCCACCACAAAAGAAACATTCTTTCTCTTGCCCAAAAAGAATTCTCTTCTCCTGGGCCTTAAATGAGTGCTACCCAGGTCCAGGGAGCGTAAACATCACCCAGTGACCTTGTTAAAAATACATATTTCCAAGACTCACTCGGGGCCAGGAGTCCCCAAGGATGAGAGTGTGCAATCCAAACATACTTCTTAGCGATCCACTTCTTCGCTGTAAAACGAAAGGAGGGGGTGACTCGTGCCTGTACGCCTCAGGTGGCCTCAAGAAGCACTCGGAGTGCTGTGAGGAGTTCTGCTCCCCTCCCCCTCTCTTCATGGATTTGTTTCCAAGAACAAGTCCATTAGCATCAATTGCCTTTTTCTATAGATTTCCTTCCTTCTCTCATTGATTCAAATAACCCCACAGAGAGACTTTTTCTCTAGACCCTTCTTGATATCTTGCCCCTTTGATTTCTTCTGCAGTTAACATTCTTTCTAATGATAGCCACAAAGAAAATTAATCTTTTTAAAATATGCACCACACAACATACATAGTATAAGATTTGTCATAGAAGCATGAGGAAAGAAGGAAAGGGCTGCCCCAGGGGGACAGAGAGAAAGAGTAAGAGTAAGAAAATTAAAAAAGCAATGGGAAGTGGATTTGTCCTTTTTATCCTGTGCTCCTGGTGGCAGTGACAGGTGATGACATCAGAGGTAGCTAAGCAACCTCTTGGGGCAGGCCACTTCTATGCCAATATTTCTCCCTTTAATTTAATTTAAAAAATGAAGACATTGGATTGCTTTCCATGTAGGATAAGTTAAAGTGTATAAATGTAGGTTCATTGGAAGCTGCTCTTGGCTGTCATGTAAGGGGGAAGAGAGAGAGTGTAAAAAAAAAAAAAGCAAGAGCAACAAAATGTTCAGGGGAAGGAAAAGCTCTGCTCTGCAAAGCTGAAGGTGGAGGGCAGGGTATGGTAGCCATGTCCTGCAGTGGGCGGGGACGTAGGAGTGGTGGAAGCTTCTGGAGCTGTTTGTTCCAGATCTGAAGCACACCATTTCAGCATCTTGTAAATGGAAACTGTTGGAAATGTCTCAGGAATCTGAGGAATGTCTTACTCATTTACATAAAAATCTGTCATTACAAGTCGAGTGTGGTGGCACAGCGCCTTTAATCCAGTACTTGGGAGGCCAAGGCAGGTGGATCATGGGTTTGAGGCCAGCCTGGTCTACAAAGTGGGTCCAGGACTGCCAAGGCTACACAGAAAAACTCTGTCTCTAAAAACAAAACGAGAGAGAGAGAGAGGAGAGAGAGAGAGAGAGAGAGAGAGAGAGAGAGAGAGAGAGAGAGGAATATGGCTAGAGATAGTGGAACCTGTGTCACTCTGAGCAGACAGACACTTTAGCAATGTCCATCCTTCCGCTCTATGAACATAGACTGCCTTTCTATGTATTTATGTCGGCTTTAATTTATTTCAATGATGTTTGTGATTTTTCAGAATAAAAATCTCTCACCTCCTTGGTTATGCTTATTCCTAAGTATTTCATTATTTTTGAAGGTATTAGAAGTGACACTGCTTTCCTCAGTTCATCTTTCAGATAGTTTGCTGTTATTATATAGAAAAGCGGCTACATTGTGTGTTGATTTTCATATTGTGCAACTTTATTGAATTGATGAGTTCTGACAGATTTATGATAGAGTTCTCAAAATTCCCTGCATATTCTATCATTGACAGTTAGACATCTGAGTCAGACTCCTTTGGTTGGAGTTTGTTCTTTAGTGTGTGTTTGTTTTGAGACAAGGTCTCACGATGTAGCTCAGGCCTGCCTCAGACTCACTATGTAGCCAAGGATGATCTAAATTTCTCTTCCACGTGCATCTACTTCATGACTACAGGGGTGTGCCACCATGCTCAATTTATGTGGTGTCAGGGATTAAACCAAGGGCTTAGTACATGCTAAGCAAGCACTCTAGTAACCGGCATCCATGAATGTTTTATATTTCTTTTATTGCCTAATTATTGTGGCCAGAACTTTTAGTCCTGGGTTGAATAGAAATAGCAAGAGTGAACATCCTTGCCTTGTTTCTGGTCCAAAACAAAAACAAAAATCAAGTTTTCAATTTTTAGTACACTGTATGTACTAAATTATTTATGTCTATAAAGATACATGTCTGAGTTCCATCTTCTATTCTATTCATGCACTTTATTGCAGTAATTGATTGCTGAAGGAGAGACAAAAATGTTTTTTGTTTAGATCACAAGTGGGGGATGAGAAAAAGACTTGTGAGAGAGCAGTTCGATGTTTATCCCCTTAGAAGTCGAACCACCGTGGAGGGGAGATTGGTTACTAACCAGCTGAAAAACATCCTTGAACAAATTCTGAGAGGAGGTATAAATGTGAGCCAAAAACAATAGGCAGAGCCTTTGGAGACTTAGGATAGTTGTGGTTGTTCATCGCTCCACTTCAAGAAGCTCGTAGAGAGAATCGCTCCAGAGAAGGCTTCTGGGCTCCTGGCTCCGGCTGAGGTTCCGGGTTCTGGTTGTTCCAGGTTCTGGCAGAAGAAATCCTGCTGATTACGCCAGGAGAATCATTCCCTGGAACTGATATCCTTATGATTTCATTGTTGTATTCTTTAATCTCTTTTTCCTATTGTTTTGGTTAGTTGGGTTATAAATAAGGTACTCTCGGTTAATAAGTTCATAATAAAATATATTTGCTAAGAAATTTGAGCCTACAGATTGCCATGTGTGAATTGTCTTTGTACCCTTGAATAAACCTCACCTTCATTATGGTGTATGTTTCTGCTGCCCTGTATGAGATGTCCTCAACACTCTGCTTAAGTCTCATTGGGCTAGGGTTTATATCTGTTAGTTTCAGGGTGGAAGCTGAGAAAACTTACTTCAGAGGCAGAAGCTTAAAATGAAAGTTTTATTTTCTGACCTCAGGAGGCATCCAGTTTGGGATCTGAACCACGTCCCTGAGGGAAGTTGTACTGCATATTTAAAGGTGAAAACTGCAAGTAGCTCATACAGGGGGAGGACAGTGAAACAGGGTGGTCAGCTATTTTGCTAACAAGAAGTTCTAGCTAACCTTGAAAATGTTGTAAGACACCAAGAGTGACTCTTACTTTCCAGGAGACCACCGAATGAGAGACGAAGGCTAGCTCGATGCAAAAGCAAGAGGTTTATTGACCCAGCGCAACCCCAAACAACAGTTTTACAGAGTTTATATACCTTTAAGAGCAGGAAAACATAAGCAACAGCAATCAAACGGTTTGTCGTTAGTGGAGCAAGCTGACCTTTAAGCCCGTTGGCTATCTTAAATCAGGTGAGACCTCAGTGTTTTTTTGAACTTGGGACTTTCCACTTTGGTAGGAGGCCGGAAGATGTTGGTGTAGGGCAGCAGTTTGTGGGGTTTTCTTAGTTCCTGGTAGGGAGGGGCAGGTGGGGCAGCCTGTGGCAGTGGAATTTTACAGACTTTGGCCTACCTCGTTTTAATGGAGGGCCTTAGGCCTTGTCTGGTTTCTTCAATGTGTCTGGCAGTTTGGGGGGCAGCTGGGCTCGTGGTTGGGGAAATTTTGCTGATTAATAAGGACATAGGGTATGTTGAGCATAAACATAGCTTATGGTCAACCTGACCTTATATAGGGATTCCTTTAGATCAGCAAGAAGCTGAGAGGATGGGGTTACTGGGCCAGAAATAAAAAAAATATCTATAGTTATGCTACCCAGAAGGCGCAGGCCTCAACGACATCCATTGTTTCCTTAATGATTCTCATCACTCCACTGTTAAAAACAGGGCATCAGAGACTCCTATTCTGATCTTATTATCTATTTATCCCTAATTCCTGTCAACATTTACTTTATTTATCATTTTCTCTGATGTTGAGCATGTATATACACTTATGCACACACAAAGTATCCCTTTACGACTATATAATGCTTTTCTTTGTCTCTGGTGGCAGCTCTTGACTTAAAGTCTGTCTTGCTGATGGAACTCTGGCCCTCACTGTGGTGCTTTGATGACCATTTGCACAGCCTATCTTTCCCTCATCTACATTTCCAGGCTGCATCCCTAAATATAAAGTGAGTTTCTTAAACACAGCAAATAGTTAGGTCTTATGTTTTTATGTATTCTGATAGTCTTTCCTTTGATTTGGGAAGTTTAACTCATTTATGCTCAATGTCACACTGATAGGGAGTGACACGCTGTTGTTATTTTATATATTTTTTTCCTCTGTCTCACAGTTCTCTTGTTCTACTTTTCTGCTCCTGCTGTTTTCCTGCGTGACTCATTCGGTTATTGCGATGAAATGTTTTGATTCCTTTATCTTTTTTAGCTCATGTCGTTTTAATTTACACTTCCTCCCAATAGAAGTAAGATAAAACATCTTCCTATAACTCACAGAGAAACAAGCACTGATCCTACCCATTTCTGAGTCCCACAGACTGGCAGTGTTTGATGCTACTCAACACAGTGGTGAACCCTACTGTTTGAGGATGGCCTTGCTTTATCCTCGTGCCAAGGCTTGGCATCTTTATACAATGTTATTAAACAAAAATCATTTGACCAAAAGAAGTGCAAGAGAAAGAGTGCATTTAACATGTTAAATCATAATTCTGAGAAAACAGGAAGAAGTATACATACTTAACACAGTGAAAAGGAGAGGTATTGAGGGGAAAGAAGAGCAGATTAAGTTTCTCATACAGATGCCTTCCTGCCACCCTCACCTACACTGTTCCTTTATGCTAAAGCCCCAAAGAACAGAACCTTTTCACACATCTTCCAACTGGGTTTGGAAGCTTAGGGCAATCTTGAAAGGTAGAAGGTGGAAAGGTTGGAGGTGGAAGCTGTTTGCTTCTTCTAAGTAACATAACAGGAAATCTAGCATAGGCAAGAATATATCCAGAGTAGACTCTCCTTTTATTTTGTGGACTATTTAAATACAATACCTATGTTCAATTTCCAGCACCCACATGCCAGCTCACAACTATCTGCTCCAGTCCCAGGGGATCCAACATCCTCTTGTGGCCTGTGAGGGCACTGCACGCAGGTCACACACAGACACATCAGCAAACTCTATCAGCAGGTTGTAGAAATATACGTAGAATAAAAGCCTCGGTTAAGGCCTGATGTTGGAGAATAAAGAAAGATCTGTATGCCAGTGGGATGTTTTGAGAGAACTGAGAGGCTTGGAAAGGTCATGCTTTTGTCCTTGAACTTTTCAAGAGATTTGAGTTCAAAGGCCAAAAAGGAGGAGGTTCTTTGCTGATATTGCAAAAGAGGTATAAGATATACAAAACTCCAATTTTTAGCAAACGAAGGACTATCAGTTGTCAAGGATTACAACATTTCTTACTAAAACAGGAATGCTACCTGGTCTTCTGATTGTTTCCTGTCTGAAGCTTGTTCCAGCAGACTGGGGGGGAAAGATGTACAGATTCAAGCAGGAGAAAGGTCTGTTCTTCCTTGAAGATGCATCAGGGGTCTCCTACCTGGGATTAAAGAGAAGCAAGGGAGAAACCTAATATAAAAAGAGCACGTCGAGTCAGTGACATTTAGGAAAGTGATTAGGCAGTGACATTAAACAAGTTCCAAGGCCATTTCCAGGTTATTTCTGTGGGCACCTGTGTCTCTCAGGAAACTAAGGTCGAAGTGAGGAATAGAGGCTGTTCCTAATTAAAACCCAAGGGTGCCTGTAATGGAAAGTTCACGAAAGACCTGTTTGTTCTTTCCTCGGCATGCCTGGACTTTGTTTTTTAGAGACTTCATTGGACCGTAAGGAGCATGACAGAGGGAAAATACTTGAGCAGACCGAGAGAATTGTCTAGAAAGGAGCAGGCTGTGCCATCTGCCTCTGTGGACACCAGGCTTGGGAAGGCTATGCTTTTCACTGGGGTGCGTATACAAAATCATTTTCTAGTCTCGTGAGTTTTACCAGCTGGCTCTTTGGCAATTCCCACAGCTGTCCATATGCCGAATCATGCCTGTTGTGACCTAGCTGCAGGAGAGCTTAACAGCAATGCCCGACTAACAAAACTGAACACACATGCACCGCTCCATTCGTGGCCATCACTGCTCTCTTCTATCTGCCCTGCTGACTGTCGGCTCATGTCTCGGGTCCCCACCCTTCTTCTGCATGGGGCCCTGGACACAGTCTTGCTTATCATAGCTTTCCTGTTACATTACTTTGAGGAGGCAGACAGCTTCCACCTTCCACCTTTCAAGATTGCTGTAAGCCTCCAAATCCAGTTGGAAGATGTGTGAAAAGGTTCTCGCCGTGTCCAGGCTACACTGGCCGGTATTATTTCCTGCCATGCTCCACCGTGACCGCACCTCACTGTGTCACAGCTGACCGTGACAGGGCAAACAAGTAGCCAAGACTACGTTATTTTTCTCTTTAAATTCTAACTTACCTTGCCTGTTGAGTTTTTTTTTTTTTTTACTTTCCAACTAACTACCCATTTGGTGTAATTCTGTGACGTCTCATCACCTGCAGCAACCTTCCATAGACTAAACCTAATTCTGAACGGCCAGCTCTCGTACCTGGCTTCATCTTTGCCAAATGACACGGTGTGATATACCAGCTGGGCTCATTCTCCTTATACATCACTTCCCCCATGGTAAGAGGTGAGTGGAGAGGAGGAATTGGAGTCAGGAGTGGGGCGGCTGGGCCTGCCAGCTCACCTTGAAATCTGACCACTGACTATGAGACTTGTTCAGTTATCTCAAGCCTGTATAGTTGCCTGGACAGCAGCCAGGCCCTCACATCTACAGGAAAGCTGAAGTGAGAAGAGGAAGGCAGGAGAGCGCAGGCCAGCGCCTGCATTGCTAACTTGTTTTTTTGGTTTGTTTGTTTGTTTGTTTGTTTTTGTTTTTCTAGACAGGGTTTCTCTGTGTAGCCTTGACTGTCCTGGACTCACTTTGTAGACCAGGCTGGTCTCGAACTCACAACAATCTGCCGCCTGCCTCTGCCTCCCGAGTGCTGGGATTAAAGGCGTGCGCCACCACGCCCAGCTAATTTGTATTTATGCTTCATCCCAGGTAATGGAGCCGCTTGAGCTTGAGAGTGCTGGCAACAGTCTCCGCCCCAAAAATACTGGCTCAT
Source organism: Acomys minous (assembly GCF_964271855.1). NCBI lineage: Eukaryota > Metazoa > Chordata > Mammalia > Rodentia > Muridae > Acomys > Acomys minous. Next base: position 112,335,776 of record NC_140494.1, read on the forward strand.
TGACCTTTGTAGCAATGAAGGGCAAGGGTGTTCTGCTTCTGACAGGACATAATTAATCAGGACCACATGTCCCACCCCCTTTTTATTGAAAATAGATATTTTTCTTTATATAATATATTCTCATTATGGTTTCCCTTCCCTCTACTCCTATCAGTACACTCCCATCCAGACCCACCCCTTTCTCTTATTAGAAAACAAACAGGCTTCTAAGGGATGATAATAAAATAAAACAAAAAACTAACACATTGGAATATGACAATACAAACATACAGAAGGAAAAGAGACCAAGAAAAAGGCACAAGAAAGAGATATGGACACTGGGCATGTGGCCTGTCCTTAAGAGTAATTTATTTCTTTAGTCTTGAGACCTCTTGGAGAAAACTAAATTTTCATTAGCAAGTGATTGTCAATTGGAGATGGCTTCTGGGATGGGGTATGTGTCCACCTCTCCTTTCAGCTCTGGGACCCCATTTGGTGCAGACCCGTGCAGGCCCTGCTCATGCTGCCTTGGTCTCTGTGAGTTCCTATGTGCTTCAGTCATGTCGGTTTAGAGGGATTTGTTTCCTCCATCCCTTATGGCTCTTACATTGTTTCCACCTTCTCTTTTACAGGTTCGTTCCCTGGACCCTGAGGGGTGGAATTTGGTGGGCATATTCCATTTAGGGCTGAGCGTTCCAAGGTCTCCCACTCTCTGCATATTGTAGAGCTGTGGGTCTCTGGAAGCTTCTCTGACGATGGCTGAGCAAGGCCCTACTCTATGAATATAGCAGAATGTCATTAGGAGTTGTTTTATTGCTACGTTCTTTTTGTAGAACAGTGATATTTGGAAGATCCCTGGGCTATCTAGTTTCAAGTTCTTGGTCTTCCAAGTAGTGTCGAGTCTAGGTTCCATCTTGTGGAATTGGCCTTAAGTCAAATCAGATATTAATTGGTTACTCCCATAAACTTTGTGCCACCATTGCACTAGCATATCTTGCAGGCAGGTCACTATTGTAGATTAAAGTGTTGGTAACTATGGTAACACGCAGAGTGCCTTTCTATAAGGCTCTATGAAGGCACCAGCTCAACTTCTCCATGTTCAGTGAGTTGAGTGTGTGTTGTCTTAAGAAATGGGGCCTTGCCGTCAGCTTGTGGGGAGCAAACTATAGCCTTGGCAGCAGCCGGAGTTATTTTGTGGTTCCCATGAGACCCTTTTGGCCAACATCCCAATTAGAAGTAACCCATTCCCAGTACTGGAAGCTTGATTTTGGTGGCAAAAGATATTCAGTTGGGGCTCTGTGTACCCTGTTATGTTTCTACTTACATTTGGGGGCCAGGAAATGCGTCTATGGGAACAGGAGTTGCCCAGTGCAATGTAGAATTAAGAAATGCCCCCAGGCTTTTGCTGCCCCCCCCCACTCCGGAAGCCTAAGCAGTTAAGTTTCCTTAAGGTGTCAGTACTACCATCTTTTTTGGACCATAAGACACACTTTCTCCCCACAAAAGTGTGTGTGGGGGGGAATTAGGGTGCGCCTTACTGTCCACTTGCTATTTTTACTGCTTTTCTTGTTCTACTGCTCTAAAACTTGGTGCTTCTTATGGTCAGGTGCGTCTTATAGTCCAAAAATTATGGTATGTCCTCCACCATATCATGCTAATAAACAAAATGTCTTTGGTATTGCCGAATGCCTGGTGAGGGACGAGCAATTATCCTCAGCTGAAAACCACTGAGTTAGAGGGAGATTAAGTTTGGTTCTCTCTAGAAGAAATTCCAAAGTTGTAAATTCTCTAGCTTATTACAAAAATAAATATTTATGGGGTTCAGAGAAGTATATGATGCTGCAAATATATGCCTATGGTTGTTTATTAATCAGATGATGAATGGTTTATTTAATGTTGAATAAAGTTTTTAAAACATGAATCCATGAAAGATATAATCAGAGAAAAATGGAAGTGTAATGTAGGAAGTAGATATCTATAAGACTCAGGGCTGGGAGAATGGACGGGTAAGATCATCAATATTCAGCAAGTATATTTTACATGGAATATGCACAGCTGAATATATTCTATAGCTATTCTCTAAGTACATTACAAGCAGTATTTACTGTTTTTGTTTTTGTTTTTGTTTTTAATAAATTGCTGAAGGCAACTTTCTCAGATAAATGAATTGAATCTCTGAGTAGTTAAGAAATTTTTCAACGTTACAAAGAAATAAAGTGTGAGAGTTAGGATTCAAACTCAAATTTGTCTTACCTTCAAACATACCCCCATGACTATAATGGCTTTCAGCTGAGAGTTCCCCAGGAGGCCTAACTTTCCCCATATGAGCAAAACCCAGGCAAGGATTTGTACAGGCTGATTAGCAACGCAGCTGTGAGAGGCGATCTTGACTGTGCCACAGACCATAAAAGACACTGCGAGTCGGCATTGTGGTACCCAAATGTTCTCCCAAGGAGATATTTGCAATCTGTGCCATAAAGAAGACAAAGTGAAAAGAAGGACACAATCTATTGTCAGATGAGTAAATGACAGCAAGTGCATTGCTAAGAGACTATGGCCAAGTGTACTATACTTACTACATTGTTTCTGAACGGGTGAAAATGGAGACACAATGTTTTGTCCTAGGATAGGCTCAAACAACGCCCAAGAAAATCTCTGAGGTGGGTCCCATTTTTTTTGCGGGGGGGGGAGGGAGGGGTGCTTTGGTTTTTGAAATCCAAATCAAACTACTGCCCCTTACTCAGTCATCTCCATTAACCACCCGTACACAGCTGCACAGCTACATGGCTTTTTAAATGGACAGGAACTTAGAAACAGTCCCTGGCTGCCCACTCCAAACTAGGGTTGCTCTTGAAGCTACTCTCCCCCAGATCACCCCAGAACTAGTCTCACAGCTTCTAAACCCATCACTGCACTGGCTGTGAGTGTGCAGTAAGGGTGAAGGTATGAAGTGGGTTGCAAATAAGCAATAAGCAATGGCCTATGCACCACATATGACATCTGGAGACACAGATGAAAAGTACAAAACATTGTCATGCATCTATTAGAATGATCAAAACTCAGAACACTGATGCCCGACATGGGAGCAAATATACAGGATAACAAGAACCCTCTCGGTTGCTTTAGCAACGCAGAATAGTAGATATACTGGGTGACGGCCCGGCACATTCTTAATAAACTAACCATATTCTTACTATACAATCTAGAAGTTGAATTCCTTGTTATTTCACAGAGAGAGAGAGAGAGAGAGAGAGAGAGAGAGAGAGAGAGAGAGAGAGAGGGATGAAAAATTAGATCAACATAAAAACCTGAAGGTGGATTTTTATCACAGCTTCATTCCATCAGTGGGTGACTAAACCACCCCAGTGGTTATCACTGTCTAGAGTAGTCCTAGAATACTGCTCACCACTGAAACTAAATGAACCACTGAGCCTTGACGAAACACAGGGGAAAACATAGGTGTGTATCGTGAAAGGAGAGAAGTCGCGCTAAGAAGGGCAACGTATTATCTGACTCCAGCTACATGACATCCTCGAAGAATCAAAACCATGAGGATGGCGAGGGTATCAGTGGTTTTCAGGGGCTATGTGGAAAAAGAGATTCTTTTAAAAAAAAAATCTAAGAACACAAGATTATTTTAGGGCAATTACAGTGGGTATGGACTATTTTAAATTTGTCAATACCTGGATAATATGCAGCACTAAGTGTGTCTACGGACTTGGAGGGATGCTTATTTGTCGATGCAGGTTCAGCAACCACAGCAAAGGTCCCATTCCGGCAAGAGCTGGCCATTACAGGGGAAGCTACAGCATGTACAGTGGCAGGAAGCAGATGGAATGCCTGCACGCCTTCTACTTAAAGCTTTGGTGATTCTTATGGGAATTAAAGATATTACAATATGTGGGGGAAATAATAGATACATATTAACCTGGGTTCAGGTACCTTTCCCTTTCAGTCATTAATGTAGGGCCTGGGTTGAAGATAAACAGTGATGAACCCAAGACAGTCCTGTCCTTTTTATGTTGTAAGGACTTCAAGGAGGAGGCTATTGCATAAGTGGGTAGGAAGAGGATATTTACAAGGGACGTGAGCATCACCACATGCAGAGAGTGGTGTGCCTATCTGCATTGTCTTCATCAGATACTTACTCTCTTCCCCACTTCCGCAGGACCAGAGTAACCTCTCTGATCTCGGACTTGGCCCCAAACACCTTTCTTTAGCCATGGGATTTTAGTAAATATGACTTGACCCTAAGCCTTAGGAGTGCTCATGTACTTGGGTCGCTTTTGTTTACTGTGTTTTGTTTTCTACGTCTGTGGCCAGGCCAGGAATAAGAGAACATTCCCCTAAGTGACGGCTGCCCCTTCAAACTGGACTCTCCCCTACTTGACCCCTACCGGAAGCAGAAGAGCACAGCTGATCCCATTTTAGGTCACCTGAGTCCACTTGTGGAGGATATGGGCCCTCGAGATGGAATATAGCATAATGGCAGAAGGCTATTCTACCATGAGCGTGGCTGTGGGTTCAATCTCCAGCACTGTAATTAATAGATAATTAGCTCAACAGACCCTCAGGGATAATAATATAGTTTGTTGTTTTTAAGTCACTGACTTTTGTAATGGTTTATTAGACAGCAGCCATCCACCTACAGAAACACAGGCAAGAGCTACCTAATATGCTGATACATTCAAAGTTAGCTTTGATATGAGCTATGGATTTAAATGGAGATCAAAGAGGAAGACTTTGACCGGCCTAAAGACTTAACATGAGCAACGATAGGCAACCGTAAATGGCAAGTGGTTTGAGGACTCACTGAGCAAACCATTCTAGCTAAAGAAGATGGTTTCTAAGAAAAATGTCATCATGTAGCTCAGGCTGACCTCAAACTACTACGTCCTAAAGGATGACCCTGGGATCCTGATCCGCCTGCCCCTCCATCCCAAAGCCCAGGATTCCTGAAGGCAAGGCCCACCATGCCTGGATGAAAAAGGAGGCTTTTATGGCTTTCTTGTTTGGGCATAAATTTAAAAGAAAATTAGGAGGAAGTTTTGGAAGACTTTGTGATTCAGAATCAGCCCTTGCGTGAGAATCAGAAATAGCAGTGAGGTAATTCCGCAGGAGCTGGGCTGTTTCGTTAATTGGAGGAATCCGTTCTTCTACAAGGCATGAGGCGGGCTTGGCTGAGACAGCCTGCTCTGCTCCATCACATGTTTATTTAAAGAAGGAAGTTCAGTGAGGTGCTCATGAAGACATTTTAGGGACTCAGAAGATGGACTTTAGTGTCACGGTAAAGATCAATAGAGGGGAGGCTGAATGACATCACTCTGTAAACCGCCCAAACACAGACTGTCCTGAGTCACCTCATGGGTGGAGAAGATAAGAAAGATGACCCGGAGCCGTGAGGTGAAACTTGGAGGTTGGATTTCTTCCTTTGAGGTTTGCTGGAGTAATTGGAGCAGCAGTGTGTAAAATGACGGGCCTCTTCCTGGAGGAGGTCTTGAGGCTAAAAGTCTTAGTCCCTCTTGCAATAAGCTCCCTGACCCGGCAGCGCGGGAAACTGGGGAAGTTCAAGGAAGAACAGGGCCAGGTGAGATGATTTCACGAGAGACTCAAAGGATTGATGCTGACAATTTTGGATGACAATCTCAATCTGCCCTTCAGAGCCAGGTAGGAAAGAGCATTTTAAATGGAGCTCTTTCCGAGAGGGGGGAAAAAAACTGCGAAGAAAAAAAAAAAAAAGAGCATGCCCAGATGGCCAGAGCCTAGGGGAATATGAGATAGAACTAAAGGAAGTCAGGCAAAGGAGATAAAATAAATTCCACATGCGCTGCTTCTTATTGCCACTTTTGTACAGTTGCTATGGGAACTGCATTTCGGAAGCTCTCTAAGGCTGTATCTATCCAGTGCAAAGTGCTTTGGGCTGAAATGACCAGTCAATTTAAGCCAACTGGTTTAACTGATTTATTCCCAACTCATGCCACCTGCCCCCCATCCCAACGCTAGTCAAATTGGCCAGTTGCTTAACTGGATTCAGTGGCATCCTGCAGCAATAAAATTGGTTTACCTGTTGTGTACATTTGCGTCCTATCTTAACGATAAGATGACCCCCTTGCAATCTGTCTTCCTGTACTATGGTCCCATTATTTTTGGGATTTATAAGCAGCTCTAGGAGGGTATGGATAGTGACTGAGAAGGCAGGGAACGATTATCTGAATAATTCATATAATGATGCTAAGTGTAGGTACACACACACATACACACATACATACACACACAAACACACACTCCAGAAAAAAATAAAGCATTAGACCAGGAAGTAAAGCAAAAAAAGAAGCAGGAACAAGCCCCCTACAAAAGGAAAGCTGGTACTGAGATTCTGCTGTGAGGCAAAGGTGATGGAATTCTTGAGTCCCTGCATCATGCTACTCAGGCCCCAGGATGCTTATGTGGGCCTATGGAGGCCAGAAGACAACCTTGGGTACTGTTCTTCAGGAGCTGTCCACCCTGGGGTCCCTCACTGACCTGGAGATAGCCAAGTATGATAGGTGGGCTGTGGACCGAGCTCCTGGGATTGTCTACACATCACCAGCACTGGGGTTGCAAAAGCACATGCCAGCACGCCTGACATTTTTCACTCAGTTCTCGTGATCAAATGCTTGTGTGGCAAGTATTTTGCCAATTGAGCTATCGCCTCAGCATCCAAGCTCCCTACATGTCTATCTGCTTCTTCCCGAGACGCCAGCTTGGCCCCTCTGAGGTCAGAATCCCGGGCTAACGATCAGAGTGGTACTTCAGCTTTGGCCCAGTTTCTATCTCTGTCTCTTCTCCAGGCTTCCAGCCCCCAAACAAGTAATAAAAAGGAATGGTATTTTATTTCCAGTGATAAGAACTTACAATCTCTGTATTCATTTAGCATTTCCTGGGTTAGGGACTCAGATGCTATGTGAGTCTTTATAAGCAGAGCTGACTTTGATGTCATTAAGGCTTGAAGCTCTTCTTTATTTCTTATATATTATCCTGCTCTTATTCTCTAATTCTGGGCCACTCCGTGTGACCCTAAGCATGTGACCTGTGACCTTTATACTGCCATCACTTCATTCTTTTATCAAATGGGCTGTGTCCATGCCAATTTTTTCCCTAGACAATGGAGAAGTCAGATAACACATCTTGCCACAAGAATGAATTCATGAGAGTCCCGGATATGGAAAAATACCTTAGATGTGGAAATCAGAGGTGGTCTAGCAGGAATTCCTAAGGAGAAGTCAGATAAATTGAAGAATTAATACTATTTCTCTAAAATGTGCTTGCTGCTTTCTAGAGCCTCGAACTTGCACCCTGCTCTAATGAAAGTCAGATTTATTGTCAGTATTGAGAAGGGTCATTGAAGCCAGGTGTGGTGGCACATGCCTTTAAACTCAGGCCCCAGGAGTCAGGGGCAGGTGGATCTCTGAGTTTGTGCCTACTCTGGTCTACAGAGTGAATTTCAGGACAGTCAAAGCTACACAGAAAAAAAAGCTAATGTTTTAAACACACAGAGACAGACAGAGAGAGAAAGAGACAGAGAGAGAGAGAGAGAGAGAGAGAGAGAGAGAGAGAGAGAGAGACAGACAGACAGACAGACAGACAGACAGAGACAGAGACAGAGAGAGAAGGAAGAAGAGAGAGGGAGGGAGGGAGGGAAGAAGGAAGGAAGGAAGGAAGGAAGGAAGGAAGAAAGGAAGGAAGGAAGGTTGGTTCACTGCTGGGTAACAGTCAACATGTCATCGGGGTTTATAAAGGCCTTTACATGTATTGCCTCCTTGATTTCTATTTAACTCACAAGGTAGACCGCTCGTTCTGGTTTTGTTTTCTGTTGCTATGATAAAGCACAGACAGAAACAACTTGGGGAAGAAGCAGTTTGTCTGACTCCCAGGTTACAGCCCATCACTGAAGGAAATGCAGATTCCTAGGGATTCAAATCAGGCATCTGGGGGCCGGAACTGAAGCAGAGGCCACGGAGGAACACTGCTTGCGGGCTCTCTCTCCATGCTTTGCTCAGCTTGTTATCTATAAATTCCAGGACCACCCACCCAACTGCAGTACCAGCCACAGTGACCTGGGCCCTCCACCTTAATCATTACCGTCCATGGGCCAATCTGATATTGGTAATTCCCCAGATGAGGTTTCTCCTTCAAGGCGACTTGACAAAAACTAGCCAGCAGAGATGTTTAACACGGCAATTGAGAACCTAAAAACATCAAACACCTAACCTAAGTTCTGACTACAAACTCCACCTTCTTCCTGCATTTGCATGGGACCCCTGATCATTGAAATCGGTTTTTCTTTATTGTTCTGATTGGAGTGCTGAAGGCATCAATTTTCCTTCCTTTCATTTTCCACCTAACTGCCTGATAAACTATGAACTTAGAGTTGGATTCACATCTAAATAATGAATTGCACTTATATCTACTGAAGTTTCTCTTGTTGTTAATAAAACATTCAAACCCCAATTTTGCCTAGAAAGATTACTTTAAAATTCTGCCTTTACTCCACCAGTACAAGACAGGATATTACATTGAGATGGAACATCCAAGGCTACTGTGAACTGTGAACAGGTTGGAATCATTAATCCCTAATGGTATCAGGCCATTGTTCAAATGAAACTATATTTATAGATTGATCTAGTTGCTAACTTGTATTTAGTTCTCTGTCTCTGTGTTATCTATTTCTGTCTCTGTGTCTCTTCTCTCTCTCTCTCTCTCTCTCTCTCTCTCTCTCTCTCTCTCTCTCTCTCTCTCTCTGTGTGTGTGTGTGTGTGTGTGTGTGTGTGTATGTGTGTGTGTAAGTGCATGCATGTGTGAGCATTGGTTGGGCAAGGATATCAAAAGGGTGAGTGATGGGAAATATCACCCTGTCCCTTTGAGCCACTTCAGTTGCTAGCTGTGTAAGAACATACTAATGTTCCTAGCTTGATTGCTTCTCTTTTACATTAGCATATCCCAGTCATGATGGTGATTTTCAAGAATTTACTTTGGCAGATGATTGATTCATAATTTGCCTCAATCACTTGTGGTTTGCTATTTCCACACAAAACCAATTAATAACCATTGGAGATATTCTGATCTAAAGCCAGTGTCTGGCCAAGAAGAATGCATTTCTCTGAGGGTTTTCATAGTGAATTTATTATGACTAGAATGGGACATATCCTAAACATCTAATTCAATGATAGCCTGCCAGGGTGCATGGGGGGGGGATGTGGCACACAGGTGGCATACTCTTCCTCAGGACAGAGCCTGTGGCATTAGCAAAGCACTACCACCAACTTCCCCCAGGGCTGACTGCAAAAACAAACAAACACAAGGCAGGTTTTCAGATACTAGAGAGAAAGGGCTTTTACAATCCTTGGGAGAGATTCTCCTGAGACTTAGGAGCTAGCATTCTAGATTCTAGTGAAAAAAAATTTAAATAAACACGATTTTCTTCCTTGAGAAAGTAAACTGATTTATAAATATAATATATTTTCCAAACTGAACTAGTTTGGGTCCTGGGGACTTGAGGTGCTCTAAAGATGATTGAACTGGGTGGTAGAATTAATTTACAGATTAAAATGGAAAGCTGGGAACAACACAGTCTGAGGTCACAAGATTTTTATCAATAGGGACAAAGGCCTAGATTCCAAGGCCAGTTCTGAGATTAGCAATTCTCCATTTTCCCCCAGGTGAGGGAAGGCAAAGAAAAGGAGAAAAGGGTCACATATCTACCTCCCCATTAAAGGACTAACATACTCCTGAATCCATCCTCTGACACAAGTTCACGGGCTGCCCTGACCCCAAGAGACATATAACTAACAAACTCAGGGCAGGAGAAAAGTGTGTTTGTCCAGGGACTGAAAAGAACAAAGAGGCACCTTGGAGACAGAGGACATCAGGAACAGGCTCGGCTTCTTCTGGGTCTTCAATTACAGTGACATGCAAACAGGAGCCGAGGCCTACGACTAACCCTAGTTTGCAGTGCAGTGTCAATTCCATGCACTCTGTCTCTGACCTGCTCACTTGACACTGTGTTTTCATGCATCAGCTATGTCTGGCACAGAAGTATCTCTCAACTAAGAGTCCATGCTTTCCTAATGAAACTAACCAGCTCCATGAAGTTCCTACCATGTGCCCAACATTGTGAGAGGCACAAAGCCAGTGGTTCAGAAATCTGCCCCGAAGGAATGAGCTGTGCATTCAACAATACTTGAGTCAGTACAGAAGCCAAGTATGGCCAGTGAGATGCACAGGACACAGGGTGGGAAGGGGATATGTCCCAAGTGCAGTGACAGGCACTGCACCGAACAGTCTCATTTCCACCCTGCAGGCCAAAGCGGCCTTCTCAAACATGACTGGTGATTCACTGTTTCAGAGTAGTTCAGGGTACTGTAGGATGTTTAGCCTCCTTATCTGAGGGTTCCATGTGCGCTGATTCAAACAACCTTGATCAAAAATACAGGTTTGTGGGTGACTGTGTCCTGAACATGGATGGAAGTGTCCTCCCTGTAGCTATTCTGTAAGTGAACCTGCATAATAACGACGCAACATGTGCTGCGTTGTAGCAGGTATGGTAAAGGGTGATGTTCAGCATACAGAAGCACGTGCCTGGTTACAGACAGACGCAATGCCATTTTTATAGGGGACAGGGGCATCCTCGGGTTTTGGTATTCACAGGGGTTTTAGAACCAATAAATGCACTGTGGACATTGAGGGACAACTGTACTATGTATTGTGACAAATGGAAAGGCCCACCTCTTTGGAGAAATCTGCCTCACTGAAGCTTCCAGCTCTCTGGCCTGCCAAAATCTAGCCAGTTCAGGCCCATTTATTCCCTCCAACTTGGGTCAACTGAAAAGTGATGTCAACTCCAGAACTCCACCTGAACCGCTCCCAAGTTCTTTTTGGGCTTTTTTTTGGGGGGGTGAGTGGGGGGCACGGATCTTCATACATGGGCACAGCATCTGCAACACTCCTGCCTCTCCTTCCCAGCTCCAATTCCAATTCCTCCCTCCCTGCAACTCCTTTCACATCTCCCCTCCCTAATTCACGGTCTCTTCTTTAACTATTATAGTTGCAAGTATACATGTGTGCATATATACGTGCATGTATGTATAAACCACGGAACCCATTTAGCTTTGCTCATTCAGGTGTCCAGGGCTAACCACCTGAGACCGGCCAACCATGGGGGAACCTGATTCTCTGTCATCCATGTGGACACACTTTTCTTTCTATAGGCTGCATGCTCTGCTCTATTCCTTGTCTACATGTTCACCCTCATGTGTCAGGAAGCTGACCCATCGTACAGGAACGCTAAACAAAGCATTGTACATAGTGGTCCTTCCTCGGGAAATGTAAACCTCATTAAGGGGGGAGATGATAAAAGATACCATAAATAGCCTTTCTTACCCAACCCATGACTAGGGATGACCAAGGCGTGGAGCTTTCTCCTGATCTTGAGCCAGTAGCACACGCCACCACACACTCTCTTGGCCTCCAACAGTGCCTGAGAGGAAACTAGCTGTTCTCCTTTCTGCTCTGGAAGGACCAGGAAGGTGACACTCCACAGATACAAAGCCGAAGCTTTAACTGTCCCCTCTGGTCTCATTTCCTACAGAGTGACTTTCAACTGCTGCTTCTTTCTGTCCAATTTTAACCGGAATGTTTCACGTATTCGCTCTCTGACTTCCCTAAATAACAAGCCCTTCTCTGCCCTCGCGTCCTCCTTACTTTCACCTCTTAGCCCAGATAGAGGAGGCTTTCAGAACAGTTAGAAAAGGAGGCCAGAGCAGTATATGTGAAATTTCCATTTCCGGAAACAAGCTGGGCCCTAAGCAAAATAAATGAGTGTACTCTCTAGCCCCCTGCCCCTTTAAGTGGCTCTTCTCTTGCCCCATGCTAAGGCTGCGGTGACCACACCCTGGGAACTTCCTCAGCCGCCATGCCCTCTGAGGATCTGGCTTCTCATTTGCCTAGTAAAGTCTTTGCAATTTATTTGGTTCCCGGTAGGTTTTGTGATGCACTTAATGCAGGAACTGAAATGTGCTATATAGCTAGATTACAGGGGCTTGATATTCTTCTCCTCACATTTTCCAGGGATCTGGGGTCAAGTAATTCTAGGTGTAAGGGAACCCATAAGGAACATTTCTGGGCAAGGTAAATTCCAAGGACTTCTGTGCAAACACAAACAGTTCAACCAGGCCCTCTGGGCCAGTTCTCAGTCTTGCTAGTGCTGTGACCTTTAACACAATCCCTCATGTTGTGGTGACTGTTCCCCCCCCATAAAATTATTTGTGTTGCTGCTTCATAACTGTAATTTTGCTAACTGTTACAAGTCAGAGGGCAAATCTCTGTGTTTTCGGATGGTCTTAGGTGTCCCCTGTGAAAAGGTTGTTCAATCTCAAAGGGGTCGTGACCCACAGGTTGAGAAACACTTCTCTAGGCAAACCCACGCACAGCAAAAGTTACTAGAGGACAGCTTCAAGCAAGCAAGCAAATGCTCAGGAATATCTGACCACATTAACTTAAGCCGACTGTTTTGTTCCAATGCTGCTGGGAAAGGAACCAACTGATCTTTGTTTGGCGCGTTTGTTTCCCACTCAGCCATGAAGCCTATTAGGCACTCACCACAAGGTTTCATTAAAATAAGTAAGTCCGTAACAAATCAGCAATACAAAAATACAGCATTGTCAGTTTTCCTCAGGAGTGTAGAAGGATTAGCTCTCCGGCCGTCACTCCATCCCTACCCTCAAATCTTCACAGAGCTGTGCCCAGCAAGGGCTAAGTAAGGGATGCAGGAAATCCAGCCTCCATCTCCATCTGAGCAGATGTAGGACAAAGGAGGAAAGGGGAAATATGTGTCTACCTCCCAAATAATCTTCCCCATAGATCAAACCTAACCTGAGTAGAACCTCAGGAGGGAGAGGGGGCCTCTGGGTAAAGTGAGCCATGACCATCTTACTCAGCAGCTGCAATTACACCCAAGAGACTGTCACAAGATGGTCAGGCCTATTGATGTTCCTTCACAAAAGGACAGGTCAGGGAAGGTCATTAATCTGTCACTCCAACCCACTCCTGCCCCAACCCAGGTAGGTGTAACTCCGTACCTGCTCTCTGGAGTGTGATAAGGTTAAGTGGATGGGGGCACCCCATGAGGGCAGCTTTCGTGCTGTAGCTGCTTAGGTCGCTCATGCCCCTGTGAGTAATCCCTTATCTGTGTTTAATAGACTCAGTGCTTTACCAGGCTAGAAGCGTGTCTTTGGTTTTTATTAATGCTCTATCTGAGGTAAAGGCACATTTGTTAACGCCTCCCCGGGATACGATAACATAATACGAATTTCACACTATCTAAAAAGGCCTTAGCCATCCCCGCAAGGCTATGCTTTTCGGATAGGTTAGTTCCAGTCCTACCTACCTTTTTAAGGACATGCACAAATTTCCACAAGTCCAATTAGCATAATGAGACTACTTCGAATTAAACACAGATTTCCTAGAATATCATCTGCAAGAGCCACTTGTAAACGTCTTGTTTTTTACTGTGTATGCTCAGTTTCCATAGAAAATATTTTGGTTTCCTTCAAACAATATTTGCAGCCAGTACACACTCAGCTGATCAAGTTAGAACCAGGATAAAGAAACCAACAAGCTTTGGGCATCATATCTCTCTGACTCTGTCTCTGTGTCCCTCTGTGTCTCTGTCTCTGTCTTTGTCTGTCTCTCTGTCTGTCTCTCTCTCTGCCTCTCTGTCTCTGTCTCTGTTTCTGTCTCTGTCTCTGTCTCCCTCTCTCTTTCTCTCTGATACAAAGTTATAATTGGTACTTACTATGAGCTTTTTACCAAAATTGTTCTAACTCTTCTTGGTTCTTTATCTCTTAGAAGGTTCCCGCAAGACTCATAAAACAATCATTGCTAAGTTCCTCCTGATGGTTTCCGTATATCTATATAATTGACATGATTCTCCCCTGTGATGCTTCCCACACATTCCCCTTTCACCCGCCCTATGAGAGTGACTACTGCTTAACCTTGGTCCTATTTATCTACATTCTCTTTGGGTTGGAGCAACTTCAGTTTTGGGTTTCGTTCCTTTGGGCTTGGCTTCTCTCCTAAGGTGCCATAGCATAGTTTGCAAGGTTTTCTCTACAGTCTGTTGCCACCTGAAGCCTTGAATGCCTGATACTTCTTCTTGGTCTCCCCAGTGGCTCCGATACCATTTCCTCCCTAGCTCTGTCTGGCACACACCTGTGGTCCCATTATCAACATTTGGGATTTCCAGATTTTACGCTTTTCGTGATTTCACGAAAATAGTATTTGATGTGTTAAATACTAACCACTTAGTTTTCTTCATTTTGCTTTGTTCCTGGAGAAGATAAGAGTAGGCTCCATGCTTACCTTCCCTGACTGTACCAGGTAGCCTGCCTATATGGAGCTATGTGGAAGCCAGGCCAGAGCCCTCTGTGCATGGTAATTACTTCAACCAATATGATCTTCTCTTGGAAGATGAGCTCTATACAGGGAGAGCTTCTCACTCGATGGAGCAGAAAGAGTAAGGAGATGGAAAGGTGGGTGCTGAGTCAAGAGAAGGCACGTCCTGCCCATTCCACCTCTCAGGGTCTTCCTGTTCTGTGCTGAGATAAGGTCTTAAGCTACCAAAGACATCAGCCAATGCAGCCAGCTGTGGTGCAGGACCTGACAGTTCATCAAGCTCAGCATGTGTGGTCCTGAGATAGACAGATGCTGCTCCTACTTCTCTGAGGGATGTTCCCCTGCTTCCCTGGCTTCTTTCTTCTTCCAGTTGACAAAATGAAAGGCAATAAATATTCTGCTCTCCGTACCCAGGACTCTCTTCACTTTTCCTGTGTTTTCACTGGGGCAAATGGCTCAGCCTTCTACTTCAGTATCTGCTGGGTTTTGTCAGTGGTGTGTGTGTGTGTGTGTGTGTGTGTGTGTGTGTGTGTGTGTGTGTATAAACAGAGAGAGCATTTCATACATGACTATTCTATAATTACATCATTTCCATGTCTCCCCCACCTTGGATTCATGACCCTTTCTATAATTACTATTGGCATGTGTGTGCACTCACACCCACCCACACACACACACACACACACACACACACACACACACACACACACCCCTACTAACTGTACTTAGTATTGCCTTTATGTACATGTGCTAGGTGTAACCAACTGGGGTTGGACAACCTATCAGGTTCTCAGAATATCTTGAAAGAGGAAGTAAAAGAAAAGCCAAAGGTCCAGCATAGTTACTGTGGGATGGCATCTTCTGCTGTTGCTTAAAGTCCACCTGTTCTTCCCACTGCCCAGTGGGCCTCCCTAGTAAGGTCTCGCAGGCAACCCTGACTGTCTGCACAGCTAAACCCATTAGAACAATGGAGTCTTCCATGATAAACATACTGAGGCTTTTTTTTTTCAATTCTTTGATATGAATTAAGAAAAATAAAATTGAACCATTTTTATACAAATCTGGGTTGCAACAGAACATCCATGTAAGTACCTCCAAATCTTTTTTTCCTGGATTTTTGAGACAGGGTTTCTCTGTGTAGCCTTGACTGTCCTGGAACTCCCTCTATGGGCCAGGCTGTCCTTGAATTCAAAGAGATCCACCTGCCTCTGCCACCTGAGCACTGAGATGAAAGGCATGCGCCAGCACTGCCTGGCAATTCCAAGTCTATTAATATGGAGAATAGTAACCCTCATTAATAGGTTGAAATAATAATATACATATACACCAGTATATACTATTGTAGCCAATACATTTTTTAATCATTACTATAGATTGGTTACTTATTTGGTTTTTTATTTTTACTGCTACAAATGATGCTGGGATAAGCATCACTGTTCTCACTCCTCTGTGTCACTGGCATAATTGTTCTTCTGATCAATACTAAAACAATCAAGAATACCATGCCTCCCTTGGCTTGTCTTTACTTCTCTGTTCAAGTCAGTAGCCACTCCCAGTCCACCCTGAAGACAAATGTTCCCCACTGTCACCACCATCTACCTCAGCAGTGCTACGATCTCAGCCCTGGTTCAGACACCCACTCCCTCTCACCTGAGTGACGGTAGAAAGCTGACTCTCCTTTTTAAATTCTCTAGTTTTGGAAAACTTAACAGCATTCTCTTCAAATATCACGCATCCTTTAAGCACTGTGACTTCTCTAAAAAGGGGGTGAATTATGCAGCCTTCCTTAAATTTATTTTATTATGGCTTGCTTTTTTTTTTCATAGCAAGTCTTATGTGGAAAGTATATAAGTGATTTGGAGAGTGTTGTTCTACGTGACTCACCAAAACTGGCTTAGGAGACTTTGTTCTCGATTTTTTAAGAAGGTAAATTCACATCACGTAGACACAGTCATAGAGCTCCACTTAGCTTTGAAGGACCACACTTCTACATTGCAGTTGAAAACCATTATTCTTAGGTGTTCAGGGTAAAATATATTGAGTAAGCCTTAAATAAAATACCACGATTTCAGGCACTGAGGGTGGGAAAGGAACAGAGATTATATACAATGAGCCATAAGTCATTCTCTTTCATCCACAATGCAGGAATTACAACTCCTAAATAATAATAAAATGCGTTTGGTATGGCTGTATCTATGTCAAATCAACAGCTTTCTAAAAGTAAAAAGCATCACTCAAACAGATGTTATCATAAACATATACTTAGGAAAGACATGAAAATTTTAATGACACCAATGTGCTACACAAAAATCTCTTCCACAGAACACTCTAGATGATTGGCACACACATCAATGGTGTGTGTTTAACTTCTTTCTCTGTCCTCCCCCTAGAATCGTCTTGGCTAGGAACTACATTTCTTTAGGTCTTTTACAATTGGCATCTGGATGCACCTGTCTGGAAGGGCTGACAACCAACTGTTGTGGTCTCTATTTCCAGTAGGTGTCCTGGTGACTCAAGACATCAGCAGGCAGAATGTGTGTGGCAGGCATAGGTCACCCGCATGGCTTTTCTTCTATCACTCACTGGTCCTACTTCCTGGACTGTGGGCATGATTTTCCTACCACAGTCTTTGCAGCCCCAGAATAGTTATAGACTGCTGCTATTGCTGGTTTCTACTTTCCTCACCTTTCCCTGTTTAATTCTTTCCTTCCCACACCTAAGCCCTCTCCTCATTAATGACTTGCCCCTATGAAAGGTCAACTTGATCCTATATTCCTACCCACAATGGCCAATATAGTGGAAATGGAGTGCATGCTATATTTTAAGAGATTAGTGAAGAGTCATGTCATGACTCATTATATTTTACAAGATGATATTATTTAAATTTAGCTAAGATTCTCAAATGACTAAAAACACATAAACATATGAATATATAATAAAGAGCAGGAAACCAGCTAAACTGTCACTGATGATGACTAATGGTGGTCTCTTTGCATATTAGTATGGACAGTACGAGTTCAGAGTCTAGACATAAAACAGTCATGACACCCAAATAAGATGAGCGAAGAAGCATAGCAGTGAAGCTGGGGCAATAGAAGCAGTCTACCATAGTAGTTGAGCCATGATGCTTGAAATAAAGGCCCGACTCCCTGGCTTATTGGATGCAGGAATAAAATCAAGGTCCCTGGGAGGGAGAGAGGAATGGGAGGATACAAGGGAGGGGATAACCATCGAGATGTAATATGAATAAATTAATAAAATAAAGTTTAAAAAAAATCAAGGTCCTTACCCTTTTGTCTTTGCATTTCCTGGTCTATAAATCAATTAATGAATGTATTCACATAATAAATTATATTACTTAATCTGTGTTTGGGAGAGATTGCTCATTAGTTATTGCCAGGTTTCACCACTGCCATTCTTTTTATTACTGTTAGTTCTAGGTTATAGGACTAGTGAGAACTAAGAATAGAATCCAAAATACATACACAGAAATATTTCTGTGTGAATCAGTGGTGCCCCGAAAATAGGCCTCTCTCACTGTAATATTCTCAGAGGTGAACATCGCCTCTATGCAGCATGGAGATGTATATAATTTTTATCCCTATAGCCTTAGCAAGTTTGCTTCATATTGTGAAGAGAAGGAAGCAGGCTTGTTTATCTTCTAAGTCTGGAGTGAGATAGAAACGGTGTGACAAAACCCTCTAACTCACACCTTGAGGCTGTTGACCAAGTGCCCTACCACAGTGTTACATCCCCAGCCAGGATCTTCTGAAGGAAACACAGAGGATTTTTGTTTGCTGTGGTAGGCATTATGTTGTTTCCCCAAATATTTCCAGTTTCTCTACTGTATCCTGATTTTCTTAATGGAAGAGAGCCGTATGATAAGATGTGGAAAGTGCACTTTGCATGTGCAAATGTAAGGAAGGCCTACAAATTTCCAAAGACTGAGACTCACCATGCCCAGGGAAAGCTTCCTTTTGATGCCACAAGGAAAGAATGGAGTGAGTTAAAAGATGGCAACAGTACGTGGCACATATTGTTTCTTTACAACAAAATTTTAATCTAACTGGGGGTCCTGTGTGATAGGGGAGTTTCATTTGCATGCCTGATATACTTCTAAACAAAATCTGAGGTTTTAAAGCTTAGTAGCTTACCCTAAATAAATGCTAATTATTTAAAGAAAAAAGAAAGCATTTGGAACTGAATGGTGGTGAAAAGGCATATAATATAATATAATATAATATAATATAATATAATATAATATAATATAAATCCTGGAGCTGGCTCAGAGGGTGGCTCTCTGAGTTCAAGGCCAGATTGATCTACAAGACAGCCAGGCCTACAGAGAAAAACATCTCGAAAAGCCAAAGGCAGGGGTCACGGAGGACATAACAAAATGCTGTCTTCTGAATATGTGACTGTGTGTTCATAAACAGAGAAGCTTGGATATCTGCCCAATATCTGTACAATATCAACCCAGTCAAAACTCCAGCTTGTATGGGGGAGAAATTCAAGAGGTCCTATCTCTCTCTGAGCAGCAATAGAAAACTGCTGAGGGAAGAAAAATAATTTTGAGGCGGTGACCACTAAAAGGCTGCCCATGCTCAACTAGATGGCCCTACACTCAAGCATATATAGGTAGCACTTAGTGCACTTGGTGGGATATCAAAAGAAAAAAGAAGGACATGAAGTTGGCAGGTAGATGTAAAAGGAAGATCTGGGGAGAGTTGCAGAGGGAAAATAGAGGTGAGTGTGACCACAGTTCATTGCACGCACATACAGAAAGTTTTTTTTTAATTAATAAGGCATAAATAGCAAATATAATAAAATATTCCAGAAATGATATAATTGTTAAAAAAAAAACAACAATCCAATGTTTTCTCACAAAACTGATTGGTTCTACAAAAGAAAGAGATAGAGAACCACAAATTGAAATGAAAATGGAAACACAATTTCAAGTAGTTTAGAAATAAAAATATATGAAAATGAGGGCTGGCACTGTGGTTTAATCAGTAAAGTCCTTGCTGTATAAATATGACCACCTGAGTCCTGATCCCCGGCACCCAGATAAAAACTGGGTACAGTAACCTGGACACTGGATGAAGGCAGAGAGAGACAGATGACACAGCTGGCTTGCAGCCATGCCAGTCAAACAATGAGCACTGGGTTGGAGAGACGGAATCTACCTCAAAAGACAAGGTGCAGAGCAAGAGTGGGAGACGTTCCATGTAGACCTGTGGCCTCCATACACACAGGCACACATGCATGTGTACAACCCCGACATGCACACAGACACAAATAGGGACACATGCATATTACACACACACACACACACACACACACACACACACACACACTGTTTAATTGAAAGCATCTCATGTATAATTTTACACAAAAATAATACAATTTACTTAAAAGATGTTTCTCTAACTTAGAAACTATTAAAACTAAAAGGAAGAAATCTTAACAGTTTTACATCTGTTTAAAAGAAATGACTGTCTATTTAAAATCCAGCGAAAAAGAAAACCTCACACTCAAATGGCTTTGTGGCAAATTCTTCAAACTACATAAGAAAGCATTAGCAGAATCTTGCATAGTCCTCAAGCACAGAGGGAAGTGATAAGATTTTAGGAAAAATACAAGAAAGCATTTCCATGCTCCTCAAGCAGCCACAGATTGCCACATTAGGATCCAAAAAATTACAACTCATAAAAGAAAATTCTGATAACCTAGATTTTGTTGAAATTAAGATATCTATTTGTTACAAGACACTACCAAAGGATGAGAAAGTAAATTACATAACAGATCGAAGATGTGTACAGTATCTCCTTATGTAAATATATGTCTATGAGACACATATATAGATATTCTTATATAAAGATAGATCTGAAAAACTGCTGAAATCCATAACATATGAGAAATTTGTAAGTCAAACATGAATACTGAAAATGCAATAGAAAAACCTGAACAAATTCTTTGGAAATGGAGATAGCTGAAACGTCAGTTGGCAAAACACATAAATGGACTCACAACCAAAGGAAATTTACAGATGGCAAATAAGTACACAAAAACATTTAAACATCAGTCACTAGGGGGAATACAAATTAAAACCATGGACAGTAGTGAGATATACCTTTAAATGACTAAAATTTCAAAGCAGCATCAATGTCAGAATCTGGCAATGATGTGGGGAAAGTCATACACTGCTGGAGAGGCTGCAGACTAGGACAACCAACTCTGTAGAAAGTGTGGAGGGGCTCAGGGCAGGCATTTGTATCCAAGAAAATGGAAGCTTATGCTCACTCAAAACGTGCACGTGAATGTTGAGCACAGCTCTATGTATAATAGCCCCCACTTTGAAAGCAACACAGCTGTTGAATCAGCTTGTGAATGGCTAACAAAGTTTAGTGTGCACATACCACTTTCCATCACTGAGTGGTGGTATTCTTAAGGAAGCAGAGCCCTACCAAGAAATTCACGAGACTGTCACTTTCCATGCAAATTCTTAATACAGAAGATCATCATTAACACACCCTCTCATTAGGTGGATCAAGACAGTTATGGAGAAAGGCATCTAGACATGACAGATGCAAAATAATGCAGTATTCTGGCAACAAAAACAAACAGTAAAGACATAAAGTGCTAAGAATCAACACATTTCCTTTATTCCACTTTTAGCAGCAAAAGTGACAGTACCAAGCAACAACAAGAGCACTAGACTTGAGTACTTGACATCCACAAAATATAAATGAATTAAAAGTTTATATCTGTTTCAATCCACTGCTGGGTGGATCCTCTCAGAGGAGACCTATGTTAGGCTCCTGCCTGTAAGCATAGCAGAATATCATTAATAGTGTTAGGGGTTGGCTCTCTCCCATGGGTCTCAGGTTGGCCCAGCCATTGGTTAGACATTCCCTCAATCTCTGCTCTATCTTTATCCCTGCACATCTTGTAGCCAGGGTAAATTTTGGGTTGAAGATTTTGTGGGTGGGTTGGTGTTTCTCCCCTTCTACTAGGAGTCCTGTCTAGTTAGAGAGTGTCCTCTTCAGTCTCAGCCAGAGTCACCCCCATATCCTCCCAGAAGCCTACACTGTCTTAGGTGGAAAAAGTGGATGGAAAGATAGCAGGACTTAGAGGTGACCGGAGCTCCAGAAGAAGATCATCAGAGCCAACTAACCAAGAAGGCCTTGCTAGACTGAAGCACCAACCAAGGACCATACATAGACTGGAACTAGACGCCCTAGACAGATATATCTGATGGGCAGCTCAGGCTTCATGTGTGTCCTCTAGTAAGGGAAGCATGGGCTGTTTCTGGCATGTATTCTGTTACCTGCTTTTTGATCACTTCCCCCTGACAAGGCTGCCTTGCCAGGCCACAGGTGTAGAGGATGTGCTCAGTCCTGATGTAGACTTGATAAACTGGGGAGGCTGTGTAAGGGGGACTCATATTTTTTTTAAATTAGAGGAGGGGAAGGGGGAAGAGGGAGGAAGAGTAGGATCAGGATGAGAAGAGGATAGAGATTATGATCAGGATCTAAAGTGAATAAATAATTAATTTTTAAAAAGTTTATCTCTGCCAGGCATGGTGGCCCACGCCTTTAATCCTAACACTGAGGGAGACAATGTTAGATAGATCACTGGGAGTTAGAAATCTGGTCTACAGAGTGAGTCCAGGACAGCCAAGGCTACACAGAGAAACCCTGTATAGGAAAAAAAAATTTATCTCTGCCACTTGTCCACTTGTCATTATGAGTTCTCTCTCCTCCTCCACCTCATGCAAATATTTAAGCCACATATGTTCACTTGGTGAGTAAAACCCCATCCCTTTGTAGGACAGTAGGAAGATATTTTGGATTATAAAGAACGTGACCATAAGTGGGGCATTTGTGGTCCATGCCTGTAATCCCAGCACTCAGGGAGGCAGAGGCAGGTAGATCTCTGTGAGTCCAGCCTGGTTTACAAAGTGAGTGCAGGACAGCCAAGGCTACACAGAAACAGAAACCCTGTCTCAGAAGGAAGAAAGAAAGAAAGAAAGAAAGAAAGAAAGAAAGAAAGAAAGAAAGATGCTGTTGTAAATTCATTTCTTGACAAATAAGAATTTCTTGTTTGTTAACTAACATTTCAAAAATGAGTTTGTTCCACTGGGGGGCGGATCTAATGAAGGAAAAGAATTATTTCTACACATTGTCTCTAGACATTCTTTCCCAAGCAGGAATTGTCAGTTTGTAATATCTAGAATTATCTTTGAGATGAGTCCTGAGCATGTCTTGAGGTATTTTTCTAGATTAGGCTACTTGGCATGGGAAGACCTATCCTAAATGTGTGTGGCATCATGGGCTGGGATCCTGAGTCACATAAAAAAAGAAAAATCTGGCTGACAACAAGCATTTCTTGCTCCCTGCTTCCTCACCAAAGATATACCAGCTGCCCAAAGCTCTGGCCACCATACTGGACTCTAAGATAAAAGTCCCTTTTTCCTTTCATCATATATTTGGTCATAGCAGTAAGAGAGTAACCAATATACAAACTATCTGATATTTGTACTAAAAATTCAACATGAAACCTGAAAATAAATACAATGCCGGGTCCTCAAGATTAGAGAAAAGCAAAAACCATGTTCCATCATTCATCTAGAACATTAAAAGCCAAAGGAAAAAGCTGAGTCACATCACTGTTCCAAGGCCAAACTGTCGGCTAAGATTTATCAAAACCTACTTTATTTAGGGTTCTTAAACACTTCAATCTCACTTCTAAACCCACTGACCAGAAGAAGAGGAGAAAGAATGTTAATAGGAAAAAGAGGTTGTGGACCTGTTTATATGTAGTTCCTTGGGCCAGTTCCACTCCGCAGTATCAGGATACCAGCAGTCCAGTCCAATAGCCAACACCAAACTGCAACACGAACTGGCAGAGGTGGCACAATCCAGCAGGAACAGCAAGGCCATATCAGCGTAAGTCAGTGGAAGCTGGGTATCTGAAGAGTTCTCTGGAAAGTTTCTCTCTGAGAAGCAAAGACCAGCATTGCAGGTGGCACAGCAATGCAAAATCATGGGCCCCATTGTCTTTGGTTCTATTTACTCCTTCTAAACATCACGCGTCCTCTCAAAAGACAGCTCCCAACAAAACATCATGTGACACAACTGAGTCTCCAAAGAAACCAGAAACTTTCACTTCACCAAACACATTTTCCAGATTTCTTTGCACCCACTCTAAGCCCCAGTGGCCCTCTAAGAGTCCAGATGTGTTGGCTGTGGTGACACACCTACCTTTAACCCCAGCAATCAGGAGGATCTCTGTGAACTCCAGGACAGCCTGGTCTACGTTGTGAGTTCCAGGACAGCCAGGATTACATGTAGAGAGACAAAGACCCTGTCTCAACAAAACAAAACAAAACAAAGCAAAGCAAAGCAAAACAATAATAGCATCATCATCAACAACAACAACAACAAAACAACAAAGAAATAAAGAAAGGAAGGAAGGAAGTTAGTTCAGAGGTAAGCAGATGATGAGTCTCAGGATAGTATCACTATGCAAGATTCTAAAAAAATAATGTTTTCCGCAATGACTCCAGAAAGAACATGCAGCATCTACTGCCCAGAAAGAGAAAACTAAGAAGAAAGAAAAAAAAAGATGACATGTGTAAAAAGCCCTGGAGTACCTTAACTATGCTAATTTAGAGTTCCCTTGAAAAACAGGCTGAAGTCACCAACAACAGGGCCTTTTACAATACAGTCTCAGGGAAGCCGTCAACAACGTCACTGCTGAGACAGGCTTGGCAAAACCATCCCCAGCCATTTATAAGGGACATAGGAAAACTTAGGTAAAGATGAAGCTATTCCTTTATAAGACTTTTTCCTACTTCATCCTACTTTTTCCAAGCACAAGAAAGCACAAATAAAAAGGCATTATTAAAATATCAGGTGAGAATATGGAACACTGAAACCAAACACCAGCAGGCCTCTGAAGGGAAGGACAGGTGTGAGAGTTTATAAGGCTTTGTGAGGAGAAAAAAAATGACAGATTGGTGTCCCTTCCAGCCCAATAGCCAACGTGGACAATCTGGTTTTGAAGTCATCAACTACGCGATCACGTCTTAATTTCTGCAGAGACTGCAAACAACAATATGAATTGCAAAGCCTATGTTAGAAATTATCCTGCAGAAGACGCAGGCCCACAGCCTGAAGAAGTCCCTCCCCAAATGGGACAGACTTGTAGGAGAGGCTCAGCAGACTTTTATGTTGTTGGATATTGGGACTTAACAGCCAGAGACACACAGAAATGTGTCACAGTACACTTACTCTCTCAGCAAATATTTACTGAGCATCTGCTGTCTGCCAGACACACCCTGTGCTAGGTGCTAGAACACAGCAATCCCAACCAAGCTCCCGTCCTCATGGCAGTCAGAACCTGAGAGACAGGGATGAAACCAAACCAACAATTACGCACTTGCTTATTGACAGATGGGACAAGTCTAATTGGATCACTTGAAAGTAAGAAAGACCAAAAAGATGGACTGAGGGAGACAGCGGCTTTGCAAAGGGTCAGCTTGGGAGATGAGTCAGAAATGCCTATGGTGTAGAGCATGTTCTACGGTCCGGGATGAGGACTAGGCGACAGCGCTGTCTGGGAGTTGTGAGGTGTCAGGACCTCCTCTGGGGCCTCTGTATCAGAAGGATGGTAGCAGGCCACACACCCAGATTCTATGATCATTGCAAGAAACCGTGCTCATGGCACACTAACACTCTATAAATGCTGCTTGTCATCCCGTCAATATTGACAGTTACTACTGCTAAAAATATTTTTTCTTAGCAGCAAGTCCAGTGCTTTTATCTCTGCATCCCACTGCCTTGATATCATTTCAATTTTTTTCCCCTCTTTTCTTCCTAACCATAAGAAGTTTCCTGGAAAGTAGGTCAGACCCCAGCAACTCTCAGCACTGCAGCTTCGAGATGAAAGAAGGAGCATGCGAAGCCTTTCAGCAGCTCTGGGTGCCCATCCAGGCTTCCAACGGATGACAAAATATTTCCATGAGAATTTATTTAATTTTGTCCCCAGGCTTGTTCATAATTCTGACCATCTGGTACTGGAGGTTTCTCTATTTTTAATATTTCTACTTTGGGTGTTTTGCTTTTTTAACCTATTCCAGGATTAGTCGCCCCCTTTCAGACACCCCCACTCCCTCCACCAACCCCTGATTTAATTTGCTTGAACAAATTCTTCCATACGACAAGTTTGCCACAGCCTATAACTTTGATGACCTCAGAGCTGTAAAGCAGAGGCATCTCAAGCCCTGTGAAAGGATTTTATCCTCAACACCTATGACATTGTTCCAACAAGACCACCCTCAAGGTACTTGACGCAAATAGGAATGGAACTTCCTGAAAGGAAGCTCCCACAGCCCAAAGCCCTAACAATCACTGTAATTAACTCTGGTCAGATAATTCTTGTAAAGAGAAAAACTGCCTGAGCTGGTCACACAGGTCCCTTGGCCCATCTGTCCTAGCCTGCTTGACCAAATGGTGACCATATATGATTTTTCCTTTCACCTGGAGCAGTGCTGTCTTTAAAAAGCCAATTTTTCCCAAGAATAACTATCAAGCTAAGTCTGGTTTTTCTTTTTTCCTGGACCACCATTTAATGTAGCTGGGGGTAGGACTTCACAAGGGTACACGGGTAATGACTTGGGGGAAAGACTGATACAAAAACATCCCCTCTGTAGGACTTCGCTGTCCTGGTGTTTGTTGCCCTTCATCCTTATCTGTACTTCGTGTGTCTACTCTACTCAGCTATTTCATCCTCATCCCTGAATACTCTGTTTCTCTAGATGAGGTTTTAATAAACGTTTGAGTAACTGGCAGCAGGGGCGGGGGCGGGGGCGGGGGTGGGGCTGCTGATACGCCTGTGAGGCCAGGTGTTGAAAACATCACAGAAAACCACAAAGACAAGGAATGCAGAGAATCATATGGAGCTTGGAAATCTTGATGATGGAGGACAAGGAAAATGAAAGGTTAGCTGTAAACAAAATCTCCAGAATGAATGAGGTCATTCTATCTCCTCCACTTCCATGAGGCTTCGTTTTATCTTTTCTCTCTGCCCTCCCCCCCTCACTTTCTGTATTCTATAAACACTTTCATCTTTCATTTATAGAGCAAACAAACCACCAGAGCAGCAATGCACAGAGCAGATATTATTCCCATCTCGACAATAATGGGACTAAAGATCTGAGAAATAATAAAACTTGCCCAAGATCACACAACTGGTAAATTTAGCAAAAAGAATCTAGACCTTTTTCTTTTCCTCTTCTGATAGCGTGCTCAGCATCTCTCTGCTCTACCATGTTCGTTTTTTCAGGAAGACTGGGTCAGGGCACTCAGAAAAAAAAGAAAAGCAAGGTTTGGAGTGTACACTCAGATCCTGAAGGAACTCATTGTTTGTGTTTAGTTAGTTCTTTGTTGCTGTGAAAAAAATCCTAGAGAAAACAACTTAGAGGATGAGCGGTTTATTTGGGGTCATAGTTGAGGTCCATGGTCACTTGGCTACTTTGTGTCTGGACCTGAGTATGGTAACAGAGAATGTCATGGCAGAGAGAGAGAGAGAGATGCTTCCCTGTGGCAGTCAAGAAGCAGAGGAAGACCAGGAAAGGACAGCAACCAGGGAGAAAACAACTTTCCAAGGTGTGTGCCAAGGTCTGTTTCTCTAGTTGGTCCCCACATCCCCTTAGTCCATTTAGTCATGACGTAATCCACGTGTTAATCCACCAATGAAATCAGAGAACTCAGGGTTCATAACCTCTCCAAAGCCCATCAGCGGACAGCCGGTCCCTCATCACAGGCGCCTTTGGGAAACATGTTCGTAGACAAGCCATAACATTGTTTTAGCCCATGCTTGTACACAGTCAACATTTCTATGGAACAGCTTGCAAGCTCCTGTTACAAAATCATTCCTTTAACTACATGTCGATGCATTTAGAAAAGTAAGAGAAATCCTTGGGAGCCAAAGACAAAAGATGAAACCTAAAGCCCTGAGAATTTACAGCCACACTGAGTCACCATGGCAATAATCGTCATGGAAATCTCAATTCTTACCATTCAAAGTAGTTTTGTTAACACACTACGTCATATATCTTTCTCTATATAACAAACACAAGCATTAGAGGGCTCACATACGTCACAGGAATGAGTAGACTATGGTTTACTTTAAATGGCATTTATAGATAGCACCTTTCAAGGGCAAAGTGCGGTTAATATTAACAAATGTGTCTTAAAGGAAAAGTAACACATATGACTCATTAACAGATATTTACTTACACCTACTATGTGATTCTTAACACAGGAATATCAAATATATATCACATATGTATGACAAGCCAATTATATGAGTAGGTCTAAAATGATAAATGAAACCTATAAGAGGAACTCAAAGGCTATCAAAGGATCAGTTGTTTGATACTTAAGGGCAGAAATATTTTGACAACACCCTACCACACCATTCCTAGTGCTGACCTTGTCAAGCACACATTGCCACAGCGTCCCAGCCCAGTAACTCTGAATTCAGAGGAAGAAAGAGCATCAACATAAATACTGTGGGTCCTCTCTTCCTTTCATCTCAGCTGTAGAAGAGGTCAGAAAGAATTGTGCCTTTCAGACGCACCGTTCTCATTGCTGACTAGACAGTAAGTATCAGGTGACGTCCCTTTCTCCTGGGAAAGCGTTATGGTTAACAAAACAAACAAAGCCTCTAGTCAGCAGGTCTTGTATTTGGGGGAAAAAAATCCCCAAATAGCACAGTGGCAGCTCAGTTCAATAAAAGAGATTCTAAAGACATCGATCAGAGTGGGGTGGGCCAGGCTCAGTGCTTCAGTAATTCTTGCGCTGGAGCCTTCCAGTTCTCAGCTTTTGCTGGCGGAGGCCTGCGATTGGACAAGCATCTCTCTCTCTCGCTGTATTATTCCACCGCAGTACTTTCAGAGTCTGTTTTAAAGAAATGCAAATAGCTACTATTTTAATCTCCTAGTAAATAGATATTTTTTTCTCTCCCTCAACAGAAACAAGTCTAGCATTATCCCAGCTTCAGGTTAAAGTTTCTAAGTAATAACTGTTCCTTAGTCCCTTTTTCTTCTGTGCTTTTGAGGATAAATCCGTGAACTGAAGCAACAGAATAAAAGGCCCAGTAGTGAGTATATTTTTTTCTCTCCTTTTGACAGTGGATTCCTTTCCTGGAAAATGAAAATACCTTCATGTTGAAATAACAAGCCGCGGTGGTTTCTCTGCTGAATGGGCCCTTACAGACTCCACATTCAGTTGGAGTGCCTGGTACAAGCCATCGGAGTACAGCCATTTCTACAGGCCGCTGCATATAACAAACGGGCAGAGTTTAGAGCAGGGAACATGTGTTCAAGTCTGGGCTCTACCAATGACTGGCTGTGTGACCTTAAGAACCTTACTTTAGGTCTTTGGGCCTTCAGTCACCTATTCCACAAAGGCGAACGTGGGGTTCTAACTGATTTCTAAGTCCCCTTCAGTGTTCAAAAGGTCTTTATCTTCTGTACTGGAATGTATACAGAAATACCCCCACTTTTAGTCAACCTCATCTTTAAAGTAATAGAAACTGTGTGAAATGCTAACGGTAGAGGGATGAAGGAAGGCAGTCCCTGGCACAGATGAGTGTGGTAGAGAGTTTATGTCTTAGTTAGACTCAACTCCATTCTTATATGGATGTTTTAATGTGATTTACCCAACACTGCTCATTTCCTATTTATTTGCTTATGCATTCATTTATTATCATACTTAAATTTATTTATGTTGTTTGTATGGGTGTATGTATTATATGCATGCCTGGTTTCAGCCAAGCCCAGAAGAGAACATTACATCCCTTGGGACTGTAGCTGCAGATGTGGGTGCTGGGAATTGAACCTGGGTCCTCTGGAAGAGCTGTATTTACTCTTAACTGCTGAGTCATCTCTCCAGCCCCAACATTGGTCTTTTAAATAAATATTGATTGAGCACGAGCCAGGTCCTAGGAGGGGACAAGGGTGGCCTGCCGGCCAGAGGAGGTCAGTAAAGTGGGAACAGTTCAAGAAGGTCTCCTTACCACATACAGATGTGCTGCTTCTCAGAGAAGGGGGAGATGAGACAGGAATGGGACCTCCCCCAAATTACTAAGTATAGATAATTTAATAGATAATTTACCCAAGTTGATCCTAGCACCAAGCAGAGGGCAACATTGAGCGGTTCAGCTTGTGCCAAAATTACAATGAAGAAAACTCACACAGAAGACAGTCACAGGGCCGCTCCACTGCACCACCGACACCCCTTTCCAGGGAACCATCAACTCAGCTTACTTCTCATTTGTTAAAGAAATTCTTGTTTTTTACCTTGTAGATGACACACACAATTCTAAGTACATACATACAAATACAACCTGGCTAGTCTGTATAATGTTACTAGTACTTATGCTTTCAGATAGACCACTGGTACTGAATGGTTAACCCACGCCCCAGGGAGGACTGCTTCTCCCAGCGTCAGCATTCCTTATGCCTGCAGTTCTTTCTGTAGGGGTTGAGGCCTCATAAGCTTTTCTCCATCCATTTTATCTATTTAACTACTGCTGTCCTTGTTCAGTTCACGTTGATAAGACTCTCCTGGGTGTAACTTCTGACATTCTTAGGGGACACATTCTCACAACAAACTCCCTGGTCCTCGGACTCTAAGAATCTTTCAGCCAGGTTCCCTGAGCCTCAGGTGTGGGAGGGCTTTTTAAATGTATCCATTGGGGGACTGGGCTCCGCGACTCTGCATTTTGATTGGTTGTGGCTTTCTGTAACGGTCTCCACCTGTTGCAAACTAGAAAAGATCTTATTGAGTGAGGTATCCCAGAACCAGAGAGACAAACATCTCCTGCCCTTTCACTTCTGTTTGTTACTTTCTTCTGTTTGTTTTGGGGCAGGTCTCCTCTAGTCCAGCCTGACCTCAAACTGGTTACGTAGCTGGGGATGACCTGGAACTTCTGATCTTCCTGCCCTTCGCCTCCTGAGTCCTAGGATTACCTCCATGTGCCTTACACAGTGCTGGGGGGGGGGGGGGTCAAACACGAGGCTTCTTGCATGCTAGGCAAGCACTCTACTAACGCAGCTACATATCCAGTCTTATTCCATTCCACAGTGGTGAGGCTCAGGGCGGTCAGCCCTGTGCAGTTAGCACACCCCGATCTCATAGCTCCACCATCATTTCCCCTGCCAGCTGTTGAGGAACTCCCTCGTACTGTTGAGGAAGTCTGTAGATGTTGAGGGATTCTTCAGCCTTCTGACACACAGAGCCTTTGACCGTGAGGCAGACTATGGCAGAGACCCCTTTGCCTCACATCGCTACAGATCTACAGTGTATTTTGCCCCGGCACCTTTACTCAGCCTCCCCAAGCGTGAGGAGCACCTGCTGGTTGGTAGGCACTGAGCTAGGCTCTGCCTTCAAACAAGGTACTCACATAATAAACTAGAGGCTACTAGAAAGAGCAGAACCCGAAACCTTGTGATGCTTACCTGCCCCCCAGTTATAAGTGCACAATGGCTCTTCAAAGATGGGAAAATTAAATTCCAGAACACCCACTGAGCAGGCCAGTAAATAACTGGTTCTTTGTTTGTTTGTTTGTTTTTTACAGACTGTTGTGTGACATGATGAACAAATAAACCAATTTTTAAGTGGTACTATTTACCAAAAATTATACTATTCATAATCAGAGTGCTAGCTGTCATCTATTCATTACCTCAGTCCTCTCCACAGCCTTCTGGAGGAGGCACTATGGATGGCCAAGCTTCATAGAGAAGGTCACTCTACCCGAAGCATAAAGCAACCACACCTGATAGCCATAAATAATGATACCAGAACGCAAATGCTTGTGAGTCTGGTTCTGGAATGCTACGCATCTCTCAGGAAACATGCTGGTTTGAGACCACCAAGAGGAGCGAGCAGGTTTAAGATGAGAGAACTGAACTCCTGGAAAGCATACTGCCGAGGCCTAAAAAAATGAAGATGCTCTGTGCCACACTTCTGCCCCAGCTTCCTGGTAGGCTACAAGTCTCGGTGTCCCTTAGTATTTTAAGTGATGATGTGAGTGGTGTGTGTGTGTGTGTGTGTGTGTGTGTGTGTGTGTGTGTGTGTGTGTGTGATGCTATTTTCAGTACTCCTACAAAGATGCTTCATTCTCTTTCTTCAGGCTGTAATGAAGGAGGTCTTTACAGCCAGGGCACAGATAGCAGGAGACAGTCAGGGAAGAGGACACAGAGAAGAGGGGAAACAATTTTCCCAATTAATGTAGATGAAGTGCTCTCCCTCCTCCTCCTCTTCACTCTCTGTCTCTGTCTCTCTGTGTCTCTGTCTCTGTCTCTGTCTCTCCGTGTCTCTCTCTCTCTCTCTCTCTCTCTCTCTCTCTCTCTCTCTCTCTCTCTCTGTCCCCCTCTTTTTTTTTCTGAGACACTGTCTCTCTGTGTGTACTCCTGGCTGTCTTGGGTCTAACTTTATACACCAGGCTGGCCTCGAACTCATAGTGATCCACCTGCCTCTGCCTCCCAAGCGCTGCGATTAAAGGCGTGCGCCATCATACCCGGCTAGACCAAGGTTTCTATAGTTGCAAATTACAGAAACTAACTCCAGCTACCCTATACAAACAACTATTTATCAAGGTATATGAGCTCACACATAAACTATCATGGAAGGTCAAAGAAACAGTAAAATGTCTGCAGCTGTGAACACTGGCAAACTTGTGCCACCATGCTACCTCACTGGGGGCATCATTTAAGGCCACCGCTGGCCTGAGGACTCAAGTATGGTGACGACTGCTGAGTACAGCATCTACACTTGTAACCCAAGCCTCTCTGGCTTCAGAAACCTAATGTAACCCTGTCATCCCTGCTGTGCTGGTTTACTCCACTTTTTTTTTTTTTAAATAGAACTAGCCTCCAGTTTATTTCAGCCAAAGTATCCTGCTTTCAAATACTAAATCCACAGGCAGAAACACTAGCCACAAGGGAAATTGGGAAGACTCGCAGATTTATCTTCCGTAGTGGCAGGCTTATTTTAAGATCGTTAAGTCAGTCTAACTTAGAAACATTAAAAAACGCTGAGAGACAAAAACATAGCAATAAGACAACCGTTCGTCCAATCACCTTCCAAACAGAAAGAGGGCTGACATATTGATTAGTCTGCACGGAAGTATTGATGGGGAAGGAAACCCAGAAAGTTTCTACAGTGAAATTATTTCATTTCAAAATAATAATAATAAAAGGAGGAGTGGCCAACACTCTCTTCAAAACACATGGTCTACCTTTATTTTTAAAATACATTCAATTAGTTTTAAATAAAATAATACAGATTGATTGTCAGAAGCAGTTCTCTATAGAGCCCCTTTATAAAGCGAGTGACTGCCTCTCAGTGTGTTTATAACCCCTGGCTGACCTATATTGGTTTACTCTAACTAGGACACAAGCATTCAATTAATGAAGTAGAAAGGAATGGATAGCAGTTATTAAAGATGCAAAGAGTATCTGGTGAAGGGTAAGGTGTCTTTGGCTGAAACTTATAACCCTGTTATATAAGAAAACTTCCTATGGGGGGCCCTTCTGGTAAAACACCCAGGGTCACAGAGGCCCTGGGGGACTCAACAGTGGAAGAGGGAACCATTTTATCTTACCTGAAGGGCCATGAATTAATGCCCACTCAACGAATGACTCAAACTCTAACTCTACCAGCATTTTTTGTGCTCCTTTAATTAAAAAAAAAACAAACTAGCCAGGACTCAGCAGTGAAAAGACACATAATCCACCCAGTCCCAGCCCAGAAGGGTGTCTGAGCTCAGTTTGAAGAAAGTACAATGGGAAGAAAAAGGAAAAAAAAATGTTACCCTAGTGAAGTGGTACAAAGTTGCAACAAAGCAGAGAGAGTGAGGCGCAGTGTGTGTCTAGATAGGTGACTAGGGGGCAGGTGACAGACTAGGGTCCTACAGGAGATGGCGCACAAACCACAGGGCATGCATAAGAGTGGGGGTTGGGCAAGGCATGACACTGGGACCACAGCTATCAATCATAAACATCCTGGCCACCCTGGCCTTCATATCACACCATGGCTTGCTTCTCTAAGTCAAGAAATACTTTTGACCCCTGCAATAACAGACATCATGGCTGTTAAGTTCGATAAGGCACTGAGAAGAGGGAGGAAGAGTTGAAGGAGGCCATTTTAAGAGTTAGCTCAGAGGAACTACGAGCCCCTGGCAGGGCAGAAGTAGTGAGGACAGGAATCAGCCTAGGAGGGTAATAGGTGCTATTATGCAGGGGTATATGTTTAGTCAATGGGCTGAGTTATTTCTTTGAATACATGTACAAGTACAGGCCAGAACCCAAGCACATTATAGAGTAGAGACTACGAAGAAATCCCAGGCTAGGCCACTGGGGATTCACCCTGAAAAGCTCCTTGCCACTACTCCATAGACCACAGGGTGGCATTTAGCAACAGAAAGGTCTCTGTGTCATATGAATTACAGTACTTGCCCCCTGCCTTTAGGTCACCACTACCTGAAAGGCCCCCATCCCTCCACATCTGATTCAGGACTCTGCATCCAAGAGACTGCGTTTGGCTCCATCCCCTCTCCACTACAATCCTTATCAGTCTCCACTCAATTCTGCCTCTCTTATCAGGAGTTCCCTTATCATGGCCAGCTTCTTTTTGCATCATCCTTATGGAATTAAGTCTTTGTACATCTTTGCCCTCCCATCCTGCTTTCTAATCTTCTGAGGGCAAGAGACCGGCTATGTCTTCTTCATCTTTGGCATCTCAACAACTAATCCCATGCCCTGTGTACTGAGTGAGAGATATTAGATGCCAGATTTTCCACGAGGAACCGAGACCTTAAACAAAGTCATTTAACCTCTTGAGCTTCCTTATCTCTAACCCATGGGCAAGATGAAAGCATTAAAATCCACTCCTTGCCTTGTTAAAGAGGCTCGCACCAGAACATAGCTGGCAAACTATAAGTCACTGTACAAATGCAAATCAATATTTGCAAGCAGCTAACATAATTCCTGGCAAGTTAAGTGTGTGTTGGTTGGATGAAGGAACAACAAGTGTGCATCTCTTTCATAAACACCCTTTCTCTCCCTCGGGAGGGGGTCTGCAAATGCAGCAGGGGCCCTGGGAGGTGTTGGAGGCCATCCAAGGATAACGATGTTGGCATCACAGACTGGCATATGTATCTCCCTTTGATGCTGAGGCTCAGAGGCAACTGCAGCACGCTCTGGCTCTGGAGCCTTTCTCAGTGAGAGACACGAGGCATTCCACACTGCCAGACCCCAGCTTCCCAGATGATCTCTGCCTTCTTGGGCTCCTGCCTCCACATCTTCCCAGGCAGAGCTTACTACTCATGTGGCAGCTGTGCGGCCCCTTTGCAATATATTATTTTCATTTACTGGGGTTTGGTTGCTTCTTCGGGTTTCTGCATCCGTTTCTCTTTGAATCTGTTAACTAAATATATATCTGCTGAGCTCAAAGTATTTTTGCTTCTTTTCCTTCTAGATCCCCAGCCAATTTTGAAACCTGCCTCTCTAAAACAGTAAATTTATAAGTGGGCTGATTTGGAACATCCTTAAGCAAAGTTCATTTTCGTTATTTCTGTCAACCCCCTCATTCCTTTCCGCTCTCCTCACTAAGAAACACCAACTACAAAAAAATTAATAATAATAATAGGAAGGAAGGAAGAAGGAAGGAAATAAGGAAAGAAAGAAAGAGAAAGGAAAGCATGTACAGTGTAAGGGATGTGGAAACATAATGAAGAAACCCATGGAAAATTTTTTTAGTAGAGTTATGCCCAGGAGCAGATGGCAGGGCTGAAGGAAGGAATGCTGGTAGCAGGGACTTCTCCTGAGGCATCAGCAATCAGCCTCAGAGGGGAAAATGCAATAAAGCTGCCACTTGAAAGAAGTAACCTTTGCAGAAACATCAGAAATTATGAGATAAGAAAGCCACAGAAGACCACAGGTCAATTCCGAGATGCTTCCATCACCACATTATAGCCCAGGATGCCCCTGGGGGACAGGCAGCTCTGCTCCTCCATGTTGGCAGCGTTGGCTATAAACTGAGAGTCAGCAGCAAGGGTGGCCACATCCCAGCTCAAGTTAGCTCTCAGTCCATCTGTTACCGTTTATCTGGGTCAGTGGTAGTTAAGAATCGAGCAAGTTAGAAGGAAAATGTCTAGCTTGGCTGGGGCCTTTTACCTCCTCTTCCTACTGCAGAATTATCTGTCATGCACCTGTACTACAGGAGCCCTTTGGCTAACAGTCTGGCAACCTGAGTTTAACAGTTAGAGTCTGCAGAAACACAAAGCCATGTTTAAGTCTGACTGCCCGGAAATGCCACAGTCATTGCTACACTGGTGAAGCCAAACTACATTAAATAGAACATTTAATCCCGGCAGAAAATGAGTGAAAATGAGTGAGTCTAAAATTAAAAAAATCGAGAAGAACCAACTGAAGAGAAGGAAATTTTGTTTCTAGAAGAGAAGCTCCCACCACAGGTGCAGTGACCTGCTACAGCCTTCAGGCTGAGCACTACCGAGGGCTCGGGATCTGTAAATAGCATGGGCATCCACCAGACTCTCAGGAGCTAAAATAGGTGCACGTGCAATGCTCATCAAAGGCCAATCAAACTCCCCTCCCAGAGCCAAAGAACAGGATGGAGCTACTCCCCGCCCCAAACAGATAAAACCAAACAATAAGTGGCTGGTCAGGGGCACGCCTAACTTCTCAAAACCCCCAGGTTCTTAATTTCACAGAAGGAGAGTAAAACTTTTGATGCGAAACGTTGTGAGAATTAAGCATGGGGTGTGTACGTCAATCATCCCATCCACAGAAGGACAGTGTAGGGCTAATGAGACACTGCCGCATACTGACAGCA
The DNA here is from genome assembly GCF_964271855.1 of Acomys minous. Taxonomy (NCBI): domain Eukaryota; kingdom Metazoa; phylum Chordata; class Mammalia; order Rodentia; family Muridae; genus Acomys; species Acomys minous. The sequence goes on from NC_140494.1 coordinate 112,372,117, forward strand.
ACAGCACTGAGGGACAGGAAAGAGTGAGGGAAAACTGTGGAGGGGGAAGAAGAAGGGATGATAAATCACCAGCTCTAGTCACTTGCTGAGGGAAGGAATAACACGTTTTATAAAAGTAAAAGGCAAGTGTTCACTTTGACCGCACATAAACTAAAACTGGAATAATACAGACAAAGTTAGCATGGCACTTGGCAAGGCTGACATGCAGATTCGGGTAATGTTCCCCTTCTTTTATATTTTATTTTATTATTATTCGTTAGATGCCTGTTTGCTTTCTAATGAGAAGCCGAAAAGGGAGTGGATTTGCATAGGAGGAGAAGAACTGGGAAGATTGGAAGAAAGGAAACCATAATTAAAATATACCGTATAGAAAAACCTAATTTCAGTAAAATAATAAATAAATAAATACATGAATAAATGGTCAAAAATAAAAAGGTAAAAGGCAAGAGTATAGAGCAAGACTAATGGTGGAAATAAAAGTTGGTACAGACACTGGGGAAACAGAGTTAAAGCTCTTCCAAAATCTGAAAGAGAAAGTACTGCATAATCCATTCATATTGTTCCTGAGCACATACCCAAAGGAAATGAAGTCAACATTATAAAATATATGGTTGCATACCTACAGTTTTTTGTGACACTATTCACAATGGCTAAGACAGGGACTCAGTCTCTATGCCCATAAACATATGACTGAAATATGTATGTATGTATATATGTATTGTGTATGTATGTATGTATGTTTGTATGTATGTATGTATTCACCTATAATGGGGTGCTACTGATTTTTGCTGTATGTTTTATTGTAGGTTATACAGAGTTGTTTGTATTTTCTTTTTAGACCGTTCTCTTGCTTTATTGATTTTTGAGTGCCCTGTTGATTGCAAAAGATGAGAAAACTCATGATGTAATCTGTAATGAAAAAAAAATTGAACTTCACTTTAAATAAAGTACTGGGGTTGGCCCAAGGTAACAGACAGCTAGTAACAGAGCAAGTAATAGCAAGCAAGAGCCAGGAACAGACAGACAGTAAACATGCGAGAGAGAGAAAAATAAAGTTCTTCTGGGCTTTAAGACCTTCAGTTTCTACCACATATGCCTGTGCCTACTCAATTCTCCCTGCCGTGGATCCACCAAAACTTTTCTCTCCTCTTCACTGTTCCCAAAGCTAATCTGCGGGGATCACCTGAGAATGTCCCAGAATGTAGAAATGCATCTTTACTTATTTTAAGACATACCTAGTATTGAATTCAGGGAGATTGGTCTGCCTCTGCCTCCCAAGTGCTGAGATTAAAGGCATGCATCACTACTACTGGCCATGCTCTTAAAAAGAATTATTAACAGGTTTGATCTATTACACAGACTGACAGTCTGCTCCAGTTCCATTCCAGAAACATTAGTGAGAACACACTCACTAGCACCAGTCATTATACTAAGTACTAGACATCTAAATATAAATAAATAAATAAATAAATAATAGGAAAAGATAGTTTGTGTCTTAGAAGGGGAAAACCCACATTTATGTGCCACCAAATCTAGTGCCAAGTAATGATTCCTCCGAAGCAGTACAAGCAGCAGCAAGTATAGTTGTTACCTGCTTGATAGATGTGGGGCTCCTCACTGAAAAGCTACCCTGACTGCTGACTAGGGAGGGGCAAAAAAAAAGAAAAGAAGAAGATCCTGCAGTCAAGGTTGGCAAAAACAATGTCAGGGCAAGTGCCTGTGTGCTCCTCCTGGGGGGTCTGGCACCTCCATATACAAGCAACATAATGCTACTCTACTTGCATGCTAATCCATGAATGATTCTTAACAAACTTGACCAACTGTTATATTCAGGATTTTGATGATCTATGAAAAAAATCAGCTTGTTCAATCATTTCACAATGAAATGTTGCTATATATGATATCATCATCATCATCATCATTTCTGGAAATATACTGTTGTAAAATAGTGTCTTTTCGATCATGAAAATCTCATTCATGCTGATGAGTCATCAGGTCAAGGTACCAATTAGGGAGATGGAACATTTGGAACAAAGAATCATATTAGCATAAGCATGTAGATACTTCTTGATTCATAGCTACACTGGAGCATATGCTATCTGAAAGAGAGAGAAAGAAAGAGAGAGAGAGAGAGAGAGAGAGAGAGAGAGAGAGAGAGAGAGAGAGAGAGAGAATTTATCATTGATTCTAGACACCCAGAAAAGAATATAAAAGGACTAAGGTGGTCAGTTGGGTTTTGGTTGGTTGGTTGGTTGGTTAATTGGTTGGTTTTCTTTTGTTTGAATGTAAGTTCAACACTTAGGTTTTCAAAAGTGATTTCCTCTTTTCCCCCGATGTGGTAACTAAGATGTTATTAGCAGCTTTGGGTGAGGACACTTGGTGAGACCGTGACTGTAAATGTAGTGCTCACAAAACACTGGGAATTGTGTAAGTGAAGGGTCTTCGTGATTCCAAAGCCGGTGGTGTGAGGTGGAAGGCCAGAACCAAGAGGCACCATCCAGGATTATAGCTCCATTTGGAATTTACAATGCATCATGCAGGAACTAAGCTTAAAGTTACCGACCCTTAGGAAAATCTTTGCTCGTGCTGGTTGTGAAATGCCAAAGAGAATAAAGTAGCATTTTAAACAGAGGAGGAAAAACAAGCCTTTGGAACTATTTCAAACACACGGCCTGTATGAAGACTACAAGCTAAATATTCGCCAAACCCATCTTAGGCAGCCAGAGTGTGCAAAAGAATTAATATAGAAACCGCAGGGCCCCTTGTCCTTACATATAGATAATTGTAAATGAATTAAAGAGACTAGGAGATGCAGGGATAAAGTAAACATTAACAAGTATAAGTATTCTGGGGCTGGGGCTAGGGGTAGGGGTAGAGTTCAGGGCTAGGGATGCAGCTCAGTGGGTAGATCATTTGCCTAGCATGTGCAAAGCCCTGGATTCAATTCCTTGTACAGCACAAAACTGGGTATTATGGCAATGCCTATAATTCTAGCACTAGGGAGGTTAGAGTCAGGAGAATCAGGAACTCAATGTCACCCTCAGCGACATAGTGAGTTCAAGGCAAGTATGGGCAATATAAGGCCCTGCCTTAAAAAACGAGTCAGAAGTATGCTAACTAGCATGTGGAAAACATGGATGCGTGCCATAAGTGTGTTACTTAGTTGCTGTGTGGCTTCTTGTCCAACACATTAAGCCTATTTCCTTATCTATAAAAGAAGAGACTTCAGATGCATTAAGGATGGAAAACATATTTAAAGGTAGGCATTGACTCTAACGAATCAGTGCCATCTTCTGGGAGTTGTGATGATTTGAGTTCTAAAACTACAATCAGGTTCAGTGGGGGAAATGCCACTTTAGATTAGCAACAACTATGGTGAATTTTAAAGTGTGAAGAGCTGTGCATGTGTGATGCCTTTGAGCAGATGATGAGGATGTCCTCTAGCTCTAAGTAGAAGAGGCTGGTTTGTTTTCGGTCTGCTCACACCCTCTGGGTATCTTGTGCGTGATTGCCATGGCTCTGCACTGAGCTACCACAGAGCTAAGCACAGAGTCCCAGCATTCAAAGAGTTTGAACTGTTTTAGAAATACAAACTGGTGTCCATCTAGAATGCAATATGACTGTGTTATCAAGTAACTGTACACCAAGTGCTACCTGAGCATAAAAGGGAAGACAGCACTGCCTGAGGATGTGGCCTACAATGGCAGTTTTGGTTTCTTTGTAAACTCAGTTGTGTTATGTAAATATGTTTTTGTTTTAATCCAAAGTGTGAGGTTTTAGTTTGGGCTTCAGTTTGTCCATAGCTGATAACTGCCTCATGCAGGGTGCAGTCTTTGCCAGCTGGTAACAGCCTGCCTCTTCAGGGCAGAAAGAGGGGACATGGTTTAGGACTCTGAGGAAGATAAATAGGAGAGCCCCGAGAGAGAAGGTGTGGTCTGCAGTGGTGGTGTGTGATGTGTAGCAGTTTGGAGAAGCCAGAGATAGCAGGTATGACAGTTTGAAAATGGACAGAGAGAAACATTTCAACACAGCAGCTCTGAGGAGGCTGCTTGCTGCACTTGCTACTGACAGAGACTGGTATTGCCCCAAAAGAACCCAATTGACCTTAAACAGCCAGGAGAAGTAAAGGAGTCTGTGCATCCTCTCCCCACTAACATTCTTTCTCATACCCAGGGCCAAAAGATTCTTAGAAGGGAGGTAAAGGCTTCAATATTGCAAATAAAATAGAGTTTTAAAAACAAGCATCAACAGTGGCCCTCAGGAGTGACTTTGAAGAGTAGTAAAGGGCTTCTAAGCATGATGCGCAGACAAGAGGTACACACGTGTGCAAAGTGATTATCACGCTTAGAAAAAAAAAAAGGGGGGTCCCAGTAAAAGTACAATATCGGGTGTTTGCTCAAAAATAACAAGAAATGTCCCAGTAAAATTAAATCAAGACAACTTGGCACATTCTTTGTGGGCTAGAATACAAAGTGCGTAGGAATAAGGCAATGAGGATCCAACAACATTTTTTAGATGTAAATACTTGAACTTAAAATGGAAGTTCCTCCAAAATCCAGTGACATCCAGATTGGACAAGCAGGGCATGAAATTCGGTCACGACTCCTCCAGTGGAGTCTGTGTGACAAATGTTACTGCACAGCCCGAGGCCGTGACCCCTGTCCAGGGAGAGCCTCCTGGAACAGGTCTGATGGCCCTGCCAGGAGTAACTGATTGCAGCCCCCTTCTTATTACTCATTGTTTTGAAAGGTTCTGCCTTTGTTTTTATTTTCATATCAGAACTTTTCAAACGTAACTGTGTTGCCAGGAGACGCCCTAATATGGGACTGCAGCCAAGGGACATTCAGGTGATTTTGCCACCAAGTTCCGTTGCACTTGTTAATAAAAAACATGGCTCAGAATTAATCACCAGTTAATAGTTTATGTTATGACTTACAAATGAAGTGTTTAAGAAAGCTCCAGATAGTGACGAGAAGAGCTAAGGAAAAAAAAAAAACTGTCTTGACACATAGATGTTTGGCATAATGAGAGAACATTGACCTTTGATAAAGAGGGCACATGCATACTGATTCCAATCTTATGACTTAAGAATGATGATTCAAGATTGATGACAACATTATTACTCTGCATCCTCTATTTTGAATGGTATGAAAAAATGTAACCACAAAAAAACACCCCTGTTTCAAAAACTGTGTATAAAAACCTAGCTTGCTTGCCTGGAAAATGCACTCAGACTTTAACTTACCCCTGAGTTGGTCTGTTTGTCATTCACCTATCTTTGCCCACTGAGGCTTCTAGAACTCCTGTTCACAAGGGCCTATTCCCGACTGAGATGGTCCACAGCAAAATTCTGAATCTGAGGCAAAGGTTCTGACCTCTACATAATAGCGCGAGAGGGAAGAGGATCAAAACTCAAGCCAGGGACACAGCAAGGTTCTCTGGAAAGAATAATGGCAAAATCAGTAAGAAGTAAATATAAGAAATTTTCAGCTTGATGAGAGGAAAGGAAATCTAGGCTAGTCTGGGAAAGTTTATGGAGAAAGTTGATGCTGAGCTTGGAGGTGCCTAATGACTGGTGTCCATGAAGTCAAGCAGAGAGTAACTAGAGAGAGAATTCAAGCCCATGGCCCTTTCCATTAAGATAGTTACTTGAATTTGTACTATGTGTTTAGTGTTTGGTAAAGTAATGTCTGTTCAATAGATTTACCAAGGATTAGTAGTCTTAAGACTATCAAGGTCTTCATTATCAAATTTAAGGACATTTTTAAAAAATTAAAGGGCAAGCTACATGACTGAGTGCGCAAAGGCACTTGCTGCCAAGCCAAAAGACCTGAGTTCAATCCCCCAGATCCAAATATTAGAAGGCTAGAACTGACTCCCACAAGTTGTCCCCTGACCTCCACACAGATGCTGTAGTATGTGCATATATGCCCAAATACACATACCCACACAAACACACACTAAAAAACCATGTAAAAACTAATGTTAAACAGGATTATTTCCATAGTGCCTTACAGTTTCTGCTATATTATCAGTATGCTTGTGAGTCCAGCACCATGGGGCACAGCATCTAGTGAGTACCACACAGGACAGGCATCCCACAGCAAGGTCAGCACAGAACCGGTTGTCTGAAAGTACCTGCAGAATGTTTTAAATATCTTTCTATTTGAGTAAATGTAGTTTATTTTTATCATCACTTTCACACAAAGAAGCCACTTTTCTTTCATTTTTGAGGCAAAGAGGTTGTATTTCGAAGGACCATAAAGCACAGACAGATGGAAAGCTCACGTGGGAATCAGAAGACCATAAAGGGTGAGATGCTCGGGAGGTGACCGGGACAAAGCACACTAATGCTGCTGACAACTCCTACAGAGGAGCTATTTCTAGGGAGATAGAGGGGATGGGGAAGCAACCAGAGGAACAGGAAGTCAATTGTGGCATGCACCAAACACCAAGAAGGGATCTTCCCAGCTCTATAAGCTCCAGCATTACATCTCAGCTACAGACTTGCCTTTTGCTGTTAACCAGCAGCTATTTCACAGTCCTTAGACTACTTTTTATTTTCAGTTTTCTAAATGAAAACAACTGTGGGCTTTCCACCATCATAGCCTATTTGTGAGGCGAGTTTGACTTCATATTTAACTATGAAGTATCGTTGATAAATGCGCATGCAAAGCCAGAGCCACTTTGCTGGGATCTCTGTGAGCCTTAGAAATAGGCATCCCCTCAGGCAGGCACATGGCTGGCTGAACAATAGTACCTGGTAGAAATTAGTCAAAGGAAATCTTTTCTCCAAGCAAATAAAACTGCTTGAGAGCACATGGCCTGCAGGCAGAGCACAAACTGAGTTTCAGTTCCCACTCACCTTCACAACCTATCAATCCCTGGGCAGGGAGCAGTCAGAATAATGGTGGATAGTATCTCTCTCTGAGTGTCTCAGCCCTCCCCTTTGAGCCCCATGGCAAATACTTTGAAAGGGAACAGGCTTCCTTGTTCTTCTAGCTTAAGTGTCCTAAGTCAGAATTTTGTCATCTAGAAACTGTAAAACTGGGACCAGAAAAGATGTATTGGTAAACACTTTCTTCTTCTTCTTCTTCTTCTTCTTCTTCTTCTTCTTCTTCTTCTTCTTCTTCTTCTTCTTCTTCTTCTTCTCCTTCTCCTTCTCCTTCTCCTTCCCCTTCTCCTTCTCCTGGGTGTAAGCTCCCCTGGAGCTGACCTTACAGGCAGTTGGAGGCCATGTGGTCTGACTGATGGAAACTGAACCTTACCCTTCAGGAAGAGCAGCCAGCTCCCTTAGCTGCCAAACAATCTCTTCGACCCCAAGCTTGGATTGTTCTGAAGACCCTTTTTAGCCACAAAAGCCTGAGAGTTTGAGAACATCAAAGATACTTTATGAAAACCAAATAGACAATCTTAAAAGTGAGAATGGACCTAAGCACCCACCTGTGTAAGATGTGTAACAATAGTTATTATGGATAAAGATAGCAGTTCTAATGGAGTAGTTGACACATGATCCATGTCAGTGCAGGCAAAGTGACAAATTTGTACAGCCATCAAGGTCACCCAGTAAGAGCTTCTGCACTTAATGATGTCGAAAGAGAACATGAAGCTCCCTTTGTCACTATAAGGACTACGTTACAATTAATCACCAGAAATCTGTAGCCTTCTTCATCCCACTCAGTTTAAAGAGTTCTTTCTTTCTTTCTTTCTTTCTTTCTTTCTTTCTTTCTTTCTTTCTTCCTTCCTTCCTTCCTTCCTTCTTTTCTTCCCTCCTTCCTTCCTTTCTTTCTTTTTAACAGTAATAAGTTTTTAGATGCATCTTGTAGATCTCAAAATCCTGAAAAGGAAGAGGGAACCCACACAAAGGCAATTCATCCTCAGATAGGGTATTTGATACTAATCTTTTGTCGTGTGTGTGTGTGTGTGTGTGTGTGTGTGTGTGTGTGTGTGTGTGAATGTATATGTATTGTGCACATGTATAGGGGGTATTCGTTCCAACGAGAAGAGATAAAAGAGCTTTTAATGACCTCAGATGCAGAGTATCTCAGACCAGGAAAAGTCAGAAGAGAAAATAAAAAGAGGGTCACAATCTGTACAAGGTGATCTTGAGGTTGTAACTTTACACAGGTCTGAAAGGAACACTTCCTCTGCCCTGAAGAACTTGAGGAGCAGGTTACTATTTCCTGGAGGATCAACAAATGACGAAGAGTGCAGAAAGATAGAAGGCCGAACACAGAGTAGTTATGGTGTTCTGAAATTTGTCCGGATGAGCTCCTCTGTCTGCTGTGCTGTTATAGGAAGAAGGCTTCAAAAAGAGAGCAAGAACAGAACCTTCTTCTTTCAGGGTGATTATATAGAAACAGGCAAAGGCTACTCAGGGAAAGCTTGGTTTTGAAGGGTCATCTCTAGAGGGATTTTAATCCAGAACATGGTTGCTCTGGCAAGAGATCACATCCAAAGACCTAGGTCTGTTTGATCTGGCTGGAATATAGATACACTTTTAATCCCAGGAGACAGAAGCAAGCAGATCTCTGAGTTCAAGACCAAGACAAGACAGAGCAAGTTCCAGATACATAACAACTTAGGTCCAGGCATGGTGATACTTGCCTTTACTCCCAGCACTCAAGGCACAAAGGCCTGCAGATATCTGAGTTCTTGTCAGTTCTGTTCAAACAGTTTGATTGAGTCAGTGAGTAGAGGGAAGTGCCATGGAGTTGAGTTCATAGCACTTGAGTTTGTGAAATTCAGAGGCACTTTTTACCAGGAGAGTTTTACAGAGAGACAGGTTGAAGAGAGAACAAGCTGGATAGACACAGGTGAAGACAGAATGAGCCAGAGAATGAGAAGGAGCCAGAAGATTATAACAGATTGCTAAATTAGTTTGAGGCCAAGAAGAGCGATTCAGTGAGAAACTGAAAGAAGCCAGATTGAATCAGCCAGCTTGGAGAAGAGATTGAGCCTGAACAGCTAAGTTGAACCACCCAGCCAAAGTTCAAGAAGAACTAAAAAAGGGTGAACTCATTCAGCAGTAATTCTCAGAAGCTGAAAACATTCTAGGCCTAGATTAGATTGTATGGAGGCTAAAAGCTTCTGAGACTAGGCCTAAGTTATCAGACAGAGGCAGTAAGACTCCAAGACCACAATTACATCAGACGAATAAAAATTACTTTAACAGCCACTGACATTTTTAACTTCTGAGTGGCCTAATAGCCTGAGTTACAGTATGTGCAGGTTGGATTTCATTTTATTGCCTCCCAGGATCTAGACAAGCATCTATGTAAGTACTCTCACTGACGTGTTCATGGGACTAAATCACCCACATCAGGATGCAGTTTACAGCTTTTTAGGGGGTAGGGTTGCCCATTTGCCTTTGAGAGCACAGGGCTGTAAGACTCACATCCTCCAGCTAGGAGCCCGGAAGCCTGCCGAGGACTTGGTGCCAGAATGCCTCTGGGTTGGCATCCTCTTGCCACCCAGGGTCTTGGAGTCCTCTGATTTCATGTAACAAACTGTTGCCCCTGTTTTCCCTTTGCTACCTGCCCACTCCACTCTTGGATGCAGAGCAGGCAAGAATCCAGGAGAAGTGACCGTTCCATTTTGGTGCGTTTGGCCAGCCAGGAATCATCAAGAAGCCCTCAGGCTCACTGAGAAGCAGGAGAACTCTCTGCTAGGGCAGAAGCCTAATGTCAGGAGGCTTCTCTCCACCCTCAGTGAACTCTGCTTCAAGCACAGGGACGGTTTGCTTCGCAGGTGCCCAGAGCTAGTCAGTCTGGCTTTTGATGACTTCCTACCTCCCTTCTTCACAGACTTCTGCACTCACTGGATGTTGAAGTCCCTGGCCCACCAAATCTATTGAAGACTAGATGAGCCCTGATTGGCTGGATGTAGCTAGATTCAGGTATTTGGGGATGAGATTTCAAAAAGCATCCATCACATTTGGTTGATATGGAGGTCTTTGAAGGTTCCAAACGGCTGTTTTTCTGGAATGGTTGGGTTCTGGGTTATGGCTGACAAAAGCTGAGGGCGTTATGCAGTTGGGGCTTCAGTTTGCCCTGTGCCTCCCTTGTCCTCAAGGTTTGTGCTTCCCCAACCGTGAGAGGGCCCTGCCCCAGACAGAAACCTCTGTGACTGACGGGTAGTTCTGCACTGAGAATTTCTACTCAATCACTCTTGGGATATTCCTAACTGACCATTTTCACTCTGTTCTCATACATACATCAGTCATATTAGATATAAAATACTCTGATACAGTATGACCCAATCTTAACGTCTACATGCAAAAACCTGTCTTCCAAATAAGACACATGTAGTGGATATAAACATGTTTTTGCTTTTATCTCAGGTGTGGAATGGGGAACAGACTTGTGAGAGAGCAGGTGATGGTTATCCACTTGGAGGTCAAACCACCTCGTGTGGGGGCTTGGTTTTTGCCAGCTGAAAAACATCCTAGTTCAGACTCTGAGAGGATATATGTGTGTGTGTGTGTGTGTGTGTGTGTGTGTGTGTGTGTGTATGAGCCTCAAACAGAAGACGGGGCTTTTTGGGTCTTGGTATTGTTTGGCTGTTTATCACTGCACTTCAAGATGCTCCAAGAGCCAGGCAGTGGTGGCGCACTCCTTTAATCCCAGCACTCAGGAGGCAGAGGCAGGTGGATCCCTGTGAGTTTGAGGCTAACCTGGTCTACAATGCGAGTCCAGGACAGCCAAGGCTACACAGAGAAACCCTGTGTCGAAAAACCAAACAAAAGAAAAAGAAAAAAGGTACTCCAAGAGAGAACCACACCGGGGAAGGGTCCGGCTGCCGTTCCAGGTTCCACGAGCAACTTTGGTGCAATTGTTGGTCTGCTGAAATCCTGCCAATTATGTCAGTGGAATTGCTCCCAGGAACTGAATGCCACAAGGTCTACTTCTCCTTTTCCCCTAAATCTCCTTTCTCTCCTATCTAGGGTAGGTGGGTTGGAAGAGAGGTATAAACATTTAAAGAACTCCAAATAAAGTAGGTTTGGAAAAGTTGGAGCCTACAGACACATTCCTAGGTTCTAATGGACATGAATTTGGGGAAAAAATATTTAGAATAGTACAGGAGACTGAGGTTAGCTTATTGCCCACCGTTACTCCCAGCATATAGCTAATGGTAGATTTTACACACATGCATGCGTGCGCATGCACACACACACACTTATGTGTGTGTGTATATATACATATATAAATATATACATACTACATACATACATACATACATACACAGACATATGGGTACATGTACATATATTCTTGTTTATATATCAAGTCAATGATCCAGTTTAATGAAGAGCATAAGTCAATAGAGTACATTTAACATAAAAATCAGTTAATTTGGTATAGCAGTAAAATTGTTATAAGTAGGAGGCTGAAGCTTTAGCTTCAGTTTCTGAAGTGGACATATCAACGTACACCTCCAACAATAACATGTAAGACTATCTGCTGCCCTAAATTCTCACCAAAGCATAACATGCGTAATACTTTAAAAAATGTTTTCCGTTCCAGTATGTGATGGCATCTATTTGTAGGTTTTTCAATTTCTATCTTTATTATCACTAATAAAGTTTAATGCCCTTTATAAATTCTCCTTTGCAAACTTCTCAACCATTTTTTTCCTTTGGATTCTTTGCTGTTCTCAACTTCGAGGAATTATTTAGACAAGTCTGTTTCTGCACCCTTTGTCAGTTAGGTAAATTGAAAATATTCTCGTCAGACTCTATAGTTCTTATTATTATTGAGTGTCAAAGGCCAGCCTTCCTAGAAGGCAGACAAAATTTAATAAGCAGGATAGTTCTTAAAGAAGCCTCCCACGCTCGATAGCTGTGTGAAAGAAAAGCTAACAAAGCAACAGAGTGCCTAGTGAAGCGAAGTCATGATTGTCGGACCGGAAGCAACCTCGAATACGGCACACAGACCGGCCCACCGGAGCTGGCACCTGTGGAGACAGCCAAAACCCTTCACGCTCGCCCACCCATGACCCGTTCTCTGCAACTGAGGAGACAATTCCTGCCAGAAGCCACCAACATCACTCCCAGCTGCCCAGGCAGTAAGTTCTACCAGTCTCACAGCAAGGCTTTTCTTTTCAGGAACAGGGACTCTTGATTCCAGTGTTGCTCAATTCAACGACTGTTTAGGAAGATTTCCTTACGTAATTCATGAAGACGTTCTCCACGATCTCTTCACACCCATACGCTCAACCTCCTTGAAAGTTGACCTTTTTATCTAGGTGAATCAGGCTTAGTTTTTTTTCTTCCCACAATGATTTATAATTCTCGGCATCAATATATCAGACAAACATAAAAGAATTGATAACAGTCTGCCAGCAGAAAGCCAATTGGTTCGTATGAATACTTCAGATATATCAGAGCCTGAGAGAATGCTGAAAAGAAATGTTGATTTGGGCCAATTCTTCTTGAAGTCTTTTCTCATGTTTCCGAATCTCGGCAGTCCGCTGTTATAAACCAGTTGCAGATACTTGCCTATACGGTTTAAATTAAGAGGTAAGTGTGAAGCGATAAACATATTCTGCGAGCTCAGTAGGTTTTTTTTTCCTATTGTTACTATTCCAGGGCTAGAGTCAGTCCCGACATATAGCTTGTTGAGAATGCTGTGAGTTATCACATTCTCGTTTCAGTAGGACACATTCCATGCCTGGGGTGTGTGTGTGTGTGTGTGTGTGTGTGTGTGTGTGTGTGTGTGTGTGTGTGTGTGTGTGGTGTGTGTGTGTGTGTGTGTGGTGTGTGTGTGGTGTGTGTGTGTGAGTGTGTGTGTGTGTGTGGTGTGTGTGAGTGTGTGTGTGTGGTGTGTGTGTGTGTGGTGTGTGTGTGTGTGTGGTGTGTGTGTGGTGTGTGTGTGTGAGTGTGTGTGTGTGTGTGTGGTGTGTGTGAGTGTGTGTGTGTTGTGTGTGTGTGTGTGGTGTGTGTGTGTGGTGTGTGTGTGTGGTGTGTGTATGTGTGGTATGTGTGGTGTGTGTGTGTGTGGTGTGTGTGTGTGTATGGTGTGTGTGTGTGTGGTGTGTGTGTGTTGTGTGTGTGTGTGTTGTGTGTGTGTGTGGTGTGTGTGTGTGTGTGGTGTGTGTGTGTGTGTGTGGTGTGTGTTTAATTTAGGGGAAAACTCCTCATCATTCTTATTTTTACCATTCCTTCTATAATCGGATGAGCCTTGACCGCTGGCCAGACAACATTCTCTACAGGATGTCACAACACCTGTTTGAAAGCAGATGCACCCCGTTCTGCCATTTCCAGGAGCAGACAAATGGCAACTCACCCAGTCCGGAGTGGAACGTGGCCAGCAAAGCTTCCACCGTCACCCTTGCCAACCTCCAAACACTTTGCAAAATAAATTCTAAGCAGCTCGGTAATGCAAATAATTCATGAAGAATCTGTGCTCCAAAACCACATATGCACACAAGGAAAGAGCAGCCTCCACCGAGCTGCATTTTTCCTTCACTGGAGCAGTGTTTAGTCCAGACCTACTCTCCGAATAACACAGGCACAGGCTAGAACAGCTCCGGGACTGCGATGGTATTTTAATGTTCGCCTAGGTCCAATGACGACTGCCTCTTCAGCATCGCAGTTTGTACCTTCTTTCGTAGTTTAAAAGTAAAACCAATGAAAATATCAGAAATCGTGTGTTCAACATCGGCCATCAACAACAAACACCTCCCGCTGTTTGCACTATTCTGATATTTATCATTTATTAACAAGGTGTTGGCGTGGTGAGCAAGCTGCATGGGACCGTCAAAGATCAAAGATCCTTTCAACTTCCCATTGCACTATCCTTAGGGGTACTGACTTGCATGTAGCTTCACGGAAGAAAGGGACCACTTATCCCCCAAGGTAAAAATGCCTGAGTTCAAAGGCATTTACATTTTTAAGCAGAGATTTTTTTAAAAACCCCGCAGGTCCTTATGTTCCTCCATCACCCTGATCTAGGAGACACTCCTATGCATCTTGGTGTGTTGGGATGCTCACATCCTCTTAGTTATATCTGTAAAGACAACTGTCACGACTGGCTGAGATCCATTGTGATGACGACTCTCCTACAGCGAGCACAGCATCTCTCAATAGGGTTGGAGTTCTGACTTTAAAAGGAGGAATCTGTGTACAGTTGTTATTTGTCTATAAATGGAGCTGTTTATGGCATTTAATACCATTCTCTTTGTAAAATGAATAAATACTCATCTTTACCAAAAAAAAAAAAAAAGGAGGGGGGAATCTAATGGCTGCAGAATGGACAACCCACATCCGCTGAAGCACACTCCACAACCAACCAGCATCTGGTTACAGTGGGGAAATGCCTAGAGGAACAGAAACCAAGTCCGAACTCTGGCGGCTTTTTAGTGGAGTTGAAACAAATTATGGGTGTGGAAGAAGGTGTCTTAACTAATAAAATGTCTTTGTAAGATTAGCCTCTAGGCAAACCCGAGGGGCATTTTCTTGATTACTGGTTGACTTGGGAAGGCCCATCTCTCTGTGGCAGTGGCGCGCCCCTGGGCAGGAAGCTCTAAGTATAAGAAAGCAAGCCAGTAAGTAGTGTTTCTGCATGGTCTCTGCTTTAGTTCCTGCCTCTGAATTCCTGCCTGGCAATCTTTCATGGTGGACGCTGTGAGCTGTCAGATAAAATACAGCCTTTCCTCCTCAAGTTGCTTTTGGTCACTAGTAAGAAAACCAGGACAATGACTAAATCCAACGTGTTTGGAGCATGTAAGGGTGAATTTTCTTTTTCTTTCCGATGCTACATATTTGTAAGCATGCTACTCAGTGTTACTTTCAGAATTAAGGAAAAACTTAAGAATAAAAAGAACTTATAAGCCCCATTACCTACCAGAGAAACCAAAGAACAAACATCACAATTGCTAACATTTTCCCTGAATTCCCTGTGTGAATGTAAAATAATGATTACTATAGGATGGGGTGAAAGAGGGGTGAGAAAGACAGGCTGGATAACAGGCAGGAAAATGATGATGAAAGGAATGAGGTTTAGTACTTTACACCACAGTGCATGGCAGTGGTTGAGAAACATTTTGACCCACTAGGAGAGATTAGCCCAAGCTTGAGGTATATAGGTCAGTGGCAGATGCTTTCCTAGCATCTATAAGGCCCTGGGTTCAATTTCAGTCCTACAGAATTTTAAAGCAAACACAAAGCAATGGAAAGGAACTGGAACCAGTAATCACTTGGACTTGATCAGCACATGCACACATATACAAAACTACCATACCGTTCCCCATATAAAGACAATTTTAAAAGAAATGTAAAAGACATTGAAATGAAATTAGTGTAGAAAATGCAAGGAGGCATGTGCAACCCACTATTTATACTCCCCAGAGTTTAAAAAAAAAAAACAAAAACAGAAAACAATCATATTTCTCAAAAGACCAGTGTGCATATCAACTTAGGTGTTTCAGCATCTCTAATAGTGGTAAAATAATGCTGTGTGTGGACAGCAAGCCCCCTAGGTATTGGCTCATATTTTACACTTAAAGTGAGGCTTTACAGAAAATGATCGCTTCTCTTCCCCTGACGTATTAACTACTACAGGAGATCAGCATACTGCCCCACGGCAGTTCGGGAGCAAATGTCTTGGACAGTGAAGCAGAGAACAATCAAAGTCCAGGGCCTGCAACAATGGAATTGGAAAGAGAAGCAAGCTGGCCATTACGCTGAGGTGCCAAGACATCTGTATTTGCACTCAAACCCTATTGTCTATGGAGTCTTGGTCTGTGCAAGCACATCCCTTGCCTGCTTAGAGGGCTTTTCAAAGAGCTCCTGACATGTGTCAATCCCCATTCTAGACACTGTGAACAGAGAAAACCTTCAGACTACGCTGTACCTTTGTGCCACTTATCAACCTCCCTATTTCACAGCGCTAAAATATTCTTTTAATCTGCATTACTTCACAAGCAAAGATGATCACTACTTCAGTCACTTTAAACTTCTCTCACCTCAAACCCCAGCTGAGGAAGTGATACTGGAGTTTGTTTTGTTTGGTTTTTTTTTTTCCTAACAGATGTAGCTGGAGAATGTGACAATATATAGGAAACATAAGACAAAACCATGAATTAAACAATGAAAGGAGAAAAAAAAAAAAGCTCAGGATGAACCAGGCGTGGAAGAACACACTGAGGACCCCAGTATTCAGGCATCTGAAACAGGAGGATTGTACATTTTAGACCTATCTGTGCCACATAATGAGTTTCAGGCAAGCCTGTATAAAGTCAACCAACCACAGCCTCAAAAATAAATAATAAATAAATAAATAAGTAAAACCAAATCAAGAAAATTGTGGAAGTTCTATTTGAATACATTATGCTTTCATACAGGGACAAGAAGTGCATGGTGTTCTCATAGAGTTTAGAGGAAGAATAGGATTTAGAGAGGCTGAGAAAGATATAATTTGCACTGAAGGTACTGAAAAAAAGTCTACAAGTAAGTATAAATCTGCATATGATTTCTTTGAATCTATTGAACACCAAGCAAAAGTGTATAAAGCTCGAAGACTGGGCAGAGATCTACCAGAGAGCCTAAGACAAACAACTGACACCTCAGCCTGCAGTCATGTTTGCCTGGGTAGCTTTCCCAGACAAAGGGGAAAGAGTTTTGGTTTGTTTTAGACTATTCATTTAATTTTACCTTTTGCTCCCTCCCCATTTCCGTGTGTGTGTGTGTGTGTGTGTGTGTGTGTGTGTGTGTGTATGTGTGTGTGTGTATGTGTGTGTGTGTGTGTGTGTGTGTGTGTGTGTGTGTGTGTGTTTAATACACAGAGATTAAGTAAAGACCCCAGGAATATGGATTAACAGAAATGCTTGCTGCCCTTGCAAAAGACCCAGATCCCGTTCCCTGCACCCACACTGTGTGGTGGTTCACAGCAGTCTGTAACTCCAACCCCAGGGAAATCCAATGCCTCTGGCCTCCATGGGCACCTGCATACTCATGTGCACACACTCATTTAAAAAATATTTTAAAGACCCAAGAAGAACAACACCTTGAAAGTGAGGTCAATAATTTGTGAAAATAAAATTTAACATAATCCTAAAAGAGAGTTACCAGGAAACCATAAACCTTTATTTTCTCACAGAAACATGAAAAGGTAACTATAAACCAGATACAATAAATTTACGAAAGTTCTAGGAAAAAAAGCCTGCCAACATTCTGCAGGAATTAATTAAACAATCAATCAAAAAGACATAATTTCCAACCAGGAAGGAACTTTCAAATATCTTTTCTGGCTTTGTCGTACCCATGCCTTGTCCTGTAGTATGAATTCAGCCTGGGAGAGTTGGCATCCCAACTCTCTCCTTCAGACCAAAAGACTGTGCAGACTAGACCTTTGTCAGCATACATTTTACCTGACTTAGATCTTACACAAGCAGGTGCTCAATAATGTATAAAATAATATACTATTAATTCTAATATATAATATTATCGAACACCTGCTTGTTTGTATATATATACATATATATGTGTGTATATATGTATGTTTGTATATGTGTATATATAAAGACTATAGGGCCACAATTGCTTGAGTTAAGATAATATGGATAAGATAAGGTAATAGGGACGCTCTTAGAGCATCTAAGAGCGCATGGAAGATCCCGTTTGAGACTTGGAGAACTGAAGATAGTTTAAACATAGCCACACAAATTAGGAAACTGAGAAATGCATACATAAAGGAAGGTAAGGTTCGTGCTCAGAAAACCTTAGAAAAGCATAAGCCCCAGCCTGAGGCCAATCCCGGCTCAGAGCAGTCCAGCTTGTGAATGAAGAACTACCTCCCTCAGCACACAGCCAGAGTCCCCAGGCTGGTGGATCAGGTTTCTCTGCTCTGTTTGTTTTTACTTCAGTAGCAACAAAAATCACAAAGCATACAAAGAAACAGGAAAGCACGGCCAATTAAAGTGAAGGAAACAAATTGGCAGAAAATGGCTCTACAGATGCACAGGCATAGAATATACTGAAATATGTTCAAAATAGAAAGGTCAATGAGCACACAACAAAGAGAAATCAGGAAAACTATGCAGGAAGGAAATAAGAATAAGAACTAAAGGGCAGAGATCATAAAAAGAACCAGACGGAAGCGTCAGAGGAGAGAGATATAAAATACAAGCACTGCAACAGTTACTGGAGATTATCCACCATATATCCAAACAGGAGAAAAGCAATGAACTTAGAGATAGAATGTTTTAAATTAGCCTGGAGAACCACAAAAAAGAAGATACAAAACTGAACAGCGCCTATGGGGCATAAGGAGAAATTATCTTTTTAAATAATAGTGTACATTTTTTCAAAACTTATAAAATATTTGAATTTAAAACTCTAAGAACCCTTATAAACTCCAAGTAGGATATACTAAAGAGATTGGCCCCCAGTGCTATTAAAGTCAAACTGTTGAAATCCATAGAAAGAGAACATTAAGTGGTTCACCAGTGTCTTGAGTATGCTTGTACTTTCCTGTAACCACAGCCCCTGGGAAGCAAGGTCAGGAAGATTAGGAGTTCAAGGCCAGCCTCGGCCTCATGAGACCTTATTTTTAAAACAACAGAGGTATAGAGGTGGCTCTGGGTTAAGAGTACTTACTGCTCTCCCAAAAGACAGGTTCAGTTCCCAGCACCCACATGGTGGTTTCAACCATGTAGACCAGGGAAGCCAGTGTCTTCTGAGCTCTGTAGGCACCAGGCACACATTTGATTCATAAAGTACATGCAGGCAAAATACTCATGCACATCAGACAGAATAAAATAAATCTAAAACAAGCAAACAAACATAATTAACAGGTAATCCCTTAGAAATAATGGATTCACAATAGTTTATCAGCACATTTCTCATCAGTAACTGGAAGCTAGGAGGCAGAGACAAGATTATTTTGGGTTTATTTTATTCATTTATTGGTTGTTTGTTTGGGTTTGGGTTTGGGTGGAGAGAATTAGAGATGACACACTCAAACTGGTGAAAGAAAAGCCCATTATCTGAGAATTCTACGGACAACAAAACTGATTGTGTTTTATGAACCGGGGTGGGGTGGAGTGGGGTGAAAAAAAACATATAAAAAGGGGGTCAGTGAGATGGCTCAAAGGATAAAAGGCATTAGTGCTGAGGCAATTTGAGTTTGATCTCATAAGCCCATCCAGGAGAAGGAAAGAACCAATTCTTCAAACTTTCTTCTGAACTACATCTCATGAATAAATATGTATACAAGCATTCATTCTACAAGGTCTGCATTTCATTGGCAGAGCATTTTCCTGATGTGTCCAAGGTTCTGGTCTCAATGGCCAGAGCTTTAGAGCAAAGAGCAAATGTTTGTTCAAAATTAATCACCATGTAGGAGCTGGAACTATAAAACGAAAACCTGGGATAAAATAAACCACTAGGTGAGATCTCCTCAATGTTGGATTTGGCAACAGTCTTGGGTGTGGTACAGAAAGTACGGCTACAGTAGTCCAAGGGTGAGAACAAACTGTACCACGTCAAAATTAAAAGCGGCTCATCAAAAGACATTAAAACGAAAAGGGGAATGAAACCCACAGAATGGAAATGAATATTAAAAATTATCTATGTTAACACACTGGTGGTCAAATTATATAGACAAATCCTATAAATCCATAAACACACATGCACTTACACATGCAGGCACATACAGATACAGGTGTGCACACATGCACACACATATACACATACATCATAAATTATAAAGCAGGCAAATAACTCAAATGAGCATCTCTTTAAAGAAAGTGTACAAAAGGCCAATAAACACATGAGAAACACTCACTCAACACTACTAATCGTTAGGATAACAATATAGAAAACTATATGAGATAACACTTAATAATGAGAGTTAATTCACAATTTGATATAAAGTTCTAGAGATGGGTAGTTGTGATGGTTGCACACAATATAAATATATTTAATGACCCTGTGTTGTTCACTTCAAAGGGTTAAAAATAATAATACTACACTATATGTTTTTTTCACAGTGTACACTAAAGATTGAAATGATGGGAAGGAAAATTAATCACCTATCAAAACATCTTTCAAAACTACTTAGGGAAGTGCTAATAACAAAAAAGAGAGTCAAGAACATAACACAGAAAATCTCAAGCATCTAACCAAAATTTCCTAGACTTGCAATAACTATGTGAAAGTACAACCCATAACTGGGGCACAAACAATCCAGAAATTATAGTTATTATGTAATGAACAGACTAAGGCTCTAAAAGTACTGTTAGATTTTGCTCAAGGGTTTAAAAAGCTGTATGAATTTAAAGAAGGAATTAGACAAAAAGAAAGAGTCAAAGGAAATATTTACAGAAAAAAATACACAAATTTTGAAATGAAAAGTTCACTAGATTGGGCATAACATAGTTTAGACATAGCAAAATTAAAGAGTGATGAATTTTAAGACATTCCAGAAAAACTATTCCAAATAATGAACAGAAAACTTTGCACAGAAACTGAACAGAGCCTCTGTGGCCCATGTGACAGTAGCAGTGACTTAATATGGCTTCACTGGACCCCCAAAATGTGATAGACTTTCCTACCCCAATCAATGAAACCTATAAAGTCATAGATCTAAGCAGCTTGAAAAAATTCCTGGAATAATTATTATTTTAAAACCTCAAAACACCGTAATTGCTGAAAACCAAAATAGCCTCTTAAAAGCATCCAGCAGAGAAGGGATGTGCTGAACACAGGATTATAATGAAACATCACTACTTTCCTCCCAACAGAACTGTTGCAATCCAGAAGACAATGTGTGAGACAGCATCTAGAGAATTCTAAAAGTGTCCTCTTAAAACTCTATTTCTGGGGAAAACACATTTCTAAAATGAGTGAGGGAACACAGTACCTTGTTTTCTAAATACTTTGGAGCCTTTCCAAAAAGTGGTTTGTTTCACTGATATGTCAGGGGAAATACATGATTAACAGAGCGTCTGGTAGTATCAGAGGCTGAGGGAAGAGAAGGGAAAAACTGAAGGAAACAAGAATGGGGCCATCATCAAAGAACATCATAACCAATCCAAAGGCTTTGAGTGCCAAAGCCGGAAGGAAAATATAATTATGGCAGCAGATGACAAAGCAAAGAATAAAATATTCACAAAGTCATACAAAATGAATGACTACATAAGAGTCAGTAAAATTACTTCTACGAAATAATTCAAACAAATAAGTGCCAGGCAAAATGAACACAAAATCGTTAGAAAAGCATAGAAATTGCAGAAGGTAAGACCCGACAAACAGGAAAACTAGCGGATGAAATTGAAAGAGAAACAGGATTGTTTGGATAAAGTCAAGATACTGTCTCCAAAGTGTTTACTCAAGCCAGCAGCCACATTGATGAAAGTTGGTAGCCATCATAAGCCAAATGAGGGAAGCTAGCCTTCTCAGTGATGAGATGGCTGACATCATGCCCTCTCAGATGTCACACACTCCTAAGGCCACATAGTCATTATGCCATTGTTGCCAAAAAAAATGTTTGGCAAAATCTAATCATTAAAGAATATCAGATCCATGTCAGCTGGGGGATTAAGTTAAACAATATCTTATCAGTAAAGTTCTAATGGC